>NW_028232859.1:28905410-30155410 GCF_057557595.1 Rhyacophila brunnea
GAAGCGTCTGTTTATTCCTCCATGACGAGGGAAGACCACTTCATTAAATCTGTGTTTTTTATGTTCTGCACTAGGGAACATTTTTGACTTGATATATTGCCAACATTATTTGTAAGTGAAAGCATTTCACGGAAAGTTATACTTAAGTATTCTCTCAATCCTTTCACTTAATATATTTTTAATACTAACGGATAAAAATAATACCACCGCATACTTAAATAATAATATTTCATAGAACAATCTTTTATTAACCTATACATTATTTTTAACACTTCAGAAACACACTTATTAGAAAAATATGGGTACCGAGTGAAGCTCAAAGCTTTATCCAACGGATTGCGACCAATTTTCTTCATCGATTAAGCAAACTATATCATAATATCACGCCGAAATTTACTATTAACTATGTGAAGATAGATTTTTTATTTCGTAATTCACAGAGAAAAGTACAGATTTACCATAATCCTATTTTAAAAACTGATAGTATATCGTCAATTTTGGTCATTTATTGTACATTGTTTTTTTCTTTAAATACTTAAAAACGTGCGTGTCAGATACTAAGTAGGTACATTAAAAAATCTGATTAAAGACATGGCTCGAAATGGACCCCAGCGCACCGAGACTATCGCTCCGCCTCGTGTAAAAAATAAATATTGTGTTCCCCTTCGAGAATTATAAAAAAGTAACTAAATTTACTTATTTTGTGTATATATATTTAAAGTTTAATACGAAACTTTTTGGAATCATGGTAAAAAAAAATAATAATACTTATGACGTGACATTTTTCGCTTTCTAGACAATTATTGCGGGCACCAATTTTGCATGGCAGACGTTTAAAGACTGTTATTCCATCTGTCCGTTTAAACTAAGTAAGTATATCTACTCATAACACAACAGATAAAAACAAGCAATTCATTTAACTATCTTTAAAATATGCTATAACAGATCCATCAATAACTTATTTAAATTTATTATTTACATAATTAAAAACGAATCAAATATCAAATAAAATCGTTAGATATAATGTGAGATATATATTACTTTTAAATTTAAGGTCACGGGATTTTAGTATAATATATAAAATATTTTAAAATACAACAAATTTAATATAAAATAACTTCATTTAATATAACTTTACTGCTACCTTTATTGTAAGTTTTACGTGAATATTTTTTGATATCTAAATTTGTAATCCTTTATATTATTACCTTAGTCAGTGATAAAAGCGATCCTGGGACAATAGTATTTCATTCAACGCTTAACTGAGTTCCTACCTGTACTGTATTTTATTAATTGAGTTATACCATAGTGTGCTAGTATGTCACCGAATCACAATCTTTATAATTTAAAATCTTACCTATATAAAACTAAATAGTAATAATATAGAAAAATTTAAAGGAAGTGACTATTATTGCACAGTTTCTCTATTTCTGTCAAAAAATCATCTACAATGCTGGTTAAGTATCTAATTCACTCTACCAATAATTTATATAAATCTAATTAATTAGTCAATCAAATCAATATTCAGTACAAAATACCACCTTTCGATCAATATTCATAAAAATAAGTGGAACACAAAGCGTATAAAATTAATATTGTCGACTGGCGTATCTGTACATGATCGGATGTGTATACATATTCTAAGAATAATTGGTGAATGTTCCCTATCTATTCCAATGAATTGCTTTTTATTCGTTGCATCGTTTTCTTTAGGTATATAAATTATCATTCTAAACTATTTATTTTTATATTATATTATCCAGAAAGCTGTTAAGTATGGATCAACATACCTACATACGTTTATATTGAAAGATTATCTTAAATTATACCATCTAAAGTTCGTGCGTTGCATTTTATTTTATATAATATGTTATATGGGGTCCCCGCGATGGCCAAGCGGTAACCAATTGGCTTACAATGTCTTGGCCCGTGGGGACGCAGAGTATGCACTTAATAAGTTGAGCAAGTGGCATACATTCATTTCTTGTAAAAACAAAAATCTCTTCCTCTTCCTCAAAAACCCTCTTCGTGAGGTAATCAAGACGGAGGTGACAGAGATTCGACTAACTCGGGCAATTAAATATGTATAATTTATTATATTGTATTATACCTACTAGAACGAAATGTATATAGACATATAAATTGGGTTTTTTCTGAATCCCAACTACTGTCCAACAACAACTTCTTGGCTACATGTTAAAACTGTGAACTAACAAGCTCCTCCCATTTAGTCGACGACAAGGCCATTGGCTTGTGCGTAAATCTTTTTGTTGAAACTTTCGAAGATTTGTAGAGACACTATTGATTTATCAATAATGCATCATTTTTGAAGACTTCTTAATAATATGGCCATCCTGTAAGATTTAAACATAAGTTAGTCATAGTACATTAATTAAGAACCAGCGTACTACATTGGTAAATGATAAATGAGTGCTACACAATGCAAAATTATAATGAATTAAGAATTAGTATATGTAAATGATAAATTATTAATATTAATTCATTAATACTTATCAATGAGTAGTGATAAAAACAAACATAAAATTTGGCAATGCAAAACAGAGTGACCTTGCCCGCAGACTGTTTCACATAATAGGCCTTACAGATACTCTGATTTGATCAGACCGATAATCAGTCAATCATGATCAAATCAGATCTTGCCTATGTATAAGATCTGACTCTAGCTTCTTGGTTGTTGATAGTATTTAGATGATAGATGTAGCTTCTTGAATAAAATGCAGGATTCGCACTGCAACCGGCATCATTCGGATACCTGTTATAGATCAATTATTTATATATCAAGTATTCTACCTCACAACGCTGCATGAGCTGACACGGTTACGTCACGTGGTTTTAGCGCACTAATATTTCTTTTCTATTTCTCCCCCTCATGATACTTCTAGATTATAAATAAAACTTTCCACCTGCTTCCAAATAGATATAGACATTTCAATGTTCACGATACTTCACGCGATAGCAAACACATACTGAATAAAGGGAAGGGAGAGGGGGCGGGCAAAAAATTAAATTCGAGGCAGGATTTTATTTCCAGAAACGACCATGGTGACGTAGAAGTCGCACTGTAACTGCAGCGTTATCTACTTATGTTAATGTAATAATGTAAGAAAATGAAAAATATTAGTACTCGGACAAAATGAATATATGAATGTCCCGCACCGGGAAACTGTCTTGTTTAAGGTTAATTTTTAATTCAAAATTTGATTTTTTAAATATTATTCTATGGCTGCAAGCATTTATTCTTTATAGACAATGAAACAAAATAATCTGTAAATTTATTTTTTATGCTGCTTACCTTTTTCTATTATGTAAATGGGACCCGAAAGAGATTAATATTCACGTTATATTGGATCGCTTTTTATGATAATCACATCTTATATTGCTGTATATTCGAATGATTGAGATGTATAATTATTTATCATTTTTAAATGCACATACCTACACATATATTGTATTAAAATTAAAATGTCATTGGTAGCAATCGGCGATTGCCAGCTATTCTGCTAGGCCTAGCAGCCTGAAGTAGTGTCAGACGATATTGTGAAGGCCAGATTCCAGAATAGACAATGCATATGACTCCAAATTTGTATTGGCAGTGACAACATGCAAATCGTAAAACTGACAAATCAGCGAAATGTCAACATCTATACATTCTTTACCATTATATTAAAATCCAACACCATGTCATTATGACGAAAAGCTGTCTGCAAGACCTAGCGAGTCAGACTGGCGAAAGCCAGCTGGCTCAGCTAGTCTTTATAATTCTCCATCCAAATAGGTGTATATGAGGTTACTCGGAATGGAAATGGTGTTAACGAAGTATATTATATTATATGACCTGAAGATATTGAACTGCGAAAACCGGGTCGCTAAAATCGCTTCATATTGAATAGAAAAATATTCTCATTAATTATATAATCAATAATCAGCATTTTTTATGATTTAATGTAGAGGAGCTACATTTAGTTCAAACACTTTTTTGAAAATGTTTCATACTGCAGGCGTAGCCTAAAAATGCGATGGATCGCTGAATGTGGCTGAGAGAAACTGATTTGAGTAATATATTTACGCCTCGCTCATCCATCGAATACCCAAATGCCATGACTAGGATATAACATCTCTATGTAGTTTGTATCATAATATACTTATTACGGATTCTATTATTTCAGCGATCATGCAACTAAAATTTTCAGATAAATAAATAGGTGTGTTTTTTTATTGTGAGCCTGTGGTCGGTGGATATTGTTTCTTCTACTTCATTTTTCGTTTTCAGTGAGTTTTATTTATTTCGTCTAGCAGGACTTTGTATACGGAACGGGTTTTTAAAGAAAATGGTTCTACTAAGCGCCTTAAAAGCTTACCAAAATCGCGGTCAGTACAGCATATTGACATTGGATAGTGTTTTTGTACTATGTAGATAATCGAACCAAAATGAGCATTTAAATATTTCAGATTAATAAATTGGTTATACGATATTTTTCACGTATTCTCCAACTAATTCTGTGTGCAAAATTAAAGGACCGATATGTCCAAAATTACTACTTTTCATAAAAACTAAAATAATGGTATTTAGTATTTTTATTTTAGACTAAATTAATAATGTGGGAAATTCCATTTGTCTGTATGAAATTTATTAATTCAGATGCTGAAGAGACTGATTCAATTCATGTTTTTTTCTTATTTTATGTATTATGGTTAATTTGGAATAATCAACTATTTTCAGCACTTAACTTATATATATAGAATTTATAGAATATTCGTTTTTATTAAATGTACCCTCAACTGCCTCCAGGAAACAAATGGATAGTGTCAATAGGCAGAAGGTAGTGGACTTTTTCCATAATATGGATGCGAATTTGTGGTGGTTTTTACAGGAAAGTATCTCAATTTCCCGCATTGGTAATTTAATAAAATATTCGTATGCATTGGTATGATGCTTACTCGTGAAATACACCGCACCAAATATTTGGCCTTGACCAGGTGCTCACACAGAAAAATGGTGTGTGGGGGTCTATTTTGAAAAATTATACATAATATTTTTTTATTGATTTTAAAGCGGCCGGAGGAGGTGGGGTTAACAAAATCTACCAAGTGTCACTGACTTCAAAATTTACCCTCCCCGCAGAATACCGCACTTTTCCAGGCACATTCTCCATGCCCGACAATTCTATCTTTGAGTCTAGCGATAAACATTTGACCAGCAAATATAACTAAGGGTGGTATGCGCAAGTCTCAAGTGAAATACGCATAGTCTAACAGTCATAATTATTAAGATTGTAAGTATCCATTTGTGTCATCTGCGCTGTCTTGTCTTTTAGATATGCCGCATCAGTATATTAAAGCAAACATGGGATGTCCCAGATAGTTGCATCAATTTATGAGTGCCACGGGTCTTCAAGTGGCCACATGCCTTGCGTGTCGTAGAATGCCTAGAAGAATGGGGTCAACCAATTGAGAATGCTATTTGATCGAATTATCCGGGTAACGATCCCCAGCCATGAGGTCCTGATGAAGAAGAAGAATAACTAATATGTCATTTACCTAAATAATTTGTACTTTACTCTACCTTGCAATTTGAGTGTCAATCTTTAACAACTTAAGCAATCTTTAACTTCTTTAACTTCAGTAAATATATTGTTAGTTTTATAATTACATCATCCTAAAATAGTTTTTTGGGATATTTTTATAATATTATCGCGTCTTAATTATAAATTATAATAAACTATATATAGTTATGTATTTGAACAGTTAATCAATAAATTATACGTACGTATGAGTATAATATACATTCTACAAAACATTATTTTGTTTGCATTAAAATGCTTTTCGGTTTCTAGAACTAGTATCGTGTGTTATCATTCAATTTGTTTCTCGTTGACTTTTATAATATAAATATAATTTATTCTGTTCCTTTACGCCAATGTATCATGTGTAAGACTTTTCAGAAAACAAGTTTAAGTGACTACAAATTTTGTACTAAAAGTATCATATTATTATCTTTCAGAGTGAATTCATCTTTTGACTATTTTCATGACATAAACCATAAATTAATAAAATCAAAAAGTCCGTAGACATCGAGCGTACACACGATAAAGTGCACAATTTGGTATTTAGATATACAGAAATGCATTTCATTAACATATAATATTATAGTACAGTACGTATTAGTTCATATAATACTATTCAGATTCAGAATAAGATTAAAAGAGCAGTCTATATCAGGTTTTCTCTACATTTTTGAACGGTGTACCAATTTTGAGTTGGAGTAAAAGATGTGAATGTTCATAGACATTTGTTATAATAATATATTGTCAACCTGTTTTAATTTAGTACAAAACTATAGATAGTCAGTTGTTTTTTTATTAATTGCATCATGTTGATTTTATTTTTTGATTTTATTACAACGTTTTTATTAGGTCATATTCTTACTTGTCCAGTGGTTGTTTATCCGGTACAAATCTTGTATTCGATTTTTAACTAACTTCTCGACTAGCTAGACATTCGAAACTTTTAGAATATGTCATAACACCATGCCAATGCAATATTTTAATTCTTTTAGCCATTTTTAAGTAGAATTGAATTCATTTTCAGTTAATTCTGTTTTGTATGAAAAGTTATTTCGGAAGAAATCCGTAATCCAATCCACTATTATTGGTTGCTAAGGAGGTGGTCCTAGCAACTAAATTATAATATATACGTGCGTTACTATGGAAATCAAAATGACATTTCAGTATTCTATATTTATTTTGTTTGTTTGTTGCAAAATAGCAAAAAAATGATTTGTTGACAATTGCCTTATTTGTCCTAAATTATTAATACATGGAATTGTCAAGTTTATATGATTCAACAGAAAATTAAAAAACGTGGTATATAAAAAGTTCTTTTTATCTTGTAATTATTAGTTATCTTTTGCATTAATGAATATTTTTAATTCGCAATTCAGAGAAAAAAATATTATGTGATATTATAAAAAACAAGAGACATCATAAAATAAAATGATTTACCCATCGTTTTATAATTTCAGACGTCTCACTTTTATTCCAAGACCTTTATCAATGTATTCGTTATTGTATTCTTTTGACAGTCGAATACTGTCGACTCGATTTATATTGTAGATACAGATCACTACCCTCACGTTTTTTTGCAAAACCTTTTTTCATTTCCGCCTCAAAAAATCAAACCATAAGAGGAAAAGATATCCCCTTTGTCATCTCACGGTCACTGATGGACACTGCTCGCCTCGCATTAATCCGAACAGATAATGTAGTTGACAATCACTGAATACTATAATAATACTTATTGTCAATGACAAAATATTATTTGTATATGGAATCAACGAATAAAACACTTAAAGAATAATCATTTATAATATTGCAATAAATAAATTTACTGTTATAGTTAAATACAATTTGTAAACTTTTTTGACTAATCACTTTTAAACTATATTAATTATAATAAATTGATTTTATTTGTTATAACATAGTTATAATTAAATCAATTTATAATGAATGCAGTTTAATTTTTTTTTTCATCAAAATATAAATGAAAAAAGTTTCGTTGTGAAACAAGTACCTACTCTACTATTACAGAAATAGTATTCCGTAAGATGTTGAAATGTCTTTGAAACAGAAAAGATTCTCAGTAAATATTTTCCATTTTTGGTAGAAAAAAAGTCATATTATATAAAGAAAGTAGGTAAAGTAATATATTTTTTTATATTATGTTTAACACTTCAAAACTTAAATTTCGCTGTAATGCATACTATCTATTCTCACCGGTCTTCTTCGCTCTAAAGCGGAGTATGCAGACCGTGACACCGACAAGACCAAGAAGGGGGTGATGAACAGAAACGCAACAGTATATTTATCGAAATAGTGGAACAAGGTATGTCAAAAAAAGGTCACAATAAAAAGAAAGTCAACGTATAATAACAAAAATAATCATGACGGCAAGGTAACTTTACACGCCGCACCGACTCTACGGGAGTACTAGTCCCTTTTCTACACCGAAGTTATGACTGTGTTCACAGGCTCAAGTTATAGGTAACAAAACTGAAGTTAACTGGCAAAACTTGGCGTAGGCGGAGAGTGACGTAGCTGGCGTAGCTCCACGTAGCGTCGGCGTAGCAGCCCCTAGCTGTACGATAGCGTGCGCGACGGCCCGTCGTCGGAAACCATCCAAGGCGGCCAAGAATCAGGGATGGTCTGCGCAATACGGCTACGTATGGTTCAAGGCAACCAAGGATAGGTGGACGAGCGGCCAGTGATAATCAGGCGGGCACCGGTGGTAACAGGGCGACCATTATTATTTCATTCATAAAAATTGTAAACAGCAATGGCCCCAAGTTTGAGGGATACCAGAAAATGTTTTGAATGCCTGTGACGCTGTACGAAATTTTCGGGGGAAAGAATACCATTGCATATAATATGTATGTATGACAAACATTATTTTCTACGTCATATAGCATATGCCGTTAAATAAAAATACACCACGATCTTCAAATTTATCCTTAATATTCAAACATTACATTAAAGTATTCCAAGAGTAAAATGAAATGACACTTTACTGAACAAAAGAAACCTATTTTTCATGACACGCTCAAGGGCATATTATTACTATCGTTACGTTATTCCATACGATAAAATTATTATTACATGCGTGTATTCTTATGGGCTTAATCCTCAAATGGCTGCGACCCTCTTACCTTACATTGTTGGCACGAAAGAAAAATAAATAAAACCCAATAGGATTATGATATTGGATATTTTCAACGCGGATAACATTTTGCCAAAACGTTTCAATATATGTGCGAACTGATAAAATATTGCATCCGATATTTTTTTGAAATGGAGTTCACAATAATTGTAGAAGGAAATATAATGTTAGTTTGGTAATACGAAAGTATATTTTCGTGACATTTAAAGTTAGGCAACTGAATCATCATATTTTTGTTCTTCTAATATGTCTTTATTTTCTTCTTAACGCTACAACAACATGCAAATCTAGGCCTCATCCAGAATTCATCTCCATCCAAGTATACATATCTAAGCTAAATGTCTTCAGATTATCGTTTGCCTTTTTTACGATTTTCCGAGTCAGTTTTTTTGTCATGCGTGAGTTGTACCTACATCCAATAGGATTATTTTATATATTATAATCAGCATGACAAATTATAAGTTCAACACGTTTACAATATGACAAAGAAACAAAGAAAATTAGTGTTACAATAATTAAATAAAGGATAAAGGTAACAGGCTAAGTACAGTACAGAAAGTATACCGAGTGAAAACGGGAATGGGACGACTGGCCTCCGGACAATTGGACGCCGCACTGTCGTAGACACGTATACAGAACGTAGACGAGGTATTTTAATCAGTTTCTATCTACTACTTAGTATTTTGAATTCATTTTACTCTTTACATCGTGTATTCTTTATCGCGGATTGAGAATTACCATGCCTAAGTCTTTATATAAAATAAAAAATTCTTTTTTCGTTGGAACTTAAACATATGCACGATTAAATCATTATTTACGTGTGCATATACAAATTCTCACCAACTATTCAATCATAATATAATAATTTAAATATAAATAATAATATTAAATTCTTATTTTAAAGTACCTATATTATGTAGCTAACGTCTATTTATTTTAGAATTGCATGGCGTCCAGTTGTCCGGTGCCAAATCGTCCTAGACCCGTGAAAACAGATCATCTCTCCCTTACCGAAACTCACCTTCAATTACCGAAGTGATTTGATTGAACATATTTATTCTCCTCATAATTAACATTAATAATGGCAGGATATTTTTGCATCTTGGGAAAACAAACAACGGATAGTCACGTTTTCTAAACAATATATAACAGGGACACATAGGTCACTACTACAAAGAACGACAGCTTTTACATTTACACCACGCATAGTCAGAAAAAAATATATGCGGCTAAATAAGGATCTCTTCTAGCATATCTGTAGCACTAGTAAACTTTTGGAACTTGCATCATTTATATTTTTTTCTGACTGAGTACAATTTTATATACTTAATAATAGATTTCAATATGATGATAGTGATTAATTATTTCCCTCTCTACTTCTGAAAATATGTGCATATTCGATGATTGTATAATTTAAAATTTTTATCAATATTTTCCCCGTCAAATAAAGTTTTATTTTGTAAAATATACTTTTATATTTATTATTTTGCTTGGTCAATGAAATTGTATTTGAAGTTTTTTTTTTATTCTGGTCATTTGGTTAATATTCGGGAGCTTTCTTCTTGGGAGTAATAATTGTCATAATATCTGAACTTTGGAACTGGTTTAAGAGCGAATTTCATTCTTTGCAGCTCACTAAAGAGATCCTAAATTGACAATGCGAGCCGTGTCACATTTATAAATATGGAGCTAAATCATAATTGTGAATAATAACGGACTAAGAACAATTGAAAAATATTGTCGATGTTATTAAATTTTCAGCAATATTTCATGCATAAGTAAATAGTTTTACGATGTATACTTGCGATTTTTCTACTCGTGCCATCCGCATCCACGTAATACATTCACTGTCACAACAAGATGTGAATAAAAATACCTTGATCCTTCGTGCTGATGCGCGACAAGCCTTAGCAGAGTGCAACATTCGACTTTATCCATACAATTTTCAACAAAAGTATTATCGTACGTGACTTTCACAATAATATGTACAAATCTATTAGTCCAAACGGTTGAACGTTAATAATAAAAGAGGCAATTAAATATAACTGGTAACAGCTAAATTTGGTAACAAGATTACTTTAATTTAAATAATACCTTATCTGAACATGGTTATTTTTTTTTTGAATTATTAATAACCATGTTCTTGTGTTTTCGTACATTGTTCACAAATACCCAGGCTTTGGTAAAAACACATAAATTTTGTGTCCTGACTGGTAATCGAACCCAAAACTCTCAGGTGGAAGGCAAGCGCCTTATGCACTGCACCACGAGAGCCGCCTTATCTGTACATAGTTATTACGCAGGCCGATATACTAGGTCAGTTATCTTACATACTGCCCTTGCTGAGTAGTAAATTTTCCGACAATGTAATAAAATAATTAAACGATTGTCCTTTTTTGCGTGTGCACAAGCACTATAAAAATAATAACCCATATTTAAATATGACATGCATTTTTAAATCAGACGGCTTAAGTCAGTTAACCGGTTATTAATTCAATAAAAAACCGGGTATTATTTTTACCCGGTCAATTTGATACCCTATAAAAATCTCTCTTATTATTTTTTAATCTGTGGAAAACAGGTAGACACTCAATTATTTTGCTTACATTTTATTTCAAAATTATTTATGTGGGAGCTGTAAGCTCTAGCGCCAAATCACGTGCCAAGGCTTCGCGGAAAAGCGCCGCGACGGTCACATAAAGACGAACTTAATTACGCCGTCCCATCGTAGCAGAGCTTTGCAAGTATGCAGTGCGAGGGTACAAAGTAAAGGGTGCCGAAGTAGACTAACTATATAATATGCAATCACTTATTTTTTATAATATCGTCAACAACCGTTTATTCTATCTTCATACCTTAACTTTTTATACAGATTAAATAATTATACGTTAGTGGAAAAATAACATCGATAATAATATCTAGATTTTCCAGATGTATCGAATTGAATGAATAAAATATCTCGCCGACTGAAAGGTACCAAATAAGCTGAATGTCACTGTCGCAAGAGGCAAACCTAAAAATGTGTCGTGCAATTGTGGTGAGATTCGCTACGTCAGTCACACTGTGCGGATATTCCCTAATATCGGGCTCAAATGCATTTCAAAGAATTTCCTGAAGGCGACTGGCGAAAAGATCGTTGTTGCAATATTTTTTAGTAACTTAAACACTTAACACTTTTTAAAAATAATAATATGGTTACATTTTCATAATTTAAAAGTAGATAATATTGACAATTTTTAGAAAAAAATAAGCATTAATATAATTTAGCCTTATAACCAATATAGCCAATACCTTAATAAAAATATTTTCATATTCCATTATATCAGAAACTAACAGAGGCATCGAAACCTAATCTAATCTACCTACAAATTCGCTGCATCATAATAATATTTACGACTAAAACTCGCTGTGCACTAAAAGTGTGTTAAAATCCTGTAAGATTCCGTCATAATGTATCATGTTTTTGTATATAATATCGTACCATTTACTGGCAAAACAGATAGGTAAATTACACTAAAATTAAACGTGTTTCATTATCAACCTTTAAGCAAATAATTAAAAAATAGGTAATTTTGAAAAAGTGTTTTTAGGCCGTTAAATCATATTTAATTTATTTATATACTTTTAAAAATATTATATAAAATTTTAACTCTTATGTTCAGAATTTATATGCATTTTAAAAACAAACACAATCTATTTTATTAATTCTACGATATTATTCTATGTTGACAATAAAGTGTGAATATGTTCATATTATATTATAATATATTCATCACTAATATATTAGTATTATCTTGTTAAATCATATCATATCACTATATGAAGCGCCTAGTTTCAAAAGCTTCTAAAACGGTTTGTGTTAGATATATAGTTAGATGGATATTTTTGTGACCTATATGATGGCCAAAGATTGAACTTTAAAAAACGCCAAAATTTTTCAATACGTATCAATCAAAAATTAGGGTAAATTTCAAAACCCGCTAAAATGGTTGGGTGTGCTTTTCAAATACCGCTAAAATAGAAAGCCAAAATACTCTTTAGAATGTAACGAATTAAAAAATAAATACATAAAGTTCACAAATTTAATAGATATGATTTTTTCTCATTTTTCTCAAAACTACCTAAAATCGTTTTTCTCGATTTTCTTAGAACTACCTAAAATCGTTTTAGGGGCTTTTGAAACTAGGCGCTTCATATTATATATTCATCACTAATATATTAGTATTATCTTGTTAAATCCCGTGTCAGTATAACTGACAAATACATACCTATGATCTATGACCCCACAATATACGTACTTCTAAAAATCCATTCTTCACGACTGATACAATTAATTTAGTAATATTGTTTATACAAATATTTATTTTGTTTAACAACAAACCCATCTTATTTATGTTTTTTTATAGAAAATATGTAAAATTCCACATATTATTATTCTATAGCCATAATAAATTCTTCTAAAATTAATAATGCATTATTTTCTAAACCTCTCGTTGAATCATTATGGAGTATAATATTAAAACTGTGACTATTTTTACAATAAAATTAATAAGCATCTTATAAAATAATCAGACGCTTACAAAATCACCGGTCTACTAAATAGTCGAAATGTACATCAACATTTATTTAAAAATATATTACATAGATTTAACCACGCCGATACGTCATAAATAACATGTATTTAACGTCACCGTGTTTGAAACATACAGTGGATGTATAAAGTAGCAAACTAACTTGCCACCACTTGCACGAGCAGGTCGAAGGATTTGCCAGCAGAGGTCTTTGGAGCCAATGAACACTTATTAAATCGAATGCAGCTGCCTGCTGCAGTTTATAAGTGCACGGAAGTATATTGCACGTAGTCAAGTACTTTTCCGTAGAAGGAACTTATATAGTATGTAGATATTCACAAGGTATTCTGTTTATAATGCATTAACATAATATATAAAAGAAGAAAATGTTAATAGGTATAACAAACATAATAATAAAAGAAAAAAATGTTAAATCAATCGGTATAGACGTCATACTACTTATCATTAATTGTAAGACGATTTTATTCAAATCAAATAGTTACAATTTCTATCATCTCTATCATTCTTTTTATATAAGTATGTTGTATTATGCTAAATAGAGAATCGTCTCTGGCTCTATGAGTGCTACAACAATACGTAAAAAATCTGATAAATTCACTGTGGAAAGACGTTGATTCTTTGACACCCTCTGTCATACAATGAACCTACTGTATACGATAAATTTTAAAACGATATCGGGAGGCATGTGGTTAAATGCGACCCCTGATATATTTCGATTGCTACTTCTCTTTAACGAATTCTTCATATACTAATAAATTCTCAATAGAGTACGTTCTATTGGTATTTGATACACGTCATGCCATTTGTTATTGACAGTTTATCACTTACCAACTAAGTCAATAAACGAACAGTGAAATGAAATTACATCTAGCGGTAACCGGACGAAACTATAAATTCAAAAATAAATGCGCGAAGACGATACGACATGAATACATAAGTTGTATTATTGTATATTATGGGAATAATTATTAATTGAGTAACCTTAACAATATATTAAGTTGATATAAAACTTGTTAGCTATTCTGTCTAGGTCCAGTGAGGTGTAAACAAATAAATATCGGACATACATAAATTAAAAATACTTCAAATGTACCTATACCTACTAGAAAAAATAAATAGAAAACTAGAAAAGAATACGACGCCTGGCGAGACTCACACACGCATCCACTGGATTTGCTCCAATATGCTTTAGCAATTGAGCTACGTGCTCGCTATCTAATTTTGACGAAATTAGCTAATAGTACCTACCTATTTACATCTTTAAGCATTAAATAGATTAATTTAATTTTGGCAATCGGTTTTTATGGTTTAAATCAAGGAATCAATTATCATAATTACTAACCCACGTCAAGATCTCTCGAGTTTATTATTATTATTAAATAAATATGTATACCTATATTTTCTGAAATATATACGTTCTAAAAATTTGATCTTCCTTTACTTCGGCGCCTCGAGCGGTCGCCCGCGGTGCGGTTCTGAATTAGCTCCTACAGACCTACACAATAAAGTAAATAATGAAAGCGTGTATGTAAGTAGGTACCTACATACAATAAAGTAACTACAAAACAGAGATTTCAAAATCCACAACAATATCGAATTAAGGATGACTATATCGTGTTTAATTTTTGTAGATTTTGAATAGTGATATAGCATCGAAAACTCAAGTAAAAGTAAAAAGTAAGTATTCCTTATTATTTTGTTGTCTGTAGCGGTTATAAAAAATATATGTATGTGATCTTCTATGTTTTTTCATCATAATAATATCCTTTCTGCTTACTTCTAACGACTTTTTTTTGTTAATTTTCTGTATACCTTCTGACTTGATTCAGTAGAAATAATATACTAATGCAGTTAGAATAATCCGGAAAATAAAATTTAGAAATCACAAAAACTTTTTTTAAAATACTTAATTTTTGTTGGTTAACTATCTATTTGAATTTAAAAAAAATATATAAGTACCTAATTGAATATAAATCCCACAGCCTCGTGTAATTGAGTTAAGTTCTACTCTTCGACGATAATGTCTTGAGGATGACTTTATCATTAGGTATTATAGATTTAACATATTTATATCTGATTTTCAGTTAACCTATTCTGAGATTGAGACACAACAATTTAATGACAATACATTTATCGGTTCTTGTCTATTTAGTGGAAGCCAGCGGCAAACAAATTTTGAAAATAACCGATATACTGTATTATTTGTTAGGTCATCATTCTTAAATTCATGAATTTTGCCGAAATCGGCTATGAAAATTGCCGCTGTTCCCGCTTGGCTTCCAGTAAACAGACGTACCCATTTATATTGCCCTATAATATTTTGGTTTGCTGATTTTTTTATGTTTGTGTAAAATGTTTATTATTAAATTTATTTAACTGCATTTTGCCTAGAGATATACACATGCTATCCATCTGTCGTAGTAGATGTTTAAGATACCGAACTTTGAATGTAACTTAGACAGTGTATAATATTAGAACACAAAGTTGTGAAAACCTTCAGTAAATACTACCAACACAACAACTGAAGATGAGATTGACTTGGATAGCTATAAAAAAGTGTCTTTGCTTCAAAACAACGTAAGGCATGCCTTAATACTCAAGCAACTAAATAAAACCCTCTGGCATTGCCATAAATAAATCCAAAGCATTAGATTAATCTTATCACTCTTGTCAGGTCAATTCACAGCGCTTGAAAAGAAATGAGGCGGGGGGGTGCGTTAGGTAACAGATTATTCAGTTGTTGAACGAAAATTCTAGGGAAGGGCATTAAAAGGAGGGGGTCAAGGCAATACTTTACGGCGCAGCGGACATTTTTCTAACAACCCCCTCTCCAAAAAATCATCCCTCTTCACCGACTGACCACAATAATTTATAGCTCAAACGATAAGGCCGGAAAAAGCCAACGCGGAAGTGTGTCGACTATCACAAAGGAACTCAGATTCACCTTTATTATCCTGTACCTATATAACGTGTCATCTAAATTGAATATGTCACTTGTCTTGAATATTCTTTTAAACACTACAATAATAAAGATTTTTTTTGTCATTGAAATAGTTTATAGGAGTATATACAAATCCTTTTGTTTTAATGAAATTTTACCGCGGTTATTTTAGCCAGGTAAATTAAAAATCAGTTCCACTAAAAGTTGGATTAATTTTTTTTTTCATTTTGGGTTAAATTAAAAATGAAGTTTAATTAAATTAAATACGTATCTTCATATTTGGGTAGACTGAGTGTCAATATTTAACATATCGTGAGTGAAAATAATGACGAGATATTATTATAATATAATTCATGTATAATTGTATTTTCAAACGCCGCGTTTCTATTTATATTGTCACTGACAATCTCTCACCAAAATATAAATGAACGAGCCCCAAATATTATTATTAACTAGGTATATTAGAAGGTCATAAAATTTATTTTTTGACCTCTCTGGTTGCTCATCTTTGAATATATATTATCATCTATAGATAGGCAAAACGATTTAACCTTCAATTTTTTTTGAAAATAGGTTTATAAGATAATAACGTTGTGCATAACTATATACACATTATGGCCAAAATATGTAAACTGTAAATTCCGTATTATTAATTATCTAATTATTAGCATTTATTTTTTTAAGTATGAAAAAATGTGTGACCTTCATTTTTATTGGTGTTTCTTTAATTACTTCAAAAATTAATATTAGATAAAATTTAATGGTTTTTAATGGAAATGAAACCGGCTATATTGCGCAATATGCAATATCGCTAGCCAACTAACATTTGACAGTGGAAGAGAGTGGGTGGTGGACAAAAATACGCTCGAACAGGGTTGCACAATATTTATTTGACAGCAATAAAGTACATAAAACACATAAATCACAGGCACAACACGAAAATAGTCAACACAATGTATAAGTCAATAAACACAACATGAAAATAGTCAAGGCGAAAAGTTAATAAAAAAAAATGATAGCCGTACAACTTTATGAGGATACCTCTCCCTGACACTGAAGTTATATTAACGGTAACTGAGCGTGTTATAAAGAGATACACTGATTCTAACTGGCAGAAAAAAATGGTCGACGGCAATGGTGGCTGGCTGGCTGCGCTGATTACCCTCAAGGGGAGTCGACCAGACTTGCTAGGCGAGTGCTACTTGTCAAGTCGGAAACCTTCGTAAGGTGATAACCGTAACAAGACTGACTGCTGGATGTGACCTACTAGCGTAGACTGATCTCTGAAGTAGACTGCCTGCACTCTAGAGTGGGCTGGAGTAGACTGCTTCTAACGTAGACTGCACTGCACTCTAGAGGAGACTAGAGTAGACTGACCGCACTCTAGAGTAGAGTGAACTGCACTCTAGAGTGGGCTGGAGTAGACTGCTTCTAACGTAGACTGATGTAGACTGACTTTTCATAGTCCTGACCTCGATTTTTTATACCCGCGGCGGGAGCATGGCGTTTTTGGTGCGGCAGTCACGGGTACTAGGTCATTATTTTGAAATCGATGGCGATGGTTTTGGCGTAGTATGTATCGAAGGTGAAAGTCAGCCACCTTTAGTTGGTAACAATATATTATATTACATTTAGAATTATATAGAGAATTTAAAGAAATATATAAAGACACAATAATATTATGTAATAATTAAAGAGTAAAACAAAATAAGTGACAAAAGGCCTAAAATTAAACGATATCGGATTGAAAAAATAAAACAACAAATTATTAATCATTATGCACTTAACTTTGGCATGTGTTAAGTAAGTCCTTTAGCTTTTTAACAGTCAATATGATAATATTATTATAATTATTATTCTACGCACATTTGATACACATAGAGCGACGTTTCAATTCTTCCACCCAGCAGTACTTTCCACTACACCATCTCTTGACCATTATAATCAAAAAAATCTCTTTATATCACCCGTGGGTCTCCCACCCGTGTCGTTACAAAGGGACACCCACCGTATAAATCTACTTTACACCTCATAATATTAGGTAAGTTTATAAAAAATATTGCAAGTCTCTATACGTACATAATATATAATGTATATTAGTCAAATATAATACCAAATAACTTATATTACTAATTTATTATTGTCCCAAGTAAAACGTTCAGTGATCATTCAAGCAACAGAAAATTTTCCAGGTTTTTATTGCTTTGACAAAACATGCCACCTTAAAACTTTCGCAAAAGTTACCGGGAGTTTTATTTTAGTGGTAAAGAAAATGTATTCATTCATCAGGTCTATTTATGGCTGTAAAAAATGTTGGGCGTTTTTTTGCGGGCAACTTTTATTTCTTCCGTTTGCTGTTTTGATCTGCATTTTGTGCTTTTTGTAAAATTTATGGCTGTTTTAAATACTTTCACAATAATTTCAAGAAGTAAGGAAAGCATTATTTTTGCTTCCCCTTACCGTCTCTGTTAAAATATATATTTTATATTTTTGAAGGCTATTTTTCCTGAATTGTATATTATATACCTAATACTCGTAATGCATTCAACTGTAATATGCAAAGGTAGGTTCATATAAAATAAATTTGTGTATGTATGCTGGAACACGCCTAACGGTATTAGGGGTGCGAAACACCCGGGCGGTAGGATTCAAAGAGCGGCAAAAGTCATGAGAACTGTCATCTGAAAATGAACTAGAGTCAATATGGTACAATATTTTAATAAAAAAAAAAATTTGTTTCGTGAGATTTTTACACTGATGGTAAAAAAGTCGCCTTCGGGGAATTTTTTTCATTATCAATCAAGATTATTTAATAAATTTAGGCTTTCGTACATCAACGATACATAATATCTATCATTCCACGTCGGTATGTATATAATTCCGAATTTTATAGTACTTAATAGGTAAAATATGACATCATTTTTGTTATGAATACTTTGATGTGCAATAAAATATTATTTTTTGCCATTTCTCATGATTTTAGTTCAAGCTTTGTTATGGTCACAATACCAAACCTGGATTCAATATTAATGAAAAAATATTTCAAGTAAAACACATTTTTATTTTCTATAAAAATCGATGGTAAAAGTAAAAAGAAAACCAATTGACGAAAACGACGTGTAGAAGAATTTATTGAAATACGATTAACTATATTCGCTTTATTTTTGACGATTAATAAAAAAGCTATATTCGAACTCACAGATACACGTTATTGCTCCACAGTGAGCTGCAAGATACATGATATAGGTAGTTATATTTTTCGTAAAACTCTTTTATTCAGTTACGCACAGCACTATTCATTCAACCACCGACAAAAAAGATTCAATTAAAAATATTTTAATATGCAATTTCTCGTAGTAGTTTCGCATTAAAATCATTCATAATGACCTCAGATAGCCGTTTTTTATGTTGTCCAATTAAAGCCATATAATGAATCGTCGGTGTATGCAGGATACCTTCATTAACATTCAAAACAACCTAAATCTCGAATACTCGAATCGAAAACTTGTCAAAACTCATTTGTAAATACTAAATAACTTTTTAAATAGTGATTTCTCTTTAAATTCCGGCAGAAAAATAGTGTGAGCTATTATTTATATTTTTATTTATTCATTTTAAATAATCACACGGCATTTTTTTCGTATTTGTCAACAATTTGGTTCGTGTAGTTCAGCTGGTTTTAATAGTATAAGTTATTTCGATATTTATAAATTTCTTATCACCAATGAGCAAATTGCTAAATAACGCAGATTTTAAATTTATTTTGTTTAAAGTCTAAATATTAGAGTCCCAGGTTTTAATGTAATTTAATATTTGTGCTAGTTTTCTTAACCATTTTTATAAGATATCACAAAATTATTTTCACTGTTGTTAATGAACAGTGCTGTTAGAACCTCTTATGTTTTAAAAGGTTCGTTTCTAGTTAAAGCATCGAATGGGTTCTTTAAAAAAATCAATTTACTTACATAGTTATACTTAAATATCTGCCGAAAGTTATAATATGGTGATATTAAGTTTTGGAATCAAGGAGTACGGTTCCGATTTCATTTCCAGCAGAGTTATGCTAGTTAGTAAACATATTTCCGCTGTTGTTCTTGGTCTGAAATAACACGAATACCACTCGAGTGAATTGTAAGCCGTTATACGCAAAGGCACTGATTTTTTTTTATACTTAATATTATATCACTTTGATATTTGTTTAACTTAAAAAAATAAATGAAATTATGTATGCACTAATATCTCATTTAGTTGTTATATGGCGTTTATAACATTATTAATATTATATTGTATGTTCCACATTAAACAAAAGTAAAATGCCTTTACAGTTTCTTAAAATTATTTTGTGTAATCAATGACATTACACAGATAGCGGGCGTATAATGTGCTAACTGTGTTTGCTCGCAAATATTAGTATTTATTTTCAAAATCGCCGCATCTAGAAATGTAATTGCCGTTCTATATCTCGCCCTAAGCAGGTAGCGCGACCATCGGTAAAATATGTCGCGCCTGACAGTTCACTTTCCGGGAGAATTAGCTCTCGGAATATGAGATAGCATATCTAACATTTTTTTTTATTGATTTTGGTGATAAGTTAGAATAGTGCTACAGATCTGGTACTGTGATTATTTATGTTATATTTAAAAATTCTAATTCACAGTTCCTCACTAATGACTGGTCTGCATTTGAAAGTTATTAATACCACGTCTGCGCTACAAACGACATATGTATACATTCTAAAGTGGAGTGAATACTAAGTCACATAATTTGACTAAGTACCTTCAATGAAATGGTTTTGCCACGTTAGCGAACTAATATCTAAATTTAATATGAAAAACCAAGAAAATTTTAAGAGTTTTCACAGGTTTCAGAACTAGTAACTGGTTTTTACAATTTTTATCGTATACAGATCCACTTTAATATAAATTCAATACAATGGTGTCAGTTATATAAACATTGTAGCATTATATATACTCCTTAAAAACTTACTAATACTCACATACCGTGTTGCTGCTAACCAATTTTATTAATTAAGTCGTTTACTTATATCAGAAAAATGAATAGATATGACCTCATATTAAATCTTAATATTAAAGTGGACAGGCGGCTCTCGTGGTGCAGTGCGTAAGGCGCTTGCTTTCCACCAGAGAGTTCCTGGGTTCGATTCCCGGTCGGGACACACAATATTTATGTGTTTTTCTCAAAGCCTTGGTGTGTGTCATTATCGTTCAAAATTACTAACAACCACCTCGTACGAAAAAGCAAGGACATGGTTATTAATAATTCTTAAAAAAAAAAAAATATTAAAGTGGACTCAGCAAAACTAATGTATCAGTTCGACATACAAGGCTCTTATCTAAAACAGAATATTATGGCATTACCAATTGGCCAATGCACTATAAGTGACGTCCCTTGACAAAGTACCGCCCCCTTAGGCAGACTAAGAATGCCATCCCCTTTAATTTTAGTTGAAATTGTATGCAAATTTATTACTTACCAAGGTACATACATTATCTAACATTTCCACGAAACATACTCTCGAACATATTATAATATGTCATTAAGTAGGTACGTAGAGGTCTGAGGCTTTGCTGAGTTTGAAAGACCTATTTTGAAAATTTGACTTTGCGATCAACCGCCATTGGGTATAACAAAACAAAAATAGAATATATAACCAGGATTTTTTATGCTTCCAATTATTTTTTTAACTAAGGTGTCGATACTTTTTAACAAAGTAATCGTATCATCTGCTTCATCGAAAGATGCTCAGTAAAGTTGTAATATTCGCATTCGTTCCTTTATTTGACGTCCTTTATAATCTGCTGCCCCTAAGCAACCCATGGCCTGTCTACAACTATGAGATGTCACTGGATGGGAGTTCCTCACGCTGGTGATCATCTGAAGAATTGAAGGCCCTTGCGAACGAGACGAGTATTTTTTTACCAGATGAATGTAAATTAGTACTAAGTAACTATTTCTTTTATTCAACGAATAATTCACAAGATTTAAGAATGTACCATTCTAATTATTGAACAAAAATTATTAGCAAGTTCGAGTGAGAGACATCATAAAATATTGGAAGAATCCGTGACGTCGGTTAGTAATTAAAGTAGTAGGTACCTACTTTGATTTAATAAACATAAACCGATTGCCAATAGTAGCTTGATTTTGAAGAACGCTGATGAGCAGGTATTATAAAAAGGCGAATAGTTAAAATTTGTCGTAATTAGTATGTCACCTAGTAGCATAATGGACAATGCGCGGACGGGGTGTAAACTTGAGAGATGCATGTTCGATTCCTGTCGGGTGTCTTACTTTTTTCAAAAAGATTTTTTCTATTGGTTGTAAAATATTTTCTCAGAAGTGTTTTTCAAAATTATGTATGTACTTAAATAATTACGGTTGAAAAATAATATATGTACTCTATTTATATTGGAAAAGGTTGCATTTATTCACAAAGATTCAGATTCATATCTTTGACCCATGCTGCTAACAGATAGTTTATCAAACATTTTAGGATTACCACTCTTTAGCTTTAGAGTCTACGAGTATAATATATCTTCTACAGTTTACAATATATTTTATTGTAATTACTGATAAACAAAAATAATAAACAATAAATAAGAAGAGAATGTAAGTATGTAATCATATGTAAGTTAAATAGGTTAACCTATTTACACGCCCACGCTCATTAAATAATTTAAAAAAATATATAGGTATCAACCTTTATGGAGCGATCAAGTAGGTAAATTGTACAATACACAGCATCATAAAACATCACATCACGAAAGAGTAGTACGAAGACTGCAGAGTTATGAGTGATATTGACGTGATCTTAAAAATTAATACCTACTTGCCAGGATACCTATATAGATTGTAAATGAACCCACGATGAAGGGAAAAATGCTTTAAAATAACAATTAATCATTATACACTATAAGATGTGTTATTGTGTTACACTTAGGTCTAAAACCATACTCTGAATCAGAGAGGCATAAGTCTATTTTGACGGTTGATTTACACCAATTGAACGGGTGTTGAAAAAAGAATATGTTCCAGTTACCCTAGTTTTTGTTACAACAAAAAAAACTGTTTTCTGAAGAAACTATAAGTTTTTTTGAAAAAGTTACTGTTACTTAATTCTTAGCTTAACCCAGGGGTCGGCAATCCACGGCTCGCGAGTTACATGCGGCTCTTTGGGTATAGACGTGCGGCTCTTTGCCAAATTTTCAATTCACAATTTTTACAAAAACTTTTGCAAAATTCACATTTTTTTTATCATGGATTTGTACACTTTTATTATATTATTTATAATGATATTATCGCGAGACTTATTTTTCCTCCGTAATGGTTGATGCAAAAAGGTATGATTGTTGTTGTTTTAAATCTGCCCATTGGAAAAGTCGACAAATAAAACTTTTCTCCATTTGATATTTACACGGGCACTTTTGAAATACAATTTTATTGATGAATTTAGAAAGTAGAGAGATATGGAACTCCAAATTTATAGGTGTTGCCACCAAAATTGAGGATTTGGAGAGAGAAAAATGCAATTTAATTTCACAACACAAGTGGAGCGCTCTAAAAGATCGACATAAGTAGCTATACTACGATTTTTAATACATGGAATAGCTTTGCTAGCCCACATTTGAGTCTGCATAATATGTATGTGAACAATCATTTTCAAATTTGCGTTTAAAGAAGCCAAATAACCGATGAAAATTTGGAGTCGCAACTGAAATTAAAAACTACAAGTAACATACCAAACATACAGAAACTCTCCAAAGAAATGCAAGGAAGGTAGGTCATTGTTCATATTAGTTTTAAGGAATGCGTGAAAATTGTATGTAATTCATATTCTGTAAAAACGTTAGATTTATTCGTGAAATCTTCTTCACTTAATAAAAAATAAACACTTATAAAATGTAATTAATTCATTTAAATAAATCATATTTATATATACGTATGGCTCTCGAATTTTTTTTACCGTTGTGCCACTCATATTTGGCTCCTTTGGTCCAAAAGTTTGCCGACCCCTGGCCCAACCTATAAATATTTAATTATACAAAAAATAATTTAAAATTGTCAATAGTGTATTAAGTGTTATTAATTGAAGGTGCTGGAATGTTATCCTTTTCCCACTAAACGCTTTCACAGTAGCTAAACTACCATTAATAATAACAAAACATATTTATTAATGAATCAAAACTACAAAAGAATATTGAAATAACACATAATACAAGTCAAAAGTCACTCTCTCCAGTGTGGGTAGTAGTAGTCAAAAGGTAACATTCCCGGAGTATTATCTTTTTTCTACTCATGTAAAATTGAATGGTCGATTTTTACAATGGAGTGAGGTGGAATATTCTTCGTTTTACACTCAATAGAAAGAGTATACAAATAACTACAAAATGATTTTTCATAATTTTGGAATTTTATCCTGTTTCCAATCACTCGTTGAATTATAATGCTGCATTTATTTTCTATTTGCTATTTCAAGTAATATTATTTGAGACTCATGTCCGAAATTGTATTCTTTATTTACCGGCCATATTTAAATATGTTATTTAAAATTATTTAAATTTTACAAATGTCTATTGAGACACAGTACTGTTGGCAACTTTTCTGTTAACTAATGTGGTTATATTCATTAGTTATGGTGCACCTGCATACAACGAATTTGGTTAAGCTTCGTCTAGTTTTATTTCATACTTACGTGCTTCAAACTGGTGACTTTTTCGTTAGACACATTTACACAGTTACATATTACCTAATAAAAAATATTCTGGTAGACATCACTCATAATATAAATGGACTGACACCCTCTCTAATGTGATCATGTGCGGGAAAGACTGGCGGTGTTGTTTGGAGCCTCTAATTGCAAGGACAGTTCGTTACAAAGTGGAGAGGGACATCACGTTGCATAAATTAATTATACATATTATTAAACTTACATAATATATTATAATATGTAGTTAAATTGTTTTAAAGGGGATCATATATGCCAACAGAGAACCTAGCGGAAAAATACGAAGCTTGCAATTTGAGAAATTTTTTTTGATAATTACAATTTCAGCTGTATTAATTAATAAATAATATGTATCTGAAAACATTAAAAAGATTTTTTTTTAAGTTAAACAATTTAAAAAAAATGTGAATTTATCACATTTTTGGTGCATAGGTTACATTATTATTACATTATTTTTATGGTTATATTTATTATTAAAATTTAGTTTATTAAGTTTTCAAATTTTCACCGTTTAAATTTTTGACTTATTTATACTTTTAATATTTTTTATATCTATTTCAAAAAACATCGATTTTTATAAAAAATATAAATGTGTAAAACTTGAAATCCTTTTTATTTATATCAAATCCGACTCAAATATTGGGATCACACCTAAATAATTTTGGAGGTACCTAATCTGCTTTGTGATCTTTGTTTAATGTGATTTGTGAAATTTGACGTAATTTCCACAATTTAAAACATAGTTTTTATAAATAATTGGCTTAGAGAGCTTAGAGGCAAGAGCACTCGCCCGAAAACTGAAAGACTTGAGTTTGATGCCAACTCAGTGAAACTTTTTCTTATATGTATCTACGTTTCTGAGGTTTTTGAAAAATATTATTTGGTCATGTTTGGTTTTAATGAAATTTTTAGAAAGTCATTTTATGTGAAAAAATTATTTCTATTGCTATCAGTATAAACAGATATTTTGTTACTTATTTAAATCAAACAATGAATCATGAAGTGTACACATTTAATAAATGAACAATATAAAAATACAATATCGTGAAATTGCGTAGATACTTTATTAAGTGAGTTGTGTGTATAATATAATAATCACCCTGCATGACCGACCTTGAAGTTTTATTAACATGTATCTATGTAGGTATATATGTAGCAAGTACACATATAATGCAATTTATAAATTTAATTAAATAGGTAATATTTATCGAAAATATTATATAATAATATCATATTAAAGGGCACTTAATTAATTTCCGGTCTCGGAGATCTCAGAGGGTGGCACTTTTGAAAAAGTTTATATTTCGTAAAAAAGGTAATTACGTATTAAAAAGACATCGCTATATACCTAGCTTCTACTGCAATTAATTCAAAATATACCGTTAAAAACTGTATTTCATACTTATAGGTGTTTTTCTTGAAAATGAAAATGTATATGAATACGTTTAGAAAATTTATTATGGTAAGTAATAATTTTTTGAGGCTGTTCGATTTGCCGTAATTTTATTGTACAACAATATTGATGAAATAAATGTAAAGTCATAAGAAACAATAAATTGATATTCTAATGAACTTCGTCGAGTCGTTTTTTGCGACCCGGGTTTCGCCTTTTGGCATTTTCAGGCACTATGTGCACTCACCAAATATAAAAATAAAAATACACACAATGAATATAATTAATTCCAACTTATATAATAAATTAATACAATAAAGTAGGTAAAAACTTTATCACCCACCTATTAAGTCAAGAGCCACAATAAAAAAATAGAACAAACAAATTATGAATTTATTTCATAAATAAAAAAATGAAATTGTTTGTAAAAAAACCCCCTATCACTAAATAGTACAATCAATAGGCGTATACACCATTTATTTAGGATTGCACAATGGTCGAAGCACCGTCACACTTACGGCATATGAGCTTAATCGAGCACAGTCGTAAGTCTACATCGAGTTGAATGCTGCTCCAGCTATTCCCATTCGAATATTGAAATCTCTTTGAAAAGTGCCATCACTTATGATGTGTACCCCCAAGTGTTCAACGCTGCTGATAATCAGGGAGAAATATGGATCAGGACATGTGCTATTACACAAAACGTTGGTTTTCTTCCTGTTGATTTTTAAACGAAACCGAAACGAATTGGTACAAATACAATACTGTTTAATAAAACCATTAAAAAAAGACTCAGATATTTCCGACTATGTTAAATTATCATAAATTCGTGATTCCACTCAACGAAGAACGCAGAGAAAAAAACTTATATTATTTTCTTTGAATTCCTTGTCATACATGTTGTTCCGATGTTATATTTTATTACAATATAATATTATATTATATTATCAAAGAAATTTATTCAAATTTATGTTTTCAGTTGATATTATCTACTACTGAAGGTGAGTGAGCAATAGAGATGGGAAAACTGGTCGATTTTTAAGACTAAGTATACTTACTACCAGTATAAAAAAATACTTAGTATAGAAACTTGTTCCAAAATACTTACTAGTATTTGGAATACTATATTATAGACTGTTTGGCGTGCGTATGCGACAAAAGTTTCGTACTCAAATGAAACTAAAACCAACTCCATATTTTAGTATTTGAAATACGTATCGGCTCAGGGAACTCAGACTGTGTATGAATTCTTCAATAGAATCGCTAAAAATACGCTGAGCTCCGCTTCTCGAAAAGTCCCATTAATTATAAAATTTTAAACACAATTTTACATTTATGAGTTATTTTTCTGTTAGGTTACAATATTCTTGTTAACAAAAATGAATAACAATGATTTTTTTTATTGTAAACTGCGTCACCTCAGTCACCTCGCCACATTTCCAAGGGAATAATATGCTGCTACAGAAAATTTATGACCTATTTGTTCACACATAAGATGATGTCATTTGCATGCATAGGCTAATAAATTAAAATATAGTTGTATTTCAGTGCTACCTCACTCGCGCGCATTTGATGTGAATAGTATTGAAAGTTTACCAACTAGCCAGCGACTCGCGATGATATCATCACAAGTTTTTTGGAATAAGATTATTGGGCCACACATACTGAGTATGGATAGTTTCATCCGAAACTTGAGTACACAAACTGGTGACAGTATTTCCAACTCACCTCTAGTGAGCAAGCATGAATTGTAACAAAAAGTTATTGAAAAATATTTCTTTTTAAAATCATACTTATGTATTTGTGCAATAATTTATGTTGAATTAACATATAATCAAATCATCTATTAAGAATTGCTACTACGATATAAATTGTAGTAAATATCGTTTTAAATTTATAAATTTTAAAGTCGTTTATATTGTGGAGTATACGCAAACTGTACAATTTAGTAGTTTTGTATTATAAATTAGAAAATTTCGCACCAACTGAGATAGTAACCATGGATTAGCAATTCTGTTGAATTTATGTTTAAACTTTAGTCTCTGTTTTGTAGTGCTAAATAGTTGCTTGTTTTACATATTATTACATATAAATTAATCTACGGAGATACATTTAGCACGTTTCCAGACACACCTAGTATGTAACAAAAAGTTTATGAAATTCATTGTATACGATTTAGATATACCTACATTATATTGTTATTATTATAATAATGTAAATATTTTTGTCGTGAACAGTGCATACATCGACAATATAGCCTAGCTTTCTCTCGCTCGGGGCCCCCCCGACGATGTCTAATTTTTTATTTGTTAAAACCATCGAACATTTAGTTAATGTGTTAAGTATATTATAGGTTTTGAGTATCACAAAACTATTACGCTGTTATTATTGAAACACTCACCGAGGATTAAACGCTACAGCATTCGCTTTTGATTCCATGGGTTTGAATTCAACGGTTGGAACACTGTCACAAATTGTTATTATGAAGTATAGGTTCGTATCCCCATTTTTTAAAGCTGTGACAGATATAGTACTAGTATAGATAATTTACTCATTTATATATTACAGAAAAAATATAAAACTGAATATTCATGTTCAATCTCTATATATATCTCGTGTCACGGTGTTTGTGGTCGCACTCCTCCGAAACGGCTCGACCGATTTTTTATGATTTTTTTAATGTATATTTGTTAGGTATGAGAATAGGTTGGAAAGTATATTTCTTACCGCTAGATGATTAGGGTGTCCCTATCCAGAAAAAAAATCTATTTGTTTTCACAATTTTTTTTTGTATTTTTTTTTATTTGGCATTAAAAATACATATAATTCCAAATTTTTACCCTCCCATTTTTAATCGCGACCCTCCATTTTCTTATCGCGATTTCAGTATTTTTCTATGAATTAATTCAACCGTCGTTCGTATTTCAAACAGAACGAAATTATTTATGTTGTTGAATGACAGATGGCGCTACGTCTGAGAAGAATTCACGAGAAGCGTCGCGTCATTTTGACATTTCATTCGGCATATCACAACGCATTGCGTGCAAAATTGTATACGATTTATTTTAATTTATCTATTCGTGTGCGTGTATTACAGTGAACAATGCCAGCAAGACGCAAGGGGCCAATTTGGACCATCGTACGAATAAAGGAACAAACATGCGAAATAGTAGAGCAGAAAAAACAGACGAACAAATCCAACAAGATATTGAAAATGTGCGTGTGAGCATGTCGCAATTGCGTGCATCTCAATCACAAGAGGCACGAGCTGAACGAAATCAACAACGACAATTGGAATGGAGATGGGATGTGTTGCGCATCAGGAAAAGTGCAACTACCTGATATTGAGACACCACCAGAACCATTAAACGGCTTGCTCATCGGCACGGATCCAGATTCAAACCTGTTCCTGAAGTCCATTCGCACATTCAATCCATAATTCCAAATGACTTCGTTCGGAGCAACAGAAATACTGTGCGACAACATTATTTAGGCGACAACAGGAAGTCGCCCTTGTCGCGTACAGAATATTTCTCAGTGTTGTCATTTTTTGAGAAAACAAATCCCGCGAAATTAGGTTTTCAATTTATATCAATTCTATTCCCAGTAAGTAATTAATTTAGAAGTTTAATAATTATTGTTCGATAAGTATCAATATAAAAATTATTTCAAATAATTTCACCTCTTAATAATTATTACTATTATATGAGGTTAATTAATACAGTTGATAACGTCATAAACACAACTTTTAAATGTATATTTCCAAGGACGCGACATTAAAAATTGATTAAACCAATCATCATGTGAGGTATTCTACACCAGACATATTGGCTACATCATCACTCGATACTAAATCATTTTCACTACTGCTATCAAAATCGATACTAAAAACTAATCTTTGGTCACTCATAGTCTCACAACATCTATCTTTTACCATGTAATCCTCTCCCAAATGTATTGTGTGTTCACATTGTTTTTCCAATCGTCCGGTGTTATTGTTCCAAAAGCATCTTCTGTTAGCCTTTGCATGTCAGCTGCTCGGCAATCAACATTATTACTTACAATTCTTCTTTTCAGAAATGAACACATAAATTCTATTGGGTTAAGATCACGGTGGTATGGTGGTAGACGAACTACTTACTGATGAGCCTTTTTCTTTGACCAGCTCATCGAATAAATACTGTGACGGTGGTTTATTTCTATCAATTATTTTTTAAATTTAGTTTAATCATATTTTCTTCGAATACAATATTATTGTCTTTCAGCCATTTTTTCATAACTTTATATTATTTCAATAATGTTTATTCTTGAAAATATTCTTCTTGTCAATTTATTATTAGACTGCCAGTGTACTTAAATGATCATTTATACTTAATTATTATACGTCTAAAAATATTAATAAAATAGATTACGATACACACAACTATATAATATAAAAACATAATTCCCAGTATTTGGGGAAATATTTATAGTATTACAACACTGAATTTTGACATATCTGACATGACCAGAACCCGTGATATGGGCTTGTGTATTGTATAGGCTCGCCTTTTAAATGCGACTGTTTTTCTTCTTCGCAATAAATCAAAAGAATACTAATAATAATTCGAACATCACTTCGTATTGTTTTAGACATCTTTTGAATATAAAAAGCTTTAAATTACGTAAATTGATAGATGCGTCTGATGCGAGTGTCAAAAATGTAATGAATATTTTGGGGGCGTTCCTTATTTGAAACCGAAAGTTCGATTAGCTGTACTGGAGGGGATTGTAGCTGACAGTTTTGCCACGTAGCCAAGATTAAGTTGCCGGACAATAGTTCACAATACTGCGGCAAATGGTCAACAATTCCATTCAACGTACAAAATCAAAGGCCAAGTATACCACAAAGTAGGCTCATTGCTGCCAATGCCAAACAAACCTCATACTACTTAATGGGCGGTGAGGACATAAATCGTGTGAATGTACGTTTGGGCTACAATAACCTCAATTCGCCTAATGCCAGGCGCATCGTCGGCGAACTGGACGCCCTATTGAATGATCACAATGAATTATTGAAATTCTTCAAATCACACATGCACGAATTGCAAAGTGACACTGAGCGGGACAGGGTGGATTCTTTTTTTTGGATGCACCAGATGGAACTGGCAAAACATTTCTCATTTTGCTAATTCTCGCCGAAATAGATCAAATAATGGGGTGCCGGACGAAATCCCGAAGGCCAAAATCCCGAAGGCCGAAATCCCGAATGCCAAAATCCCGAATGGCCGAAATCCCGAATGGCCGAAATCCCGAATGCTGAAATCCCGAATGCCGAAATCCCGAATGCCGAAATCCCGAAAGCCGAAATCCCGAAAGCCGAAATCCCGAATGGCCAAAATCCCGAATGGCCGGAATCCCGAAGGCCGAAATCCCGAAAAATAAAAAAATATAACAGTATTAATTTTCAACCAGCGGTACCCCATAAGGCGGCGCTTTTTCTCGATTGTATAATTTAACTAGATAATTAATATAGTAGTATTAAAAACAATTATTAATTATGGAATGAAGCAAAAACTTAATTTTCAACCAGCGGCACCACAAAAGGCGGCGCTTTTTCTAGATTGTATAATTTTACTAGATAATTAATATAGTAGTATTAAAAACTATTATTCATTATGGAATGAAGCAAAAACTTAATGTTCAACCAGCGGCACCCCAAAAAACGTCGCTTTTTCTAGATTGTATAATTTTACGAGATAATTAATAAAGTAGTATTAAAAACTATTATTAATTATGGAATGAAGCAAAAACATAATTTTCAACCAGCGGCACACCAAAAGGCGGCGCTTTTTCTAGATTGTATAATTTTACTAGATAATTAATATAGTAGTATTAAAAACTATTATTTATTGTGGAATGAAGCAAAAACTTAATTTTCAACCAGCGGCACCCCAAAAGGCGGCGCTTTTTCTCGATTGTGTAATTTTACTAGATAATTAATATAGTAGTATTACAAACTATTATTAATTATGGAATGAAGCAAAAACTTAATTTTCAACCAGCGGCACCCCAAAAGGCGGCGCTTTATCTCGATTGTATAATTAAACTAGATAATTAATATAGTAGTATTAAAAACTATTATTAATTATGGAATGAAGCAAAAACATAATTTTCAACCAGCAGCACCCCAAAAGGCGGCGCTTTTTCTAGATTGTATAATTTTACTAGATAATTAATATAGTAGTATTAAAAACTATTATTTATTGTGGAATGAAGCAAAAACTTAATTTTCAACCAGCGGCACCCCAAAAGGCGGTGCTTTATCTCGATTGTATAATTTAACTAGATAATTAATATATTAGTATTAAAAACTATTATTAATTATGGAATGAAGTAAAAACATAATTTTCAACCAGCGGCACCCCAAAAGGCGGCGCTTTTTCTCGATTGTATAATTTTACTAGATAATTAATATAGTAGTATTACAAACTATTATTAATTATTGAATAAAGCAAAAACTTAATTTTCAACCAGCGGCACCCCAAAAGGCGGCGCTTTATCTCGATTGTATAATTTTACTATATAATTAATAAAGTAGTATTAAAAACTAATATTAATTATGAAATGAAGCAAAAACATAATTTTCAATCAGCGGCACTCCAAAAGGCGGCGCTTTATCTAGATTGTATAATTTAACTAGATAATTAATATATAAGTATTAAAACTATTATAAATTATGGAATGAAGTGAAAACATAATTTTCAACCAGCGGCACCCTAAAAGGCGGCGCTTTTTCTCGATTATATAATTTTACTAGATAATTAATATATTAGTATTAATAATTATTATTAATTATGGAATGAAGTAAAACCATAATTTTAAACCAGCGGCACCCCAAAAGGTGGGGCTTTTTCTCGATTATATAATTTTACTATATAATTAATATAGTAGTATTAAAAACTATTATTGATTATGGAATGAAGTAAAAACATAATTTTCAACCAGCGGCACTCCAAAAGGCGGCGCTTTTTCTCGATATTATAATTTTACTAGATAATTAATATATTAGTATTAATAATTATTATTAATTATGGAATAAAGTAAAACCATAATTTTAAACCAGCGGCACCCCAAAAGGTGGGGCTTTTTCTCGATTATATAATTTTACTATATAATTAATATAGTAGTATTAAAAACTATTATTGATTATGGAATGAAGCAAAAACTTAATTTTCAACCAGCGGCACCCTAACAGGCGGCGCTTTTTCTCGATGGTATAATTTTACTAGATAATTAATATAGTAGTATTAAAAACTATTAATAATTATGGAATGAAGCAAAAACATAATTTTCAACCAGCAGCACCCCAAAAGGCGGCGCTTTTTTTTGATTGAATAATTTTACTAGATAATTAATATAGTAGTATTAAAAACTATTATTTATTGTGGAATGAAGCAAAAACTTAATTTTCAACCAGCGGCACCCCAAAAGGCGGCGCTTTTTCTAGATTGTATAATTTTACTAGATAATTATTATAGTAGTATTACAAACTATTATTAATTATGGAATGAAGCAAAAACTTAATTTTCAACCAGCGGCACTCCAAAAGGCGGCGCTTTTTCTCGATTGTATAATTTTAGTAGATAATTAATATAGTAGTATTAAAAACTATTATTAATAATGAAATGAAGCAAAAACATAATTTTCAACCAGCAGCACCCCAAAAGGCGGCGCTTTTTCTAGATTGAATAATTTTACTAGATAATTAATATAGTAGTATTAAAAACTATTATTTATTGTGGAATGAAGCAAAAACTTAATTTTCAACCAGCGGCACCCCAAAAGGCGGCGCTTTTTCTAGATTGTATAATTTTACTAGATAATTATTATAGTAGTATTACAAACTATTATTAATTATGGAATGAAGCAAAAACTTAATTTTCAACCAGCGGCACTCCAAAAGGCGGCGCTTTTTCTCGATTGTATAATTTTAGTAGATAATTAATATAGTAGTATTAAAAACTATTATTAATAATGAAATGAAGCAAAAACATAATTTTCAACCAGCAGCACCCCAAAAGGCGGCGCTTTTTCTAGATTGAATAATTTTACTAGATAATTAATATAGTAGTATTAAAAACTATTATTTATTGTGGAATGAAGCAAAAACTTAATTTTCAACCAGCGGCACCCCAAAGGGCGGCGCTTTTTCTCGATTGTATAATTTTACTAGATAATTAATATAGTAGTATTACAAACTATTATTAATAATGGAATGAAGCAAAAACTTAATTTTCAACCAGCGGCACCCTAACAGGCGGCGCTTTTTCTCGATTGTATAATTTTACTAGATAATTAATATAGTAGTATTAAAAACTATTATTAATTATGAAATGAAGTAAAAACATAATTTTCAACCAGCGGCACCCTAACAGGCGGCGCTTTTTCTCGATTGTATAATTTTACTAGATAATTAATATAGTAGTATTAAAAACTATTATTAATTATGGAATGAAGTAAAAACATAATTTTCAACCAGCGGCACTCCAAAAGGCGGCGCTTTTTCTCGATTGTATAATTTTAGTAGTAATTAATATAGTAATATTAAAAACTATTATTAATAATGAAATGAAGCAAAAACATAATTTTCAACCAGCAGCACCCCAAAAGGTGGCGCTTTTTCTAGATTGAATAATTTTACTAGATAATTAATATAGTAGTATTAAAAACTTATTGTGGAATGAAGCAAAAACTTAATTTTCAACCAGCGGCACCCCAAAGGACGGCGCTTTTTCTCGATTGTATAATTTTACTAGATAATTAATATAGTAGTATTACAAACTATTATTAATAATGGAATGAAGCAAAAACTTAATTTTCAACCAGCGGCACCCTAACAGGCGGCGCTTTTTCTCGATTGTATAATTTTACTAGATAATTAATATAGTAGTATTAAAACTATTATTTATTATGGAATGAAGTAAAAACATAATTTTCAACCAGCGGCACCCTAACAGGCGGCGCTTTTTCTCGATTGTATAATTTTACTAGATAATTAATATAGTAGTATTAAAAACTATTATTAATTACGGAATGAAGTAAAAACATAATTTTCAACCAGCGGCACTCCAAAAGGCGGCGCTTTTTCTCGATTGTATAATTTGAGTAGATAATTAATATAGTAGTATTAAAAACTATTATTAATAATGAAATGAAGCAAAAACATAATTTTCAACCAGCAGCACCCCAAAAGGCGGCGCTTTTTCTAGATTGAATAATTTTACTAGATAATTAATATAGTAGTATTAAAAACTATTATTTATTGTGGAATGAAGCAAAAACTTAATTTTCAACCAGCGGCACCCCAAAGGGCGGCGCTTTTTCTCGATTGTATAATTTTACTAGATAATTAATATAGTAGTATTACAAACTATTATTAATAATGGAATGAAGCAAAAACTTAATTTTCAACCAGCGGCACCCTAACAGGCGGCGCTTTTTCTCGATTGTATAATTTTACTAGATAATTAATATAGTAGTATTAAAAACTATTATTAATTATGGAATGAAGTAAAAACATAATTTTCAACCAGCGGCACTCCAAAAGGCGGCGCTTTTTCTCGATTGTATAATTTTAGTAGATAATTAGTATAGTAGTATTAAAAACTATTATTAATTATGAAATGAAGCAAAAACATAATTTTCAACCAGCGGCACCCCAAAAGGCGGCGCTTTTTCTAGATTGTATAATTTTACGAGATAATTAATATAGTAGTATTAAAAACTATTATTAATTAAGGAATGAAGCAAAAACATAATTTTCAACCAGCGGCACCCCAAAAGGCGGCGCTTTTTCTAGATTGTATAATTTTACGAGATAATATAATATAGTAGTATTAAAAACTATTTTTAATTATGGAATGAAGCAAAAACATAATTTTCAACGAGCGGCACCCCAAAAAGCGGCGCTTTTTCTAGATTGTATAATTTTACGAGATAATATAATATAGTAGTATTAAAAACTATTTTTAATTATGAAATGAAGCAAAAACATAATTTTCAACTAGCGGCACCCCAAAAGGCGGCGCTTTTTCTCGATTGTATAATTTAACTAGATAATTAATATAGTAGTATTAAAAACTATTATTAATTATGGAATTAAGCAAAAATATAAACTTCAACCAGTGGCACCCCAAAAGGTGGCGCTTTATCTCGATTGTATAATTTAACTATATAATTACAGTAGTATTAAAAACCATTATTAATTATGGATAGTAATAATAATAGTATAATATAACAGTCATAATAATAATATGTTATCGGAATAAAAGAGATGATATGAGAATATCGTCTCTGTTCTGGCGGAACACACTAACTGGAGAATACTAGTTTTGAGTAATTTGACTTTGAAGTTGTTAAAATGTTTGAAATAATGGTCTATCATGTGAGTTTATTAAGTAATCGTCAAAAGGATGACTTTAAAATAAAGGCTGTTTATTCATTAAGAAGGTTTCCAGACAGTCAAGTTTGAAATAAGGAACATTTTGGTACTAAATCAATATGATATTTTTTCGAATTAGTGTTTCTGCCGACAGTGACGATATTAATATCAAATAAAAACATTTTTCTTATTTATTTGGCAAATACAAGAGCTATTCATGAGAGGTACACAGTTCACATCTATTATATAAAATATTTATTAAACATACTAATAATAATAATAATAAAAACTAATGTTCACACTAATTTCAAAAGGAAATACTATGCGCAATTCCACGGAGGTAGTCCATTAATGATCGATTTTTCCTATCATTTACAACCATCATTATTCTACAATCCCGATCGATTGTTGTCTTCTTCCGATTTGGGGGGGGGGGGGGTTCACCCCGAAGTATGGATTCTACTTGGCTTTCCATTTGATACTGTTCTTTTTGAAACTCCTCGATAATTCTATATACACCAACGTGTGCACGTCCGACAAAGTTTTCCCACCTTAAATGCCAAGATTCGATTAAATTTTGCATACGTGGTATTCCAACTTGCATTGAGTCGTAAACTGACCAAAGATTTGGTGGAAATAATGGTGGGGCGCGAACAGCATTACCATTACGTAAATGACGTCGTATTCGCCCGTGATCGTAGTTTTCTTCAAACCACTGGGCAATATCAGCAGCTTCTGGTGGCAAATGAGGCCTAATGGCGTCAAATGCCTCAGGAATATTTTCTGTTGGTAAAAATGCCAATGCAAACAAATGGCGCCGTATCAGGCTAAATTCTTCGTCTGTGCCGTATCAAAATGCCACACCATTTGCTTGGATTCTTCTCCAAATACATTGTCCTAAATGGAAGAAACAAGCTTTATTTGATGTGTCAGGAAATTCACTGTTTGATGCGTTGATTGCAGCCAATTCTAGATCTGTTAAAATGGTCGGTGGCTTCAATACTATTTCATGTTCTTCGCCAAAGTCAATTAAATCTTGAAACATCCGTTTATGACATTTTTCGCTTTTGCTGGTCATTAGCACGTACACCAACGGTAAACATCGATAATTTTCAAAACCGACTGGTGCGTGAATTGTATATAACTGATAAAATATGGTTGGGACAGTCTTAAATGTACCGTCCATAATCCAATACTGGGCACGTGATAGCCGCTCCACATTTAATTTTGTGGTGAACAGGAAAATTTTATAATCTCCTATTGTAGATTCCCTCACTAAAAATAATTCGTTATTTAATGTTTTACGTAGACACGTGTTATTGATATTTAGACGAAGTTCATTATTATTATACTATTTCCAAAGCAAGACATTCATAAATAATTCTGCTTTAATAATTAAGCTTTGATAAAGATATTTCAAAAGTGTTAATGGGAATATTGATACTGTGACATTGAATAATTAATATAACCCGTGTTTCAACTCTATATCGATGACATACGAATGAGTATGCTGAATTTAAAAAAAATATATTGATTGCAGGATTCCAACAACTTCATTAGTTTTTTATGTCGACGAGAATGATTAGGACGGATTAAAAATATCTGTTTTTATTAAGGCTATACTTCAGCTGGGGCACGGTCTGAAACGATCGTGACTACGCGACACGAAGATTGTGCAAATGACGCTAGCAGAACAAAACATAATTTGTCATAAAAAGTCAACATGCGTCCATTTAATGTTATATTTAGTGTTATATTATTATTAATTATAATATATTCATTGACTTTCTTTTTCAAGTAAATGGGTAACGTTTTTAGTCATCTTCACACAATTTAAGAATTAATTCCCCCGTCGCCATCACAAAACAAATTGTCGTGTTCACAGCTTGACTTTCGCTCTCCGATTGCCAGCCAGTCAGAAATTTCGTCGCACCTATAGTTGAAAATTATTTGCCGTTTCAATGAAGTACCGTTTTAAATACTAATGTTTTAAATATGTATAATAAGTGTATCTATATTCTATACTAATAACATTTATTTGCCTCTTCATTTATTTGGTTAACCTAAAAAATAGTGTTTCTTTTATTGTGTTAACTGTCAATTCATGGTGAAACGCATTGTAATATTAATTTAATTTAATAAAACGCAAAATGTAGCATTCGCAATGAAAAGGATTGTTTAACGATCATAAAAAAATAGTCCGCAATTAGTAATGTTTTCAAACTGAACCATAATAATAGTGATTTTTTTATTATCTTTGTGCAAGATTAATTTAACCAAAATATGTAATGTCATTTTCTACTAATGATAAAATAATATTTTGAAGTTAAGACATAATATTTTAGGTAGTTACCTTTTTAGGTGCAAAATATTTGTTTTTATAGTGATAGTAATATTTAATTAAAATATGTCTTTTTCTACTGGGTATTTATGTAAATTAAATTTATATATTAGAACATTACAAACTAATTTTAAGTTAAGTAAGTAACTGCAAAGTAATTTAATATAATTATATATAAATAACGTTTTATATATGATATTTGTTTTCTATTAAATAATATAAAATTTTCAAATTTAAACTTTACTTCATTGTGTTGTTGGTTATCTATGTGGGAGAGTAATCAACCGAAAAAAGTTAGAGAGAGCTTAAAGAGGTATTTATCATGCAGTGAATTAATTTAAATAAGCGAATCAAAATTAATATAAGTACTTCAAATTTTAGGATATAATTAATTAATAACTGAGTAGTTTTTTAAAGTAACTATATAAGTGAAAATTAATTCCGTTTCTTTGCGGTATTTGTTTTATATTAAATAATATAATAATTTAACATGCTGACAATAACTTTTAAGCAAATGATGCAAATACTTTATTATATTGTTAAATTACACATTTAAAAAAAGCGCTGGCTATTGGGGTGCCGCTGGTTGAAAATTATGTTTTTGCTTCATTGCATAATTAATAATAGTTTTTAATACTACTATATTAATTATCTAGTAAAATTATAAAATCGAGAAAAAGCGCCACCTTTTAAGGTGCCGCTGGTTGAAAATTATGTTTTTGCTTCATTCCATATTTAAAAATAGTTTTTAATACTACTATATTATATTATCTAGTTAAATTATACAATTCTAGAAAAAGCGCCGCCTTTTGGGGAGCCGCTGGTTGAAAATTATGTTTTTGCTTCATTCCTTAATAAATAATAGTTTTTAATACGACTATATTAATTATCTAGTTAAATTATACAATTCTAGAAAAAGCGCCGCCTTTTGGGGAGCCGCTGGTTGAAAATTATGTTTCCGCTTCATTCCTTAATAAATAATAGTTTTTAATACGACTATATTAATTATCTAGTTAAATTATACCATTCTAGAAAAAGCGCCGCCTTTTGGGGAGCCGCTGGTTGAAAATTATGTTTTTGCTTCATTCCTTAATTAATAATAGTTTTTAATACGACTATATTAATAATCTAGTTAAATTATACAATTCTAGAAAAAGCGCCACTTTTTGGGGAGCCGCTGGTTGAAAATAATGTTTTTGGTTCATTCCATAATTAAAAATAGTTTTTAATACTACTATATTATAATATCTAGTTAAATTATACCATTCTAGAAAAGGCGCCGCCTCTTGGGGAGCCGCTGGTTGAAAATTATTTTTTTGCTTCATTCCTTAATGAATAATAGTTTTTTATACGACTATATTAATTATCTAGTAAAATTACACAATCGAGAAAAAGCGCCGCCTTTTGGGGTGCCGCTGGTTGAAAATTAAGTTTTTGCTTCATTCCACAATAAATAATAGTTTTTAATACTACTATATTATATTATCTCGTAAAATTATACAATCTAGAAAAAACGCCGCCTTTTGGGGTGCCGCTGGTTGAAAATTAAGATTTTCTTTCATTCCATAATTAATAATAGTTTGTAATACTACTATATTAAATTTCTAGTAAAATTATACAATCGAGAAAAAGCGCCGCCTTTTGGGGTGCTGGTTGAAAATTATGTTTTTGCTTCATTTCATAATTAAAAATAGTTTTTAATACTACTATATTATATTATCTCGTAAAATTATACAATCTAGAAAAAACGCCGCCTTTTGGGGAGCCGCTGGTTGAAAATTATGTTTTTGCTTCATTCCTTAATGAATAATAGTTTTTTATACGACTATATTAATTATCTAGTAAAATTACACAATCGAGAAAAAGCGCCGCCTTTTGGGGTGCCGCTGGTTGAAAATTAGGTTTTTGCTTCATTCCACATAAATAAAAGTTTTTAATACTACTATATTATATTATCTCGTAAAATTATACAATCTAGAAAAAACGCCGCCTTTTGGGGTGCCGCTGGTTGAAAATTAAGATTTTCCTTCATTCCATAATTAATAATAGTTTGTAATACTACTATATTAATTATCTAGTAAAATTATACAATCGAGAAAAAGCGCCGCCTTTTGGGGTGCTTGTTGAAAATTATGTTTTTGCTTCATTTCATAATTAAAAATAGTTTTTAATACTACTATATTATATTATCTCGTAAAATTATACAATCGAGAAAAAGCGCCGCCCTTTGGGGTGCCGCTGGTTGAAAATTATGTTTTTACTACATTTCATAATTAATAATAGTTTTTAATACTTAATTAATAATAATCTAGTTAAATTATACAATCGAGAAAAAGCGCCGCCCTTTGGGGTGCCGCTGGTTGAAAATTATGTTTTTACTTCATTTCATAATTAATAATAGTTTTTAATACTTAATTAATAATTATCTACTAAAATTATACAATCGAGAAAAAGCGCCACCTTTTGGGGTGCCGCTGGTTGAAAATTATGTTTTTGCTTCATTTTATAATTAATAATAGTTTTTAATACTAATTTATTAATTATCTAGTTAAATTATACAATCGAGATAAAGCGCCGCCTTTTGGGGTGCCGCTGCTTGAAAATTATGTTTTGCTTCATTTCATAATTAATAATAGTTTGTGATACTATTATATTAATTATCTAGTAAAATTACACAATCGAGAAAAAGCGCTGCCTTTTGGGGTGCCGCTGTTTGAAAATTATGTTTTTGCTTCATTCCATAATTAAAAATAGTTTTTAATACTACTATATTATATTATCTAGTTAAATTATACCATTCTAGAAAAAGCGCCGCCTTTTGGGGTGCCGCTGTTTGAAAATTATGTTTTTGCTCCATTACAGAATTAATAATAGTTTTTATTACTTCTATATTAAATATCTAGTGAAATTATACATGTCTAGAAAAAGCGCCGCCTTTTGGGGTGCCGCTGGTTGAAAATTATGTTTTTGCTTCATTCCATAATTAATAATAGTTTTTAATACTACTATATTAATTATCTAGTTAAATTGTACAATCGAGAAAAAGCGCCACCTTTTGGGGTGCCGCTGGTTGAAAATTATGTTTTTGTTTCATTCCATAATTAATAATAGTTTTTAATACTACTATATTAATTATCTAGTTAAATTATACAATTCTAGAAAAAGCGCCGCTTTTTGGGGTGCCGCTGGTTGAAAATTAAGTTTTTGCTTCATTCCATAATTAATAATAGTTTTTAATACTACTATATTAATTATATAGTTAAATTATACAATCGAGATAAAGCGCCGCCTTTTGGGGTGCCGCTGGTTGAAAATTATGTTTTTGCTCCATTTCAGAATTAATAATAGTTTTTATTACTTCTATATTAAATATCTAGTGAAATTATACAATTCTAGAAAAAGCGCCGCTCTTTGGGGTGCCGCTGGTTGAAAATTATGTTTTTGCTTCATTCCATAATTAATAATAGTTTTTAATACGACTATCTATATTAATTATCTAGTTAAATTGTACAATCGAGAAAAAGCGCCGCCTTTTGGGGTACCGCTGGTTGAAAATTAATACTGTTTATATTTTTTTATTTTTCGGGATTTCAGCCTTCGGGATTTCGGCCATTCGGGATTTCGGCTATTCGGGATCTCGGCTTTCGGGATTTCGGCTTTCGGGATTTCGGCATTCGGGATTTCGGCATTCGGGATTTCAGCATTCGGGATTTCGGCCATTCGGGATTTCGGCCATTCGGGATTTCGGCCTTCGGGATTTCGGCCTTCGGGATTTCGACCCAAACCCCAAATAATGGCATCGCATTGACCGTTGCATCATCTGGCATTGCAGCAACTTTATTGGATGGAGGCAAAAAAGCTCATTTAGTATTTAAGCTGCCACTGAATATTAAAAATAACCCAGACGCAGAGTGCAACATAAAAAAAACAATCGTCTATGGCCACAGTGCTGAAACAATGCAAAATTATCATCTGGGATGAATGTACTATGGCCCACAAACGTTCTCTTGAGGCGGTAAACAGAACACTCAAAGATATAAAAAAACAACGGCAAACTATTCGGCGGCACTTTGTTACTCCTTTCAGGTGATTTCAGACAAACACTTCCCATCATTTCACGTTCAACGTACGCTGATGACATCAATGCTTGCTTGAAATCATCGCCACTGTAGCTTAATGTTGAAAAAGTCCAGCTAAAAATAAACTTGCGCGTCCAAATGCTACAAGATCCATCCGCTGACACATTTTCAAACCAATTGTTCGATATCAGCGATGGAAAAGTTGCTGTCTAAAAAAATACTGGATGCATAGAATTTCCCATTAATTTCTGCACAATCGTTGATTCGCAAAATGTTCTCATTGACCGCATATTTCCCGATGTACACACACAATATATAAATCATGCGTGGCTGGCAGAAAGAGCCATTTTGGCAGCAAAAAATGTGGACGTCGACGATTCAAACTTCAAGATATAGCAGTCGTTGCCAGGCGACATGGTATCATACAAATCGATCGGTACAGTTTGCGATGCCAACGAAGCTGTAAATTATCCAACAGAGTTTTTGAACTCCCTGGATTTGCCAGGCAATATCAACACACCTTCTACGACTAAAAGTTGGATCTCCGATTATTTTACTTCGGAATTTGAACCCACCACGGCTGTGCAATGGCACACAATTGGTCATTAAAAAATTGATGAAAAACATTATCGAAGCCACCATTTTGAATGGCAAATTCTGAGCCGAAAATTTTTTGCTGCCATGAATTCCAATGATTCTCACAGATGTGCCAATTGAATTCAAACGTGTTCAATTTCCTATTAGATTGGCATTCACAATGACAATCAATAAGTCGCAAGGCCAAACGATGTCTGTTTGCGGCTTAGATTTGGACACACCATGTTTTTCACACGGACAATTATACGTGGCATGCTCTCGCGTGCCACGTATAATTGCTCACCATCGAGCTTATTTGTGTTGGCTAAAGACCGACTGACAAAAAATATCGCACACTCGATTGCTCTTAGAAATTAATATTGATTTTCTTCATTTCATTTTCCTACTTAAGGATAAAAAATATATTACTTTTTTTCACTTTACATTTAACTTTTAAGAGATCAAACAATGAATATGTCCGTTACTTTAATGAAATACATTGAATTGAGAAAATGAATGGTTGGTATTTTTTGTTTTTATCGGCGGTCATCGTCTACAGCGCTCCATTCCTCTTTCTGTCATAGATCCTATCCCCACACACTTACAATACATTCGTTATTTTTTATTTAACAACCAAAATATTCACTAGAAATAATTTATATGGCAGAACAACGTTTGCCGGGTCAGCTAGTTATTATTATAAAAGAATCAGTTGGGCTTCGGCCACATAGGCATGTGCTTTACTAGTCCTGAGCTAGATGCTATGCTTGTCTACTAAAAACACTACTGCCACAGTGCACGCTGTGTGCTTAGGTACAAATTCATTTGACTTTTGCGAGTGCTCGAGTCAACAACGATGTCACTCTCAAAACTAACCAGAAAGCTATTTCTTACAGAGAATTTAAGTTTAAAATTTCGAAAGTCGCAAATTTGAATTTGTCGCGTGCGTACTGTCAATTATTCATCCCATGCGTCATTATTCATAACCTCAAAACATACGGTGTTTGACGTTTGTCATTCTGAAGAAGCATCTGCCATCTTACAAAATACGTAGACAATGGCAAAACCACTAGATCACACAATAAAAATAACCGACACGGTTGTTCGCCGGGAGACTCACGAGGTGACTCATAATCATGTAGCGAGGTGCGAGGCGTGCACTGTGGCCATTGCGATAGAATAGTGTGCGTTCGTTCGCTAGGATATGTCACATAGCACGTAGCCACCAAGCAAGGCACTTGCCTATGTATGCCTTCCTGGCACCTGCCTTGGAGTATCGCATAACCTCTTTATAATCCGTGTCTATAGTTGAACAGCTAATTGTGGGAAGTATGTGAATTATATATGCTGTAAAGCAGAATAATATGTACTTAGCATAAATTATGCATATTCATACTGCATTAAAGCAAAATTCATAAACAATACCAATATTTTAAATTCATAACTTCAAACAGCTTCATAAAAAAACCTACTAGAAACATCCTTGAAAGAATCTTGGAACCAGTGCGGTTCAAACCATATTATACTCCAATGGATAAATAATGTTCCATTATTAAGAGTGTGAAAAATCTAATTAAATTTACTTTAGGAATCAGTACAAGTATGAAATGTGAAAAAATCCTGATGCTATGTCTGAATCAACAATGTGTTGATTAAAATAACAAAATATGATTGATTGGCTGACCTCAGATGCGTGTGTAGAAAATATTTTCATACAATATCAAAGTATTTGAGTCGATAGCTTAATTTGTAAAGCACTCGCCTGGCTATAGATGCAGGACTTTTTTAAAAATGTTCATGTCTGAATCTCATGCAAAATTATGTATATTTTAGTTAATTAAAAAATTTAAATTTTTATATATTTTGTATTTTGAACAAAATAAATACTTTAATTAACAATCAGTTAATTTATGTAGTGTTATTATTATTTAATAAGCTCTTGATGTATGGTTGTTTAAAAAACAGTCAATCTTCAAGAAGTCCTCAGATATTGCAAAGCAAACATCATTTTACTGGAAGGATTGAGAACAGACAAATAAATATGAAACGTGAACATAATACAAACTGCCGTATAATGTGGTTCAATTGAAATTCAGTTCACTGCTATTGGAAATGACATATTGTTTGTACACATAAAGGCGATAAGAGGTCAATATTGAACCCACATAGTGAGAGAGATAAAAGTATACTAGAACGTAAAGAAAGTATGTAGGTATGCACGGTCGCACGTAAACAATAAGCTGCTACTTACAAATAATAAAAGTGGTAGTATACGTGTGTTGATATGTTTACAACATATTATAATGGTAACATAAGAAAGGAGTTGCTGTAGGCAGTCTTGTATGATTTAGGTATATCCAATAAAAACCCATGCAGGTATGTATAGAACATAATTATTGTCTTTATAATGTCAAACCTCTACTTAAGTAGTTTTATTTTCATCTACTTCACAATTAATATGTGCGTGTGCATGTGCAAGCATAGACATTCACAGAAACATCTTCAGAAAATTTGAAATATTCGAAATGTAGACGAAACGTATTAAGCTGAGAGAACAACATTACAAAAGGTTATAATATTTGCTTTTATTCCCTCATACGCCACCATTTGTAATGTGACGCCCCAATGCAACGCATCACCTGCCTATCCTTACTGAGCATCACTGGATCAAATTGTACTTTACTTTGTTAATTTTAGCGTTTTATTTATCGATTTTATACATACCAAAAAATGTGTATGAAAATGAATTACATTAAACTATGTTCCACTTTTATGAGAATTTTCCAACATGCTGAATACCTCCGCTACATGGAAGTACATTGGAACATGTATATATCTGAGAGCGATTGAAGACACATATCCACATTCCAATTTAGTTCCATGTGGTGGAGGACTCAACATCAGGCTACTGATTCAGGCGGGTATTTGGAGGTTGGTGGTGTTTCGTATGTTCGTATGTAAAATAAAAAGATTGTACCTACACTGTTAGTTCTAAACGTTTTTTTTTGGTTGACCCCCAGCGATAAGACATAATAGTATCCTTGTCAAAAAGTTAATACATAATATTAATAATAAAATACAAAAGGTTGCATCGGCCGGGTATCAAAGCCGGGCCGTCCGCATGGTAGGCGATCATTCTACTACTGAACGAGCGTTGCATACTGGTAGTTGTTATATTTTATAAAATTTTATTTTGCATATTATTAAAATATGTATTCACTTATTAACGTATATTAAATATTAATATTAAGGTTTAAAATTAAAATAAAATAAAAAGAAGATGGATTCGAACCCACACGAATTTGAAATTGAATTTGAATTCGTGAAAAATTATAATAAAATGTTCCCAAGCTGTCACCCATCCAGTTTGTAGACGCGCTCGGCTAGGGCAAGCGTAGCGATGACGTGAAAAATGTTGATAAAATCGTCATAGTAACATTTTCTGCGTTACAGTTGAATTTCTGCACACAATTTTAATATCGTGGCAAGCAGTAAAACGTATACACGTTAAAACGATCAAAAAGGCTAAAGAAATAATTATATACGTAAAAACTAGAAAGTACACTAACTAGAAACATACTCGTACTTTGATCATATTATAATATTTATGTGATATCTCAAGATGTAACAACGTTTATATTTTATCATTCATGGGAAGACTTCCAGTAAGCGAAATCCTGGTAGAAGAAAATCGTCCTGGGTTTTATAATATCAGAGAGTGGTTTGAGCTTCACAAGACAAGAAATGATGACATAAATTATAATGGATATTATGCCGTAGGAAGAAGATTTTTGTAATTATTAAATGTTATACTAAGATGCCATTCATAGACTGAAACCGTGTGCGCTTTAGAACTGTGTGCTATTACTAAATTTATGATTTCTATTCGTGTAAATATATACATAAGCGTACTTATATTCGGTATATAAACAGATACGGTCTGAGGCATATATACTTGAAAATATATTTCCATGGAGAGAAATCATATTATTAGTATGGCACACGATTCAAAAGTACGCGTGGTTTCCGTCTAAGGATAGCCTCTAATGATCTACCTAGTACTTTTAGTATAATATTTTGATGAAAAAAATACTAAATTATTAACATTACACAACCTTTTATAGAATATAATTAATTACTTATTGTTTCGCTATAAAATCTTATTGTATTTATTAATACTTTTACATATTATTATTCCGGTACGAAATCCAAAAATTTTAAACCTTAAAAAGTAATCCCCTCCATAGGTAATTTTATAAAAGTGACTAAACTGAGATTTAAAAGCCTCGAAGTTGGAATATTATATTTTTATATTAGTTTATGTAAAAAATTTTATCAGTGACTACCATGCGTCTCATGGAATGGCACAAGGTAAGGTTTGAATACATTCAGAGGAATCTTCTGAAAGAAAAATTCCTCTGAAAAAAAGGTAGAGTAAATTGCCGTAAATTACGTCGTACGGGTTTTGGGTACATGCAAGTAGTTTGGATTTTACTTTTCCTTATGAAAAAGGTCTTGTGTTATCGCTGGAAACCACTGGCCCGGAGAATTATTTAGTGACGGGCCAAGGATTAGATTTTTGCAAGGTAGCTATGTCTCATTTGAACCCAACCATGAATTTTTATTCTATTTTTCAGTCGAAGCGTGATACGCCACAAAGGAGGAAAAATGTAATAATGTTACATTTTTTTCTATGGCACTAGAATAGGTAATATAAACGAATACATAGGTAGTTAATTTATACACTCAACTGCTTGCAACGTTGATTATAGACGAAAAAACCCAGTATAAGAGAGACAATAATGATTATTTTGATATATTTGCTTCTTCTTATAATTAAATAACTCATAACATATAATATTATTACAGTTGTAATTAGAATACATATTGTATTACTGCATTTTCTCACTGTAAATACATATCTATATTTCTATATCAAAAAATTAATAGAAACGTAACAACAAATTCTAATTACAGATAAAGATATGTAATGTGTACGCCTTTTATGACAATTACTAATAAGTTAAAGAATACAAAACTGCCTCATTTGTAAATAATAAATATTTTGATGTAGGTATACAATATAATATTAATAAAAAATCATTTTATTAAAATATTCCTATACATAATAATTCCTAAATAATTCTTAATGAAGCTGTGTTGGTGTACCATGTGATGTCAAGAATGAAAGACTTGATTCTTAATATGAGTGAAAAATAAAATTTATTATAAAAATTAAAAATTAAAATAAAGGCCAAGCGAGCGAGTAAAGAAAAGATAACCCAAGTGCATAGACCGCGGCTAATGTACATACAGAACAAGCTAGTGATAGCTAATTTTATTATAAAAGTGATTTTTTATTTATGCATAAATGAGCGTATGATATTTCACAGTATCTACATTTTCTAGGTAGAATTTATTCTAAATTACAAAACATAGCTATACTAAGGTTGCTTTAGTAACTAGTTGGCTTGAGTAATAAGTAAACTGTAAATAAAATTTAACTAACTAAGGCATGTTAAAATGAAATATGCACCCATTCACTAACAATGGAGGAATTTTATGTCTGCAAAAAAGTTACTTCAACACGGTCTGCGTTTTATTGTTGTTAAGTTTGTCAAAGTTATTTTTCAGAAGCAGTAGATGCTTTTGCCGAAGAATAAAACAAGAGCAATACAATTGGTTTTGCAGAAAGTCTTGGATAATCCACTTTAATGGAGACACAACATTTGCAAGTTCTTTACAAAACTTAACGCATAGAAAGCAGGTGTGCTGAGTCTTCGCGTTCTTTACTTGGGAATAATGTAGGCTATAACGTAATATTGCCCTGTCTTGGAAGTTTTTATATTATATACAAAGAAAACGCTGATCACGTTTTCACTGCTGGATTTACCTAGTAAATACTAGGCTGAACATGTTGCGTAGACTTTTAAAGGTTAAACTTTATTGGTAGGCATTAAATTTATCACAGGCAATATAAGTAATACGCACCTACATACAGTAAATAAATTTTATAATGAAAAAGATTATTTTATTCACTTGTACAAAATAAGAGAATAATAATGAATTTGTTTTTTAATGTTGAAAATATTTCTGGTGTTCTAAATAATCTAGTGGATGTTTTATAAAAAAAAAATTATGCCTAGTCCAGATCAAGATATATCTTTCTATGAACAAATGTATGTGAACATCTGTCCCAATAATATTGTGTTTTTTTAATTTAATTGAAAGAAACGCACGTCCATACCAACTGCACCACGCACCTGCAAACACTTCAAATTAAATGTAGTGTGGACGATCTACCAACATCATAGTTTCGGGCGTGTTAAAACTCTGCGTATAGTTTTGTACAATATTGTTTTCCCTAGATATTTTATGAAACCACACATTGCTACTTTCAATGACATCATCATTTTTTCCGCCAAACATTGCTACAGTATTGCGTTTTTGTTAGGATTCTTCCTTAAGACTGAGCTGAACAGGAACAAGGTCATTCATAGTTCATTGAGAGAGTAATCTCAGCGTTAAAAGGATGTCATTTTAATTCAGTCTAACCTCAAAAACCTCCAACCATCGGGGATTTATTTTAAGAAACGCAATAATTATTAATTACAATTCTCTGTCGAATGAATAATCATTATTACTATTATTACCTTCAAACATAACATGTATGCGACGTAGCCTGGTGCCGGCCGATGGAATACAGGGCTGTCAAAAAATTTAGTTAAAAATAGCTTACTGTACAGATGGAATAATTACATACTTCCAAGCGTCAAACGGCATACAACATTCATCTAAAATAATTATGAAAAGACTAGCTGATTATGTTATGTTATTTTTGTATTGTTCTTATTTTTTTGCTTATCAAAATATTTCACATATTATCTGATGATGTGTATTTTGGATATATCGTAATATTTATCTGGTCTCATTAAAATTGCTATTAAGTTGATATAACATAGGAAAATCTGTAAATCATTAAAGTGTTAATTTCGTTATAGTTTTTAATTAAACCGGTGCAATTACATATTAGATTTAAACACTGTTGTACTGTGTGACTTTTATAATATCAGATAGCCTTACGCGAGATGGGCAAGATAAAAAATAAAACTGTAGGATGTCGGCAGAAGAGTTAACAAAACCCAGCTCATTGGATAACCGAATGGTAAGCAACTGTATATATTATATTTTTCCGCCAAATTGCACACAATTAAAAACAATTTATCATAAAAACAAGTAAGACGTCTTCGCAGCCTTGGGTGATTCGGTAAAGTCGGCAGTTTTTTTTGTCTTATTCTCTGCGATCCGCTAGCTTTGAATAAAAAAAAATCTGTGGGTGACCACGTTGATAATCATTTTTTATAAGTATAAATTATTTCTTGCATTGGCTTTACTTACCAACAAAATACAATAATTATTGTACCTACCAACTAAAAGTAAAGTTGCGTTACTTGTTTGTAAAAGTGTCAGACTAAATTAATTAAACTAATCGGGTAAGTAATAAAAAGTCATTAATTCAGTTAGCATTTAATTGGTAGAATTCCATTTTAAAAGAAATGAAAATATAATTAATTATATTTTCATTTCTTTTAATAAAAAGTCACTTTCTTTTTATAATAAACAGACATCACTATATTTTTTTTTTTAAATAATTATGTAATAGGTCTTACACATTCAAAATAAATACTATTATTCATTAATGATGTTTTTTGGATAGCACATGAAATAAAAATGTACGTAGATATGTATTTCAACATCCTTCGTATGTTTAGCTCTCGGGCAATTTCAGGTTAAAACGTTATTAATATATTATTATTAAGTTTATATCGTGGCTATCAATCATATTGGTTGCAATATTTTCCACCAAACACCTGATGAACAAATTGAATTTAGTAACATTTACGTATATTAGAAGACATCATTTTTTGGTCACCCCATATTTTATACACTTTGACAGTGTTATGATTTAAATTAAATAAGAGATCATTATTATTACTTTAGACCAAAGCATTGTCGGCGACCTTTGAATATTACCAGTAGAGCAACAATTCCGGACCACATGTAAAAAAATCATATTTTCAATTCTCAAGGGCAATTCTGTAGAGCGTCCCCTTAATTATTTGGGTACATAAAAATACAAAAAATATATATACCTATAGATGTTTTATTTGTGGACAGTTTTATCTTACTTACTTTATTAATGTATTATGCATTTTTTTGATAAAACAAAACAAAAACTTCTGTAGGTACCTATGTTACGATATATATACGAAGTAAAAAAAATCGTGCTAATACGCCTTCACTCCTCGTAATCAGACAACTTCGAGTCAATTAAATTTAGGAATGATTATTAAAAATAAAACTGCTAATAGTTAATTCATGGTAATATAAATTATGATACATATTTTATGAAGTTGTCAATTTTCATCAGTGTGTGAACACGCCTTTACGACTACAAATCGCTTTAAATGTATAAATAATAATAAAATAATATATACACGTGTATCAGGAAAACTTTTAAAAAGTTTAAGAGGTACCGTTACTAGTGGGGGGGGGTTAATAAATTACGCTTAAAAGTTAGGCTACCGTGATTAATTACAGCAAACATGCATAGAGTTTTGGCTGGTGGTAGTAGCTAGACTAAATCCAGTTACGTCATAGCCGCACAGGGTCAGCAGACTGGAATAGCGTTAGCAAGTATTGACACATTGCGCCACAAGCTGTTAGAGATAATTTCAGGGGTCCCTTGCTAGGATGGTAAGGGCGAGAATATTTCATAATATTTACTATTTAATCCACCTCATCTGTTGGTATAGCCAGTTTAAGTCTACTTGTGCATGTATTTAGTTGACACTAATAGCCCTAATAAGGCACATCAGGTCGACTGACAGAATATTCGCTTTTGAATTCCAGGATATTGGGTAGGAATCGCGTGTCCGGCAAATTTACATACAGTATTTTCAATGTATGTTTGGATCTAGAGCAGTGATGAACAACATTTTTTTCAAGAGATCCAAATCAAATACTAATTACTTTTTAGGGACTGCATTGATGTAGGTATGTATACCCATACCAAAATATAGACTGTGGAAAGGAAAAAGGGCGTCATTCACACAAATAAAATTTTACAGGAAGCACAAAAACGTTTTTGTTATGGTTTTCGGCCAAAGTTAAAACATAAAATAGGCATAACCTTGAAGTGCATGATAATTAATAATTTGGTTTTTGTATACCTAATCAGAAAAAATCCAACAGAAATTAAGGTGAAGTCGTTTTTCCCATCTCACTTCCTTCTTTTTTTTTAATTGATAGCTAAATTTAGATATTACATCAGCATTTTCACCTTACATCCTTTGGACACAACGTTTATTTAGTTGTATACAACGTTATTATGCAATAAAACCTATTCTGAAAAAAGTGAGGGTACGCCCTTTTTCCTTTCTATTGTCTTTATTTTTTGCATATAGGGGCTTGAATTCGATAGTTATTTATCAGTAAAAGTTAAGAAAATACCAGACTTAGGTTTATTATCATTAACACAATAGCATAAGGGATAGGTTTAAAGGGCTAATAATGATTTATGGTAAACATTTAGAAATTGTTACTGAAGTTGCACGTTGTCGAGACATATTAAATCTTATGAATTAATCGTTAAATAAAAAAAATATTAGCAAATAAAAGAACGCTACAACAAAAAAATTGGTGTGTGTACTTATGTACGTGCGTTAGAAGTTATACTTCTTTGGCGTAACAAAACAAAAACACTCATCTTTGCCATACAGAGGTTATAATCGATTCATAAATACCCATGATGAATTAATAAAAAATCGGTACTGTTCGGTTAAAGCGGATACAGCGGAAAACACATTTTGAAAATAGCCGATAAACTGGATTATTTGTTAGTTTGGGTTAGTTTAGGTTAGGTTAGATTGGGTTAGGTTAGGTTAGGTTAGGTTTGGTTAGGTTAACCTAACAAATAATCCAGTTTATCGGCTATTTTCAAAATGCGTTTTCCGTTGTATCCGCTTTAACCGAACAGTACCAAAAAATCAAATTTTATTGGCGTGTTATTATGATTATATTCATTTCGGTCTCAAGGGTATTTTATCGATATAGGTACCGTCAGCAATAATATTATGTATGCGTATAAATAATATTATTGCAGAATGTACCTACTTTAGAAGAAAAAAATCTCAAAACCTGTATTTGAAAAATTTAGCAAACCGCTATTTCGACCATCTTTGCTTAAACAGACGACAGTACAACTATTTTCGTTAACAATAACAATTTATTACAAATCAAAAGTAAAACATAGCCTATTTAATGGTTTAACTGGAACGTGATATTGGCTTTTGTGATGAAACAAAATAATTATTATTGTCTTCAATTATTATAAACTGCTAATAAATAAATTGACATGGGATATGTGACAAATATTATCCTAAACAATAAAAATATGTATTTTTGTGTATGAAGTGTCTAAATATTGTAAATTTACAACATACCATTGTTTCAATTATTTACCAACTAAACATTCACAAAATTTATTTATTTATTGATATATAATTTTACTCATAAATAATACTTACATAAATATAGCCTCAAATCTAAATTAATAATCATAATAATAAATTGTGTTGCAAACACGCCAAAGGCGTTACATCGGCGTCTCACGCCAAAATACGCCAAACGCGCCAAAAGAAGTATGACTTCAAAAGTTTGGAGTAAATATAATTCTTGGCAATAATAATACATCATATTATTATATATCATGTTTTTGACTCCATCCTTTAGTACGCCCCTGCAATAATTAGTTTATTCCAAATCGCCGAGGCCTCCGTACCAGCGGGAAAACATGATTGTCACAATTACTAGACGTTTGCTCGCTGCTTATACATTATTTCGTAAAATGCAGACATAATATTACTCTCATACCTTCCTGTACCTTGATAAGCTAGGGTGACGTTGATAGTCGCTCCTATATAAGATTTCAATACTTATTTTTCTTAGTTCATGTTCGCTTCTTAGATGGAGCATAATCTTTGCATTTTTTTAAATCCACAGCTATATAAAGCTATCGACATTCTCGATGTTTTGCTAGTCAGTGAGGGAACTCTCAATCAGAAGAGGTGCTGTTGAACAAAATGTTGGCTGCGTTTATTTTCAAGCCATCGCAAGACTAATTGTTTTTTGGTCTGCCAATTAATTGTCTCTTGAATACCTGTGATTGCCTGTGAATGGCATTGGCGTGTTAATTGTAGTGACTCGAAAAGGATAATGAAGAAAAATGTGTATTGAGACCGACGCGAAGAGCTCGATCTCAAAACATGTTAGTGAAATATGTAATCGACATGAAGAAGATTTGAAATAATCACCCTTATTGAAATATAAATCGAACTGTTTTTTTTTAAACCACATTCATATGTGAATAAAATTTGAATGCATAGTTCGAGATTTTTATGAGAATTGTTATGTATTATTGTATATGAGACTTATTTACGTGGATCGTTTTATTTTTCACATAACTACTGCGCACATTAATTAGTCAGTATGTCAATAAATGCATTGCTGCAACTGCTCAGCTCAATTTTTTTACCATTTTTGATTGGTTTTACGATATGTATATGTACATATTATATTATTCTTCTTTCATTCACTTTATTTATATGTATTGTGGTGGTTAATTATTACAATAAATTAACCGTCTAAACTGTTAAAAAGTGCTATATTTTAACAGCCCTTCTTTTGGCTGTGTTAACTTTTAGAACGAGATGGACAGTTTAGTTTAGATGGTTAATTTATTGTAACAATTATAATAAATATAATAAAGTGAAGTATATATCACTTTAGCCATCGATAGTCGCCTTATATGTATAGAATAGACCAACTGATATTGTAACTGGGCCTAAGGCCGCCAATGATTGTAATCATATTTTATTCTATCAATTCAATGCGAAAAGATTTTTTATAGCTAAGATTTTTTTAACTGCATTATTTACTAGTACCTATTCCGTTCAAGGTAAGATTTTTAATAACGTAGTTTGAATGATTAAACGTTACTTAGGTATATCAGGATAATTGAAAATATATTTTCAATAGTAAGAATGTTATCTTAAATTTTGTGTATATTCAGTATTGAATAAAAAAAATCAATAGCATTATTAATCGTTATTGTATAATGTATACAAACTAAATTTCGTCACAGTGGGATTGATGCACTACTGGATGAAGGCTTCCTCTACGTTCATTTATTACTATCAAACATTAGATTTGTGCTGCTATATGTTTCCACTAAACTTAATCAATCCACTGGGTTTTAGAACCACCCTGATATCGTTAAGTACCTTTTGGGTATCACCGTATGACAGCATTAATCCGGCGGTTACCCGCTTGCTGAGTGACATTTTTAGCCAATTGGTATTAAGCAGCCTGGCTGTAAAGTAATGTTAACATATTATCATTAAATTAATTTGAAATATCTCAAAATCAATGCCGTTAATACAATATATTATTACATAACTTATAATGGGTAACTCAACAAAATAATAAAGTTTGGCTCAGACTATTAAAAAAGTATCAGATAATAAATTGTATAACATAGTTATCTAGCTCGCGAAATTTTTATAATAACCAATTTGTTGAATCTGAATAATATGGTACTTAAACTTATTTCAGCGCAGAAATAAATTGGTTCAATAAACTTTCAATAATTTAACAATGAATCTTTTATATAATGTATACATTTAGAAAAAGAAAGTCCATTAGAATTAAATCACAAAAAACAGTTTATAAAAGATTGAAAGCCAGTGACATAGCTAAAAATATTACACCCTCCCATAGAAAAAAAATATGCAAGAATATCTTTCGGTGTTTCTAAAAAAATAGTCCAAAATCCGTGTCAAGATTTTTTAACCATTTTTTTGCTTGACCGCCAATTTTTTACGTCAAAAACGAAATTATAGAAAATTGAAATTTTATCCACTTTTTTGGAATTCAGAAGTTCTTGAGTGAATTTTAAAACGGTTCTTAATATCTTAAAAGTTACCTTAAAGGCATGACTATGCATGTCAAAGTTCACGATTTTATACAAAAGTGCACAATTCGTTAGATGTTCCGAGCTATACCACTTGACTGACAAGTGCAATGTATTATGCCGGGTCCACACTGGCAACATGTCGCCGGCAACCTCGTTAAATTTTACGATAAGTATGATTATTATCGTAAAATTTCTTAAGCAATTATGATAATTATCGTAAAATTTAACGAGGTTGCCGGCGACATGTTGCCAGTGTGGACCTGGCATTAGGTTTACTAAATTATCATATTTACAAGATATACGTTAAGTAATCGTTTAGAATTGAGTGTTTGCTACTGGAAGATAAGTATTTCATTATAATGACGACAGGTAATCACTGAAATTTTTATTTAAGAATATCCGTTAGGTTCTGATTCAATAGTGGTTTTTAGGAATCACTTTTGTCATGTATTGATCCACTACTCTTAGGAGGATGGATAGCTTGGTATATAACTTCACGCCATTTATAGAGGATTAATGAGACCCATTGGATCATTAATGAAGATTACTCATCCACGGAAACATGTCATCTTATAAAAACTTTCTTTCCTCCAACTTCCCCTGCAGTACTTATAACATGTTTAATTTCATACACCCTATAGGTATCCTATATATGCCATGACCTAAATATTAAGTTTTAAGTATATTATTTAATAACTATTTTTATCAAAGTACTTTGTAACTCTCTGTCCAATTACGATATTTTTCATATTCTGTTGCAATAGATTTAAAGGGCACTTGCTTGTGTCAATATCTAGGTTTTAAGTGTATAAGAGAGTAAGTACATACTCCACTTGAACCGCTATGACGTAGCCATGTCTCAAATTTTTAAGGAAAGGCTTAAGTCTATTACAGAGGAGATAACGCACCTTGATGAAGATGTAAAAATATTAATACGTATGTACTAGTACACTGTTTTCAATTTGATTTAATTTAATTCCAATACGAGATATTTTGAAAATTAAAAAGGTATAAGTTGCTTTAAAACTTGCTTATATGATTTGCCATCAAATAACATCGTGATTATGGGATTTGCTTAATTTTAATTATTTGAAAACATATAAAACCAGTGTTAATTGAATTCAAAACACTCAAAACTCCTGAAATATTGCCATGAGTATTATATTATGAGGATTAATGTATTCTGCATATTTTGTTAAAGAACCTTTCTAATCCCTAATTCCCGTAATTTGAAGTATTTTAATAAAATACTTTATTAAAAAACTTAACTACCGAAACATTAAATGTATGTATTTAGATAGGTAACGGTAAAATACATTATATTATCTTACTTAATAAATAGTCAAAGTAAAAGTCTACCAAATAAATAACAATCACTTGACTTCTTTATTTAGAGAGAATTGTATTTAAGAATAAACTGTACATATATATTTAGTGGGAGAGCATTGAAGCATTTCGAAATCCGCTCCTCGGATAAAAAGTACTGCGACAGTCTTTGAAAAAATAAAATAAGAATTGTTCGGCTGCGAACATTTTTCGGGCAGTTTGAGCCGGGGAAAAGCTTACAGGATGGAGGTCTATGGGACGGCAGATGCCATTTATGATATCGGTACATCAGAGGATCTGTAAGAAACAAACGCCGTTTTACGAGCGATGTTTATAATAACGTCGTATTTTTCTTGTTTACAATCGAAATCGAAAAAAACAGTGCAGACGCCTTTCACACCCTTGAGTTGGGTCGCAAATAAAAAAACAATGTGAACTCACTCAACAATGTACTTCGCAAAGAGTTTGAACGCCTGCGGTGTAAAGTTACACCCTATAAAATCGTGTTGAAAACGTAGGAAAACATAAAAATAATTTAATTAATCGGTTATATTAAAATATTATAAATTTCAATTAAAGATCTTGTTCAATTAATTAACCCCAAAATCATGGATTATTGATAATATATTTTCTATCATTAATAGTCATAAATATTTTTTTTTTGTTAATTAAGTGAAATGTAATCAAGAAAAAGTGGCTAGTTCATAAAAAAATTCAAATATTGAAATCTATGACAGAATTATGTCAATTATTGTCTCTTGTTTTTGGTTGTTGATTTTCTTGAAGTTATCTTAATAGATTTTTGGGTAGTCACCGAGTGTTCTTCCACCTTCTGTTCTTGATGTTTCTAGCTCGTTGTCTCTAAAAATGAAGAGTATTTCTCTTGAGAATAGTCTCCACAATGAGCCAGAAACATTACAAAAACACCATGGCAGACAATCCAAAAATCTATTATGATTACAAACAACCGTGAAAGTATCGAACATTATATTTTTTACAACGTTTTTCTTAGCTCGTATTCTTATTTGTCCGGTACAAATCTTGCAATCGATTTTTAACTAACTTCCCGACTAGCTAGATATTTGAAATTTTTAGAATATACCAGAACACGGTGCCAATGCATTTTTAATACTTTTAGCGATCTTTAAGTAGAATTGAATTCATTTTCAATTAATTCTGTTTTGTATGAAAAGTTATTTCGATACCATTATTGGTTGCTAGGGGTCTGGGGTCCTAGCAACTAAATTATTGATATATACGTGCAATATGACATGACAAAATGACATTTCAGTATTATTTCTATGAAGTACAATATTTTTTGATCGTTTAAGCTAGTCAAGTCAAGTTTATATGATTCAACAGAAAATTTAAAAACGTTGTAAGTATATAAAAAAATCTTTTTATCTTTTAATTATTTTAATTTAATTCATTTGAATGTTTTTGAATGCTATATGAATGCTAAAAAATGCTATATAATATTGGTTCTTGTCTGTTTAGTGGGAAGTCAGCGGCAAACAAATTTTGAAATAGCCGATATAATGGATTATTTGTTAGGTTAGGTTATTATTCTTGAATTCATGATATTTACCAAAATCATTTATGAAAATCGCCGATATTCTCGCCTGGTTGGGTGAACTTGAGTAAGCAGTCTTGTATTATTTGAAATTACTAAAATTTACTACTAAATAAAAAAAAATAAAAAAATGATATTTCTGCACAATACTATTAGATACCTATTCAAAATCAATCGTATTGGTTTTTTTTATTATAAACTAGCTGAAGTACCCGGCTTCGCACAGGGTCGCTTCGTGGCTATATTTATCTTAGATATTTGAAAAATAATAAAAGGTAATTATTTTTTTAATATTAAAATATCTGTGTAATACAATATGGCAATATGAAAATAATTCTAATAGGAGTAAAGGTCAAACATAAGAACACTAAATTAAAATCGAATCCAAAATATGAAAACGTTATTAATGTTATTAATATGTTGTAAAAAAAACAAAATTAGATGGAACAAACAAACAACAAACTTTGTATTTTATATAATAATAATAATTTAGAAACCTTCGCAGGTGTGCGCACAACAACTGCCAAAAGTTTCATCGCAATCGGATGAATGGTATAGGAACGCATACGAATAGTAGAAGAAGAAGATATTCTAATTCAGAAATCTTTGTGGGCATGCGCATGACAACTCACCAAAGTTTCATTGCAATCGGATAAATGGTATAGAAACGCATACGAATAGAAGAAGAAGAAGATGGTTGTACTAATTCAAAAACCTTCGCGGGCGTGCGCACAACAACTGGTCAAAATTTCATCACAATCGGATGAATGGCATAAGAACGCATACAAATAGAAGAAGAAAAAGATGGTTGTACTAATTCAGAAACCTTTGCGGGCGTGCGCACAACAACTGGTCAAAATTTCATCACAATCGGATGAATGGCATAAGAACGCATACAAATAGAAGAAGAAAAAGATGATTGTACTAATTCGGAAACCTTTGCGGGCAAGGGCACAACACTTGATCAAAATGTCATTGCAATCGGATGAATGGTAAAGGAACGCATACGAATAGAAGTAGAAGATGATTTTCTAATTCAGAAATCTTCGTGGGCATGCGCACGACAACTCACCAAAGTTTCATTGCAATCGGATGAATGGTGTAGGTACGCATTCGAATAGAAGAAGAAGATGATGGTTGTACTAATTCAGAAACCTTTGCAGGCGTGCGCACGACAACTCACCAAAGTTTCATTGTAATCGGAGGAATGGTATAGGAACGCATACGAATAGAAGATGATAGAATAGAAGAAGAAGGTGGTTGTACTAATTCAGAAACCTTCGCGGGTGTTGGCACAATTACTGACGAAATTTTTATTGCAATCGGATGAATGGAATAGAAACGCATACGAATAGAAGAATATAGAATTGAAGAAGAAGAAGAATAAGATAGTTGTACTAATTCAAAAACCATTGCGGGTGTTACCACAACAACTGACGAAGGTTTCATCGCAATCGGATGAATGGTATAGGGACCATACGAATAAAAGAAGATAGAATGAAGCAGAAGAAGAAGAAGAAGAAGATGGTTGTACTAATTCAGAAATCTTCGCGGGTGTTGGCACAATTACTGACGAAAATTTTATTGCAATCGGATGAATGGAATAGGAACGCATACGAATAGAAAAATATAGAATAGAAGAAGAAGAAGAAAAAGAAGATAGTTGTACTAATTCAAAAACCATTGCGGGTGTTACCACAAAAACTGACGAAGGTTTCATTGCAATCGGATGAATGGTATAGGGACCATACGAATAAAAGAAGATAGAATGAAGTAGAAGAAGAATAAGAAGAAGAAGAAGATGGTTGTACTATTTAAAAAACCTTTGCGGGTGTTAGCACAACAACTGACGAAGGTTTCATCGCAATCAGATGAATGGTATAGGAACCATACGAATAAAAGAAGATAGAATGAAGAAGAAGAAGAAAATGATGATTTTTCTAATTCAGAAACCTTCATGGGTGTGCATACAACCACTTACCAAAATTTCATTGCAATCGGATGAATGGTATAGGAACCATACGAATAGAAAAATATAGAATAGAAGAAGAAGAAGATGATGATTTTTCTAATTCAGAAACCTTTATGGGTGTGCATACAACCACTTACCAAAATTTCATCGCAATCGCATGAATGGTATAGGAACGCATACGGGACAGACACACAGACAGACAGACATATAGACAGACAGACATTCATTTTTATATATTAGTATAGCCTATACTCTTCGCGCAAGTGCAAGCAATAAGTTTACAAAGTTTTATCGCAATCGGATGAACGGTATGGCTGCGCATTCAATATGAACAAACAAACACACAAACACACAAATATTAATTTTTATATATTAGATTACTACTCTGTTTGATGAAAAAAACCAATAATATTACGAACATCAACTGTATTCGGTGTCTCTCATGGTGCAATGCGTAAGGCGCTGGCCTTCCATCCGGGAGCTCTAGGTTCGATCCCGGTAAGGACACAATATATTTGTTTGATTTCCTGAAAGCCTGGGTGTGTGTGATTGTACAAAATTACTAAAAACTTGTAACCTTGTATAAAAAAGCAGGGACATGGTTAATATTAATATAAAAAAACATTAACTGTATTAGGTACTGAAAATTTTGAAAAAATAGCATCGTTTGTTGGTTTGCTCATTTCCAGGCTGCACAAATATATTATTTGGTGGCGATAGTAAAAAAATACGATCGAAAAAAAATGGTGTAAAAATCTTCCTCACGCACGATTTAAATCTCAACCAAGAAGCAAATAGTTGAGCGACTTATAAACGCTGTGTAAACTTACCAGTCTGCTCACACTTCACGCTGCGAAAACAATTGACTCTGGGGTGCGCGAGTAGTGATGAGACTGCGAGAGAAAGGCTCCATTATTTTGTGTCAATACTTAAGAGTGCTCCTCCACCTCTAATCGTCTGAACACCTCGAAGCAGACCTAAAGGGACCGAACTGAAACTCTTGGATAAACATAATTATTTTAGAACCGGAAACATAAAATATCTCAATGTTTTTTTCATAAAGATTAGTATGAATTCACTGCTACAAATAGCCTTCTGTATTTGGGAAGGAAAGGTTGTTTGGATAATTCAATAAATTAAAACCATTCTCATTTGATATTAAACAACCCCCGAAGCTTTCATTAAAATATGTTTTACATTAAAATTATTAGTAAGAAAAACTTTAAATAATTTAAATTATATTAAATAGTAATATTAATTTTCGTTACCACTCGTTGAAATTTTCCCGAAAAACTGACGAAACCAGTTCTGTTTCACTTATGTAGAATGACTATGTATATATTACAAGTTATTTTTGTAAAATAATATAATGTACTAGTGTAAGTACCTACATAATTAATGTATTTATCCAGCTACATATGTAACTGCATACTTGAATGGTTTACTTGCTTATTTTTTGCACAAGTATACATGAACGTGTGTATAATGCTATATAAGCGATAAAAAACGTTTGAGTTTTTATACTATATACTTGAGCAAGTATAACTTAATGGGTGTAGAACATTCTACTGGCGAAAGCCTGAACCAATGGCGTATTTTTCGATGCGTTTTTCGGCGCATTTCAAGCGCAGACTGACGCTGTTCATATTACATAATATACTTGTGCCGTGTGCAGTTATACCTGTAGCTGGTTTTATATAAAAAATTCACAATAATTCTAGATTTTTATAAAACAATATTAATACCTACAAAATACTATAGACTATATGATTTTGTAGAGAACGTTATCGTAAACAATTAAATTGAATTTATGTTACTGGTAAAAAAGTTTTTCTGTCACATATCACATCGAAATACGTTACGTTAGATTATAACGAATTACAATATCGACAGCAGTATTGATATTAGTAGACATTCCTAGTGCAAGATGTGTCGTCTGTCGATAAAATCCATCCCTCGGAAGGGAGGAAAGTGTCGGAAGAAAGTCGTAAAGTTGGCAGCCTGCATACCGATATATTACGGCCGGGGTTCGGGTCCTGTCCGGAGCACGACCCCGCCCCGCGGGGCTTAGCACAGCCACAAAAGGGCGAAATGGGGCCCCCGTAATTCTACATCTTGTGTGATAAATCATACGCTAGAGGACAGGTTGCCGGGGGGGAAAGAGTTCGATGTTTCTGTTTCGAAGGTCGCCATGAGAAATGAATACTTAATAATATTATTCAGTCACCTTCATTATGTAGAACTCACAAATTTATGGTTATTATTAACTATAATACATTACTATCAGTATCAGTACAATTAGTACGATGCCTAATGATTGGATATAAAGATGTTCGATTCTGTTCGGTTCAATAATATTTATACCTGGAATGGATTTCACAATTATTATGTATTCAAAATCAAAATAAAGAATTTTACTTATCTTATTTTACCCAATAAATCTCTAAAAATGCCATTTTGTGGATGAAATTTTTTTGAATTGCTTCAAAAATCGGTTAAACCCACACAAAAGTTGGTTTCATAAATAATTGACTTTAATTTTACATCTTATGTTGGATGCATGGCCCCCACATCCTGAAGCGGGCCGCCAGGCTAGAATATTTGGCGGACCCCTCTACCTGTCGCTAAAGTTAAACTGACTGTAACTATCTACAGTGGTATATTCCAAATAGTGTTCGAGGTAAAATTTAGGGTATTTTTTATATTTTTAATACATCCACTTAAATTATGGAGTTATGGAATATTGACAAACAATAATCAAAAATTGCATCGCACAACCACATAATTTTAATTGTTATCATGCTTTAAGTAAAATAGCGCCGCAGTCGACATTTTTTACTATTATTGCAATTTTGTGATGTGTGTTTATCTCACTTGACTGGTCGATCCGCCAGGCCGGGCTTCCAGGTTAGAGCCCTGTCAGCCCTCCCTTGTGGGGGCCATGGATGGATGTATAGTATATTTTTATATACTATACATACGGACATAAACCACTTCATATAATATGGACATATTTAATAATATGTTCAAATATTCGGCAATATGCTGAACTACCTGTATAACTGCTATGTAAGTAGGTACGTTACTATCGTATTTCAGAAAGCTTATTGTATCAAATAGTCACAATCGTAAAGATATAAAAGATCCATAGGTTGAATAATAAAAATAGGCAATAATGACTTTTCTTTTACATTTTCTGCAATATTAAATGATTGATGATAAAAGAAAACGAAACAAAGTCTGACATCGTACGTCATTTCTCTTTGAAAACACATCCATCGCGAAATTTAATTTTCTTCAAAGTAAATAATAGCTGCCTATTCAAGAAGCATTTTTATTATTAAGTATCAAATATTTTCTGGCATTTCAATACGAAAAAAATATATAAATTCACCCGGAATCTAAAAGCTACGAAATATATTATTTATATGAAAAAACATGTATGTGATGCTTTCTTTGAACGGGATAAATTTAGACATAAAGACATGCGGAAATATACTAATACTTTCTGGCATTATTATCATTATATTATGAATGCACATTGACAAAGGAGTTACATCTCTTCCACGACATACCCAATAAATTTAAATGAACTCAAAATATGTTACGTCACAAAGTCCTGTTAATATTAATTATTTAGTTAAAATAAGACGTAGCTTACTAATTGTCGTACACAATTTATGTATGGGTTATCTTTCATATAACGAAATATTGTACTTATAGATAATTAGTCACCATATTTTTTTCAATATGTATTTGATCTAGCCTTACGGTGGGGAGCCTGTGGTCTTCTAGGTCATCAAGTGCGGTGTATTGACTGAAACCAAATTTTACAAAACAAATGATTGTATTGAACATACATAATTTAAAAATACATCAGATAAATTATATATACCTACTAGATTGTTTTACCAACGGATGTTGTATATCTCCAAAATTAAATTCTTCTATCTTTATGAATGATAAGATATTAAGTATGGATTTTCCGTATTATTCTAAAGTGGGTTGGCCATGTCAGAATACGTGTTTTTTGTCAATGCTATATATAATGGAAATTAATAAAGAACAGACTTAAAGACAATTTTGATAAGAATGTTGTGTGATTTTACGTTGAATCAAATTGACTTGAATATTTACTTGCAAGGTAAAACTAAATCTATGTATTATGATTTGTGTTGATAAAATACTGATATTTTATTACTATCGAAGCTAAATATTTTTTTTATTCATATTAATAAAGTATATTCTATTTTTGGGAGATTTTTGTTTGATGTATCACGAAACAAATTACCCTTCCCCATTATGCTGTTTGTTAAAATATTTTGGCAGACATCGAACTAGACGTTCGTTGGGTCATAATAGTTTATATAAAACAATTACACAGTAAAATATCCCCATCAATAATAAACACGGACGGATTAAGATAGGTAATAGATATGATATGGCTGTGATATAAATATTATGTTTCTTTCGATGCGAATTATCAGAGGAAAACAAAATAAACATATAAAGCAATAATTGTAATTGATCCATAAAGCAGAAAATAAGAAATCGAGACGTTTATTGGCTCCGTTATTTTTGTAAGTCATGGCTTTGTTTTTTTTGACACAGACACAAATTCTTTCGGAAAATAAAGCTATCATTGTCGTTATTTCAAATGAAAAATGGCGGTGTTATTGCTGTTGTGGCGTCGTAAGATAAATCAAATAATTCCCGGCGATAAAAGGTGACTGCTGAGAAAATGCCAACTCCTGCAAAACGGTATTATAAAAGACGATGCCGTGAAATAAAATAATGAGCTGCAGTTAACGGCAATGCACCTCAGTGAACTTATTTATTTACATATTATGAACCATTTTACTCATCACCCACAAGTATACTAATACTAAAACCAAGCTTGATTCGTGAGACAATCTGATCAAATGAAACTAAATGGCACGATATGCAGTGGATAGAGGATGATTGAAAAAAAGGAGTAGCTATTTAAGATTTATTCCAGATGTAGGCTCTATGTTATTACACCAGTAGCGAAGGGTGAGTGTGAGCTGTGGAGATCCGATATAAATAGTTCACACTAAACTTTGTCTGTCATACTTATTTGTTTTCATTGAACTAAGAATACAAATTGGAGATGGTGCTCGTTAGTTTAAAAAAAGCATGTCACCCCTGCCTAAGCCAAACCAATTTATGTAAATATGATGGGGGGTAGTAGGGTATTTGGCTATTATAAAAAGGGATCACACCTGAAAAAAAGCTTCCGATTGTATACCTATATACACTAGATTTAAGTACATATATAGATTATTTTTTTGATGAAAATATATAATTTAGGAAAAAGTATTACTTGGAACATTTCATTCATCTGCCCAGCGCCCAGTTATCCATCGTCCAGTCAGCGTTGCACAGATACTATTTTAAAATATCTAACCGATGGGGATAGTTTTTTACTCAGTATATTTTTCATTTGAATATTTTGGTATGCTAACTGCTTGCTAACTAAAAGTTTAACCTACTTCTAAAAAACATATTGAAATATAGGGTTAGATAGTTTTCTTCTTATCATAGACGTCTCGTTTGTTTACAGAAGCGATGAAAACACAGCGTTATCGAGAGCGTGTAAAGGCGTATTATAAAGTAGAATAGCGATTTAGAAAGTTACGAAATCTTGAAAGTCTTTAAACTATTGGCGAAATAACTTAAGTCTGCTAAAAGTTTGTTAGCTTTAAATGGGACGGCGAAGTTTGGCTGTTACAGCTGCGCGGGAAGGTGGCCAACCTTAATGGTAAAATTGTAAGTTAGGGCAGTATTCTGTCGCTATACTCATGTGCTATATAATAAATTTAATGATATACACGAAGGAAAGTTTTGCATTGCTCTATTGAAGAGATGATTTGATTGTCAAGTACACCATATATTTGAGAAATGAGAATAGCATACGAATACAATTTGTTTCAACTATTTTTTTTATATAATATAACCTCTCGATTAATGCTTTAAATCTATTTATATTATCGTTCTACTACTTCAAAATAATAGCGTTATAATCTTTACATATGTTTTACTGTAATATTTTTTAGAACTATGCAGTTAACACAATATATTACAACATTTGATGTTCGTTTGAATATACCTAATATCAAGCTATTTTTTACTAAGCATAGCGAGTCATAATTTTCTCGTTGAATAGAAAAATTTAGCTATAGTCTACGCAGATTAATTTACGAGATCATGCAAAAGGGCGAATAAAAGAAAACGCTAACAAAAAACTAAGAAAATAATGGAAAACAAATGGCTGGCCATTTTTCAATTCTCCACTAAATTAAAAAAAAATACGTGGGTGCTCATTAATTATCATCATTTTCGTAGAATGTGCTTTTTTCACGAGAAAATAACTTTTTCACGGCCGGCCTTGTGATTTTCGGAACGAAAAATACCTCGGATAAAAACCACGTAAAAGGTGAATTTCGACGAGGGCGTCTAGATGATTTATTTTTGCTTTTTTTTTTCAAAACAAAATGAACAGAAATGAAAAGGTTCTCTTAGAGAACGACAACAGCTGATAACATTGAATATAATTTGAATATTTTTCTCTTTGTGCCAACTTATCAGATGCACAATAATTTCAGTTAAGATATTATTTAAACGAATAAATAGAATACTAACTGGCAGTCATCAAAAATGTTTTTGTTCAATACTTACCTGCATATAAAATGTATTGTGTACTATTATGTAACTTTACGATAAAAAGAAATCAAATACTTGTTTTAGACTAAACAACGTGAAATCCTTACCATATAATATTATTATCTTATTCATTGTTTTTTTACTTCGTTGCAAAAGATGACTTGTATTGTACTAATAAAACAATAGGTTCAAACACCTACCATATCAACCAACTATGACGGATATTATTATAATATTAATGCATTGTTGAAAATTTACAGAAATATATATTTCATTAGCGCCTCTCTTTTTCTCCCTATTTTTATGGGGAATAATCAAATAAAATACATAAAATAGCACATACTCGTGGAAACCCAATTAAATACGGTATTTGATCATATACTTACTATCATAACTGATGACTAGGCACATTTACGCTTGTTAGGTAGTGAAAACAATTTCAATGATATGCATGTTCTCATAAAAGCAAATTTAATTAGGTATATAAAATGCATAAAAAGACACAAAGGTACTACCGAAAACTCACATAAATATGATGTTTGTTTATATATAGGTAGAAGATAATATAACCATTCAAAAACATTTTCTGTTGAAAAATCATTTAAATCAGATGTTTATTCAAAATAGTAATATGGAGCACTAATCCTGTTATATAAATAAAAGAGAATAGAACATCAAACCAAATTATAAAAATAAAGCATTTGAGCTTATCAAATAGTTGGAATTATAACTGGGATTCAGATTTAAGTCTGTAATTGAGGTCCAATGGGTTTTAAAGTGAAAATGTACCTATTTAATATTCTCAGATGATTGACAATAATTCAATGGGACAGCCAGCATTCAAGGAATACCTTACCATCGATATCCAGTGATTTAAATGAAGAGAGTGAAGCGAGTGACTCGCGTACTCTTTCATCTTCCATACTGGTTGCACTGCAACAACATAGTTAAACCTAAAACTGAAAACTTCTAGCATGTACACTAATAATTCTATAATCATCTTAACTGTAATTAATTATTCTTGATCCCAGTGTAGTTTTTAAAAGTTATTAGTTAAATTAAATGATCCCCAATTATTTCACAGAAAACAAATTAAAACAACGGAGCTATTTGGGTTTTATTTTGTAGCAGTATTGGTGCCTCATCATGCATTTTTTTGGTGCGCGTAAAGTATTACGTTAATGAAGTGGAAGCCATGCAAAAGAAAATATTTTTAAGCATTAATTATTTAAAAAATACTTCATTTAATGCCAATTATTTTGTGAAAAATTAAAGTCAAAATATATTAAAACAACGGAGATAATATTAAAATTATTTTTTTAGCAGGATTGATGCCCCATCATGACTCGCACCGTGAGTGTAAAACCAAGACATGTGCAAACCTTTACAATTTCGAGATTAAATGCGAAACAACTGCAAAAGTCGTGAACTTGATAATGTAAAAGTGAAGTAACTTAAAGAACATGCAATATAATGTAGATATAAACCAAATATTATGGTTTTTTTAGAAACTCTATTTGTCCTAACAAAACGAAGACTTCAAACCCTAATATCTCCAAAATATGTCTTTTGCACATGTTTTGGTTTTACACTCACGTTGCGAGTATTTAATGTAAGATGACCGGGCGGCTATGGTAACGAACGCATTATTGTGAAGACAAACAAAATATTCTCTTTCTAATATAGATTCAATAATTATTAAAAAATTGATTTAATATATAATTCTTTCGAATGCAATAAGACGAGGTATAGATTACAATACGAAATTGGTCTTGGTAAATTAAATTTGGAAATAATAATTGGCGAAATAAAAGTGGTAGTTTGATTATTTACTTATTAGGATTGTACTTATTATTTTCATTGTATATACCTACATAACTGCATTATTATTGATTATATATACCCCATGGAAATAACATAAATAAAAATAACTAAATGTAAAATAGTTTTCTTAGTGTACAATATATTATATGTAAATAATAATAGCAGAGATGGTTTCTCATATCTTTAGTAAAGGGATTTTTTTAAAGTTTTTATAAATATACATATATTTAGAGAACGACCATTAAAATTTCAATTAACAAAGTGATATTCAGCGCTTGAAATAAAATAAAAAAACACGCGAGTCTTTCGAGTGCTGAAATAAAAAAAAACAAATCAAAATAGATCGACCCTAAAACAAAAATTTATCTCCGGGCTATATTTTTTTTCAGATTTTTAATAGATCACAGATCCAACCTTGAAGGGTGGTAATATAAAATTTGGTATATAGAAAATTTACTCGTAGTTATTAATTAATATAATATAAATAAAGTTTGCCTATTAAGTATTTATAAAAATATCAAAATTTAATTGGATCGTAAAATAATCGCTATACTGTTGCTATATGGAATATATTATTCCAGATGGAAAGTGTTTTAGAGAAAATGAATTAAATAATAATTCTGAAACCCAAGAGGTAATCTGACTAAAGTAAAAAATGTTCAGTCCAGACAAAAACAACATTTTGTTAATGTTTTCATTCACCATAATTATTTATTCATAGGAAATTATTTATTAAAAGGAATTACATAGGAAATACAATATGGTAAAATATGAAGCTATGTTTTAATAGATATAACAATTAATTAATTTTTTACTGATCGTTCTTTTGGGTCTTCTTTCTTTCTTTAGATCATGTCTGCCATTTGGTTATGTACACCATACGACGCCTCCAAGAATTCCTGTTGCTCGCCGATCTTCTTGTGTTATTCTGACGTATACACTTGTGGATAGTATTTACCGGGCTTCCAGGACGCCAGAATCCAGATGGTTTGAAAAACATGTAAGTCATTGATTGAGATTCTCCCGAGGCGTCTGCAGCATATTATGGTTGAACCAGCCTCAACGTCGCCTCTTTACTTTTAGCGTGATGAGAGGCTGCTTGGTCCGCTCTCTTATCTCCTAAAGTAACACCTCATAACATCCAGTATCCATTGCAACATCAGTTCGAATCTCAGCACAGCTAACAAGCCAGTATATGATTACTCTGAGCCTTCGTAAGGTTCCATGAATCGCTACAGTAATTAAGCATCATCAGAACGTACGCATCGAAAAGGTGACATTTGGTTGTAACTGAGTACAGTTGAGAGTCCCAAACATTCCACATAGAGTTCAGTGTTCCAACCATTCCATTCAGATATTCAGCTATCTTTGCAAAATGCTATATCTCGTGATATATACACCCAGGTGTTTGAAGATGTTAATATTCTCGATGTCTTCCTTAGAAACCTAGAAAATAATTTCTCCATTTTTGAATGGAAGCATTTGCATTAGTGTCAGTAGTCGGTTGCTGTATGTCCAAAATGTCAATATCTGGGTGGATTTTGGTCAATTACACCATAGTATGTCTATAAAAACGTACAAATTTGAACATTCAGTTGTAATATAATAGGATTTAAATGACATTTTGAAGGTGAAGCATTAACCGCATTAATCAGGGAACCCATGTAACTTCGTCAGAAGCCACAATGGGGTAGAAAGGTAGATCACTGCCAATTTTAATATTATATAGATAGTAGATTATATTATAGCCTGCTTGAAATTGAACATGTCTGCAATGTAGTATTTATTTGTAGATAAAGATCATTTTAAGTTTTTTGTCACTTACAGAAACTCAATATTATTAAATATGAAAATGATGAGTAAGTTTAATAAAATATTTTTGAGCTGACATAAACCAGAGAATATTACCTACTACCATATAAAATTTTATTTACACATTTTAAAATACTGGTTAATTGTAAGAATATTTTTTTAAATATAATATCATTTTTATTAAAAGTTGTGGTAACGCATAATAATAATGAGGGTCGTATGCTATTAGATGACAAATGGTGGAGAGACATAATAAAGTATGATCAAAAATTCTTGGAATTTTCTACTTACATTGAAGCAATTTTGCGTCTTCTAAAATAGTCTGTCAATATCAAAATAAAGATAAGTTAAATTTTCGAACAATCTTCATTTGTTTGAAGAATCTTGAAATTGTAACAAAAGTTTAAGATACTTTGATGAAAATACACAGAGTACAGTACATAAGCATTAATTGGTTATTGTTGAAATTGTATTTGGAAAAATAATAAAAAAAATATATAAATATAATAAAATATGATACAGTACCAATGTATTTTTTTTAATCTGTGTCGGCAGAATGATATAACCATATTCTAATAATTTCGTGTGTTCATAGATTTGCGCGATGTTTTTTTTCTATTTTATAAGAAATGAACGACTTAATGTCATCTTTATCATTAGTTAATAAATGTATTAACAGTGTATATTATTATAATTATGTAAACGTAAGGCTAAATAAGACTTAGTTGAGACTTCGTACCTTAATAAAAAAAAGTATAAAGAGATTTAAAACAATAAGTTTATATATGTATAACTCGGAAATACCTCAGAAAACACATTAGAAAAGATATTTTTAAAAAATGGTGCCGGTTGGCATATTGCCAAGCCCTAGTTACCAGAAAACAAAGCATATGCAATTTTCGCCCCTACAGTCCTACATTGATGTAGGTGTTGGCCATCACATTTTAACGTCGCCCATACAGACTACTGGGCTTATGGCGCGGGGGGCCTAAATGCCCTTGCTTTTTACGCCTCTCGCCTCTCGCACATCGCGCGGCCACTTGCAGTGTGGTTTGGCCCTCAGATTATTTTTTTTCCATTATATGTATTTTAAAATTAGAACAGTATGTCCATTCTTATATATAAAATAAAATCGGAGATGCAATAATTGTACCTACTTATCATTTTAAGTAATCGGTTTTTGTAAGTTGTAAAGTTTAAATATATGTTTTTGTCCACTTTAAGCCGGTATTGGATGCAGAAGATCTTTACATATTGTGTGGATTTACATAAATAGAATGTGTAGGTATTTTTCTTAGATTTTGAGTATATGTGGAATTATCTGTTTTTTTAATGGATGCCTCAATTACATGCTTCTATTTGTAATGCTTATGCTACTGTATTAGTATTATTAATATTTTTTACTTCTAAACTAAACTAATCATTACTGAGTTTCTTTGTTATTATTTGTCTTTTACGTACATATCTTTACTTTTATTTCTTAATATAATGGAAACCCCGTAGAACTTTGTTTGAAAATAGCGTCTCATTAATCTTAATTTGAGTTTCCTTATTTCAATAGATTATGAATAAAAGGATCGTAACAAATTTGAACCCCGGTACAAATTTAAGTGCCAACGTCTTCGTGTTTAATATCACAAAACTCTTCGATAAATGAAATATTATTAATGACTGTATCAAAAGTTTGGCTGTGTTGGCGAAAAGCTACAAAGGAAAGTTTTGAGTTGACATTTTCAAGAAAGTTTTCAAGCTTGTTTTATATCTGTGTATACACCAGTGTTATGGACGTTTAACTTGCTATGCTTTACAAACAATAAATGTGTACTACAATACAATTATTTCATGATAAATTGTGATACAACATTTTTCAGATATTTCGTAACCATCTTTTAACATGAAGAGTTAAAGCTATTTATAACTGGCATATAGTACATAAATAAAAATTATTTCAGGGTTAAAAACATTTTGATTTGCTAGAAAGACTGATTTTCTTTTTTACTATGTTAAATAGAGAAAAATTCTCGGCGTCATATGGAACAACTATCAAGCAATATTAAATTTAATTGATTAAAACAAGCAAATAAGTGATTATATCCAAACATGAAGTCAGCGAACGTTTTTGAAAATATAAATCTTTCTTGAAAATATAAGTAATCTTTGATTAATAATAAAATAATAATAAAGATAATTGTGTTTAATAATGTAATACTTTACATACATGTGAATGGCCTTCGTAATCCTGAGCTAGGTGGGCTACGGGTTAGATCCCGGTGAGTTCACAATATATTTATGTTATTTTCTCACAGCTTGGATGATTGTTTTAGTTGTATTGCTAACTACACTACTGTTTCACTACACTACTATATTGGGCCTCATGGCATGGTGTAGTGTTGAAAAAGTTGTTTCCATATCACCAATTGATAAGCTAAATAAAAAAATTTAACACGAAATGAAATGTGATGATTGTTAATTTACATGCAAACATATGCAAATTTGGAAAATTTATTTTACAATTATTGACAATTAAATGATATTCCACGTATAATGTTTTATTTTTTGATTATTTTAATGTATTTTCTTATGTACCGACTCTATTAAAAATAGTATGTTCATACTTATATGGCGGGGGGTCGCAGGTTACTTGGCTACTGGAAAAATGGAGTTGTGATAAGAAAAGTTAGGAATTAGTGATAACTGAATCTATGATTTTTATTTAATTACTACAAACTTTTTTATTTATAAAAAACGGCTTTTGCCGTGGTATTGTAAAATGGAAAAGTATATAACAGGGGTGTCAACTAATTTTTACATAAGATCTACTTTGTAGAAGAAAAACCCTCCGCAATCTATCTTTTCTGAAATTAAGGACATAATGTATAATATATAATAGATATATTTTTAAACCAAAATAGAATCTTACTTAGAAAATTAAATAAAGTGTTGTACATAGATTTTTTTGTTTACATAATTGTAGTTATTTTATTTTGAATACATACATTATAGTTTGAGCTTCCGGCTGCTACAGAGCTCGAATTACTTATCCTACATTATAAAGTGTCTACAATATTTGTTATATAATTGGGGGTGTAATTACTCAAAGGAAAACTCAAATATGATTCCAAATGTTCGTCCGTTAAAGTTGTTCTGTACTTCGATTTTATAATTTTCATTTGCGAAAACGCTTTTTCGCACAAGTATGTCAAACCAAAACAGGCGTACAAATTTTCAGCACATTTTAATAGATTAGAATACTTTTTTGCTTCCAAATTACGAATAAATAAATTTAATTTTTTGGCAATCGACCAAAAATCATTTCGTCATCGATCTTATTGATGTATATGTTACGCCGAATGTGCGAAATTGACTATTACATGAAATGGGCTACATTTTGCCTAAATCATGAAAAATGTAAGCCCGTTGTCTTATTCATGAATTAGACAAAATATCTGGTGAGTGCGTGAATTCGGCAGTAATTTTTCTGCCTTGTTCATGCATTGGAAAAATTAGATAGTAGCGCTACCGTGGTATTTTTTGCAACTAAACTAAATGTGTGAAATGCTCGTGGATTGCTCAAAATGTACGTATATTATCTATGGTCAAAATAGATGGTCGCGCTCCGGTGGTATTTTTTGCAACTAATCAAATTAACCAAATGTGTCAAATGTCATTGATTATAATATAAAAATATACCAATCAATAACTACAATGACGTTCGTATCCATTTACTCTGCGCAAAAAAATCTAGATATGATAACGGATGAATTTTATTAAAAGGTATTTTCGCGATTTGATTCGTGCTTGGGTATCGATCGTGCAATGGTCGATTGTATGTTTTTGATAGTTTGTTGACACTTGTTAGCTTACCTCAAAATGAACATTCAGTTGAATAATTCAGAATTTCAAAACATAAGCTAACCCAACCTAACCTAATAATAATAATATTATATCATGTCCAATTATAACTAATAAAACCATCCGTATTAAATTTACTTTTTCTACTGTCATGTTGACAGTTTAAGAATTCCATGCCCTGGCGAATTCATGTACTCGGCAGAAAATTTACCTAATTCATGAATAAGGCAACAGGCTTGACTATTACATGAATTAGCCAAAATTTAGCCCATTTCATGTAATAGTCAATTTCGCACATTTGGCGTAACATATATAAATTTAACTTTTAATAATCTTCGTAGCCTAAAAAGTTTTATATGGATAATTTCTTCTCTAATAGTCTTTATTAAGAGCGTACTTCAGTGAAACGGAAAATAATTTTTAACAGTAGGTGCGACGAAATTTCTCACTCGTCGCCTGGATTCGCCAATCGGAGACCGATAGTCGAAGTGTGCGCACGTCGATTTGTTTTGTCATGGCGTCGGATGAAAATATTCTTAAATCGTATAAAGATGACTAAAAAACTTTACGTATGTACCTACTTACTTAAAAAAGAAAACATGTCAATGAATATACTATTATTATTAGTAATATAACAATAAACATAACATTAAATGGACGCATGTAGGATTTTTATGACTAATTATATTTCGTTCGGCACGCGTCATTTGCACAATCCGCGCATCGCCTAGCCACGATCTTTTTAGACCATACCTCAACTGAAGACCATGCCTTAAGGTTTACTTATGTCAGACTTGACGGCGACGTACAATTTTTTTTAGTCGTCATTGCCCCCGAAACCTCATGTTTAATCTTAATAATATATTATAAGGGATAATTATTTACCTGTGTACTTCGATCCCTGACCTATATGATTCATGAGCACATGAAAGTTATTATAAGGCCACCCTTGTACAAGATATGAAAAGGTTTACAAGAATATTTTAAAATTGCAGAAGTAAAATATTGATGTCAGACCAAAATATTCTCGTTAGAAATTTGATACTTAGAGTTTTTATCGGGGATGGCTTCTATTGAAATCTTTTTGTTATCGTTTACTTTCACACAAAAGAGAGCTATGCAAATGTGCTGAGTACAGTCGACGCACATTTATATTGAGTCCCTTTATTTTTGATGGAGGATTTTTATCGCCTACGTTCGAGCGTCATAAAGACTTCAACGACCGACGCGTAATATGAAATAATACTCTCAATAAGAATTTATGCGCTATAAAGTGAGGAAGTATTTTGCTAGTAATTCCATAATAAAAATATGCGCTATTTCGGAAATCCTTCAAGATTATAATTCACTATAATAATAGAGTCTTTAAAATTCTATTAAGTAATTAAAAACGATTTTGCATAAATTAATGGGATATTTACGTCTAACACTATTTCATGGCATCTCTCAAAAATCAATTTAGAACGGAAAAGATTATACAAAATCAAAACGTAGACATTAGAATTAAGATTAAAGCATTCATGATATGAAACAAATAGATAATATATATTAAGTATATTAAATGGATTAAATGAAGACTCACTACTTTTTTGAGGATATTCTTGATAGGATTTCATGATAATTATTTATTTGACATATTATAAAACATGTTTTTTGGTATGTATTTCACTCATAAAATGCTTTATCAAAGCTTTATCAAGACTTTTAACGGCTGTGACCGCGTCTACGTCGGAAAGATCTAGCGGGCATTAGTATAAAGATTTTAGAATACTGAAATACTGATAAATTTAGGTGTACACCTAAAAAGGAATGGCACGCGCTACGAACTTTTAAAAAATCGGCTTATGTTGGCACGCCAATCAAATCCTATTTGCCATCCCTGCTGTATACTGTATACTGTACACGATATAATTCTGAATAGTAAAGACTATTTATTAATAAATGAATATGGCAATTCCTACTGAAAACAGACATACGCTACATATATTTGTAATGACACATATTTTTTTTTTTAATTTATAAAATGGGTGTCGAATGTATTTTTACTCTCCAAAAAAATAATCCCCTTAGTTTATGGAATGATAATTATTTTGAAAACATCAAAATGTTGAATTATCTCTCAGTATCGCCGGGAATCATAATAAGCTTCGTTAAAAGCGACCCAATTTGCGAAACAAAGCGATTATTTAAAAGCAATCTGCAGATAATTTAATGATCTTTTAAATCGGTTTTAATTGGAAAACTTTTCATGCATCAGCGGTTATATGACGCGATTAATTATTAATTAAAAACGAATTTACGGAATCAAAAGACATGAATAATTTTGGAATATTTTATGATCGGTGAATATTTATAAAAAAAATACTGCGCCACCATTATTCTATTATTCTCGTATATTCTCATAGATCCACAGTATTAATTACCTAGGTACTATTGAATTAGTGGGTATGTACCTATGTTTTATTTTGATAACTACTATATAATGTGTAATGCTTTAATAGTTTTTATAGTCAACATTACAAAATAGTGTGAATGATATATGTATGTATTTTATTCGAGACATAAGACGAACTAGTGAAATTATTATTATACATAAATTATTAATCATCTGTAGGTAGAATAAACTGTGGGACTCACAATGATACCGAGAAAGGGAGTGCCAAATTTTGAAATGCATTTATTGAATATATTTAAATGTTTTAAAAACAATATATTTTTATACATCTTGTTAGATCTGTGTTAACACAATACAACATATACTATTATTTATCACTACGTCGTGTAGGCACTTTTACTTACGTGATAGCAGTACTGTTATGTACAATACGTATGTTTAGTATAATTCATGTAGCTACCTAGGAGCCCTGAAAGATACATATTTTCGCTTGGTATTCAGGAATTGATTTTAGAATTAACAATTTCATACAGTTACCGATAGATATTACTGCATTGTTTATCATTGGCATAGATATATGCTGATATAGCTGTTCATAGGTTATATGATCGAACTATCAACAGCAAACGACATATTATCGTTTGTCAAACATAGAAACACAATAATATATTTAATTAAAATATAATTATTAGTTTTTCAAGCGGAATCTGCTAAAAATTTTATTGCAAATATACACTGCATCTCTTGTAATGATATGTTTGCTAAAATATTGTTTGCCCGGGGTACCAAATGATTAAGAACCGGCTGTCTAATGCTCTGAAATAAAATGACAATTTATTCGGACTAAATTATAAGAAAAGGTTGCGATGAAATATTTTTTTAAATAGGTACCGAATATATATTAAAAAATAATGATCAAAAACATTATTTTATTTAAAATTAAATCAAATTTTAAAACCATTATCTGTGGTTCTATCTGTACTATAAAATAAATACACTATCTGTTCGTCGCACAAAAATCTTTCGTGTTTATCGTAATTTTAGGTGGATTAGGATAGACTTAGTGAACTTCACAATGAGTCCCTTAATAATTTGAGAAACACATGACGTATACTATTAACTCATAATATCATATGCCTCATTAATGAGGATGGTGACCACTAAAAATAATATAGCTATTATCAATAATCGCCTCCACCTGGGGCGATCGTGCGTTTATATTGTTACTTCAGTCATTGCTAGGGATCCCGAGCTATTTTCGATACCTATGAATCCCGGGATTGATAAATATAATCCCGAATCTTTCGGGATTGATTTATTTTATCAATTTTTATGGAAAATAAAATAAAAACTAAAATAAAACAGAAAGAATACTTTTAATAACACATAACTACATTAGAAATAAACTGAGTTTGAATGTAGTTTGATTTATACCCATGTGTAAGTTGCCGATTCATTTTATTTTTTCACATAAATTAATAAAAATGAGAAAGATTAGAAAAACAATGCTTCGCACTATTAACAAAGTAATTCCACCATGATCTCATACGTTTTACGGCAGTTCCATATTTGGCTGACTAATTAGATTTATGAAGCGGAAACGCCAAGCAAATCATGGTGTACTTACCATGATTTGCTTTACTATTTTAAATCTCGCTAACCCACTAACCCGAAGGCGCAAGCTTTCGTGACCTCCCTTCGACACCACAAGTGATCATTTTTCTCTCTATGGACGGCCAGATGCACAAATTAATGTCTCAGCTTGACATTAAAGAACGTCTCTCGGCCACCTGCAAGTGACGCGTTCTCGTGTCTTTGGTCATATAGTCAGAAAAGATACGATATTATTATATTGCCATATACATATTATAAAGGAAAACTAAAAATATATGAATTCATTATTTAAAAAGTTCTTTTTATATACTTACCACGTTTTTAAATTTTCTGTTGCATCATATAAACTTGACAATTCTATGTATTGATAAAAACTTTTTATTGTAGGTACTAGATATAAATTAATGAATAAATATTATAGAATATTGAAATGTCATTTTGACATTTTATATTGATTTCCATAGTAACGCACGTATATATTAATAATTTAGTTGCTAGGACCCCCTTAGCAACCGACTACTTTCCATAACTTTCCATACAAAACAGAATTAACTGAAAATGAATTCAATTCTACTTTAAAATGGTATTAAAAGAATGCATTGTCGTCGTGTTTTGATATATTCTAAAAGTTTCAAATGTCTAGCTAGTCGAGAGGTTATTTAAAAATCTTCAATCGTCCAATACAAATCTACAAACAAACAAGAAAAAATGTACTGGACACACAAGAAAAAATCTGTACCGGACAAACAAGAATACGAGCTAATAAAAACGTGGTAAAATTGTATCTATACTCTAATAGAATATGTTTATTTACGGAAACTGTTTTGCCGACCGTGATGTTTCACGGTAGAGTGTCTGCCAGTCATTTAAAATGAAATAGTAATAATTGCCAATGACATTCGGCGAACGATGTTACACCCAATCAAACAGAAGCAAAATTGCTTTTGAAGATATCTTATGCAATGTGAAAAATTACAATACTAAATAAATTATGAATATAAATGATGTAAATTGATTTTTGACTCTAATTGGGTATTCATGTGATTTTTAAAAATACATATTGGGAGGGGGGGTGGTTTCAGTAAACCACTCATAGTCCCGCCCCATCTAATTCCACCCAGACGCTGTTAACCTAGTTTTGATTGAAAAGGCAATTGGTGGCGACACATGAAATGCGGCAAACTTCTTTTCAAAAATCTTTTTCTATAACCAGGGTCGTCAATCGTCATATTATGGAAAGAAAAAGAATCGATACTTCGTATTTGATATTGTATCGAATGACACATTTACTAGGTATTAGAAAAATTCTGTATTGTGTTGCCAACAATAACGATAATGTAATTATATATTATGTGTTTATGTAGGTATCTAACCATGCGGAATGGCTCTTAAAATAAATAACGTATCTATACAATATTTTAAAAAATATATTGCAGTTATGCACTAAAAAATGTTTCAGTTACTGCGGGTTTTTGGCACATCCACTAAAAACAACTATCAAATCATCGTCAACAAAATGGTGTATTTATTGATCAATATTATTATTATTTGTTATGCTACCATGTTCAATCCTAAGAAGATCATAAGGACCTACAGAATGGAAGTTATAATCCTCGAAATTATAATCCGACGCTGCAACTGCTTGGCCACAATGGTAACGATACTTTTTCAACGGTCGTATATACGTCACTATTCGAGAAAGGGATATCTTCTTCGGAGATTAAACGGAATAGTTGTGAAGTAAAACGTTACGATGTTAAAACACCGTTATTTTTTTCCTATTCTGAGCCTAGAAGGCTTTATCCCTAGGTGCCTCTTGCTGTAAATGTTAAATTAATTAATAACTACTGTGAAATTGTATTTTTAGTATTTATGTTTGAATGTCTTCGTATCATTATAAGCATTGATTGGTCACGTAGGTGATTCTATTTCTAACTACACTAATCCCTCAAATTTAAATTTCGCTTTGTGAATCTCTATAGCGGAAGGTAACCATACATCCCAATCTTACAATATGTATGTAAAAGTTCACACATCCACATAATAGGTACCCAATCAACTAAAAGATTTCCGAGTATAAAACAAAAAAGTATATAAATATAATATATACATATTATATATTTAATTGAAGTTTTTAATTTATTTTTTGACCGAAAATTGAAAATGGCATAGCAGTTTTGCAGATATTTATTATATTATAGTATAAATACATAATGTGTACAGAAAGTCAAAAGTTTTTTTTAACCAGAACAACCAGCAATTTTATAGGAGCATATTATTATGTAAGTGAACAAATTTACATATTTCCAGCCGGTCTGTGGTGATTCGGCGAAAATACATGAACACATAAATCTCTGAAATATTTTTTCTCGAGAAAGTTATGCGAGCCAACTAGTTCGTTATTAATTATGATTTATATGAAAAGTCGACGAAAAAATATTCACTTGGCGCAGCGTTTCGCATCCTTGGGCTTCCGTTTCCCGTCGACGTCGTCGAGTCGACGGCGTTTATTACCTGGCACACGTTGACTATCAATCAATGTGACACCTGTACACGTGTACTCTGGCCGGCGCGACTCTGCTCTGCAGTAAAATGGTTCCCAACGTGGACGTCATGGAAAACAAAACGGACAAAAGGATAGAAGTTTTGAGATATGTTTTTGGTAAATTACTTTTGTGCGAGCGACGGCATATTTTGATCGCATAGTTGCACGGCAATTCTCGGATACAAGATGGCTCTTATCTATTTATACCAATAAAATATACTAACTGTTTACTTATCGACAAATAGTTTTATGATAATAATTATTTATTGACAAGTTTTTTTTAAAAATGTTGTTTTAGTCCATTTATTTGTAAATTGTCGTGTACATACTATTTAAAAACATTATCTTAACTTTCTTGTTCATTGTGTATTTTATCAATCCATGAAGTCATTCATATCTATGGTGGTTTTATATTTATTCCGGTATTAGGACAGTCACGTTAATTCCACATTAAAGGTAAAATAGTAAATTACCTATATTATAATTTTGACGGTGAACAGTGAAGATTTATTATTTGTATTATATTTCAAAATACTTTACCGTGGTCTAATTTTGGTTATAATTGTTATTATATTGGTACAAATTAATTCCTTTTGAAAATCTTGTGTGGTAATGATTACATTTTATGGTGTGAAATCTTAAGAGTATTGTTTACAAAACCTAAATAGTTTTGTCTACCAAGAATCGAAATTGAAATAATCTGAATACCAAGACATCTACTTAGATAGTGTACTACTAGACTACTGACATAATATTATGCAAATGAATCAGTACGTTATGGAAATATTATATCCGGGTTAGTATTTTCATTATAATAACATAATTCATTAAAATTGCAAATTTAGAATTCAAATTTACAAAATATATATTAATTTAACATAACGAACAACACAAATTACAAAACAATAGTAGATTAAAGCACTCCAAGTGAATTTAGTAGACCCTATCTTAAAAAATTATAAAATAACATCCACATAAACTCATATTACTTAATGTAACAATATTCGAAGCGATTTGATTAAATATAGTTATTGATTTCCCAATTGGTATTACCATTAGCAGGTTAGTTCTGCACCTTGGGAGAACAAACAATAATTGATTTTCCCAAATTCTAAGTTAATTAACAGGTACACAAAAGTCAATACTACTAGAGTTTCTAATTACACTCGTATAAATCAGAAAACTGAATATAGACCTCTCGGCTCTCCTAACCTTAAAACTATAGTATGTAAGCATACGCAAGAGAAAGTAAGTCAAATGGAATCACGGATAGTATCCATTCAGTCTAAAGTAAAGGAGTCTAATTAAGGAATAAAATAGGTAGACAATACACCCACCCACCCACCCTCTAACCTGTTTCTAACTAAGAAATTATAAATAACTTAAAATCTCGTATCATCAGGAAATACCAGCAAGTATGGATGAAGTCAGTTTGCTGTCAACCGTAATAGAAAAAAGTCCCTCGAGGGATATTCGAAATATATAAAATGATAATAATAAATAAATATATATATTTAAAAAAATACGCGGATATCACTCGGACCAATTCCACAAACAAGGCGGTTATCTATAACGATTGTTAACATACGGCACTGCACCTTACTCGATTCCAAATGGGTGCGATTATAATCTTCAATTGCATAAAAAAAAATCTAATCTGGTCATGACCAGCCATATTAAAAAAAACATCATGCATTATAGTTGACATCCCATGATAATTAACTGCCTGGATACGACATTGTTAAGTGCTACGTTAGAATAGACCTGCTGAAGTTATTAAGTGTTCAAGCTGCTTAGCTGGCAGCGAAGAACTAGTGGAAGCTGTAATCCAGCTGATGATGATTTAATATACTGAAACACGTAAAATTTTTGTGTTTATATTATTATGTTTCAAAAGAATTTCAGAGCCAGTGGCTAGTAGTTAGCGAACCATTGAGTGGTAGGTGACGTACAGTAATAATTATTATGGATGTAGTGTCAGCTTCCAAGCGAATATTTCAAAATGAAACATTTTGAAAGACCAATATGGTGCCAGCCTTTGTGACACGTATTGAAAATTACAGGCGATGTATTTTAAAGTGGAATTAGGATGCAAAAATATATAGAAACTTTCCTGCAGTTACGTATTTACAGAGACTGTTTTGAATTTTAAATAAAGTTATTTATATTTTACTGATTCATAATATGATATGAAAAAATGTTTATAATTTAAAAAAAAAAATCTAGATCGCTGACCTGAAATTAATATCACGCGTTTAGAGGCGCATGAAAAGCATTTGCCTGAAAAATATCAAAATGTTTGCTTTCAAAAATATTACCATTTTCAAATATTCTAGTAGTCGATTTGAATACTTTTCAGAGCTGGCTTCATATTTTCACACGCGGATAAGATACCATCTATTATTCGTATTTTTTCAAACTCAAATACTCACATAAATAAGTAATAAAAATGATTCACATTTTGTTCACTAAAACGGTGTACTTACTCAGTTTTGATGATAGGCTTTACGAACTAATGAAAGGGTTTACAAAAGATAAAAGTAGTTATATCATCGTAATGAAATGTACTTTATCATATTTTTATTTCAATTTGAATATACTCTTTAATAAATAAAGAATTTCTTAAAATGTGCCAATTATGTGAGAAATGTTCTATTATGGCTGTTTTAAAAAACACTTTATAATCTTATAAATATAATATACTGCCTTGCTAAGGTAAAAAGAAGAACCCAAGTTTTAAACTACTCTTTCTCTTATATAAAATAATTGTTTTGACATACTATCTAAATAGACAGTGTATATTTAGAGATTATGTTCTCATTTCACTAAAACCAAAAACACTGTCTTTTTAGTTAGCAGGGCAGTATATCAGTGGCGAAAATTGTCTGTTGAAGGAAAGTAGGCTGATTAAAAAAAGTGCCAGGACGTCCATAATTACGAGACTTGCATTTGAATTTTATTTTATTTTCAGTATTTTACTGATACAATTTACTTAGGTACTGAACATAAAAATATTATATTTTACTATTTATGATGCACACCACGGATTGAACTTATGCCATAATCACGGCTCGATTGGTCCACCTCGCTATACTCGTACAAGCTAATATTCCGCAACCTTTTTGGTTTCGTGGACCTCTTATAATGTTAATGAAATTTCGCGGACCACATATATTATCAAAACCACTCTTCAAAATTTAACCCCATAAACATATAAAAAATAAGACATAGGTACTTAAAATTTATTAATATATAATAAAGTAGGTAATGTAAATTTAAAAAAAAATCATAATTAAGGGGGAGAGGCATGCCACCAGAGAACCTAGCGGAAAATACGAAGCTTGCAATTAGAGATTTTTTTTTGATAATTTACAATTTCAACTGTATTAATTAATAAATATGTATCTGAAAACATTAAAAAGATTTTTAATCTTTTTTTAATTTAAAGATAAACTTACAATTGTATAAAAATGTGAATTCGTTGCAGAGTCACATTTTATTATTAGATTATATTTTTATGGTCATATGTATTATTAAAATTTAGTTTATTAAGTTTTCAATTTTTCGTCGTTAGATTTTTGACTAATTCATCGTTTTTAAATTTTTTATATTTATTTTAAAAAACATCGATTTTTATAAAAATATAAATTTGTACTTATAACTTGGAATCCTTTTTGTTTATATCAAATTTTATTTTAGGTATAGAATTATCAAAAAAAAATCTCAAATTGCAAGCTTCGAATTTTCCGCTAGGTTCTCTGCTGGCGTGCCTCTCCCTTAAAGAAAAAAATATTCAAACTTTTCAAAATACCATGAATTTATATTTTCATAAAAGTATATCAATTATTAATTATTATACTATTAATTATTAATAATTCAAAAAGACAAAAAGGACCATAGCAGTTAATGTCCTTTTTGTTCCTGAATATTTTCCTTATTAAATCTAGCCTAGGTGTTATCAAATTCAAAAGGGCGAAGCGCATACAAACTTTCATTCTGAAGTCGAATTCTTTTTTTTTCTTTCATAATCTGACTATTTTTTTTTATTAAAAAATTAAACTTTTATCGTTTACAAATTCATTTTATTTTGGGATTATATCGTAAATGTCTTTATTTAGTCGCTCAGACCAAATCAATAGTTTTTAGTTTTAAGTAAATAACAAAAATCAGTGTTGCAGAATGCTGACTATATGTCGCATAGTGTAACAGAGCAACACGTTCTTCCCAGTCCCGTCCGCATTGAAATATGTTCATTTTAATTATGTAAACCCGTCCTTTGAAAAACATGAGAAAATAATTTTTAATTATCTATAATTTCGTTATTATTTTGCGATATTGTAATTCCATGTAAATTTGTAACCTATTTATTTGTATATATAATTATATGTAGGTATGATTTAATAAATATTGATTTTAATCTTTTTTTCTACATTTGCATAATTTGACTAGACGACTCGCGGACCACCGGTTTTGGAATACTGCTATAATCCACGATTAGCGCGTAAATTAATGTATATACGAGTATTATAATTACATTGAAGTAGAAAGAAAAATAAATCACAAAGCTAAAGCCACTTTACTTGATTGTTATTATTAAACAATATCCTTAATTTCTATATACTGTTTGATAATTCTTGTAAGCTATAGACTTAATATCAAAACTAATATAAGGCTCGATAACATGACGCTAATTACATATTCACAGGATGTACCCATGTAATACTCCGAATTACTGCAACCTGTTTTAGTCGAACTGTGATTGACGACCGTCCATGTTGGGGAGGACTATGGTGTCTGGTGCTTTTAAGAGCGTACTAAGTGAAACGGCAAATAATTTTCAACAGTATGTGGAACGAAATTTCAGCCGCGTTGCCAGTCGGAGAGCGATATTCGACCTGTGAGTACGCCAATTTGTTTTGTCATGGCGTCTGAGGAATATATTCTTAAATCGTGTAAAGATGACTAAAAAACGTTCCGCATGTACTTGAAAAAAAAACATGTCATTATTACGAATATAATAATAAACATAACATTAAAAGGACGCATGTTGAATGTTTATGACAAATTATATTTCATTCGGCTCGCGTCATTTGCACAATCCGCGCATCGCCTTGTCACGATCTTTTTAGACCATGCCTCAGCTGAGGTATATAAATAGCCTTAATAAAAAAATTAAATATTCTCCGTGAAATAGAATATAATGCGGTTATAATTTGAATAAATACGTTATTGGGTATTTTTTTAAATATATAAGGGTTTACATAATCGCCTACATAGACAGTGATAGATACATATTGAATAAAAAACGGAAACCGAAAAGTTTATATTCTAAGAATTAACTTTTGTTCATTGAATCGATAGTAAGATGATGATCTCAGAAGAAATTAAATCAAGATTTAGATAATAAATCTTTTATTTGGTTATTCCATCGGTGTCGACTCAATTTATGAATACATGTGTACTTAATCATTGAATTGATGGCAATTGTACTAAATTCTGAAATGAATTAAATATAATAATTATATATAATAAGTAATCGGAAACGCTACATTACGTAATATTATTATACAATCTGAATTAAGTTAATGTATGTTTGTAAGTAAAAAAAGAAAAAGGCGGTGACATTGCGGCCAAAAAGAAAACTTTATCTCAAAACTCTCATTCATCATTTCAATAATATAAACTCAATGAGTCGTAAACGTTTTGATGAAGTGCTTTAATTTTATATATTACCTACTTACTATCCAAATGGCGTGTAGGTACCTACGCACATTGAAAAAGGTTGTGACTTAATAAAATATGTCATTATTTATAAAAATATAAATAAATTATTATAATGGTTATTGAGGTTAGATAATTTATTCGTTACTGACCCCGTCCCCACAATGGAAATAAAACGCAATATTTTTTTTATATGAAAAATATCATCACCAAAAGTGGCCCAATAACCCAGGTCGAGTCCTAACCTCGTGCAAGAACTTCCTTCATCTCCCCCTATCCTGATATCCAGTATCCTTGCCAGCCGCTCAAGCGTTTTTGTTGAATCACCGGAATCTGGGCCTGCCAATCGACATCAGATCTCCAACCATCCGGTCTCGTATCCATGATTCTCCTCGGAGATTTAAAGCTTGCATTAAATGGGTATGACATTTTCGGAATAATTAGAACAACGGAAACGGAAGTGATTGCATATTATATTTATTTTATCAGGATATACTCCTAAAATGTTTAATATTATACGTTTGATATGTAACCTATTATTATAAATACTTAGGTACGCACAAAAAAACCGACCGATTTTCTAGCATTCAAAATTATCATTTGCAATGGTTATTCAAAAAAAAAAATTTAAGTGTCTATGTGGGGTGCCGAAAAAGCAAATATCTTTTTGGCCCAGTGGGTAATAAAAGAAACGATAATGTGACGCGGTGTTTCACGATGTGTGTCATTCAATTAGTTACCCACCTACCATTATATTGCGCGCTCAACTAAACGGAAAGATTACTGCAAATAAAAGTTGGTATCAATCCTTTTCATTTTGTACAGATTTGAAAGAAAATGATTGTAGGAAAGTCTTGTAATCGGTTTCTGCTAAAGCTTTCGGAAGAAAATAACTACAATATAATATTTGGCATAATTTCGGACTACTTATAGAAAATATCGCACTTTTAACATTATAATATTATTATGAACATATACATGCAATGATTATCGATCAATTTAAAGTTACAATAACGATAAGTCTAGTTATAGTAATAGTACATAAATTATTAGTTATTTATTCATTTGAAAAAAAATGGTCAGAAAGTTTGAACTCTTCCCACTCGGAATGGATGCCATTAATCACTTAAGGTATTATGACAAGTGCTTTTTATGTTTACGGTATCATGATAGAAGATCGTTACTCGTTTGGGATGATGTGGTCCGGAGAGAGAATGTCGTCGTTGTTTATTTAAAATTTATTTATCGATACAACAATAAATAAATACAGTGATAAAGATGACAGAGTAATGTTATAATCGCGTGTATGAATAGACTGATGAGATTGACTATATTATAGAACTGACTGGCAATGTACCAAGATGTTAATACAGCCGAGAGACTGGACTTGAGATGACGAGTGAACCGAGTGATGGACACGAGTGGAATCAGGTTTTATGGATTGTCCTCGCTATTTATACAAATACTGTTCATTCATTACAAGAGACATGTCGTAATTAACAAATGATTATAAACCCTATTGGTCTTGAACAATTTTGAAAAACACTTTCTGAGAAGATATATTATAACCAAAAGAAAAAATCTTTTTTGAAAAAATTAAGCCACCCCGGCAGGGATCGAACCCTGCATCTCCCGGGTTTACGCCCCATCCGCGCATTACCTCTATGCTACGGGGTGACATACTAATTGTGACAAATTTTAACAATTGGCCACTTTTAATACCCACTCATCAGCGCTCTTCTAAATCAAACTACTTTGGCAATCGGCTTTGTTTATTAAATCAAAGTAGATACCTATTACTTCAATTACTAACCGACGTCGTGGATTTCTCCAATATGTTTTATTATATACCTTACTTGAACTTGCTAATAATTTATAATTAACTATTTCATTTATTCAACGAATAATTCACAAGATTTAAGAATGTACCATTCTAATTATTGAAAATACATAATTTTGAAAAACACTTTCTGAGAAAATATATTATAACCAATAGAAAAAACCTTTTTTGAAAAAAGTAAGCCACCCCGGCAGGGAATCAAACCCTGCATCTCCCGAGTTTACCCCCCCCCTCATCCACGCATTACCTCTATGCTACGCGGTGACATAGTAATTGTGAAAAATTTTATGATTGAGGAAATACTGATGATCGTTTCCGCTACGTTGTTTTGTTTTAACAACAAAACATACATAAGTGTGTCACCCTTGTAATGCTGAGTGGTATGATTGCTACACCAGGATGGATTTTGTTGTAATTTTTAGTCTTCTCTTGCTACACTCTTATTGGGTCTATTTGGATAGAAAATGTCTGGAGAGAGGTGTTCCTGTTTCTCTCAGACTATCAACCTGATTAAATACCACGAGATTTCCCAGTTTTAAATTCTCCCTGCGGGCTATATGGCTGAAAAATTGAAGAGTAGTGTGCTGCAAAACCGAGCAGAATCTATCTTGAATCTAAAATGATGATCGACTCACTGGACATCCATGAGACTCTCAGCATCCGCTTCTAGCACCTCATTTCAAATGCATCAATAACAGATATTAAAAGACATATTTTAGAAGCTTCAGTATTGATTTTGCTTTTACAAATTGGTTGCAATATTATAAAAAAAATTATATTACTGTTAGATTTACCTTTTATATCGCATAAATCTTTATCAGAAATGCTCGAGCCGATGTAAGCATAAGCGAGTAATTACTCATAGCGACGCCATATTTTGTGGTATACCACATGCCATTATTTCATATATAATATATTTGTGAATTTACCGTAATAATATACCTACATACAATTAAAACCAAACAAAATAATAATTGAAATCATCCAATTTGGTTGGCTCTATCATAATATTATTAACATTCTGCGCCTACTACAATGTCTGGCCGTTGCGACTTGACTCGTTATACTTAGTATTATGTAGACCAGTGCTCCGCAACCTTTTCCCACCCCCGGCACACCAAATGTCTTCCCAGAATTCCGTGGCACACCACACGTAAAACAAGTTATACATTGAAACATGGACCCCACATCCTGAAGGGGACCCCATACCAAGATCTTTGACGGGTCCCCTCTACCTATCGCTATGGTTAAAGACAGTGTGATACTCTAAAATAGTGTTTTTCAAATAGTGTTCGAGGTAAAATTAATGGTATTGATTTTATGTTTAGCGATTTTTTTTATGGTTATATTATATTAATATAATTATGGTTAGTTGTCAAGTTAGGAATAATTATTTGTCGAGTATTGACACAATAATAATAAAGTGTATCCTACAATCACATGTCTTAAAATATCAATACTGGCGTAGTAAAATAGCGCCGCAGGTAACTTTTTTTACTCGAAAATAGGAGCTGAACTGCGATAGCCTTGTCGGAAATCCGAGGATATTTTTTATTAACTGAAATCCAAAAAATAGCCAATGTAACATCGGCGAAGTTCAGTTTTAGCGTCCCGTCGTTCCAATCTATAGGAAAAGCGCTTCTATAAAATTTTTGGCATTGGTTTTAAAAGGGTTTCGTCTGCAGTCGCATTGATTGTATGAAAGTACTGATGAAATTTCTTTTGCAGCAAAGTTGAAAGTTTTTGAGACAGATCCAAAATTAATAAATTGCTTGTGTTCAATGGTGGTCTGGTAGTTCTTTTGGAACATTTGTAGAAATCCTTGCCTTCAACGCCTGCCAAAGTTCGAGTTTATTTTCGAATTTTTCTAATTTATCAGAGCACGTCAATATATTTTCACTCTGACCTTGCATTGTTTTATTAAGTTCATGCAGGTTCTCAAATATATTATAAGCCATGTACGCAAATTTGGGTATTGCACCACGGCACACCTAGCATCGTCTCGCGGCACACTGATGTGCCGCGGCGCACCGGTTGCGGAGCACTGATGTAGACAGTTAGCTAGGTATACCTGCGTGGAGTTTAGAGAGAAGCACATGTTTGAACGCAACTATATACAGCGTTAATGGGCGCGCAGGCTAAGTTTTGTTTCTAAATTTCTAATCCTAACTAGTAATAAAAGATAAAAATGATAATTATCTTAGAAACTCAATATACTAATCTATGATTTCTACATTATATAGAGAGGCGATTTTCTTTGGCGTAAATTTCGCAATAGATTCGTCAGAAAAAATAAAAGGAGGCCTCGAAACACTTCAAACCAGTCAGACCGTTATTAAATTATACCTTATTATCCCTACGAAAGTGAGTATAAAATATTTTTTCTTTTTTTTTTCGACCATGTCCGATCCTAATAATATCATAATTATGGGACGTTTCTAAATATTAACAGATTTTGTTTTTACGAGAAATGTATGTCAGACTCATTCACAAATTGAAAAACAATATGTATACTTTCCAGACCCAGGATTCGAACCTGGGACCGACGATGCTATAGGCCGACGCTTAAGCCGCGCGGCCATTGTGGGCGTAATATAAATATTACCTACCCAATATAAATATTACCCAAAGGATAATGGGACCATACCATAACCAGTTAAATAGATACAAACAAAAAACTAGGTACTAATATTATTGCTTATGTGTTATTAGTCATCTCTAATTGGCTGTCATGAATCATTATAATAAATTTTCAAAATGAGAGTCAAAACCAAAACTAGTCAGTGCATCAAGAATCCATGCCCCTAAACCCGCCACTGATTGTATATGTGGACGTACCATCTTAGGGTTTAAATACACGACACTGCATTTTGCGTGTGTTGACACAGGTCTTACTTGATTCCAAATGCATCCGATTATAATCACCAATTTGATTTTTTATGATTTATAAATTTTGTGTGCAAACAACTAGGAACCTATAAGAGTGAAATGAGCTAAAGAAGGCCTTCATCTAACAGTGGATCGACTCTAACTGATGATGACATAGATGATATATATAATATATATTCATGCTGGTAAGTATGTACTTTCAGTCTTTCATTTACCCAAGCGATAAGTTTTCTGATTTTAATGTAAAATAAAATAAATGTGTTCTAAATTATGGAAAATATAGTTGATGTTTGTACACTGTTTGTAACTTATTGTTTTTCATATATATTTTCTATTCTTCACAATATAATACGATAGCACAGTTTTTTTTATCACACGAATTAATTATTTAATGGGCCTGTTGACAAATAAGATAAAATGCACACCAATGAAGGAGGGTGTGAAGGGCAAATCTGATTATCTTGAGTAGTAGGGGATGTGGGTGTGGGGGAGTTTTGCCAGACAATTTATTTTACGTGACGTTTATTTAGGATTTCAGGTGCTTAATTTAAATTATAACGGCCAAAATCTGACTCGACATTTTTTAATTATGCCGGGTGTAAACACAAAGTACGAGTAATATGACACCGTCACAACAATTTTGTCTTTTAAGTTTTTTCGTAATGAAAACGAAGAAAACTATTAAGCAAGAACCTGCAAATAATGTCACACCAACAAGAAGAAGGTACATACGCTTTTCGTTGTGGATTTTTGGCGTAGCTATCTACTATATTAATTTAATGGTACGAATAAACCATTTAATATCATGTCATGGTAATAGCACAAAGTCGGAAAACTTTTCAATCGCATGTGCCTAAGCTCTACTGTAAATCATAGAGTTGACATTACATACAGGTAAGTAGGGAATAGCTTCTCAACGATGACTATTTCTTTGTCAAACTTTGGTGGTATTATACTAATAATAGTTATACAGTTTGAGGAAATGTTTTCTGTTTTAATGGTATCTACTTTTTAATATATATCTGAAAGGATATGGTAATTCAAGTTATTCAGAATCTTGAAATGATTACTTTATATATATGTATTTGTCTCGATTTATCTATAACGTATAAGAGAAAATATATTTAAATATATAAGAAAAAGTGAGACAGAGAGGACATGGATTAAATGGGGTAAGGTGAAAGAAAAAATACCTTCACGTAAACGCAAATTATAAATTTGAAAAATATACTAACACGAAAATATAGGAATTGCTTATTTTAATCAGATCGTAAAAGAAAACAAATGGTAGGATACTCTCACAATAATTTGACATATACTTACGGCGTAGTACTAGAATATCGAGTACCTATATGAAAAGTAATTAAAAATATTGCAATTTTGTAAATTGACAGAAAAGTAAGACAGTAATATTGTGATATTTAAGTTTACATCTGATGTTAACTAAATTAATTTATGTTGCAGAACTAAGCCACGTCCAATAATGTTAGAATCTTGTTATAATAAGATCGTAAAGAGGTTTCAATGTATATTAAATATTTAATGAATTATGATTCACGGTATTGCAATCCCTAGATGTGATAGAGATGAAAATATAGCAATGGTCCGAACTGAGTGGATGCTGGTCAAATGTCGTCATAGATAGGTACCAACTCTAGGGACACTAAACGACCACAAGGGTGCCCAGAAATTGGCTGGGTAGTCGAACTCATAAAGTTTTAAGTGCGAATAACTAGGGACCGAGAAGAGTGAAGGGAGCTAAGGGAGGTCTTCACTCAGCAGTGGATTGACCCCGGAAGATGATGTCAATGATGATATAGTATTCGAAATGTGTGAATCAAAATAGGTACCATCTATTAATGATAAATTGAAGTTGCTGGGTTTATATCTGCACATTTACTGAATTAAAGTATTGATTATTTGAGTGACTCAAAATGACTGAAAATTATTTAGAAATGCTCATGATATACGACAGATGCGAGTGATGATAGTGTGAAGTTTGCAATAAATTAATCCATAATGAGTTACTGCTAATACTTACTAATAATTATTGCTTACTTAATTATACTTACTAATAACAATTACTGCTAATAATACATAATGAGTTACTGCTAATCTAATCATTATTCTTAGTAATCTTTCGTCAGATTCACTATTTCATTTATTTTTTTTACACTACAATATGCTACAAGGATCTTATTACATTAGTAAAATAAACAATTTGTTTTAAAAAAAATCACATACTTAGATGTTTTGTTACTTTGCTGTTAATCAATCCTGGAACCTTCGATATGAGAAGCCAATGTGTTGCTTTCCTACTGACGCCACTTTATTTAGACTTTGTCTTCTAGATAAGGTTGTCCTCAACTTCATTGGTATTACCACATTATACTTTTCATCAAAAATGAACGATTTAAACATGTAATCGTTTTACATAGGCGTACGATGATACGTGAGTTATTTAACTGTTAGGTAGTCATCTTAGCCTCGGGTCTTATTAGGGTGTCCCATTAAAAATTACTCTCGACGATATTAACCAAGTTTGTTCCGAATGTATTTGACAATAAAATAACAGCTTTCTCTACCTTTCGTATATAAAGGTATCAAAGGAATGATCTTATGATCCTATTACAAGGTTAGTGTGAGTTGATATGAAAAAGTTTTACGGCAAAAGTGTAACAATTATAACAATTAATTAAACCTTTTCTTTTATTAAAAACAGATAGCCAATATTAACGCAGTTTCATGTAAGAACTACAAGTTAAATTCGCCGTAATTGAGTAGGATGCGCGTAGCTTAATTGGTAAATAACATTGGCAGGAATTCAGTGATTACAGGTTCATACCCATCGTGCGTCGTATTTTTTTCTTCCAAAAAATTTTTTTCCAGTTTGGTATATTATATAATATATCTGAGGTGTTTTAAACATAATATTATGTATAATTTATAACAATTAAATTAGAAAGCTTCTCCCTTAAAAACGCATGATGTATAAACTATTTGAAAACAATTAAAAAAAATAAAAAAAAACATGTGTTGACAAAATAATTTATTTTAGTCGTCAATAACATATTATTTTAATTAATGTGTATTTTTATATATAAAAAAAACATGAATCAGAGTGACCGCCACGTCATGATGATAGTGATGAAGAAGAGATAAGAATTTAAAAAAAATGATTAAATTTAAGTGTTGACAAAATAATTTATTTAAGTCGTCAATAACATAGTATTTTAATTAATGTGTATTTTTATTTAGTTAATTTAATTGATAAATTTGATAAATTAATAAACATTAAAAGATAATATAAATATATTTATAAAACCGTTCTCAAAATATTTATTTTCATCGAGTTAACATTCGAATATCTGAGCAACTAAGAAAATTGAATTGTTACATGTTATTCGTGAACTGTATTGTTTCATTAGGAAGTATTCATATTGGTAAGTACACTAGCGGTGCCTGCTGAAATTAGGTTTGATTAGGTGTCCTAACCACCTGGTCAAATCTCTGCTTAATTACAATGATGTATTTTCTTTATTTCTAAAATAAACTGATAAATCCACTAAAACTTTATTGATTCTTGTTATAAATAATGCCGGTCGATATGTCGGCAAGAAATCCGGTGTACTATTTCTAACCTTATTTTTATTTTTAAATTATCTAATTTACAATCATTCAGATTGTCTATAATTACTGTCAAAAAATAAGTTTAACGTACCCAGAGTCAATATGTTGTCCTCACGTCTTTTCATTTAAGTACACATCAAGCACTATGGACCATATCTAAATCGTCAGAGAAATCATAGAGCGGTGCCAGGAATAAAAGCTTCCGTTATGCATGGGTGTTATAGACTATGAAAAGGCGTTCGATTCCATAACGATGCACTCAGAAATCAAGGAATTCCCGGGCGCTATATAAATATTAAGATATACAGTAGCGCAACATCATCTGTCAATTTTCATAAACCATCACGCAGATTTCAGCAAAGGAGTCCGACAATGTCATATACTATCACCTAAACTATTTATAGCTACCTTGACTGGTATGACAAAGGGATGCCCATAATTGGAGAATACCAGAGTCATCTGCGCTTTCCCGATGACATAATAATTTTATTGCAAGACTCAGAAGACCTCCAAAGCAGAATGCAGGAAGTCGCTGAAGTAAGCAACAACGTAGGCTTGAAAATAAATGTAACAACGACGAAAGTCATATTCAACTGCTTTGCGGGCCAAAAAGAGATCCTCATCAATGGCACTCAGCTCGAACAGGTGAAAAACTACATCTATCTGGGACAACAAATGTCTATAGATGTATGTTTATTTGATGAAACTGTTCGCAGAGTAAAGTTAAGCTGGAGTGCTTTTGGCGGCCTGAATCTTCAAAAGTGACCACCCACTGTGCCTAAAGCTCAAAGTGTTCAACCATTCTGTTCATCCCGTAATCACATATGCGTGTGAAACATGGACCCCAAGTAAAGGAGAAATCCAGAAACTTAGACATCATGGTATGGAGAGGTGCATGCTGGGCATAACGCGAAAGAACAAAAAGAGGAATGAGCGGAAAAGGGGACAGACAAGGGTTTGCGATGCAATAGAGTTTGTTAAAAACCTGAAATGGAAATAGGCTGGACACATAGCTCGAAAAAGGGATAATCGTTGGACAAATTTAGTCATCCAATGGTATCCAAGAGGTACAAAACGTCCGCAAGGTAGATCTAGAGGCCGCTGAATCAGTGAAATGATAAAGTTCTGCGGAAGTACGTGAAAAAGCAACGCACAAGACCAAGAAAAGTGGAATCAGCTTAGAGAGGCCTTCGTCCAGCAGTGGATAGATTCAGGCTGATGATGATGACACATCAAACAAATGACAACAATCTTGGTTACTATTAATTGTCAAGTTGTTGGACTCTTAATTATACTCTTAATTAAACAGAACTATTAATTATTGCAGTGATTGAGTGGAACTGTTTTGTTCTCTTGCCTCTTTTAAATTAAGTTTATCCAAATTTTACCACTCATTACTGGACTACTGTATTTTGTATTGTATTTTTACTCTTATGTTGCCTATCTTTCTTCATTTGTAGTTTTTTTTATGTTTTCCAGTATATTTTTTATTTCATTAAATCATTTTTAATAGCTCTCTCCAGTGTATTTTTATGACTTCTGTGACCATAACTTTTATTCTGTTATTTTATATCTTAATTGTAATTATTATTCTTCTTTGATTGTTCCTGTTGGTTGAACTCAATAAAAAATGTAACTTTTGTTATTATATGGTTATTATATTGGTATATTAAATATTACACAATATATTATGCTATTACAGCTAGTAGCATTCATTCTAAAGAATTGTACCAGATTAATTTTGGAGAATTAATACGCAAAATATAATAATGTGCCTTGAAACGAAAAAGGTTGTGAAGCAAGGCCCTGCACGTTATTCATTTTCCACTATAGATGACGCTGCAACGATGTCGTGCTACCGAAACAGTGACCGGGTGATCATAAATTTGCACGTCATTATGATGCAGGAGGCCGCCTACGCCGGGATGAAGCTGACATTTTTAATTGACAATTTGTTAGACGCCCGATGCAAAAAGGCAGACATTTTATATTCTGCACACATATTTTTTAAATAGCTTGTTAGTAGGCGTATATTTTTTAGAATCCTCTTGAATAACTTACTTCTACACAGTAGTTAATAATACTCCTTTATTATTGATTACTTTTAGGTTTTATTATATATTTAAGTTATACTATGAAAATAACCGTTTAACTGTTATTGTGTGTACCGAAAATCATAGGTTTTATGAAAATTAGAGTCTGGAAATTCGTACTTGTAATAAAATATAGTATCTATAAATAAATAATATAATCACTTCAAATTTATGTACCAGCACATTTATGAAATGTTGATGCTTATTTTGTCAGCTAAATGCTTCTTGAAAAATGCTAGAACTGTCAAAAAAACGATAAATTGGCAATCCTGCATTTTACTCTGTTGCAATGATTTTGTAGAAGTAATGATCACACAGATACGCCCAGTCGCCCAGTCCCTCAAAACGCTTGAAACTTCCACCGTCTGTTGGAGATTTATGCATACATTCATGTTATTGCATAATTTGATTAATCAATAACCGTTTCATAATATTCTAGTACCAGTGATTCTATAATCAGATTGAAGCTAAACCAACACGTGGCTGGCGCTTGCAATTGGAAGTTTCACGGTGCCGTAAGTACGCTCTGTAAGCGGTTAATTGTTGGAAGTAACAAGCGCTCCATCTCAGCTGCTTCTCCGCTCCGCATCATTTGAACAATGCTCCTGTCTACTGGAAGATCGCAAAGGAGACAGACTCTCAAACAATAACCCGACCACTTCCACCCACCCACACTGCATGTTTTACGACTCTGTCAAATGACGTGCGTGTAAATTTTCAGAAAAGCACAAATAAATAACCTTTTTCCTTTAATTTAGATGTGGCAGATTATTCACATTATTTATAATATTTTGACTCAAAACTGTTAAGTTTAATATAATATGGCAATAATTCTTTCATATAAATTGGTACAAACATATTTTTTTAAATGATAACACAATAATTTTAATGAATAAATAAAAGGTATGTTGTCAAATATTTTATATGAAATTATTCAAAAATCATGCTTTTGTCCGCTCGAATATTGTCTTCAAACGCGATTTTATATTGAACTATGAACTCCCCATAATCAAATTATCTGCATTCAAATTATGGATACTTAATTAAAATTATCTTTAGAATTTTAGAGTGACAGAACGTGATGAGAAAACGTACCTTTATACTGGGCATGACGCATAACGAGAAAATGCAGAATAAAAAATTGAGAAGAGGCATAAACACTGTTATGCGATGTAATAGAGTTGGTTAAAATTCTTTAATGGTCGAATTCAGTCCATACAGTCACATTATTAAAAATAAGCAATATGCGTACAGTCGTAGTGCATTCTTTTTCAAAGCATGAGCCGTTACATATGAAGTGAACTAGATAGAAGCAAAATCATAATATTATGTCATACCAAGCCTTTGTTTGCGTGTATTATTAGTAGAAGATTTAATACTCTAAAATAATATATATATATATGCAGAACCATATAAGATAGCCTTGCTAGTATTTTCAATTCTGAAATGACCTAATGATATTAAAATCTTTCTCAATAAGGTAGGTTTTAAATAAATGCCTAGTAGGTATGGAGTCTGCCGCTTTCAATTTAGATGCCATTGGACCAACGAGCTAATTAATGCGGATGTCGTTACATGGTGCAGCAATTCATAGGACTGAGAGGAATATAATCTGTTTGGAGAGGCCTTCATCGATCAGTGTATTATTATAATGATGATATCATAATATAATGCTTGAGCTATATCCTAATTACGTACGAAAACAAACACTTCAACTGACTCAGCAAGGCGCGATCCTATTAACGTTACAATAATATATTCGAAGATTCGATCAATCTGTACGATTTTTGAAACTTTAAAATGTGAACAAAATCTTTATATTTAGATAATATAAGCTCGTAATTTATTTTATAAATCAAAGTAAATATTTAATTATTAACAACAATAGTTTCGTACCGAGGTTTTGCTGCTACTAAAGTAGCCGCAATTCACATTTTTTACTATGCTGCCACTGATCTTTTAAATTTCTTGTCATACGCTAATTATTATTTGCACCATGCAAATTGTCTATTTCACTGAAAGATATTCAGAATTTAACTAAGAAGCGTATATTTTCTAAATACATTTTGATTTTGTTTTTAGACAGGTACGTTAATTAAAATACTTTGTTGTGTTATTGTACGTTTTGTAACTATTAAGTTACTAGATTAGAGACATCCAGTAATACAACCCGCTTTAGGCGAAGCGTGAATTTAATATTTTTCATAAGCATATTTGAATCCGAAAAACCTTTGTGAAATTCTTGTGTCAGTTTATTTTCAACCCTCGTAAATATGATGATATCGGACATGCTACAGATTTTCACTTCCATACACCATTGCGACTTATATTTATGGAAAAATGATAACAGATATTAAACCAGTTTCGTGAAATAAAAACAAGCCACCCTTTTAAATCTTTGTTTATCAAAAATATATAAAACTTATAGCAGCGTTTATAGTCATAGTAAATTCCTTAGAAACAAAAAAAAAACAAAATTTTATTCGACATCTTTGGAACCCACCATATTTATTAAGTTAGGTATAACATATTGGGTGGATTTTTAAGTCATGTTCATAAATTACTGATTATTTTAAAAATGTTATTATTTTATATACAACTAAAAATCATAATTTATTTAATGAGTATTTGATTTTTTACGAGTGTCAACACTACGATTTTACTGTGACGTTTATCTACAAAACAATATACCACTCAAAACATGAACTTTGAGACGACAGCACTCAAAATAGAAGTTTCAGATTTAGTTGTTAAAAGAACAGCGTATCACTAATATACGATGAATTTAAAAGTTATTTTAATATTTGCGTGGTGTGTGGTAAGTGTATCAACAGCTGTACGAATTGAAAGTATGTGCATTGTAGTATAATTATATATTTCAGATTAATTTATTATTTAAAAAAATAATACTAATTATAAAATAGATTCTTTTTGAACCTAATACATTCGTTTGAATAAGCACATATTATATTATTATATACAACAATTTTAAAGATTCATACTATATTGAAATAAAATGAGTTTCTTGGTTCATCTTATAAGTATTGTGAAGTAATGCAATGGTAACTCTATTATATGCATTATTGTTTGTATAACGACCCCCATAATATTTTATATAGCATGGTATGTTAATTAATTAGTGTGGAAAAAGTAAGTATTCGAATTGGATCAAAAATATAAAATCTACGCTGATTTTAAACAATACCATTGTTGACTTATATTTCAGCATCTCGCAATCGACCCAGATTTCGAAGTGATTACATGTTTATGGAAAATGTTAATTTGTATTTAAAAGAGCATAAGGGTGCACGTAACTGGGTGGATGCCGTGTTGACATGCGAAGCAGAGGGATCTAAATTATTTGTACCAACGTCCAAAGCCCAGGTCGATGCAGTCCTCAACTTCAATAATATAAATACACGACATGAATCGACGTGGTTGGGAATCCATGACCAGTTCACTGAAGGAAAATTTCAAACATGCTCTGGTATGTATGTGATAAATTTTTACTTGAATAATTCTGCGGTCTTTGGTCAATTTGTGATAAGTGCTTAATTATATACACTGATCACTTGATTTATTTGGTAAATATATTTCACGAAAACCCTCATAAAAAAATACACTGGGGCATAATACCTACAACTAGATATAATCTTACGAGGATAAGAAAACTATTTAAATCAAGAAATATAATTCATAATATACAGAATACCTTTATAAATTCGTGTAAAAATCTACAATATAATTAATTAAAATATAATAATAATTAAAAAATAAAATAAATAACAGTACAGAAATATATTTATATGTACCTACCATGTAGCATAATGACATTATTTTTCTAATATTCCCAATTTAAAAAAAATCCAATTGGTCATAAAAGACGACAAAAAAATAATATATAAACAAATGTATGCCTACATTTTTTGACATTCACACCTTCAGTTTTATATTAATATGTTAAATCTAAAACGCAACAAAAAATCACGTTCAAGATATGTCTCAATTAACAGAGACATACTGAGTTACCTACACTCCACAGAGTTTAGGTTTTGATGAAATATATACTTACGTAAATACTGAATACATAAGTACAAGAACGCCAATAATAAATACGTGGCTAGCACCCAGATGTCTGTATTGCCTCCTGATTAGCGGGATTTGAATTAGGTATGTCAGTTCTGTTTAAACATAAGAAACAATTATTCGCGTGAACCATAAATAGATCGATAGTTTAGAGGTCAAAGCATTCATCCGGAAAGTAAAAGACGTGAGTTCGAGTCCCACTCGGCTAAACATATTTTTCTGGATTTTATTTAATTTTTCTAAAGTTTTTCAAAATGATTTTCTTTCTATAAGATAGAAATACGTTGAACAGAGAAATCGCATGCACTGATTATCATAAAATCAACATTGTACATAATAATATGTATAAGTATGGTAAAAATATTTATTTTGCAAAGGATGTGTAATTTGTAGATTATTTTATTATGACTTTTTGAGTTTGTGTTTTTTATGTTTGTTTGTTTAACTATAGAATTACAGTAGGATTGTGGTTATTAGCTTTGTAAAATTTACAATTAATATTGCAGTATTTTTTGGTTTACAAGGGATACATTGAAGAATTAAAGGTTCAAATTTCTCTGATGAAAAAGTCACTTTGTATTTTAATAAATTTATCAAATATAAACAATTAGACATAAGTTATTATATCTGTTAATACTTAAGTATGTTTCATCGAATAGTTTATGTCACGCACAATAAAGGCTGAATATTTTAATTTACACGATCACCTCTATTTTTTTAATCTCGAATCTAAAGGTCACACATTTTAAGGTAGCAGACTTTTACCTTTTATACTTTTTAATTGGGCTGTAGTCTTTTGCGATACCTACTGAATTATTCAAAAACACTGCATGGCTAAGATTAAAATTTATTGACTGTCTATCGGATGGCATTTCCATATTTTATAGGAGGTTAACTATCGGTATTATTGAAGTAGTATATATAATTCATTAAAGTCATAGCTAACCTTTTGTGAACCCTTTGACAGCATATTTAAATATTTTGAATAACAATTTATTCACATTTGTCGTTTTGTGTAAAATTTAGTTAAAACATGTATGTTTATATTGACCCATAGGTTAAATAAATATAAGAGATATAAAATAAATAGCATGTGATAATATAATATAATAGTATGCGTAAAATTAAAATGTATTACACATAATATACCTATCTAATTGATTAATACTGAATATGCACAACATTTATTAATATATTTTTTTTATTCAATGAATAATTCACAAGATTTAAGTATGTAACATTATTTGATTGAACATACATAATTTGAAAACATAATATATAACTACTAGAAAAAATCTTTTTGAAAAAAATACATCGCCCAGCGGCACTCAAACTTGAATTCACTTGATGCAGGATAGGACGCACATAACTTAGACAGTAGAGCACATTGGCGCAAAGTCAGAGTTTGGCCAGATGTGATTAGTCTGATTGATGCAAAATAATTCATATGACTTGAAAGATACGAATTTAAGTCCCACTCGATTGAACTTTTTTCTATGATTTAAAAAAGGGTGTGTTTCTGAAATTTTTCGAAATTATGTAATCTTTATATTCTTCTTGTTTTGTTCGATATAAGCTTCAAAGAGGATAGTATAAAAAATAAGCATGGCTATTATGATACTTAAAAGTCAAAGATTATATCCAGTTATCGTTTTGATAACCAAAAATTAATATATTATTACAATTAATTACTATAGCTGTTACATACATTTGAGTGTGGGTATTTTTGTAGGTACTAAAACTGTGTTACACTAATGTCAGATGGAACTTTCAGTGACGTTACCTGTAGCAGACTTTTACCGTACGTTTGTTCAAAAGAACAAGACAAACCAATATGTGAAAATATTATCTATGGTATGTAATTTGAAATGAAAATTAGAAAAAGCTTTATTACGCATATTTTGTTGTAGTGTATTTTTGAAACTAATTCGTAATATTGATTTAAAATAAATACATAACTATTATTTCATACAATATACATATTCGTATTTTTACTGTATCGTTTTCTATGACAGTCCGTGAGTGACACGGAACATAAGTGTTAATAATTAGCGGCTACCAACCAATTTATTAGGTCAACTGAATAAATAAATGCCCATTCTTTATTATTAATTGCTTATCAAATGAAACTAATTAATATTTGTATTGGCTTAAATAATATTTTCAGGGTGCGATGGAAAGATAATATTTAGAAACGATTATGTATTTGTCAATAGTATCAAGTCATATCTAAAGTATCACAATGCCCAAAATTGGCAAGATGCAGTGGCCACTTGCTTAGCTGAAGATACCACACTCTACATACCTAAATCTGAGATTGAAATTACTGAAGTATTATCAAGGAAAAAAATTGCCGATACATATTTGTGGATTGGTGTTCACGATATATTCAAAGAAGGGAATTTTGTTTCATTGGAAGGTCAATTATTGTTTTACTATTTTTTTTATATATTTTTTTTAATTTTTAGTATAAATTTACGAAATTAAAAAATAACTGCAAAATTTATAAATCTTTTCAAATTTTGAAATATGATTATCGCATACCTACTCAAAAAATGTATTAGCTCTAGAGATCTGTCCATTAACAATGGGCATAATATGTTTGGTGCTTATTTTGGGCTGGATGAATGATTTTTCCATTCTCGTATGTGCGTAACTCCTTCATTTCATGACTTAAAAAATCTTTTTCAAGGTATTTAATTTTTTATCCAATAGCCTATTGTACACGTCATGTATGGTATATACATCGATTTCCTTCGCTGTACTCCCTACATCTCTGGTTGAGTTTTTCTTTATAAAGATAATATATTTTTACATTGCTTTCTTCTAATTGTTTTCCACAAATTTAATGCGTGAATTATGACATTATGAAATACTTTTCATAGATAACATTTATTGAATAGAAAGTCTATATATAGATATAACATACTTTTTTTAGCGTTTATCGAATAAAATTGAATATTTAAATGATTACTATTATTATATATTATAGATACCTAGTGTCATTTTTTTTGTTAGGAACAACTATTAATCGACTATACAATAAATGGGGACCGTCTGATCCAAACAATTGGGGAAATATTGAGCATTGCGTGTTCATTGCGGGTGACAAAACTCTATTGGATGCAGAGTGTGCGAGGAAGCACGCATTCTTTTGCATAAAAAAAGTTGACATAGCTCCTTGCAGTAACGACTTCACAAGCATTGGTGAGTATTTAAAAAAAATAAGCTATATTACGTTACTAAAGACCAGCAAAATATTTTCAATGTTATAATTCAATTACTGATCAATGATTTCTACTTGTACACGATTAAAATACATATTATAAACCTTGGCACGGCTTGAAATGTATTTTCCATCTTGAGCGCTTACCTTTGTTAATCAAAATAGCTAATCAATAATTTAATAGTTTGTTGACCTATAGTATGATAAAATATTTGTGTATAGTAACAAATCAAGTCCATTGTATAGTTCATAATAATATGTTAATGCCGCCATATATAGTGAAACGTATGGACGAATCATAAATTATTATTTTTCAGAAAATTATAGCTATCCCAAATTTCGAAGCGACTTCGTGTTTGTCGAAAGTATGAATCTGTATTTAAAAGAACACCAATCTAGGAGCAATTGGGTAAACGCTTTATTGACGTGTAGCGCAGAAGGAGCCAAATTGTTTGTACCGACATCGAAAGACCAAGTCGACGCAGTCCTCAGTTTCAATAACATTCATTCAAGATATGAATCGACGTGGCTGGGGATCCATGACCAGTTCACCGAAGGACAATTTCAAACATATTCTGGTATTCATTAGTAGTATTAATATATTTAATTTATTATTAATTCATCTTAAAATAAAATCGTGAAAAAGTTTGCTGTAAGACTGTGTGAAAATGCAAAGCTAGATCCAAACGTAATACATTTAAAATAGATTGTATTTATTCACTATATACTATTTTTGAAAAACCATTTGCAAAACTCTCTATGGCCCATCAGTTTATAAAATATTCTTATAGTATCGATGGGTAACAGTGTTCTGCGTGTGTTTATATAGATAAAGAAATCACGACACCCCTTTAAAGCCACTTCACCTATAAAGTAAAATCATTGGCAAGTTTATCATAAACATAACTTTTTACACAAAAAAATTTGCTTACTGTACAATTTCGTTAGGTTTCGATGTGATTTTCCATTGGAGATACATTCCCTACGGGGTTTCAGATGATTTCAGTATTTTTGGCGACAATAGTTTAACATCACTGATTTATATCGTATACCATAATGGATAATTTAAAATCTTCTATTTTTGTGTTTTCGTCAATAATCTTTTCGAACTAAACTTAACTACCTCTTCTCTTATTTTTTTCTAAATCCGATAGTGTGGTAATCTAATGGATTATCTTAGGTACTCCTATTACTGAAGTCTACAATAATTGGAGATCAGGTCAACCAAATAATCGCGATGGAAAAGAAAATTGTGCTATGCTTGCATCTGATGGAACTTTCATCGATGTAACCTGTAACAGACGATTGCCTTATGTTTGTACGAGAGAAAAGGAAATGACTGCCGATCAAAATATTGTATATGGTAAGTAATTTGATGTTATAATATTAATACTTTCGACCGCAGGTACTTGATGGATTGATGGTATTATTTAAAAAAAAATGTTATAAAAGTAGATACCATGTAAGAGTCATTTCATTAGTTAACTCCATTAATTATTTTTCTTAGAATTGACGATTTACACCTCTTGAGTATATTATTTTTATTGTTTATAAAAAATAATGACCTATTATTAGGTTTGAAGATTTTTATAATAATACGCTATCCAGTGTATTGTTATTAATAGGATAGGGTTTTTACTAATTAGGTTTTTTACTGACACTTCGACTAGATAGGTAGGTAATGGAGTTTTTACATACTTTATTGTATTGATTCACTATATGAGGTTAAGGAGTTAAGAGTATTCGTTGTCAGTGTGTTATTGCCTTTGGTGAGTGTACACTACGCCTGAAGATGCCGAAAGGCGAAACCCGGGTCGCGAGAAACGACTTAAATGGAATAGTACAGAGCTTGAATCCATTATAATTTTGATATATTTTAAATTCATAAATAAGATATAAATGAATACGATTCTAGTTTTAGTATATCTCATCGTAGTCGCATTTATCATCATTGAGGATCGTATAAATTTAAATAGTCTATTTCTTCATTATAATCATACGACTATCTTTACCGTCTGCATAGTAGAGAACCAACATTATGAAATAATTTGCTGTTTTGAGACTTTTACGGTTATTTGTTACTGTAATTATTACTGCATTATTAGAATATCACTGCGTTTTTCACTTTCTTATCTCAATGATCCCGAAACATCGGTGACAACCCAAAAATCTATTAAGATAATTGACTGTTAATGGTGATATTTTCAGGATCAGATGGAAAAGAAATATTCAGAAATGATTACGATTTTGTCCAAAACATCAACTCATATTTGAAACGCCATGATGCACAAAATTGGCAAGAAGCAGTAGCTACTTGTCTATCTGAAGAGGCTATACTATATATACCAAAATCTGAGGCCGAGATCACAGAGGTAATATCACGAAAAAAAAGTACGGATGACTATCTGTGGATTGGTTTACAAGATATATTTCAAGAAGGAAATTTTGTTTCTTTGGAAGGTAAATATACCTAAGTGATATAAAAATGTGTCCCATCCCAGATCTGAATGGGTTTATTAAATGATTAGAAACCATACTTCATAAAAAAACTGTTGAACCGTTTTTAGTTGGTCCGTTTACGAATAAAGTCTGTTGGTTCAGCTATTTTTTCAATAATAAATAAATACAATGCAAAAAATTATGAAACCGTTTTTAATACTACTATTTCGTATAAAATCTATAGGCATGTATATAACAATTTTTCATTTTTACATTTGTAGAATAGTGTTAATTAATTAGTTAGTGTACGATTAATATAATGTTATTTAAAATATATTTTCTTGATTAGGACAATCCATTGACAGCATATATAATATATGGGGACCTTCTGATCCAAACAATTGGGGAAATAATGAGCATTGTGTATTCATCGCAGCTGACAAAAATCTACTGGATGCGGAATGTGCGAGGAAACACGCATTCTTTTGCATGAAAAAAATGAATACAGCTTCTTCTAATGATAACTACACAATAATTGGTAATGTTTTCATTCTATTTTATAATTAAAGAAATATTTTAACTAATTATTTGTCGACGAATTATTTCATTCATAATTGTTTATTTGGATTACTTTGTATATAATTGTGTAAAAGTTAAAATAAATTCTGTGAATGAAAAGAGTTTTTTGTCTCTTGGCATTGTGTCATAAACGTTAATAAGTAAATGAATCTTATAAAATCATGAATAATACAGACACATGTAATAAGGTTACTGGCATATGATACATTATAACTTTTCAGAAAATGATAATTGTCCGAATTTCCCAAGTGATTACGTGTTTGTAGAAAATATGAATCTATACGTAAAAGAGTTCCCAGCTAGAAGTAATTGGATAACCGCACTTTTAACATGTAATGGAGAAGGCGCCAAATTATTTGTACCGACATCAAAAGCCCAAATCGACGAAGTGCTCAATTTCAATAATATTCGTACAAGATATGACTCAACGTGGCTGGGAATCCATGACCAGTTTAGTGAAAGCCAATTTCAAACATTTTCTGGTACATATTTATGACTATATAATATTATCAATAAAAAAATTTCACTTAAAAATAATTTGAAAAATAAAATTAGACAAAATTTTTTGCATGTCAGTGTAATGTTTTATCACAATATTATGGATTATCTCAGGTACTCTTGTTTCTGAAGTCTACAGCAATTGGAAAACAGGGCAGCCAGATAATCTTGGAGGAAAAGAAAATTGTGCTATGCTTGCATCCGATGGAACATACATGGATGTATCCTGTGAGAGACTATTGCCTCATGTGTGCACGAAAGAAAAAGAAACAGTGGCTACTGAAAATATTGTGTATGGTGAGCATTTTAAAAACTTTCAATTTCACGATAACGATGAAAACTTTAAGATGCTTGTTTTTTGTCTATAATATATAATAAAAAAATTAAATTAACATAATTATTTCTGTTGAATAAGCTTTTCCCTCTTTCGCCGTTACAGTAAATGATTTTATTTCTAGGGTCAGATGGAAATGAAATATTCAGAAATGATTATGAGTTTGTCCAAAATATTCACTCATATTTGAAACGTCATGAAGCCCAAAATTGGCAAAGCGCAGTAACCACATGTCTAAGTGAAGAAGCCATGCTCTATATACCAAAATCTGAGGTCGAAATCACAGAGGTTCTGTCAAGAAAAAAAAGTACGGATGATTATATGTGGATTGGCGTACAAGATATATTCCAAGAAGGAAATTTTGTTTCATTAGAAGGTATTTTTTTTTTAATCATATGAAATTATGTTTTATTGGAAGGTAATTATTATGATATACTAGTAGCTAAATTTTCATACGGGTCTACACAAAATTTCAAGGTTTTTAGTTAATGATGCCATTTGATATAGAAACATCTTTTAATATTCACTAAAAAACAACTCAAAAAACTGCCCAGCGAAATTAATACCCTTTCTGGAATTAATAACTAATTCAATTCAATATGGGAACATACAGATTGATTCTTTATAATAGAATAAATCTTTGTCTTCAATAATTCATCTGTTGCATTTCATTGAGTATGAATAAACTTTATGCCACTAATATTTTTTTTTAAATCACATTTACATTACTCATCAAGATTGTTAAAAATAGAAAGAGAATTTTTTGAATAAAAAAAATAATACGCTGATATAATAAAGTTTATGAATTGTTCCCGTATACCCCGGTCTCTTAGTAATATAAAATATTTTTTTAATGTGTGTCTCATTCAGAACCTGAACCCTTTGAGTTGCGCAAATGGCAGACGATCATCCCTCGTAAAATACACTTTACGTACTTCTACTCGTTGGAAACCCATTTACGAAAAACAAATATTTATTCACATACTTAATATTTAAATATTCACTCCCACAATGACCGAGCGGTTTACGCGTCGGATTATAATATCGTGGGTCAAAAGTTTGAATCCTGGGTCTGAATCACGTCATATTGTTTTTCGATGTGTCTTTGGAGTCAGAGTATGGCTAACATCAATTTCTCGTAAAATCAAAAATCTTTTTTTTTATACAAACCTCGATATGATATGCCATAATATGATCTTCTTAGGATCGGACATAAAAAAATGTAGTACCTATATTTTCAAATACATATAATGCTCTACCTTTTTACTAACTCATTTACTGCACTTCAGGATAGTATCATATTATGGTAAGTAAAAGATTGCGCCATTTCCCTCGGTTTATTAAACTTATGGATTAGTTATTTACTTATCCATTATTTATTATATGCATACAACACCTACTATTTAATTAACTATTTCTTTTATTCAACGAATAATTCACAAGATTTTAAGAATGTACCATTTTAATTATCGAACATACATAATTCTGAAAATACTCATGAGAAAATGATAACAAAAATCGATCCCCTACCCACTACCGTAACTCAATTTGGAGAGCACTTTTGAGCAGGTATTAAAAAGGCCAATAGTTCAAATTTGTCGCAATTAAGCACGGCAGTCGTAGCGTAGTTGTAATGTACAAGACGCGATACCCAAGAGACGCAGGTTCGATACCTGCCGAGTGTCTTACTTTTTTCAAAAAAGATTTTTCTGTTGGCTATATTTTCTCATGAGTGTTTTCAGAATTATGTACCTACTATTTAGATTTGTAATATATTTTCGTTTTTATATTTGTCGAATAATGTTGATTAGACAGTATCATTATTGTCGTACATTTTTAAGTTGTGACTAGGGAATCCAATCCCGAGCCAAAATTCTGATCCCGGGATTTCGGGATTACAATTTGACAATCCGTTGATCCCGGGACTGGTCCCGGGATTGGCATTTTTTTCCATTGTTAATATAAAAATTTTATATTTACAAATAACATTGATAAAATCGGTCAAAAATAAATCTAGTATAATGTATACTATTTAAGACATTTATTGTGAATATTGTATACGTTCAATCTTGGAAATACACAAGTTTAATGGAGTAAATATTATTGTAATATAAATAATAATGTAAATTTAATATGAGATTGCTGTTTCTGATAGTAAAGACATAATGAATGGATTAGCGAGATTTCAAATAGTAAAGCAAATAATCATGGCGTACTTATGGCCTTTCCGCATCATAAATCTAATTAGTCAGCCAAATATGAAACTGCCGTAAAACGGATGATATCATGGTAGAATTACTTTGTTAAAAGTGCGAAGCTTTGTTTTTTCCCAATCTTTCTCATTTTTAATAATTCATGTGAAAAAATAAAATGAATCGGCAACCTACACATGGGTATAAATCAAACTTCATTCAAACTCAGTTTATTTCTAATGTAGCTATTTTTTAATAAAAGTATTTTTTCTGTTTTATTTTCGCTTTTATTTTATTTTCCATAAAAATTGATAAAAAAATCAATCCCGAAATCCCGGGATTATGTTTATCAATCCGGGTATCGAAAATAGCTCGGGATCCCTAGTTGTGACAGTACAATTTCATACCGAATTAATAATAGTTTATTTGATTTCCGATTTTATTAAAAATATATATTATCGATTAGGACAATCTCTTAATAGCCTGTACAACAAATGGGGACCGGTTGATCCTAACAATTGGCAAAATAAAGAGCATTGTGTGTTCATCGCGGCTGACAAAACTCTACTGGATGCGGAATGTGCGAGGAAACACGCGTTCTTTTGCCTGAAGGAATCTAGCTTCCCAGACTGGAGTCTTATTGGTAATTATTGATTCATAATTATCATTCTCCACGACACGATTATGTACGTACACCAATACTCTTTACAGATTTTTACTTGCTACTCAGTCGTTCCTACAGAAAGCCGCTAACAATTTAATCGAAATGGAACTAATGAATGGTTATAACCATTGATATACTACTGGATGAATCATAATATGCTTCTTAAAATGACGCCCGATTTTCAGCGACCCGACCAGTGTTAAAACTTACTGTTTTAATATCAGCGGACTTAACTCGATATAAGCTCACTTAATATTTGTCTCGAAAACGACCTGGAAATAATTATGAGTAAGCCTGATCTAGCTTGCATCTTACTCTAACTAATAGTCAGCGCATGACGACTTGCTCTGTCCGCTCAGACATGAATTTTTGGTAGCTTGCAAGCTTTGGGTTGCAGAAACCCTTAGGGTCACTATTCCAATAACGCAAATTCAGTTTTACAGTCAGGGCAATACGGGTGAAATTCGGGAATCCATGTTAACGGTCTTAACGCATTATACCTACAAGGAAATATTATAAGACGATGTTCGTAATATCTTCTTTTGTGGTACATTTTTAAAATGACCCTTGTATGGGAACTCCTCATCTAGTAGTATATCAATGGTTATAACACAACATAACCAACTAAACCATGCCGGTCTTTAACAACACCCGGCCTAAATTTGATGTATCAAGAGACACTTAATGGTCACGTGAGCCGTCTTTAGTTGTTTCATATAGGTATGTCACGGGAGCAGTCACCCAAGACTGAAGTCACCAACCACAAAACTGTGTATAGACTATAGACCGAGATTATTTGCCTTTTATCTAACAGTTCTATCGGTGAGAGGAGCACATATAAAATTAAAATAGATTATCAAGAAACTGAAATTTCTAATACCTGTTGTTATTAATTATTATTAGTTGGTACTTATATTATTGACGTTTCTCATTAGTTAACTCCATAAATTACCAATACGGTACCCAGCGCCTTTGGTTTTTTCCAGTATTGACTATTTATATGCCTATTGAATGTTTTTTTGGTGATTAGGTATAAAATTATCTATTAGGTAGAGTTTTTTACAAACACTTCAAGTATTTTTTATATATTTGATCCTTGACTTAGGTAGTAGGTGATAAAGTTTTTACCTAGTTTATTGTATTAATTTACTATATATGTTAGACTTGAGTGTATTCGTTGTCCGTGTATTTTTGCCATTGGTGAGTGCGCATAGTGCATGAAGATGCCGAAAGGCAAAACCTGGATCGCAAAAAACGACTCGAATGGAATATTAATCTTAAATCCATTAGAATTCACATTGACTTGAATTTACATTGAATTAATATTGAATCATACATTGATAAATAAGTAATACCAAAATCAATATAATAGGTAGGTAATAAAACATATTTACTTTTACATCACCATAACCGTTTTTTTACCAATTCGAAATGCCAATTTTATTCTTTTTAATTTGAAAATTTATTATAAAAGTATGAATACCAAAGTATAGTTTACTTATGTTATGTTTCAGATCAAAGGTTTGTACCAGCGCAATGATTTACAACCGACTAAAGGAAAACGTTAAAAAAATGGACATGGCAACACACCGAGGTTTAATAGAAACCTACTGCCAAATTTGCGAATAACGTCTAAAATTGCCAAATGAAAACTATTTTTTTCATAAAGTCGTCCATCCACAGAACAGATTTTTTTCTTCCTTGCGTGCGTCGCAATTTTGTTTCAAGCAAGTGGTTGAATATTTTGACTGTTTTGTTAGTAAAGTTTGAACTTTTCCTTACGGCTACTTATTTTGATACCAGATAAATACAGCTTAATTTGGATTAAATTAAATAATACCATTGAGGGTGCCTGGTTACATTACGTGAATTAAATAATGATTTTTTATCAATCATTGCTTTTTCGATTACAATCATTATTCATATCTTCCTTTCAAAAAGGTTTCCTTAGCAAAGCTTTTTATTATCAAGATTATTATATGATTTATCTTTAAAGAGCCTACCTAGATTTATTATACATTATTGGGGGCATATTGACATATAAATATATATATATTTATATATAAATAAATAAAATTTACACTTTATCGTCATTTCAATTCTTCCTTTGATGAATATTATTACGTATGGGTATATTTTAGTGCGTGAGGGCGAACCAATTTTTTATAGAAGCAGTCAGACGTCAGAAGTCAGACGCAGACACAAGGGATCGAACTTTAAACGAACTGCCTGGGTAGAAGGAATGTACCCGGAAAAGTGTGAGAGTCCGCCGTTGAAATTAAGCTATAAGTAGTAGGCGGAGCTAATTACCCCCCCCCCCTCCACACCAAACCATTTTGCTGTGTGTGCACCTGACAGAAGTGATCTACGAGCTTGAATATAATGAAGGTGTAATGACACGACACGTTACGGTACAGTTTTACCGAGTATAGCCATGAGTCCCAGACATTCCGCATTAAGTTGAACGTTCCCACAAATTTTGGAAAGCAAGAAGTACGCCTGAATAATCTCGAGATTTATATGCAACCAAGCAGATGTCACTGCCTAAATTAAATAAATACACAAATAAATTTTATTTTTCAACCACTAATTACAATTTTTAGTTAGTAATAAACTCTCGTAATTAAATGATGTCGTAAAAGCATAAGTCAATAATCGTTTGTTTTAGAGAGTTTTCGTCAGCTATTTTCAATCTAAGCACTAAATAATCGCTTAGTACGTATACTTCACCACTGCTATACAACCTTCTCAAATTGATCAAAATAGTTCCGCGTTTGTTTAACAAAGCAAAACGGAGGATGCTTTTAAACAATGTATGGAGTATTTGCTAAGACGAAGTGTCGTTTACTATTCTCATGGTTGCGTAAACTATAATATGACTTTCCTAATGCAATTTCCCGTTACTGATTGCCCACCCGCCAGTTGCATCGCAATGCTCTCTACGCCACTGCACTACGCGAGCATAATATTACAACATAGACTTTAAAACAGTCTCAAACTCAGTTGTATTTACAATAAGAGAGCGATCTACATGGTTGCACAGGAAAATACATAGTGGTTTAACGTAAAATTGGAAGGAGCATTTTAGAATTATTAACGGTAATGTGAAGATGCATTTACCATAAGTACTATTATTCATAATCACTGTGGCGTTACCTTTATCTGCTTTTAAAATCACTAAATTATAGTATACTTTAAAGTTATAAGTATACTTTATATAAGTATACTTTTATAAGTATACTTTTATAAGTATACTTTAAAGTGCATTCGATTCGGATCGTAACTGTGTTTCACTTTGTTTCCCGTTCACATTATCACATGAAATATAAATATACAGCTTAACTCTTTTCACTCGACTATAAACGGTGTATAACTAAGTTGGCAGGAAAATGAAGTTATGGTTTATTCAGAAATTTCCAGATATTTCCTAAAACCTCTTATTTTGAAATTGATATAATATAACTGTTTTAAAATGTTACTTCAATAGTTGACCTTATTTTATATTATTTGAATCGTGCACACGTGGAAGAAATTGCATCTGCGCATGTTAAAGGTTAACCTGTACGATTATGTATAGCAAAGCAAGGCAAATTGAAAATTGACCACATCACATGGAATCAATGAAATTATGAAAAAAACCATATAGTAAGTTTCCAATGATTGACATGCTCTACATCCATACTGTTCATTCTGGTAGGTACACTAATAATAACCATATGTTTTAAGTGCTCTGTTGATGATTTTTAGGTACTACTAAGCGGAATTTGGGTAATTTTCAACATGTTCCACTTTCCGGAAGAAATTCCGTCTAAGTATCTTAAAGCTATTATTATTTTTTTAATTTTGTAGATTCCTGCAATTTCGAGAATATTGTTATCCATCATTACTTGATTGTAAAATTATAGATTTTATCGGTGACTTTTGAATTCAAATTGAGATTATTTGACGTCAAATAATGTCTTCAGATAATAATTTTCTTGTTCTCTTACCAAGGTAACCGATTATTAAAGAAATATATAATTAAGTAAATTCCATACATTTGAGAATGTATGGAATTAAACCACAAAAAAAGTTTGAAAATACGCCCGTTGATCCTAATTGTGGCCAAGAAATCTTTAATAAAATTTCAGCGTTCTGGTATTTTGGAATTCCGGACAAAACTTATGTTTTATAATAAACATAATATATTTCTAATAATTAGAAGTAACTGTTCTATATTTTCTCTTATATGTAGATCTTACTAAATGGAATGTATTGTTTATAATAACTATGTTACTTAAATAATATAATATCTATTCCACAGTACATTAGATAACGTCATGTTTACTGATTTTTTCTTCTATATTCCCTGCTAACTTTGGCGTTTATTTCAAAATCCTTACGTCCACAATTCAATTATTTATTTTGTGTTCATTAAAAATGGTTCGTTTCCTTTTCTACAATATTTTATTTTCACATTAGAACAATGTGCACATTATTATTATTCGCTCACCACGTAATTTCAATAAACGTAAAAAATATTGACATTTAATTTATTTGTATCACTTTCATTTATCGGTAAAGTAATTAATTTATAATATGACTTTATCTGCTTTTGAAAGTGTAAAATTTTGTTTAAAATTTTTACAACATTTTTTAGATCTTGACCTAGGTATTAAGAATTACCTGTTATTTAACATCTACCGTTTTTTATGTAGTTCGTGTGGCACATTATTGTTCAAAATAAATAATGCCACAATATTATAGATTTAATCAACAAATAAAATGGAATCTTGACAAAACTGCCCGGACAAAACCGCCCAGACATAGCCGCCTAAACATTACCGCCAAAACAATTTAGAAATGAGACAATTTTTATTTTTACATTATTTATCATATTTTAGATACACAAATAAAAAACATACGAATAAAGATATATAAAAATAAAGATATAAAATAATATTAATTATTTTCATTCCATATTTTTGTATATAAGTAGACTTTATGACTCGTTATCAGCATTTCTCGCGGGATTTCGTAGATATTCCAGGTATTCCGTTGGAGAACTCAGGTAGAAGCTATGCAGCTGCATCGGATTAAATACGTATTATTGACATTTTCTTGTTTTTAGTACTTAGTGTTAAAAGCTGATTATTTTAAGTTATTACTCTACTAACAGCTGCAACGGATTAAATCTCAAATTACACTGATTATATTACACAATACATACGCAATTCGAAAAGCCAAAAAGCACTTGTTTTATGTCTTTTCGTATTTTTTGCGGGCGGTTTTATCTAAGCGGATTTTTCCGGGCGGTATTGACGACCACTTGTACGGGCGGATTAGGTTTGGCGGCAATGTCCGGTGGCAATGTTCGGGCGGTTTTGTCGGGGTGCCAAATAAAATATATACACTCATATGATTAACATAAAAAGATTATCATCGTTAAAATGGTGATTAGTTAACAGGAACTAGGTTAATAAATCCAAACTGTAATTATTATTAAAATATAATTAGTAATATATTGTAAAAAATGCTCTTTAAATAAAATATATGAAAAAAACACACAAATATTGGTAAAAGTACAATATTCATATGATATTATTTCACATACCTAATGTATAATATATAATAATTCTTCGGCCATATCCGCCCCTTAGTTGGAGCATATGGACACCACGCGCCGCCTTCAAGAATCCCTGTTGCTCGTTTTCTTGCATCGTTCCAGATCAAACCAGCATCCCGTAGTTCCGCCGTATACACTCTATCGATAGTATTTAGCCGCCTTCTAGGACGCCGGAATACGGTTGGCTTGAAGAAAGTGCAAGCCAGGTTGAAGTTCTCTTCTGCCACGTGACCGAACTAGGACCAACGTTGCCTCCTAACTCTTAGCATGATGAGAGACTGCTTGGTGCGTTATCCTATCTCCTCGTTATTCCTAAAGTTATACCACCAGACACCCAGTATCCATCGCAACTGTATTCGGAGCTCAGTATACGGTTGATATGAGCCTTCGTAAGGTGCCATGATTTTCCACCGTAAAGCAGCAGCGTTAGAATGCAAGTATCGATTATGCGGCATTTAGATTTGACCGAGTACAATCGTTAGTCCCAACTCCCAGACACTCCGCATCAGGTTGAATGTTGCTCCAGCCATTACCATTCGAATAGCAAGCTCTCTCTGCAAAATACTATCTGCCGTGATGTGTACCCCCATGTATTTGAAGCTGTCGACGCTCTCGATGATTTACCCGGCAGTAATCAGAGAGAAATCTGGATCAGGACTAGTACTATTGCACAAAACATTGATTTTCTTCGCGTTGGTTGAACCTATCGATTGTCTCTTGAATGTTCTCGATTGAGTTGTCGAATAAGACAGCATCATCGGCGTATTCCTAGTCGCATAACTTCACCATGGGGGTAATAGATATGCCTCGGCCAGAAGATTTTGACTTCCGTAGTATGAAGTCAAATAGGATGATGAAGAGAAATGGAGCAAGGACACAACCCTGTCTGACTCCAGTCATGACCCCGAACAATTCCGTGACAGTGTCACCAATTGTGACACAGCATTCGCTATTATCGTGCAGGCATTTGATTATGGCAATGATCTTGGGAGGGATTCTGTATGCCCCCAGTATCCTCCAGAGGGAGGGGCGATGCGGACTGTCAAAAGGCTTCTCATAATCCATAAATCATCAGGCCAACAGACTGTTCAGTTTATGGATCTGATGGAGAAGACATCGAAGGTTGAGGATTTAGTCACCACACGCTCATCCAGGTAGAAACCCTGCCTAGTTTAAGGTCGTGCATTATCGGGTCCCCTATTCTCACCATGAGGATGTTTGCCAAAATCTTTCCCAGAACGCTGAGTAGCGTAATCCATCGGTAATTTTTGCAGCTAAGAGGGTCACCTTTTTGTGATTAATTTATTATATTATGTTTTTATTAATGACAGAGGCTTGGCGTCAGCCCAACTAAGAATTAGGAACCACCGCAGCTCTCTTGGAAGATTTAGCTCCCCCCCCTCCCTTTTTCCCTTTTGGTATGTTGAAGATTCGACTCTTTTGTGGTTGTATGTTTTCCATTTTTGAGGCATGACCTGTCCAATGGAGTCGTACCATTTATATGTGTGATAGGACGCGGTGATAATTATTATACCGTGCCTATAGTTCGCGTACAATTGAACAAGATGAGTTACTAGTTGATATTGAAAAAATAGAAAACTTATAAGTATAGGTAATTATTTTAGGTATTTATAAAACGTTATATAATTATAACCATCTGTTATGAGTTATGAGTCATGACTCTGCTACAAAATGTGTTTTTTTTTGTGTTTAATAATGATTGGCTTGCGGTCTCTAGAATAAAGTCTACTTTAAAATAACGCTGTAAACTCAGCAAAGCTCATCAAACTGGTTTTTTATAAAAAAAAAAACTCAAAGACTTATGTTTTATTTCGACTTTTCTTTGCTCATTTTCTTCGCTTTAGTGGAAGATTCCGGTCAAAACTTTGGCTATTAAATGTTGGAGTGGTCTCCGTTTATTGCAGACAAAATATAAAGCAAGTTTTTGATTGCAACCATAATCCCAAAGGTCATGCGAAAACTCAGTGAAATATATAATTAAATACTTTTGTAAGTAGATTAATTAAATATGGTTTGTTTTTAAAAAGCACTTTATTTTTAATGAAAAAATCTTAAAATTATTATGATTAACAAATATTATTTTATTTCATGAGCATCGACCTTTACAGTATCATGAAGTAATTAAAAGAATCATAATTTATATTATTACCGTCATTAAGTTATCTTACTTATATGCCCGCCGTCGAGGGGAGGCTAGCACGCCCGGTTTCTAATTAGTCGGTTGCGTATTCTTGGTAGAATTAACCTGTGTATCCCTGACAACTATCTTATAAATCGGAATCATCAGCTATTTGTTCTCTCAAGGTGCAGAACTAACCTGACATTGGTACTGCCAATTGGGAAGGTAATTACTCTGTTCAACCAAATCGCTTCGGATATTGACATATTCCACCTACGCGATGATGAGTATAGGATCACATTGTTTTATAAATTCTTAAAATAGGATCCACTTAGCTCATTCGGCATACTTCATTGTATCTAATTTATAATTTATGTATATACACTTTCTACTGTTTAATAACTAGATACTTATTATAAGCGATGTCTTTGACCATTCAAGTGTGATAAACATCGTATGAATAATGATTGCTTTATAATAATTATTGACCTAAGAATAAGGTTGTGTTTTTTTGAAATACGCCATTTCTTTTGTCATTCCCCAGTGGCTAAGCTACAACATACGGCCGTAGCCATAAATTGACAAACTTTAATTGAAGTAGGGAGTAAAAAAGGGAGTAAAAAATACGCGCGTTAACATAATTTTACTCCCTACTTTAATTATAGTTTGTCAATTCATGGCTACGGCCGTATGTTGTAGCTTAACTACTGGGGAATGCCAAAAGAAATGGCGTATTTCAAAAAAACACTTTCTTATTCTTAGGTCAATAATTATTATAAAGCAATCATTATTCGTAGGATGTTTATCAAAGTTGAATGGTCAAAGATATAGCTTATAATGAGTATCTTTAGAATTATCTTTAAATGTGTTAATCTTGCCGATTTTTGAATAATAAAATGCCTAATTCTTGTCAAATTTGGGATCACAGAGATTATCAATATAATTTTTTATCGTGAATATTTTACTAAAATTATCTCGTCATAAATTATACTAATGGTTTTATAAATGCGTTTAAAAATTAATAAATGTAAAAAATCTTAACACCACTGCACAGTTATGTACCGAAATATGACTATATTCTAAAACATTAGAGCGAAAGGTTTAAAAGAATACTATTTTATGTAACAAAAATACTTTATGCAGTCATCAAATGTTTAAAATAAATTTAAAGGATAATAATGCTTTAAAATTATATAAATAGATTATCTTCAACGTTTAAGGAGTGTCCAGGATCATGGTTTGAAAATACAATAAAAACTCAATTTTGACCTACGACGAGCATGTCCCCCCTTAAATGATGGGTATTTGTTCCTATATGTGACTCACAACATCATATACTTCGGTTCTAGCACATTATTTCCTGTATAAGTAGCAGGACTGACCATATAAGTGACCATTTTGTATACCAAGTCACACGTTTTGAATTTTGTCTGACAATCGCTTAACTTTTTGTTAAGGAAATAACATACTTTATAAGGTAAGATCTCTTTAACTATATTACTAATTATACTTTTTATTTAATAATCGTTATGCTGGATATTCAAACATATAATTATGTTAAGTCTACGACTATTTTAAATTAAAATGACATGTCTAGCTGGGTGGCCATTTACTGCACTAATTATATGTGACAGTTGTATGATGGGCCGGGCTGGTCCATGACTGAAAAAATGGTTTTTTACTTTTAATTAACTTTTTTATGCTAAATACAATATTTATAATGCAGTATGGTATCTGCCGTTTTTATTTTTATGTTATTTTAATTTTAAACAGTCGTTGGCCACATGGCCGATCACTGTATTTAGAAACATTTAACTTCACATTTCTTTCATAATATCAAAATATTGAATAATTTAAGTTTAACGTATGACGTTAAAACTATAGATGATGCTGTTGCATACTTTTATAAAAATGGGGGATCACTGTGTGAAGTTGCAAAAAAAAAAAATCGGATTGTCACGATCGATATCAATACATTGGAAATATTTTCTATCCGAATCTGGTTACTGTGGGTATAGAGTTTCCTATATTATTTATCGAAAGGCATAAGTCACATCTTATCTACCAAGTTAGTGAGCTTTGTCTAAAATTTTATTTGAAATACATCTTATAGCACTATAATCTTAATGCACTTAGGATTCTTCAGCCTATAGATATAACTGTTTTCCCTCCAGTTAAAGCTGCAAAATATCGCAAAATGCTGTTTTCATCCTTAAAGATTTTACGATGTAGTGGGCAATTAAACAGACGAAAACCTTAAAAATATTCAAAATACTAGCGGAGGTAAACAGATAAAAAAATTTACACCATACCTACCGATTGAGGAAAAAATTATCTGACAACAGCTAGAGCATAGAAAATATAACCCAATTAAATTTATCTAATGTGTTAGTGCCGAGAGAGAATGCAACATGGCAATAGATACTGAACGCATGGAAGAAATATATGAAAATATGGTAAATATAATATCTACAGTTCTAATTCAAACATTATCATGGCCTCAGATACCAAAAATAAACGATAAACATTTTTTACAAAGAGTTCCATTCGCCATTACTATGCAAAAATATAGAGATATTTAAGACCAAAAAACGGAAAACAAAAAAGTGCAGAGGGAGATAAAAAAATGGCACATTTTAATGAGGCAATTGAAAGTAGGAGGCAATCAAAAATAATAAACTTTAAAAAATGGCGGCCAAAATCGTTGTGCGATTTGTGAAATAATAATAAAACATCGTAATAAATTAGAATGTTCAGTGTATAAAGATAGCTTCCATTCAAATTGCGTTCCAAAATCTCAGCAGGTCCATGTCCCAATTGAGATTGATGTTTTATTTAGTGACTCAGGTGGTGAAGTATTCAACAGACAGGTCGATAATTTTCTAAGACCTTAGAATACACTCTCTGTCACTCTATCCTCTTTTATTACATCAACGGTGAGATAAAGGAGTATGTTTGTTGATTATATCATAAGATTAGGCACGTTGATTCAATATTTTATTGAAAAGTAAGCCTTAGTTGTTTAATTTATGCAGAAAAAGACGGGTGGCCCATCACTATCTGGAAAGTGGCCGATCACTATCTGAGTGTGGCCCATCACTGTACTTTTTGCGATTTTTTTTTCTTTTATATTTTTTGTAATAACCATGTTAGGTATTATAAAATATGTATACATATATATCAATATGGATGCTTTGTAAACACGAAAAAAAATTGCATTTTAATAAAACCGCATTAATAAGCTTGTTCTGACCGATCAAAGCAAGCCATTCGCTTAACTGGCCCATCATTGTACCTCTTACCCTATAGTGATTTAAAAATACTACTGAATGATCTATCTAGATCAGGGTTTCTCATGTGTGGCCACCAGCGGTGGCTTCTCTAATACCATCCAAGTGCTACGCACTGCCTGCATTTTTGAAAACATCACTCAACTTATCATTGTTATTCATATGTGTATCACTCACTTTGCGAAGTAGAATATGTAGCAGTATTATGAACAATACTCCGTTCATGGGCGCAAAGTGATTGTGATCCAAATGGATTTTCAGTTTGCTCAGGATTACAATGAGGTCATTGTATACTTCTTAAACGGCAGTCCAATGTTCTCGTGGTAGCGTTTTGTGTAGCATTTTTTACACACTTTATGATCGGCGCACGAAATTAGGACTCTAGAAACAAAAACGGCAGTTTCTGTTTTATAACAATGTTGGCAAGTTAATTTTTAACAATTCCACATTTAAGATTTAATGAATCGCCAAACTTTAACGAACATAGAAACTGCCGCATTTATTTCTAAACCACTCAAATACATTTAATATAAAAAAAATACATCAGCGGTTATTTATTTGCCTGACGCATTCATTGTTCGGAGCGTTAAGCCATAAACCGTGACATTTATTTTTCTTTATTGATATTAAATCATTCTGCTGAAATGAAATCTGTTTAAAAACTTTTTTATGAAATAGAATAAATAAACACACATTTTTAATTTACTTTTTGAGAAGTTCGACGTTTCGGTCTTTTTAAACGATATTATCTTAGCTTATTGACACGGCAGCCTTCGGTAATTAAGGTAATCATGGAGAGACGCTTTACGACCTGTACGTGGCTAGGACAAGTATTCCTGATGCAGCCAAAGAGTGTGACACTGCGTACCCTTATGGCACAGCTTCAAGGGTTTTGTTGCCATGGCCGGCCCTCTCTCACCCTGCAGCGATGCTACAAAAGTGACCTACGTGCTGCAGGTCTGACATGGCGGGAGGCGCAAGAGTTGGCGTTGAACCGAGGGAAGTGGCGTGAACTTATGCTGCCCTATGCTCCAATGCTGGATATAGAAGGTAAACCATTGCGCACTACCAGAAAATGCTATTCTGAAGACCACCGGCCGCCACTGGTGGCCACCAGAGGATTTCGCTGCGGCCACCAGCGCTTTATAGAATAATATTTCAAACATTTATTTATAAAATTCTTTCCCGCTCAAATGATCTATAATGTGTTCTTGTGATGAGAACATGACGTATGAAATAGTCCGTTTGTGACTGAAATTTCTGCTGGTACCATACAAGTTGACGCATTTATTTAAATGTGGGACGAAATATGGAAAAAGTCGTCACCATTTTATTTAATACTTATCGTATTCGAAAGAGAGAGATGAGGTAATACTATTTTCAAATTTGTTGTTATTGGACTCTTCGGGCTACATTACAATATTTCAGTCAGAACCTACGTTTATTCATTTTGTAATCGTGTGATTATCTTCAGTAAGAGTTTATCTAAAGACGTCCAGTTTTACAGTGAGTATTTTTATTTTGTTTTTTTTTTATGTTTAGGAAAACATCTGTATATTAATTTATTCTACATTATTTTGGTTCTAAAGAGAAATAATTGATTCAACCCATTTAAAAATGGATATAATTTTTTTTTCTAAGAATATTCAGAAAGATGTATGTTCAGCTGAATCTAGCCAAGATAATTCAAACAGTGGTGCGAAGACTTTGGAAATACCAGCTTAACAAAGTCGTACTTTTCGGGGAGAGTAGAGAAAGTTTCACAAAGAATGGGAAGAAAAATATTTGTTTGTTTAAAATATGAATATACAAGATTGTATAGTCGCCGTTTGCGTGATTTGTAAAATTGTAATTAAACAAATAAAACCACATAAGTACTATGGAACGGCATTTTAAAATTCAAGAAGATGATGACAAAAAATGGCCCACTACGAGCTTACGCCAAAATGTATTCATTTTTTTAGTAAATAAAATTTAGCTACTTATAATTTTTTCAATCACAACAATAGTGAAATTTGGTGCGGCCACCAGACGTTTCCATAGAACTTCCAATGTCAATAATTGTGCGGCCACAGTTAAATTTCACGTGAGAACCTCTGATCTAGATGCTAGCTACTAAAAAGCCGCAGCTCCTTATTACTGTTATTGACTTTTGGCAAATGATTATATTACTTGTTACATTAACGGGAAGTTCAAGATATTTATTGATAGGTATGGGTTGCGGAGGGTGTTGATTTACACTTTTCCACTTATTAAAAACACCGATTCAGGGACATTAAGTAAGTATATTTCGCTTGACGATAAACAATTAATTGTTAATAACATTTGTAAAGGCGCGCTGTGGCGCGAAAAAGGTAGCGAATCGTATTTGGAGGCGACGTAAGGGCTGAAGGGTAGTTAGCCGACTGGCCGTACCTACCCTCGATCCCTCGTTTGCCTAGAAACAGATAACGGTAACGTACTATTTGTTTGTTTCGCTGTGCATCATCGTTTAGCCTTGACTCATTTACAGTTACAATAATATTATCATTATATTCTCAACTCTGTCGATTGGAGGATTGTTGATGGGGGATTTAGGCATTATGATATTTGGTAACATTATATACGAACATATATGTGCAGAATAATATCATGTCTTATATTCAAAGTTAGTTGCAAAAGTATCAAGTACTTTTATATAATTTTATTTACTATTTATGACGATACGAGCTGTCGTCATATATGTATCTGTAGTGCCAATAGTGGTTCTCATTCAACCGCCTATTATGTGTACGATTCAAAATAACACGGACTTAGAAAGCCTTAGCGAATGTGCGGAAGTTAATATGGATACCGCAATTGCTTAAAGAGCCCGAAGCAATATTGTTGGACAAAGGTATATACGTAAATATCTACTTGCGGTGGCTGCTAAGTGCTAAAGTTGTCCTCCTCAACACTAAAGTTTACTTTACTCTACAATATTATATTGTTTAGGTACTAACGTGAATCAAGTAAGTGTATTGTAACATGCGGATTGCTTTATAACTTTGCAACCTCTCGTCAAAGGCAATCGGGAAACCATCTGTTCACATATATGAAAAATATTGATAAACATATAATATAGTAAACCGGGGGAAGTGTTACAGTTTTTTTTTTTAATAATTGATTTTAACGGGTGCCGGACGAAATCTCGAAGGCCGAAATCCCAAATCCTGAAATCCCGAATGGCCGAAATCCCGAAAGCCTAAATCCCGAAAGCCGAAATCCCGAAGGCTGAAATCTCGAATGCCGAAATCCCGAATGCTGAAATCCCGAATGGCCCAAATCCCGAATGACCGGAATCCCGAAGGCCGAAATCCCGAAAAATAAAAAAATACAAACACCAATTGTTGCGCAATCTTGAATTGCGCAACTTTTACAAAGAGACAGAAACCCATTTTTTGTGCAAATATAAATAAACGAAGAATAAAAAATACAAACATCAATAATTGCACAATCTCGATTTCGGCCATTCGGGATTTCAGCCTTCGGGATTCCGGCCTTCGGGATTTCGACCCAAACCCGATTTTAACTTATCACCTTAGGATTATTAGTTGAAGAAATTGTATATATTTCTTTAATGGTTATGAATCATTTTTTTTCGAATTATTAATAACCATGTCCTTGCTTCTTCGTTCAAGGTGGTTGTTGGTAATTTTGAACAATCACAAACACCCAGGCTTTAAGAAAAAACAGATAAATGTTGTGTCCTCACCGGGTACCAAACCCATAACTCTCAGGCGGAAGGCCAGCGCCTTCCCCACTGCACCACGAGAGCCGCCTGTGAATCGTTTATTAAAATGTATTACTAAATAGAAAAAATACCAAAACTCTTTTATGTATCTAGTTATTAATTGTATGATTTTTTTAAAAGGGTACCTTAGTTACACTTTTCACTCAAAAATGGCAAGTATAGACATCGACCTTAAAATGCATGTACCACCCACTTTGTATTGAACTGAGGAAAGTGTCACAGAAAAAAACACACTTCAGTTGATGAATTATTTTAATTAATAAATAAGTTACAGACTTTCGTAAGAAATTTAAACATTTTTCAAGAAATAATCAAAATATTTGCATTAGTTCATGCAATACTTTTAGAAGCTAAACGAAAACATAATCTCCCATGGCGATCATTTATTGGAAAGTGTAAACGCCGTCTACACTTGCGTCTGACTGATGTATTTTGAGGTAAGTGCAACCGTTCCAATAATATTTATAATATTTCGCACCCCCAGTAAAATACTGTCGTATTTTCGTATTTTTTTTTGCTATTTTAATAAAATACTATCGTATCTCAAACTCAAATAGTGTCGGAGAGAAAGCACTTAATACAGTACATTACTTTCCGAAAACTGTTGAATAGATAATAAAATAGTGTTGCAACTAAGTTACGACAGTATTTTACAAGAAGCTTTCTAAAAAACTAAAACAATACTTTTCAAAAAAATACTGTTGTAACTCTGTTACTACAGGAAAATCTTGAGATACAGCGTAATTTTCTCACTAATTGCATGGATATTATTGTTCAAAAGTATTCAAACAAAAAAAACTGGAAGCAGCAGAGGCAACAATTTTTGTTATCAACAATTAAAAGGAAGTAAAATACAATAAATATGCAAAAAATACTTTATCAACACATTTGGGGTGAGTGAAAGGTACTGCTCCACTGCATGGAAAACAAGAGATCTTCTTTCCGGAACGCCAATTCCAGAACAAAGAGATCACAAAAATCACAAAAAAATTAGTGATGTTTAAAAAAATTATATAAGAGCTCACATTAAGTCTTTCCCAGTGATCGAGTAACATTATTTGCGTGCACAGACGTCCAAATTGTATTTAGATGGTAAATTAACAATTGTTGAAATGTATCGGTTATACAAAAAACAACAAGCTGACAGCAATATGCCATTTGGAAAAGAACACTATTATACGCATCTATATTTAATGACGAATTTAATATTGGCTTCTTTAAGCCTAAAAAAAGATTTGTGCGTTGAATGCGACCTATACAATAATTCTTCACCACCAGATGAAAAAAAACAACTTCAAGAAAAATATGAGACACATCAACCTGGAAAAAAGAGGCAAGGGATGAAAAGATCAAAGACGTAGCAGAGTCCCGAACTAATGGCCAAGATAGCGTCATTAATGTAGCTGTATATGATTTTCAGGCTGTTTTACCGCTTCCTTGCGGAAATGTGTCAACTTTCTATTATAAACGAAAGTTTGGCAATGTACAATCGTACAGTCTATAATATCACTGAAAATATTGCAAACTGATACATGTGGGACGAGAGTCAAGCTGCATGAGGATCCAATAAAATTGGTAGCTGTGTACTCGATTACAATGCATGTAAAAAATATCACCACAATGAGCATTTTATTTTTTACAGTGACAATTGTGCCGGGCAGAATAAAAATAAATACATTGCTGCAATGTATTTATATGCCACCGGGAATAAACAAAATGAAGGCGATATCGTCCATTCTACAATTGAGCAGCAGAAAACCAGGGCTCTAAAAAGTGGACCAATATTTGTGCCCAGCCAAATGATTACCATTGTACAAACAAGTAAGAAAACAGGACAACCATACATAGTTAAACCCATGACGACAAATAATTTTCTCAACATGAAAAAACTAGCAGATGAAATCGGTAAAAATTACAACACGGATGAAAATGGAGAAAAAGTTTTGTGGCAGAAGATTAAAGTTATAAAAGTAGACAGAGACTATCCATACATTATTTTTTTTAAAACCAGTTATCATGAAGAATGTAGGAAATTGAATGTTCGACAACAGCAAATAGGAAAACCGTTACCAATGGATGGTCTCAATATATCCAAAGCATATCAAGTGTGGCCAAAAATAACGACAATTAAAAAGAGGGATTTGCTTTCCTCTGCACCGCTAAACATCGTGAATTTTATTATGATTTTTTGCTTCTCTTCCAAGTGATGTTTAAAAATTGAAAATCGTATGTAAAAAAATTATTTTCCCATTAAATTAAATAATTAAGTATTTTTTTGTTGTTTTGAACTAATAATTGTATTTTTCTTTTTTTTTCAATAAATCTTTAAAGATTGTACCATAACTTAATATTTTGAAAACCTTCCTTTACAGTGCCCAACAAATTAGTTGAAATTATTAGAGTGATGGTAGGGAAATTTACATAGAAAGTATTGAGTTGATTCAAATTTTACCATGAAATTGTCAAATATCCTAATAAAATACAGTCGTAACTCAGAAATATTCAAATATCTCCGTTTGTATATGTTTTAGAGAAAAATGATGAATACAGTTGAAAATAGATCATGTTTTTCCATAAAAATGAGTAATAATTTTTACATTCAGACTTTTCCTGTATTTACAAAGAATATTTGAAACTTCAAATGGCTCTCCTGCAAAATGCCAATTTTTGACTTACTACAGTATTTTACTGGGGGTGCGATTTGATGAACTATTATACAACATTAATCATTAAATACTAGTATAATTTACCTGATGGTGAAAATTATGGTGTATATTATGGTAGGTATTTACCTAATGGTAAAAATTTGAAGTCAAATTTAAGTACCTATCTCTTCTCGTTAGTTCAACTCTAATGAAACCGTGTGGATATTTTTTTGAGGATTATTCGATAAAACAGACTCATATACTTATTCAAAATAGATAATGGACTTATATTTGCATTTAAGTTGATGACAGTGGTATAATATTAAAAATAAACGTCTACACTTCCCCCGTTAACACTTTGCAAGATTTTGCCTAATAAATTATTTATTAACAAAGCATTTTATTTGTGGTATATCTATCAAACATCGTTAGCTACCTTCTTATCGAATTATCATATTATTCCCAATAATGATTATTTTTGATGGCTAACACATGTTTATAATTCGCACCTACCCTCAAAAATCATAATATAGTATACAAAATTAAATTACATATCACGTACATTGTATTTAAATTAATTAAAACATTATAAATTAATAAAAGAAGTCAATTTTAGTTATTTTATTTTAGTTTTAATAAATTAAAATAATTAAAATTGAAATTTCATTGCAATATATTAATATTATTATCTATCAATGACAAACATCAAGCATCATCGTTGGATGTGCCTAAATAAACGAATTTCATAATCGATTTGAAATTCAAATATAAGTAGGTATGTATTGTCAATACTTTCTTTCTGTAATGTTAAAACACTCAAAATGTGCATATAATTGACAGAGCATCCGTGTCTGAAGCTATGGTGCGGGTTCGATCCCGTGTTTGGTAAAATTACATTATAATGATTTATTCAATGTATGGTTGATCGAGACAGAGGACAACACCCACGGTGATCGCACGGCTTAAGCGTTGGACTATAAATCTGTGGGTCCCAGGTTCGAATCCTGGGTCTGGCAAGTACACATATTGTTTTTCAATTTGTGTGTGTCAGGGTATGGACCTAATAGGTTGAGCAAGTGGCTGACGTCCATTTCTCGTAAAAAAAAAAAAACAAATCTGTTAATACAAACCTCCATTCTGTGGAGGCCTATATGATCCTATCAGGATCGAACATGGTCGGAAAAAAGGACCAAATAGGTTGGGCGAAAGGATAACCTCCACTCTATAGACGCCCATATGCTTGACTTAAGAATGAAAATTGTAACTTACTTTTTACTTTAATATAAAGAAAATAAAGTAGAGTAAGTATTTTAGAAGTAACTTAACTTCCACAGTTTTTTTAATTGATCAATCAATACACTTATTACTTACTTACTGTATTCTATCACATTCCAGCATTGGAAAATATGGTAAGCGCAAGATCTCGTCATTTCCAATGGTCCATCTCTACGTCCCGTGCCTCCTCCAATGTGAAATCTGATTTGTATATTGATAAATTTTGATCCAGAGGGTGTTTGGATCCAGAATTTGGATTTAAAAGGTCGAGAGAATGACTAGCAATACTTTCTCGTATAAAAAGCTCACATGGAGACGGTCAAGTTCAGAACAGGATTGTAGTACTAAATATAAAAATGTGTATATTGTGTAGTAAATCAAGCACACGTTGCGAACCACCATGTCATGCCACGCGGTGCGCTTTCGCCAGTGTGCAGTGTGGTGGATACGAATCCTATGAAGATACGCTCAGCCGAGCGTGGGGCGGACAGCGAGCAGGAACCCAGGGCCGCCGCGAGGGGTAGGTACAGCCATCGTATGCATGCGAAAAAATCCTTCTATATATTAGAAAAAAGTATTAAGAAAAATGTTACTCATATTTCAGTGACATATTTCAACATGTTCCCCATACAAACTCTTTTCTCACGTGAAATTCTTCAGAAATATTTATCTCATTACCAAACATGATTGTAGGAATAGGCATTGCTTAGTACACAAAGAACACAACATTTCAATAATTATTAATGATCATTATTGTTGATAACATAATATATTATATCAATTGACGGTGGTATACGTGTGAAACATGGACTCTTAATATTATAAAAGAAATCCAAAAATGATGATTTGTTCAACGTGGCATGTTGGGCATAACGCGGAAAGATCACAAAATAAGCCAATGGGTATGGAAGCAAACAATCGTACGCGATACGCGATGTGAGGTCGCTAAGCAGATGAAATGGCAATGGGCCAGAGTTGGTGATTAGACAACCGCTGGCCAAATGCAGTCCTACAATGGTACCCAAGGGGCACTAAACGTTCACATTGATGCCTTAAAACCCGCTAGTTGGACGAACTCATAAAATTCGTTAGATGTTCGTAGAAGCGAAAAATTAGGGACTGAGAGGAGTGGGGGAAGCTAGGAGAGGCCTACATCCAGCAGTAGATCGATCCCAGTTGATGATGATTGTCTTTTAAGCGTAATAATGTTTCAGTACTTTCACTTTTGTAAGCATACTAATTATCGTAGATACGAATCTGAAATTAATATGAAAACCGCTGAATTAAGAGCAGTACAGAGAGATAGGTTAAAGAAGTGCGCCCCATACTGAACAAAAAAATCGAGGACCCCTAGTTAATGATTTTCCATCATTATTATTACAGCTTTTTCCAAAACTTGTTCTTATAGTTTGAATATAATAGTATGCTGGTAGTTATATTTATTGTAGGTACTATAATTATAGCATGTCTACTATAATTGTACAATAAGTATATATATATTTATGAATGTAATAAATAAATTTTGCATTTCCATACCACATTTTAGTTAAATTTCTAGTTTTGAAAAACAGACGAGAAAATTAGGGCTGTATATTAATTAAATAGTGACAATACAAAAATACATAAAAAAAACCTTGACTCGGAATGGAACTTTTTAAATTCGGGCCGGAAAATATCTAGGGAAACACATATAAAAGAAAAAAAGATTTTGATTCGGAATGGGATTTTTTGGGAAAATATAGTCATACATTCTGACGACAACGCGTGCTGTGATGTGCTTGTGTAGTGATTCTTTGTATCAAGCTATTTTTTGTTTAGTATGCCACGTAGTCTTTGACCATCTACAAACAGACATTCGGGTAGACACCAACATAATCCGGAAACTCGGAAACACAAACCAAATTGCATTCCCGCCTATGCACACAGACTCGATTTAATCCGAAGAGACTGTACTGCTACTACATACCTGCTGTATTTCATAATTATTTTTTTCCTATATTAAATGGGAAGATGCAATAAAAACACTTTACACTCCAGATAGTTATAATAATATAATTACTGACGTGAAAGGTAAGCTTTAACCGACTTCACTTCCTTACTATATTAACCGGCCCTAAGTAGTGCATGACGTACTAAGGTGATGTGACAAACTGTTTAAACTACAATCAAAATTAATTTGAAACTTTCCACTAAAAGACTTATCATGTCAAATTACAAAAGTTCTAAAAAGTTTGAAATTGAATAACATTATTATAACCCTAAATATTATATTATGTCAAGCTGATACTGGTGTAATTTAATAAATAAATATGTATGATAAATCATCTATTGATTTTATAAAATTAGTATATGTGCTAATTTTTTAAATATTGTATCAGAATTTAGGGGATTTTTCCATCATGGCTTTTATCTTATCTGAATGGTTAAAAACGATACTTTTGAAGAAGCGAATTCTCTTTTGAACTGAAATTCTGTTGCGTAAAATAATATGTGGCTGAGAATGCGGGATGATACAAGAGTATTCCTTTGATGTTTATAATCTTTCGTTAAAAATTCTGTGAAGACATTATTTTTCAAAATATTTTACTACTTTTTCGTTTATAATATCACCGACTATTTATATCGAGAAGAATGTGAGTTATTAATTAAAGAACAAAAGACTTGGATCATGACATTATTTTATACACTATATAAAGCATAGATAGATTATTTTCTTTAGCAGGTACAAACAAATAAAATGTTAATGTATATATTGCTGTATTGATGAAAAATTTGTTTACGACAATGTAATAATATACCAAAATACATGGAAGCTAAGTGCAAATTATTTCGTCCATTAAAAAATAACTGCTGTAGTGGAAATAGTTTAAAAACCAACATATTATAATGTTAATCCTGAAATTAAGTTCAATAAAATCATTTTCATAGTCTGGATTAATCCTATGTTAGATGGAGGCCTCTTCAAGTTGATTCTCATTCCTGTCTGTCCTATGGATTGCATTACCATGGAGTTTCTCAGAACTTACTATCTAGTCGATCCAGTGACCTTTAGGCGTTTCCTTTAGAAGTGTTCCACGAGAATACTAGGGTTGTCTAATTAATATTTTCTATTCTGCGAGCAGCGTATCCTATTCACTTTCATTAAGAGTTTACATAATGTAATCTTGCTTATTCCCTTCACGATTTATTACGTTAATCGATACTCGTCTATCCCAGCATGTTGCTTTCCACACCGCGCTATAATATTATGAACACTGCCTTGAGTTTATGGTCCGTTTATTAAACTTACTTAGTTTCATAATAAATACCAGTAGTCCTAGAAGTACCCGACCTGACGTATAGATAGCAGTTTTTGTTTAAAAATAATGACCATAATAGAACGTACCAATCTTATAAAGCCTAAGTTTGAAGTTTGACGATGCTACGTTGTTCAGTAATTATTTGTCAGCCATCAACAGTGAACGCTCTCAGTGAATTTGTAAACATGGAAAAATACATGGTCATATGTATGCGATGCATTACATTCAATTGAAAGGCTTCAGTCTAACCAATATCAAAGCGGCGCTAGATTCTCTCTATAGATAGTCTCTGCACCTTTATTTACAACAGTAATATATTGGGTGGCTGAGTTTAAACGAGGCTGTACGAGCTGCCAAGACGAACATCGCAGTGGTCGACCAAATGAGGTGACCATGCCAGAAATGGTGACGAAAATCCACAAAATGGAATTGGATGAACGTCGACTGAAATTGCGCGAGCTAGTAGACATGGTAGGTATTTCAAAAAGTGCTGTACATTACACTATGACTGAAAATTTGGACATGAGAAAGCTGTGCGCAAGGTGGGTGCCGCGATTACTCACAATGGAACAAAAACAGCATCGTGAGGATGTTTCAATCTAGTGTTTGGCAAAGTTTCACACCAATAAAGCAGAGTTTTTGCATTTATTCATAATCATGGATGAAACATGGGTCCATCACTTCACACCTGACACGAAATAACAGTCAAAACAATCGACTGAAAGGGGAGAATCGGCTCCAAAGAAGGCGAAGACAGTTCCATCTGCAGGCAAGGTCATGGCGTCAGTTTTTTGGGATGCGCGTGGGGTAATTTTCATTGATTATCTTCAGAAAGGAAAATCAATCAATGGCGTATATTATGCAAACTTATTGCAGCTTTGAGTGATGAAATCAAGAAAAAACAACCGCATTTGGCGAAAAAGATAGTTTCGTTTCATCAGGACAACTCATCAGTTCACACATCCGTTATCGCGATGGCCAAAATCAATGAGTTAAAGTTCGAATTGCACTCTCACGCACCCTATTCGCCAGATTTAGCCCCCTCGGGTTATTTTCTGTTTCCAAACTTGAGAAAATAGCTCGGTGGTAAAAGATTTGCCAAACAATGAAGAGGTGGAGTCTGCGGTTGATGGCTATTTTGAGGAGCTTGACGATTCTCACTATAAACAGTGTATCAAAGCTATTGAACATCGCTGGAAAAAGTGCATCGACCTAAAAGGAGACTACGTAGAGAAATAAAAATATTTTTTCCAAAATTTTTTGTGTTTTCTTTGTTAGGTCGGGTACTTCTGGAATTACCCTCGTAGTTACTACGGCAAGGGCACATTGGTTGTACTTTGCGTTTTCAGCACAATGTAAGGTCACTTTTGAAGACATTATTAAAGTCCTCCAAAATCAAAATAAATTTATATTCATTCATCATTGACATAACCAATATTATAGTCTAGTTAACTTCAGGCTGTAATTCCAAACACCAAATTTTTAAAAAGTTTTGGATCGAATAAAAAAAAACATGAAAGTACACATTGCTGTATATATAAAACTGTATACACAGTATAAACTACGTCGTAAAGTCCAAATAAATTTGGTGGAAATAAGTTGTTACTATGTTAAAATATCATTTTATTCATCTATAGTCTATAACATAATAAATAGTAGTAAATCGTAATGCACTTATATAATAAAAACAAATATTTAGAGGTACACTTGTAATATAATAAATAAACGATCTCAATTTCATGAATATATAATATATTATAATATATATATTTATACAACCAACTCATATATAGCCACATTACTGGTGTAAATTAAAGAAATAAAGTAAGGTCAAGCTCAATAGAAATCAAGACGAATCTCATAGCGTAAGCCGATGCCTCTCTTTAGGGATATTTGGGGTCTATATTGGAACCCATGCCCACGACGTATTCGCGGAGGTACCTTACTCATAAAGTTTGGCAGATGTACGCAGCAGTGAAGAACTGAGGACGGAAAAGAGTGAAAAGAGCTAGAGAAAGCCTTCATCTGTTAGTGGGTCGACCACGGCTGATAATAATATTTTAGAACAAAGGTAAAAGACAACAGTTATCAGCCCTGATTAATTGAGTTTATAATGACGTCCTATCTAGGATCTAGATTAAATCTGTAAAGGTCCGTGATCCTCTCAAGTTCGCACATGGTGATGTGTGTGTTTGTGTGTGTGTGAAGCTATATTGTTTATTTAATATAAATAAATGTGTATTAGATATATTTATTACCTGCTTATATCAAAATATTTATAAGAATATACTGAATTCTTTTTCCCTAAAGTAATAATATTCTTTATAATATGTACTTAACAAAAAAAATACACACACAATCATAATATGTTTGTTTTTTCTAACGTTAATGTAAGCCACTTACTCGTTAGATACTAAATGATTAAAGACTAAGCGATTTCTGTGCGGCGAATAAAAAACCTTTTTGCGACTTCCTTTTGATTTCCCCACGGCTAACACAAAAATAATGAGCAAACAAGACGAAAAATATTAATGTGATGAAAGGTTTGACTAATATCAACTCACATGAACGTTAACAAATGAAAAACTTCTCAGCTTTCAACGAACAAAGATGTTATACTACGACAATTGAGCTTCCCGAAAAAAATATATTACAATTACATAAAAGCTTTTTGGAAAGATTCGCTGTGTAAATATTCCATCCGTTATGTTTATTCAACCATGTTATCCAACGCGATAATAGTATATTTCTATTATAAAGCGTATATTGATTTATTTATTGGTTATACAAAATTATATTAACATTTTTCATTTTGAGTATTGTCTCCTATGGTAGGTAAACTTCAGTTTATTTACTTTTTGGTAAATGGACATTATATTCATCTATGTTTATTTACTTTACTATTGTTATAATAATTGCTCCATAATTTGTGTTTATAATTTGAAGAAGCTAATTTTCTAGTTTGGCTTCTTCCCTTTCTTGGTAATACATTTTAATCACTGAATGGTATTTCAAATTGTATCATTTCTTAGTTTACTCATTAACCATGGGGACTTGCTTTGTATCTTGTCACTTTAAACGTCAGAATCGTACTGAGGTGGAACTATGCATGCATCATCCCAATACGCACTGACTTGCTTCAATACGTTACCTAATTATTTTATTTCATACAAAGATAGATAATAATATGACATAATATTACGCCTTGGTATTTTAGTTATATTAGTTTTTGAAAACACATAATATTGAAAAAAAAAACACAGAAACATACTTATTGTACTTAAATAAAAAATATTAATTGGCAAAAGAAGAAACAATCTCTTTTAGATGCAGTGGATATAAATTGTATTCACAAAGATCATTATTATATTATAGACATAGTGGGTGCTTTTTATATCTTTTAATAGTTTAGTTTCTCTGTCCTATATATTACGAGCAGTTATAAGCACATATTAGCGTATTTAAGATAAATGTATTGTTTATATTGAGTTTGATATATTTTGCACGGCACCAAGAATTAATGGATGGTGGAACAAATTTTTAACTTGCGTGCTTAAAGAGGTGTGGGTGACTTTTTTTACGAAGATGCTGTTGAAAAATACATATTTTATAACCACTTTTTTACTATGTACCTACTAAAGAACTATTAAAGGAATTATAGTCCATTATTTATGTCATACAATTGCACAATAAATACACAATATTATTTTACAGTACTCTATCAATTATTTCTAGGCATGCTCCGCATTTACAGCATCAGATAGACCGTACGCCACTGACACACACACACATATATATATATATATATATATATCACAACTTTTATTTAACGGGGACTAATAAAAACTCTTACAGGAAAACTAAAAAAACGGATATTTCGATTCAATTCTCTTATTTTTCAAAAACAGTTGATTAAATCTTTTTTATATTATAAAACAATTGAATTAAAATAGATTCAATAAATGTTAGTTTGATTTCACAAAGAATCAAGTTTAATTGTATATCTCTAACGCTTACCTATATTTCTTTCAAAAAATATCAATGAAATGACAAAATATTACGACTGTATACGTATAATAATATGCACATTTAAAAATCTAAAAATCTAAAATGAAAACTTCTGTAGAGTATATAGACAATAATCTACCTTAAATCCATTGAAATAGTAAGATAATTTTCCAAGCTATCGCTTTGGCTGTTAAATGGGATGGGAAGTGATAAATTTTCTGCTGTATTCTTTTTTCGTAGTCAGATTTCACCAACCGGAAAAATCTAAGTAAGTACTTAAACCAAAATATAAAACAATGATAACACCAAAAGTAATGAATCACACCTTTATACACGTGTATCCCATATGAAGGTATGTATCTAAAAATCAATGCTACCATGCCTACCGAAATTTCAGTAGACTTAGTGATATTTCGATCAAAGTAGATAAATATATGATTTTCCATCAAATTTAGTGCTGTTTAGAGTTTGGACATTTTTTTTAATTTACTGATACTAAAAACAGTACCCTCTAGTAAATTATAGCAAGCACGTCGATTATATTATAATATTAAGAATATCATGAAGTAAATATTTTTCATAATTTGTATGCAACAATATAAATCATCTTATGAATGTTGATTCCTTATTGAGTTTTTAAATACTATTGTTTACAAAAATACCTTTTCCGGAAGTTATACCAATAAGTTAAAATATATGTATATAAAGGAATACCTGTCATAAATGGTCAATCATAATTACATGATATTTATTCAACTGTGAGTAATAACAATTTACAAAACATTTTCCTTTGCTCCCACAAAAGGTTTTCTTGCACTAAACGTTCATTATTCAAATTTTAATCTCTTTCCTGGAAATGCGATGAAATTTCCATGGCTAGGTATCCTTTTTGATTACGGGGCGCCCACTAGACAAATCCCGTGATGAATTATCATTCGAGACGAGAATATGCGACGCCTATGCACAATCCCTGTGCAATGAACTATTACGTAGTGATAATGAGTATCTTCTTCTTTGTGCACCTTCTTTTAATCGACCGTTTGCTATCATCGTGACTCTGAAATACGACTCTTCATTTTGGTTTAAATTCTTCAGATAAATTTGCATTCCTGGTCTTCCTTTGTCCCCCATGTATGACTAATCAAAGCAGTGCTGATTTATTACTTCGCCTAACATAACCAAGCAGTTGAAGTTTGGTTTTTTGCAACCCATTCCATTCAATAAAATACATAGTCTTTTTAACTCTAGAGTTCTCTGACTTGACTACGTCTTTACACCTACTTTTAATCCATACAAAGAAAAGATTTCCGGTAAACGTATTTTCTAAAGGCTTTATTGTATTACTCATTGCTTGGGGATATATTATTCTTCGTCATTATAGAAGAATAGAAATGACCTAATCGTGTCCTTAGCCATAGGTTCGTCACTGTACTTTGAGATTTTTTCAACTTGATGAAGATATTTTTTCCTACCATATGCGACATCATTTTTATGATGTCCGATACTAAGCCCAGTCCCACATTAAAAGCCGCTTCGACTGGGAGTCATAAATCAAAACTGTGCGCAATGTCGCATCTTTCTTTAAATACATTCCAATATATTAATATCTTAAAATCCGCCGACATATTATTTCTGATAGTGATGAGGTTTTCCGAAAAATGAGTATATATTTAAAATACATCTTATCTAAAAGTTGTCTCAAAACCTAGAATTAATGAAATACATACACCCCGTTCTAAATAGCTTGCATACAGTAAATATCACTAGTAAATGTAATACTATTTTATTTATCAGCGACCTGCATATATTTTACATACTATATATTGGTCAAATATGAAGTTAACCTCAAAACTCCAGGGTTATAACATGGCTGTGCTGTGTAAAAATAATTATTGTTGTAATCTATCCTCATTCGCACTCTGATTGTAAGTCTGAGAGAAATTCTTATTGTCTTAGTCAATACTAAATAATGAAAATGCTAAATTATGCAGAGTATTGAGAGTATTGTTATGGTAAGTAGAATTCATCGATGATTCATTTCAAGGTCTATCAAAATATTTCAAAGCTACGATCTAAGTTTTATTACAGTTACGATTCACAACATTAAAGGTCATGACTGGCATGGTATTAGCTTTTTTATTGTGAACACTCTACTTGGCATCAATACTGTGACCATACTAAAATTATATTTGACATAAATAAGAAAGATTTCAAGTTACACACATTTTTATTTTTTTTATAAAAATCGATGTTTTTTAAAATAAATATAAAAAATCTTAAAACTATAAATTTATCAAAAATCTTTTCTGTACGTTAAAAAATACCGTAAAATAATATGTAATAGTAATATCTTATTCAGTTTTTTAATTGTAAATTTATCTTCGAATTAAAATAAAAAATATTTCATTTTAATGTTTTTATATACATAATTTGAATAATTATGAAAAAAATGTCTCAAATTATAAGCTTCGTATTTTTTCGTTTGGTGCCTCTGGTAGCTGGAATAATATTCATCTAAAGAGAAGAGCTAGTAGACAAATTTTCATATCAACATCTGCAATAGATTTGACCGTAACTTTCTGGTTTTACATCTAATATAACTGAGAATAACCTCAAAAACATGAGTATAAAAAAATCTTGAACCTTGTGGAAATTTGAACATATTAGGCGGCCATAGACGGACAGTTCTCGTAAGAGGTTGAACATGCCAGTTAATACGTAATGGCGGCCATACAGTTATCTTTGGTAGATAATCTGCTGCGCCCATAGACGGACACTTTTTGACCTATCAGATGTGTGGCATGTTCAAACTGCCAGCGACCCCCCACTCCCGTGTTTTTGTAAAACTGTTGGAATTTCAACTAGCCGAAAGTTCTCGAGTGACATTAGATGTCGGTAACGTAAAGTAGAATATACCGCGCGATACAACTACGGCTGGTGTTGCTTGTTATAAAATACAAATTCATTTATTATTAAAAATATAATAATATTATGTACGCGGAGATCGCAAATATTATATTTTATTTATTTTTACGAGAGTAAAACAAAGTTATAGTTATTTATGTAAACATATTATTTTATACAATATAATATAAATGTTAAAATTTTAGAGAGCATTATAAATATTAAGTTATTGTGAAAATATAGACTAATAACTCAGTACTCAAATTTTATTTATTGTATGTAGTGAATATTACAAATAATTAATTTAAGACGTTCACAACATAAATTAATATACCTAATTGTGAATGACAATGTCGCTAAATCTAAATCAAATTTAAGTATATTATATTTTAATAATATCATAATAATTAATTATTATACTGATGATTGATGTAAATATAATTTTGTGGCATGTTTAAATTTATTGTATATAAAATCAATACCTTTATAAATATTACCGTTTTCTTACTAAATTAATACTGTCCATTAAAGGGAATAATTTATTCAAAAGAAAAGATTATATTTTATATTATCCACTAGCGAAATCATGATTTATTTTACCAACGTCATAGGTGTGTATTTTATGTCAATTTGTTTCTAATAAAAACAATTATAACCATAATAAATTCAAAGTAAAATTATTCGTGTATCATCGTTCAAGTATACCTTACCTAAAACTAATTGAAACAATACTCCTGTGTAATATCTCCGCGAACTTAACCTCCATAGTTTTTGACACTTGCTCTGCCACAGACAATAACTGTACGTATATGGGCACGTCTGTTGACAGTTCGACAGATTTAAATGGGGTAGTTAAACTGATCTGTGGTGTGGCCACTAACGTACAGTTATTGAACAGTTATTGTCTGTGCCATGTTCAACCTGTTACGAGAACTGTCCGTCTGTGGCCGCCTATTGATGTTCGAATTCTAGTCGATGAAAAAAAATCAAGGATTTTTCTTATATAATATTTGAGGTTATTGCGTGTTATGTATTTATTTTTAATGAAAAATTCTTAAAAATCAACATTAAAAAAATAATTGAATTATAGTTTAGGCATGTAGTTATTATATGCCATAGGGTGCGTGCGTCTTATTCACGTATTATGAAATAATTCTAAACATGAGGTGTTTAATTCTCGAGTACAATAATAAATGATATTCATAGCTCACATATAATAGACTGCATCATACCTTCCGCCGACCGGGATCGTATTCATTACTTTTGTTATCTCCTTCCAGATATTTTCAGCGCTCCTGAATAATTTTCAGACTCGACCGTTACCGCAATGGAATACCTACATACTTGTCAAATTATATTATTACCGACTATTTTATTTTAACGCAGTAATCACCGTACTTGGATGTAATCTTGTGGTATACTTGCGAATTGTTCAATTAATTTAACATTTCCCAGATATAAGTAAATGCGCCGTGCTTATTAAATTTACTAAGCATCGTGCTGTGTTTAAACTAAATTTAAAGTTAACTAACTAAACTAGTCACAATAAGAAATGTTTTCAAAATTATATCATACGACTTGTCTAAAATCTTATTTTTTATAACACTAAGCATGTAAATTACACGTTTTTATAAGTATTACAAGAATAATATAATCTTAATAATACATACTTGGGTAAACGTCCCCATTTCGCGATATTCAACGAAGAGAAAAGGCAGACTCAGAAGATCTGGCCTATAGTGAGTAAGTACTATATGTACCTACATTTGTGCAAAAACGTAATTTAAATACCATTTTTATTATTACATAGGGGGCTCATTTTGTACTACCATAGGTGATTAAATGCCTATTTCCGTTACTATCATTCATTTAAAAAAAATAACCATCTAAAGGTCTAATTTACACCAGCAGACTTGCAAAACTAACAGACTTGCCGATCCATGCCGATCACCGTGAGCAATGGTTGACTTTAAATAATAATAATTACAAGGAACAATTCAGCCACCAACTTGATCGGGTTGATGCTTGATTTGACAATTAATATTGACTCAGTTGTTAGTTTTGTTAACAATTATAAACAAACTAATATATATATATATATATATATATATATATATATATATATATATAGCAATACTAAACAGTTTACTCTCATATGCAGAATGAGTTGAACACCAGAAATATGAATTATTTTATTTTGGCCACGACTCTAGGGAACAATCCAAAATGACATTTTCACGATCAGTGCTGATCGTGGCAGACAGGCAAAGTCTGTCTATGGAATTTTGGCTTAATGCATAAGAAATGGTTTTACGATATATACGCACAGGACCGAGAGAAGTGGAAGCAGCTTGAAGAGGTCATCAATCAGCAGTGGATAGATATATGATTATTATATGTTAGCTGATAAGTATGCTACACATCTGTTTGATTAAAATTAACTAGGTACGAATAATATTTCATTCCTACGAACCTAAACAATTTCTCATCCCTTATTCTCTAAAAACCTTTCCAGACCAATAACTTTATTACTTACATACAAGAAATTCTACATCATATAAATAGTTCGCATAGATACAGAACAAGGTAGCCTAACATAATGAATCACGTAGTTATTATACTATACATATATGATTTAAACAGGTAGGTACGTACAATGTCGTACCTTTGCTCATGAAGCAATTTCTATGGTCCTCAACATTTTTATCCGAACAAAGCCCATTGTGTTAGCAGTGAATAGGGTTATTCCACCTTTTGTAAATTTCCACCTAAAATCCCTCAAACGAACGGCTGATTGTCGCCTACAAATATATCGACTATGGAATTTATCGCTCTCAAGCGAACCGAGAAATTTTCCCTCCAAAATACATACCTTCTATTTAAACGGAAAACGTTTATATTCAACCGTCAACTGGATCGTTGAATCATTAAATTATGATATTCTAGGAATTGTACTGTACAAATAAAATACACGAATTTGCTACATATATCTATCATTCATTTCAACCACCAAAATCCTAATACCCCAGTGCACTCTTTATTCCCCCAAGTTGATTTGATTCCGATTGATTAAGACGGTACAGTGAAACGGAAAATAATTTTCAACTACAGGTGCGACGAAATTTTGGACTCGCTGGCAATCGGAGAGCGAACGTTGAGCTGTGAACACGTAAATTTGTTTCGTGATGGCGACGGGAGTATTAATTCTTAAATAGTGTAAAGATGGCTAAAAAAGGCACCCATTTACTTGAAAAAGAAAACATGTCAATGAATATATTATTATTGTTACTAATAGTACAATAAACAGAACATTAAATGGACGCATGTTGGATTTATATGACAAATTATATTTCGTTCGGCACGCGTCATTTGCACAATCCACGCATCGCCTAGCCACGATCTTTTTAGACCATGCCTCAACTGAGGTATAGCATTAAGTACACGAAAGAAAATCGGTATTAATATACATTTTTTTATTGCTAAATTTTGTTAAAAAAAATAGTATTCAATTTAGCTTTTATACAAAGTAGGTATTAATTAAGAAATAATGATTTTAAAGTGTATCTAAACATGTATACAATATTTTAACTGCATTCTCTTAGGTTAAGCGTCCATATCACCGCAAGTTGCCGCATACACGCGACAGCTTGCAGTAGACTGCGGCAGATAACTTTAATCTACGGTTTCACTGAGCGTTTGCCGCAAGCCACCGCGTAAATGCGGCAACTGGGCGCTGACCCTAATTGTCAAATATAACAACACTACTATTATATAATGATGTTTTGAATATAATTGTTCTATATTTAATTAGAATAATAATAAGGATTAGTGCGTTCATAAAATTAAATTTATAATGAATTCATCATTGGCACTATAATAAGTATTGGCTGAGTTCGTGAGACGGCCCACTTTATCACAAATCGCTTTCACTCATTTAGCTATAAGGATGCTGGACCTCTTTCTACGCAGTCTAACCATGACAGGGATTTAATTCATGAGTTTGGTACATAGACTTAATTAATTCAAACCTAATCGGTTCTGTTTTCCAACATATTATTTAGGATAATCCACATTATATACTGGTTCCAGCTAACGATAACATGGAAATGTTACATTATATACCAATGATAAATTTTCTACTACCCTTCTTTGTTACAAGGCTTTGGTAACGATTTACGCATCTATGGTCGAATTCGTGATATGTCAGCTATAAAGTATCACTTAATTATATTTTAGTATCTAGACTATCTAGTTAAGATAACAAGGTGAGAGTTATTTCAATATTTTATTTTCTTTTTATAATTAAGAATCACAATAATAAAATAATTGTAGGTACATACTTTCAATGAGGTTATCAGTTTTACTCAGTTCCGTGGTGATAATGTATTTAGAATGTATGCATAATTACAAATTTATTCTTCTTCGCATTCATTCGTTTCTTTTAAGGCTATACTTCAGCTGAGGCATGGTCTAAAAAGATCGTGACTAGGCGATGCGCGGATTGTGCAAATGACGCGAGCCGAACGAAATATAATTTGTCATAAAAATTCAACATGCGTCTTTTTAATGTTATGTTTATTATTATATTTGTAATAATAATAGTATATTCATTGACATGTTTTCTTTTTCAAGTACATGCGGAACGTTTTTTAGTCATGTTTACACGATTTAAGAATATATTCCTCCGACGCCATTACAAAACAAATTGACGTGCGAACAGGTCTCTCTCCAACTGGCAGCGACTGCGAAATTTCGTTCCACATACTGTTGAAAATTTTTGGCCGTTTCACTTATGTACGCTCTTAATGTCAGCATCGTCTTGGCAATAGTCATACATGGCCCTGCTCCTTGAGAGAACTAATCTTGTATTTTTGTTGAAACATTTATTTAGGTTTTTCAAACATGAAGTCCCATTTTCAAGCATCCGCGTGTCGTATGATTTTTATTTAGATTATAATACTACTGCATATTATACTGATAAATCAAAATGGAAAGGTATTTCTTTAAAAATGACAATTACATTAATCCGATATAACGACGGACAACATATCCATCGTGTGCAAGAGATGAATGACCAAATTCAATAATTATTATAAAAAATATGAATATAAATGATTGTAAATAAAAATCAGATCACCGGCCTCAATAAAGATGTCAATAAAAAGTCCGACTGTTGTTATTTCTGTTGCTGGCGCACGATCCTTTTTGCTTTAATTTTTTGCGACCGGGTAAATATACTCAGATAAAGTGACTACAACAGCTAATTTTGACCAAAACATAAAATCTCAGTTATAAGAGTACCCAAAGTCGGTTCCGGCCTACTACTCGTAGGAAAATCAATATAGTGGATCTCACTATGAAAGTATGTAGGTACATAGGATAAAGATATTATGTTTCCAATAATATTATATGAAATACCTACATATACTTGAGATATAGAATATAGATGCATGATATAAGAAGATCATATGGGCCTCCATAGAGTGAAAGTTGTATTAACATATGTCTGTTTTCACGAGAAATGGGTATTTTCCAATTGCTCAACATATTAGGTGCATACTCTGGGACCAGTACACATATTGAAAAACAACAAGTACATTTTCAGACCTGGAATTCTAACCCCAGATCCACGGCATGATAAGCCTGACGCGTAACCGCTCGGCCATCGTAGGCGTAGAATATAATTGTAACGGCATACGCCATACACAATATCAACTGATTGAAATATTTAGATACTACTGACTAGGGAATCCAATCCCGAGCCAAAATTCTGATCTCGGGATTTCGGGATTACAATTTGACAATCCCGGGATTGGCATTTTTTCCATTGTTAATACAAAATTTTTATTTTTACAAATAACATTGATAAAATCGGTCAAAATTAAATCTTGTATAATTTATACTATTTAAGACATTTATTGTTAAAATCGTATACGTTCAATCTTGGAAATACACAAGTTTAACGGAGTAAATAATATTGTAATATAAATCTTAATGTGCATTTAATATGAGATTGCTGTTTCTGATAGTAAAGACTTAATGAATGGATTAGAGAGATTTAAAATAGTAAAGCAAATCATGGTGTACTTATGGCCTTTCCGCTGATCTAATTAGTCAGCCAAATATGAAACTGCCGTAAAACGTGTGATACCGTGGTGGAATTACTTTGTTAAAAGTGCGAAGCATTGTTTTTTTTCCAATCTTTCTATTTTTAATAATTTATGTGAAAAAATAAAATGAATCGGCAACTTACACTTGAGTATAAATCAAACTTCATTCAAACTCAGTTTATTTCTAATGTAGTTATTTTTTATTAAAAGTATTTTTTCTGTTATATTTTCGCTTTTATTTTATTTTCCATAAAAATTGATAAAAAAATCAATCCCGAAATCCCGGGATTATATTTATCAATCCCGGGATTCATAGGTATCGAAAATAGCTCGGGATCCCAGGATTGGAATCCCTACTACTGACGTGTACATCATTTATTATTCATTATTCTAATATGCAATATCACTCTAATAATTTATTTTTCCTTCCATTGTATTAATTAATATTTTTTTTACTTAAGTACCTACTTACCAGACTAGGTGAACTTTCCAAGAAAAAGCTATACATGGTCACCGTAACGATTTATATTTCTACGCCGGTCTATTTTCATTATTATTTTGCACACTAGTAGTAATAAAACTTATACAATGTAGACCAAATTAATTAAAATCTCCAATGACGTTGTTTTCTTATTCCGCTATTCTGAAATTGAGTAAAGCTTATTACATTATACTAGGTATCTTCGTATCAAGAGTAGATTTTTTTTAAATGCTGGCGTAAATTATTCAATACGAGAGACTCCAATCCGTATAATCAAATGATATTTTTGCAGTTCTGCAGAAGTGGTCATAACAAAATTATTATCTTGTATTTAAACTATACGCGCAAAATATGAACCTCTAAAGAGTCTAAACTAAAGAGTGGTGCTTATATTAACAGATTTTTTTCAAATATGGGTATTAGAAATACAACTAACCCATTGGGCCCTTGCACTGGATCAAACACACCTAGAAATATTTCCAGCAGCTTTATTCAAACCTCCTGTGAGTGTTCCAAAAAAATGATTGTATCCACGATAAATGATATCTCAAATTTACAAATGGTGAGAAGAGTGGTGATGTTTGCCGCGACTTTTAACCATGACCTCTGTCAGGCGCCTGATCATTAAATTCGTATACGTCTGACCGTCAAATAGTATATAGAAATTGTATTAAGGCTATACCTCAGCTGAGGCATGGTCTAAAAAGACCGTGACTAGGCGATGCGCGGATTGCGGGTCGCGGGTGCAAAGGACGCGAACCGAACGAAATATAATTTGTCATAAAACTTCAACATGCGTCCTTTTTATGTTATGTTTATTATTATATTCGTAATAATAATAGTATATTCATTGACATGTTTTCGTAATCAAGTACATGCGGAACGTTTTTAAGGGAAGTGGGACGACTGGCCTCCAGACAATTGGACGCCGCACTATCGTAGACACGTATACAGAACGTAGATGAGGTATTTTAATCATTTTCTATCTACTACTAGTAGTTTTATTTCATTTTACTCTTAACATAATGTATTCTTTATTGCGAATTGAGAATTACCATGCCTAAGGCTTTATATAAAATAAAAAACTCTTTTTTCGTTGGAACTTAAACATATGCTCGATTAAATCATTGTTTACGTCTGCATATTTACATTCTCACCAACTTTTAAATCATAATATAATCATTTAAATATAAATAATAAAATAAAATATTTTAAAGTACCTATAAGTACATAACGTCTATTTATTTTCGAATTCCGTGGCGTCCAGTTGTCCCGGTGCCAAATCGTCCTAGACCCTTTTTAAGTCATCTTTACACGATTTAAGAATATATTCATCTGACTCCATCACAAAAGAAATTGACGTGCGAACAGGTCGACTATATCTCCGAATGGCAACGCGGCCGAAATTTTGTTCCACATAGTGTTGAAAATTATTTGGCGTTTCCCTTATGTACGCTCTTAATAGAACTCGTGTTCCACGGTATCGGAGATGGATATTTTTCGAAGACCACCATGAGAGGGTTTTGTAATGTTATAGTGACATTTTTTTCAATATAACAGTCAGTTAGTAATATATTTTTTAATATTCGTATCATCTGCCCGGCGGCGTAATTATGCGTGACGGTCAAATTTATGGCCCGAGTGCATTAATACTCACGTTGAACAGTGAGCTTTAAGTCTGTTAAGTTATTTACCACATTATTGTAGAGGCAATATGTTTCGTCTAGAGCAAAAATGGTGATGGTCATAATATGTTAGAAATTTCATATGGCATGTCTGATTTTTTATGTAAATTTATGTAAATGTTATTTATGCAAAACTTTATGTAGGCGTAAAACGTCTTATCAAAATCTTTCATACATGAAAAGTGTAACCCACCGAAATTTTGTTGGTTGAAAAACTGCCATAAAAACGCGTGTAAAATCGCTGTGAAACATTTGAATCCTCTTTTTTGTTTATGGTCTAGTCCCCTTTATTCAATATTACCAACCCTCTTGGTGTAACCATAAAACATGTGCTTTTCTTTTAGACTATTACAGTGGCGTACATACAATTACTTTTATTTTTATAAGAAGAAATAGGATAACATGCTTTTATGACGAGGTTTTCGAAGTATCATAATACATGATTATCAACATTTTTAAAATATCCCCGTGTACACACAGTACCACGTAATTTTATATAAGTATAACCAATAAACCAGAGTATTTTTTTCTTGATTACAAAAAATAGCTTGTAAAAATATTCTAAACGTTCTTTGCTTAACATTAAACTGTAATTTAAATTGATTTATTAATAATTGAGGCGATTAATAACATTTTTGAGAATAGTAAATATATAAAAATGAATTCTAATAAAATATGTGACCTTATAAATTCAATGTGTGAAAAATATTATTATAGCTCGTCTATCTCGAAAAACAGGTCTCAATTGACAGAGGTGTGTGTGATGAGATTTTGAGAAATCTGCGAGCAGAAACAAATGGGCATGAAGCGCATTTCCTGATTATTATCTTCAAATGTGACCATTGTACCTAAAGTGAAAACTATTGTGCAACCAATGTGTGTTACCAGTGCATATTTTATAACATGTTAAAGAAATCTAAAAACTCCGACTAACGCAACGTGGCACAGAAAGGTGCATTTGAACATAATGAGGAAAGACCTCAAAAAGACAATGGATAAGGAAGCAAGCAACAGTATGCGATATTATTTAGTGGTTACCAAGTAGGATAAGATGGCAATTTGCTAGACATATCCGTGGTGGTTGGCTACTGGACAAATGCAGTCATACAGTGGTACCCAAGGGGCACAAAACCTACTAAAATTCTAGAAGAGAAGGAGCTAGGGAAGGCTTATATCTTGTAATGAATCGACCCTGGTTGATGATAACATAAAATTTAATTATATAAATCCAATGTTGTAAAACTTTCTTCCAAAATCTAAATCGTTGATTTTTGTCCTTTGTGAGAGTATCAACCGAATTATTTTTCTTATTATTGTTACTGATATACTTACGACCTTTTTACCAGTAATGAAAATTCATATTTTAAATTGATCGCAGATCGGACAAGGAACAAGATAATTTCGCAGAAAGCAATAATTGTATATTCACTAACGAGTCTAGTTGTATTATTATTTGAAATAATATAATATGTACATACCCAGGGACGCGCCAAAGGTTGCGACCATCCGGGTGGTAGCTCAAAATTGCAAAAAGTCAGAGAATGATTGAAACAATTATTATTCTATTATAACTAAAATTATTACATATTATTATGTTAACTTATTAAATTGTATAACATTCTGAATTAGATATGTATCGATGGAGTACAGAAGCACAACTTATAAAACAATATTTAATGACATGGATTAATTTTATTTTTCATCGTGAAGTTTATTGTATGTAATTAAATACTATTCACTAATAACATCATTAAAAAAATATGTTTTTTTCGGAATTTTACCGCCCATTGAATCCTGCCGCCTGGGTGTTTCGCATCCCTCTCTACCACCCCCGTTTGGCGTGCCCCTGTACATCAGATACTTTGGCCACTCTTCACTCTTCACTTTGCATTACGTACATATTTGTAAGATACAACGCAGTATGATCGCTGATACTGCATTCTAGTATCAATAGACTTTCTTTTGTCATCAATAAATATTTTTATTTCCTCCGAATAAGTCAGATTTTTTCCAACAGCTTTACTAACATAATAATGCAGTAATATGCAATAAATATGTTGTAGTGGCCAAGTCAAGATACCATTGCATTATTCGCCCCAATCATCGTATGTATATATTGTATGATATCTAATTATAATAATGAATAGATGAAAGCAATCTTATTATGTATCAAGGGAAAATTTTGACTTCTTTCTTTAAAAATATGCATATTATTTTATGTAGTCGGTGAGTTGTACATACCACTAACTGCATTGCACTGGTTAAATCATTAGAATAATTCATTTAAAAAAAATGATATACTAACGTTTTTAATTTAATGTCGTTTTATACATTTGTAGTTTTATTTGATAACAAAATTGTAGGTACGATACTGCGTAAACATCGCGGAAAAGAAATTTTCGGTCACTCAGTTGTGAGATAGGGAGGCGTAAATAAATTACTAGTTTAATAAGTATGAAAGAAGAACGTTGAAATTTGCGTCATAAACGTAAAAAATCCAATTACCAACAGCGTGCATTTCACCATAAAGGTATGCGATAAATAAACATACCTGCCTGTACATGAATACATACACTGATGCTGCATACGAACTTAATATTTGAAAGTGTACACTTTGAACATCAGTTTTCTGTAGCAAATGATTTTGATGCATGAAAACTAATGAAACTGTATGAATATTCCTGAAAATTTTAATACACTTCGTGAACATATTACCAGCGTTCGAAATAAAAAAGCTTATGAACCGGAGCGATTGATAATTTTCTGAAAATATTAAAGTGGGCGAGTTTTTTTGTTATATAACTCCAACCTACATACCTCGATAACAAATAGATAAAATAACAAGAACAAATACAATAACAGTCCTTAAACATCTGTTAAGGCGCTACAACTCAAGATTTGGGTAGGTGACGGTTTTTAGCGCCACAGGCGAAAAAATCTAGTTTTTAATATGATATCAAAAGTGGTATTATAATTTTTCCTTCCTTTATTTGGCGCATATAAACAGTGCATGATTTATGTATCCCCATGGGACATTACCGCTTTGTACTTATAAATAATGTATTATTTACTACAATTTAACTAATTATTCAATTAGTAATATCATACAATATTCACAGACATTGAATATGTCGAAAAGCGAATCCTAGAATACTAAATCTGAATCTTGTGGAATCGTATAAAATTGTAATCTATCGAAATGATCGCCTAAAAACTTTTTAACAAAATAACACAAAATTTTATTATTGACTGTAAAAATATGTATGTATATACAAAGGATGGAAAGTCTTGGTCGCCCAAAGGATGGCGAAATTTAAATGTGGTCACGATCCTCAGCCATGAATGCACGACCAAGAAGAAGAAGTATATACAAAATGTCAATTTTCTTATAAAACTTTATTAAAAATGTAAATTAATGTAGGTAATGATTTTCATGATAATTCGCCAACCGGAGTGCATTTTTAACTTTTCCACGAGACGTGGCGAAAGGATCGAATATTTCACGGACCGGAGCTGTGTGTGTAATTGTGAGTTATAGACATTCCGACCAATTTGGGTTGAGTACTGCTCTCCGAAGTGTTCTGTGCATACCCCAGTTAACTGAAAATAGGGATTGCAATACCGGTATTTCAAAACCGGTATTCCAGTATTTATCAATACCGAAATACCGGTTTTAAAAATCCAAAATACCGGAATTTTCGGTATTAAGAAAGCACACTCGTTTACGTTTTTGAAAATGAATTATAAGAGTTATGTGCTGCTAAAATGCAAATATTATATTGAGTGTATCCAACAGAGGTGAAAAAATAATAAGACAAATTTCATCAAATATAAATTTATTTTTATATACTTAAGTCATTGTCGCGATGAATTATCATAATATTATTTTGAAATAGAAAAAATCCGTGATAAAAATGTTCAATTATTCTATAATTATTGATGACTGTACAAGCGTTGAATTAAGAAGCTTTTCCTGCAGCCGGACTTATTTACACTTGATGAACTTTTGAGGGCTTTAGTTAAAATTATCAATATATTCAAATTATATGTAAAAAATCACTAGTTCTACAATTATTATGATCAATACATATTTTTAAATGTCAACATAATAAATGTAGGTATGTAGGTTTTTGCTATAAAATAATATTTTAAAAAGATTTTAATACCTAAATTTATTAATAATATTCTGTTTTTTTTAATGTTTAAGAAATACCATTATTAATACCGGTATTCAATAAGAAATACCGAAAAACCGGTAATAACATTTTCATTCGGTATTGCAATCCTTAACTGAAACTGTCTACATTTTCTACGTTGAATATTCCTACTGCCGATGATCAAAGTGTAATCTGGATCGGATCAGGTGCTTTTCCAGACAGTGAAAGGTTTTTGGATGATAGATTTTTTTCTGAAGTACGTGTTTAAATCTTATATTGAATAAATAGTGTTTATCATTTTTTTTACCATACTAGTGATGTTGCTGCACTACATACACATATTATGGTATTTTCAAACATATAAATTTATTGTGGATTTTGAAGATTATATAATTTTATTAAGTTCGTTTTTTTTATTTTGAATACCATCTCTCGTATCGAACTTATTTTACTCATTGAGAGCATTTGTTTTTCTTTACAGATATGAACATAATATATATAATATTTTTTGTTGCTGGGATTATATCTAATCTGGGATTCTTGTCGGAGAATCGGGACTTACCATAAAACGGCACCAAAAATATCTACTAGGAAAATTGTATTACTATTAATAATATTTAAAAAACAATGTGATTGTCAAGGTTAGGTGCTTTTTTAAACAAATCAAATTTACATTTAATAAATAAAATAAAGTTTATTTATCGGTTGTTAACATTATTATCTAAAGGGTTGAATCGAGAATCCATTGCATTGGAAAGAAGCTTACAGACAGTGTGTGTAAAAGCATATAATGTATTATGCGACTTAGGTGTATAGTAAGTAGCAAGCAGTGAGCTTTCGACAATTGTAGCAGTTGGCGGCACCCCGTGTTGCACTTTTTCTGAAACGTATCTAATGGTTTTAAAGGACTTCAACAGACATCGTCCTTATAGTTTCCATTGCCGAATGATAAAGATAGTATACTTACTTGAAAGTAGTTACATATAAATTAAGTCGGCGCCTTATATATCATCATGCAGTTATAAAACAATATAACTGCATGATGATATATAATAAAGTATCGATAGAGGATGTCATGTTTGTCGGGCATAACATGATTGACCACGATAGTCTAGTCGAGGTTTGATCGAGTGCAGTCATCAACCCATATAGGGAGCTGAAATTTGGCAGGAATGTGAGGTTTGGTTTGCATACCTTACCGAAATCAAAAATCCACATAGATCTAAGATGTGAAAATATAATGGAGTAAGTAAAGATGTATTTGAGAGACCTGAAAAAATAACTTCTTTACTACAGAAATCAAACGCAATATGTAAACCATATATACCCATATATAAACTAGACTACAATAACATTTTATTATTTAACCTTACTACTTTACTTCTTAACTTGAGGCTACTATTTGTGGGTTTATATAACTGAATTTCTCTTGTGTGATGTTAAATCTATATATTATATAATACGTACCTCCGTATTTTTTATATTTATTTAACTTTATTAGTCTCCGTGACTTACTGTTAAACAGTATACGTTATTGATTCTTTCGAAAGTATTTTTTTCTATTCCACCACTAACTGACTGAGGTTTTTTGTTCGTTACACTTTTATTATTTTTATACTAAAACTAAGTGTTCTCACTTTCAACCGAAAACTCTGATTAACCTTCCATGACGCTAATCCAGTGTCTATTTTCCGAATTACCGAGTGTCACATATACATATTACTGTATACAAAATTTAAATAAATAAATAAAAATATAAAATTGCGAGCTGAATAAAAATACCTCCAATGATCCAATGAGAGAGCAATGATTCCTCAATTTTTTCTTCTCTATCTTCTGCTCGGTATAAAATATTTCTGCGCGGCAAAGTTTTAGCCGATCTTTTTCATGCACTTCAAAATAATTTACTTAACTCACTTACCAAACTTCAGTGTCATTAATTTAAATTAAGCCACGCAGTAGAATGTAAGTAGGCATCTACTTAATTTGTAATACTAAAACTGGAAACAAGATCTCATTTAAAATTTTCTTACCGTGTTATTGGTTTATAAATAAATGATGAGCGTATAATTCTGTGTAGTGCGCGGCGACATTTCATAAGTCCTGCGGCCGCGTAGCTTAGAGGGAATTATCAATTATGGATGTGAGCTTGTGTTATGGAGGAAGAAATACTAATCGTATTAAGTAGTTAATGTATATTGACTAATGGCTATAAATATTGTACACGATACATTAACGTATTTTCCAAAGATGATCGAAGACATATAAAAAGAACATTAATCCACATTTGGTGTAATATTATTAGTGCTCGAAATGGACCAGAACGAACTGCTCAATGTTTGCGTTATAATGGTAATCATTGACAATATATTGTGGATATTGGCTACGAAAAGAATACGATCGACGTGCGACGTTATACCAGGCTATCCACATGTGTATACGCGAATACGCTAGATCTACCTAATGCCGATATGACCTAGGAAAACGTAAGAAGACTCATGAGTAGGGATTCCAATCCCGGGATCCCGGGATCTCGAGCTATTTTCGATACCTATGAATCCCGGGATTTATAAACATAATCCCGAAACTTTCGGGATTAATTTTTTATCAATTTTTATGGAAAATAATATAAAAACAAAAATATAACAGAAAAGATACTTTTAATAACAAATAACTACATTAGAAATAAACTGAGTTTGAATGAAGTTTGATTTATACCCATGTGTAAGTTGCCGATTCATTTTATATGTTATCATATAAATTAATAAAAATGAGAAAGATTGGAAAAATAACAATGTTTCGTACTATTAACAAATTAATTCCACCATGATCTCATACGTTTTACGGCAGTTTCATATTTGGCTGACTAATTAAATTTATGAAGCGGAAAGGCCAAATTACACCATGATTTGCTTTTGAAGAAGAAGAAGAAGAAAAAATAAAATATTATAATTAAGATATTTCAAACAGAAAACCTCAGTATGGTTTCAATTACACAAATTCCAATAATTTTTAGAATGGTTTCTCGTACAAACTAACCGTATCGTTGTAAAACTAAAACTAGTTTTAGTATACGTAGTGGAAACTACTGCAAACTAAATTGCATCGAATAGGTTATAGCTTAACCCCATCTGTGAAGAGTAACACGGTCTGGGAGCGTTTGTGTCGTAACAGTTCGCCCAATATCGGGCCAAAGTCGAGTGGACTGCAAACAGATATCCGCAGACCGACAAACACACGTCAACGATGCGGCAACTTATTTTCGCCTGCAGCCGTTGATATCGAACCTACGTATTTTAATATCGACATATGTACTGCAAACTATGGCATTTAGTAACTATCTAATCATTTTTGCTTTAACGATATCCTGATAATATAAATGTACGTACATATTTAATATTAAATATTATATCATATTAGTATTTACAGTAATGATAATAAGTAAATCAAGAAATTATTTTATACCTTATGTTATATTACTTATCGACCATTATAATATGTTGTGTTACCTGTATATATTTAATGTCAAGTGGCAAAAATGTCTTACTAAGTAATTATTTAAAGCCTAAAAAAATAATTTTTATATTACCCACATTATATTAGTGACATTGTACTTAAGGGGGGACATGCTCGTCGAAGGTCAAAATTGAGTTTTTATTGTATTTTCAAACCATGATCCTGGACACTCCTTAAACGTTGTAGATAATCTATTTATATAATTTTGAAGCCTTATTATCCTTTATAGTTATTTTAAACATTTGATGACTGCATAAAGTATTTTTGTTACATAAAATAGTATTCTTTTAAACCTCTCGCTCTAATGTTTTAGAATATAGTCATATTTCGGTACATAACTGTGCAGTGGTGTTAAGATTTTTTACATTTATTAATTTTTTAACGCATTTATAAAACCATTAGTATAATTTATTACGAGATAATTTTTGTAAAATATTCACGATAAAAAATTATTTTGATAATCTCTGTGATCCCAAATTTGACAAGAATTAGGCATTTTATTATTCAAAAAATCGGCAAGATTAACACATTTGAAGATGATTCTAAAGATATTTATTATAAGCTATGTTATTGACCATTCAAGTGTGATAAAAATCTTATGAATAATGATTGCTTTATAATAATTATTGACCTAAGAATAAGGTAGTGTTTTTTTGAAATACGCCATTTCTTTTGTCATTCCCAAGTGGTTAAGCTACAACATACGGCCGTAGCCATAAAATGACAAACTATAATTAAAGTAGGGAGTAAAATAATGTTAACGCGCGTGTTTGAACATGTACCTAAGCGAATTTTTTTTTATTTTTTTTTAAACGGTACATGTTCAAACACGCGCGTTAATATCATTTTACTCTTTACTTCAATTATAGTTTGTCAATTTATGGCTACGGCCGTATGTTGTAGCTTAACCACTGGGGAATGACAAAAGAAATGGCGTATTTCAAAAAAACACTACCTTATTCTTAGGTCAATAATTATTATAAAGCAATCATTATTCATAAGATGTTTATCACACTTGAATGGTCAAAGACATAGCTTATAATAAATATCTTTAGAATCATCTTCAAATGTGGTTATTTTGCCGATTTTTTGAATAATAAAATGCCTAATTCTTGTCAAATTTGGGATCACAGAGATTATCAATATAATTTTTTATCGTGAATATTTTACAAAAATTATCTCGTAATAAATTATGCTAATGGTTTTATAAATGCGTTTAAAAATTAATAAATGTAACAAATCTTAACACCACTGCACAGTTATGTACCGAAATATGACTATATTCTAAAACATTAGAGCGAGAGGTTTAAAAGAATACTATTTTATGTAACAAAAATACTTCATGCAGTCATCAAATGTTTAAAATAACTATAAAGGATAATAACGCTTCAAAAATATATAAATAGACCATCTACAACGTTTAAGGAGTGTCCAGGATCATGGTTTGAATATACAATAAAAACTCAATTTTGACCTTCGACGAGCATGTCCCCCCTTAATAGAGGCATCGATACGTAATATAAAGTAATACTTTTCGCAAACAATAATGACCCATACATACACTGCATCGAATATTTACCACCAATTCTCACGCGTTCAAAAGTTGTAATAATCCGTACGTAAATTCATAAATTTTTGTATTATTATGATATCTTCCGGAAAATTAACGTAACAGATTCGCAAGTACATGCATATGCACTATAACCCCAGTCTCCCTACTTCCAAAAGTCACTTTTTGCCAATGTTTTATCGCGTATTTCGTTGTATATGATGAATGATGGTCACTGTTTTATGTGTACTTTAACTCTGTAACGTTCATATAATATTAGCTACTAGATCAGTGGCGAAGGGTAACTTTTAGAAAAATTAGGCTGTAGATGTCTGAGAAAAAGAACACTCTTGTCAGGTATACTTAGAAATAAGAAGAAAATCTTATATTACCACTAATGAATAGGTACACATTAATGACAACGACACACTAATTCAATGATACTCCAAAAGCTCAATGACGACATAAAATTGAGCGATGACTTTAAATTACATATTTTTCAAAACATACACATAAAAAATCATTAGATAAAATTTTATTTTTAAAAGCAATCTTTAACATGCGATTAAACGCCATAGATTTTTTTAATTATCTGATTATTAATTATTTTGCACATAGTGCAGTCATGACAACAATATTATGCGCTAAGGTTTTAGGCTCTGCGATAGAAGCCTACCATAGTTCTTGTAATTTGATAGACTGACCGAGGTTACGTGACGTAAAGTCCATACGAAAAAATATTGCAGTTCCTTGACGAATAATCCGACATTTATTTACGTCAATGCAGTGGTATTTTTTCAAACCTTTGTAGATTGTAGATTCAAGTGATTATATTATAAATATATCAATATGAAAGTAAAAAAATATTTTTCTTAAGAAGGCAGACTTTAAATAACAACTTTAAATAACAACAAGCTCAACGCTTACCATACAAATACCAGTAGCAATGACTCGACAGCTACCAATTATTTAGAATTTAAGGTTTACTTTGACTTGTAGATAGAACATTCTAATTACGAGAATTATCTAACTTCCGAATGTAATGAATGTAACAAATTTAAAGACCATTTTTAATATTCCCATTTTCTTGTGAATTTTAAATACACCTTCCAACAGTTTAGGTACGACCACATTTTTTTTAATTAATCAAATTATAATGTCACGTTCATAACAAACCGCTATTAATTTTAAATATTAAAATCACTTGAGTAACATAGACATATTATCAGCAACATTTAATTAACCAGATAACAGTCTTTAAATTTAACTAATTTTACATAACAACGGATTAGCATACAAATATATAACTCCGACCTCGATTCCGACTCAGATTTAAACAATTTAAAAAAACACAGAAATTTTTAATATAGTTATGACATGAAAAATAAAAAAAATCCACAAAATGTATTAAAGATCATATTAAAAAAACATATTTAATAAATCGCGTTAAAAAAATATTCTGAGACGGTTAATTTCTGACGATTACGACTTTTCCAAAAATATCATAAATCACAACGCCCACACCACACCCTTGAAATTTTACATCTAATACAGAACGTTTCATTTTTTAGAGTTATACTTTTTATAAAATATGTTGCTTGTTTCGATGGGTATGAAAATTTGTAAGATTATATTTTTCATCAAGTGGTGATCCTGTGTTGACCTGCACACGTAGTTGCTACACCTACATAATATGCCGACGTGCGGTCGTACTTCCATGTTTATTCTCCAATAATAACAGAATATTTTTAGTGACATAGGTGAAGAATCATGTATTACTCATGAATAAACATTTTTTTAGCATAGTGACCTGATGCTAGTCAAAAATTAGATCGAAAGTGAATTTTCTGCCACCAGAAAAGTGAAGTGGGGGGCATCAGTTGCATAATCATATTAAAACCCATCGGTATAGACAAAAAGCTGTTTTCAATTTTGCACGCATTAACTTTTTATTGCACTAAAATATGATTAAAGTATTTTTACGATCCTTAAAAAGGCTTATTCGACTGTTTCAAAGTCGTATTAAAGCAGTTAAATTAACGGTTTATTTAGGGCGCCTAGTTTTGTTTTATATTGATCATAAAACTTCGCCGAAAAATAATGGGAAATGCCAGAGCGGTGAAGCATCAATTACTTAAAAAATCACTTGCGTCTTTATGGGCGTCATAAACTAAAGGAATTTATATTTCACTTTTTATGAAGCCCTCTAAACTTTCACTTGAATCCTTTTTCTCAATAACCAAAGTAAAACAGTTCGGAAATAAGGCGCAAATGGATCCAAATACTTTTGAGCGGGCAGGCAGTCTCTTTGAGCACTTTGCCTCTCTACTTTCAAAGAGTTTGATTATACTCGCTACTACAACGCCATTTTATTTACATTCCAACATAGGAAAAAAATCAGGATTTTTAAAAGTTGTATTGTACTCAAATACCAATTAATTATTTAACAATATCTCTCTCATCGATAAAACGTAATGCAAAACGCCCATCTCTAAATCCGTGGGCTGCGAGTTCAAATAAAATTGTACATCTCGAAATTGGGTCTAGAGCAGGTGCTTCGACAAAGAGAAAAACTGAATTCATAATGGAAATAATACTTGTGAGAATCTACATAGTTTCAGTCATCATCAGTCAAAACAAAATCTAGGTATCATCCGAGCCGGCATCATTTTTTTAATGTTTCTATGATTACAAAATGTTTTAATAATAATTGTAAGTTGCAGATTTAAAAGATTTACAAAAAATACATCTCTCCACATATTTGACTTTCAGATTATGTGAAAATACTCTGACGTGCCTACGTATTTTTTTAAAAGATTAATGATCTTATCTTGGGTTCCTACGCGCCCCGGTTTTAGTTAAAATAAATCGTGTTACAAGGAGTTAGCAAAACACTTTTTTTCGCTTTGAAGTTTGGTGCAGCGGAATTGCTATTTTGATTAAGTACAGTCGACAAAGTTTTTGATGAAGCTACACGCGCAAGAAAACATTCAATGAAAAAAATAACGAAGATGAAAAATACTTTTAAGCGACGCAGACTGTGAAAGCTAGTTATGAATGTGATATGAAGAGATAGAGTAAAGTACTTATATATTTTTTTATTATTACTTTAAAGTAATTTACTTACGCATGGTTTTATAGTATTTATCAAAATTATTATAATAATTGTACAGTAAGTAAGTACATCACACTTAAAGAATAAAATGTTCAAATAATAATAACCATGTAAATATGTACCAGAGTTAACTAGAGGTTAGATTAACTTATGAAACAAATAAAGCTTACACTTATTCTTCTTCTTTCATCTTCCACGATGTTAGAGCATCATTAGCACGTGACCAAACCAGGTCGAACGTTGCTTCTTCATTTTGTACTTTTTGATTCTACTATGTTGTTAAATAAATCACACTATGTTTCTTTACACAAATATTAAAAAACATCAGTTAAATATATAGGTATATTTAATATAACGACAATAATAGTTTAAAAACTGTCATTGTATGGATTTTAATGAATTACAAATTTAATAATAATAATATGTTTTCCTGTTACACCATGAAGCTTCCGAGGCTGGCAAAAGAGGCCGTTTAAATCCGAACGCCCCCACCACTACACCTCTTCGTCCTACACTACTGTTCTATAAATCAGTGGCGTACAATAACATGTCAGTTACTTACCAAACTCAATTATGTTAGAAAATTGTTTTATTGAACATAAAATAACTGATTACAGATATTAACTTCATAAATTTAACATCAGTATATTATGTTTTACGTATTTAACAAATATGAGAATGGTATTGAAATAACGCTAGATAACAGGAGACTAAAGATTTTGACCAAAAAGTGGTGAACTGTCTGTGTGGTGGGAACGGAAAAGTCTGGAAGTTGGAGAAGATTGACGAGAGAGCATGAGTTATTGGTGGACATTCGTGGAACAGGCTAAATCCCATTATTTGATATAGCGCTTGGAAATAAGATTTCAAAGTGATTTATTTAGGTATATGATTAGTTGTTAAAAATACAATTACATGACGATCACAACAGAACATGAAAGATAGTTGTTGTTACATTGGTTCTAAAATCCGATGCGGATTTTAGAACGGAGTCCCAAAGATATTACTTAACAGACTGTTTACGAGAAATAATTCATTAGCTATTTGCCCAACTTCCAAACAGACATTAGAAAAAACACGTGAACTTATCAGACGTAGAATTCGAACCCACAATCTGCGGTTTTTCCATTCTGAGTTCTGAAACATAAAATTATTAAAAAGTAAGAAACAGAGTTAAAACAATATGATAATACACATAAATATAAAATAATTACAAGACAAAAAGAACTTTTCATGTAACACGTTTTTAAATTTTCTGTTGAATTATTATGCTCAATATGCTCAAACTTTTACTTGATATGAAGTAAATAAAAAACAAACAAACAAATATAGAATACTGAAATGTCATTTTGACATTTCATTTTGATTTCCATAGTGATTTGCACGTGTATATTAATAATTTAGTTTCTAGTAGCACCCCCTTACCAACCAATAATAGTCTTTTACTTTTTACGGATTTTTCTGAAATAACTTTCCATACAAAACAGAATTAACTGAAAATGAATTCAATTCCGCTTAAAGATTGCTAAAAGTATTAAAAGAATGCATTGGCATCGTGTTCTGATATATTCAAAAAGTTTGAAATGTCTAACTAGTCGGGAAGTTAGTTAAAAATCTATTGCAAGATTTGTACTGGAAAAACAAGAATACGAGCTAATAAAAACGTTGTAAAAAGAATACGTGCTTGGTGATTCTAACACTAAATTCAAAACGTGGGTACATTTTGATATTGGAAGCCAGGTAATGGTGCCAAGTATTTCGGCCGACATCTTATACAAATGGTTCCAGAAAATAATTATGAAAATAATGTTAACCTATATAAACTTTTTACTCTAAAACAGCCTTCTATATGACTATACAAATAAATCCAATACTAGAAAAATATTTTAACTTTTATTATTTTATTTTCTAATGCCTACTATTGTGGAAAATTATTTTATATAAATCGGAAAATCAGCAATAAACTCGTTTCTCGCCATGCCAATTTTATTTCAATTCTTCACTTGATTAGATACGTCATAAGGGTTTAAAAAAGTCTTAACACTTTAATTTGTATCTGTGTACTCCACTGTTTGAAAGCTTTCCACTCTGCAGCCTCCCGAAATATAAAAGTCTCGATCCACCCCTTGAGTGGAATTAAATTAAGTCAGCGCTTTTGTGGTGGACCTGTTAAAAAAGTTAAATTTCGGCAACACACTTTTATTATTTCTGAATGGGGTCAAGACCCCCTTCAGGCCTTAAGCCTTTTGCGCTAATCCAGATATCAAATTACAAAGGAAGAGATTATTTTGAAGGACACTTTGGTGAGTAATGAAATTAGTTTCTTTTCGCTGACCTATCCGACGGACAAGTTGTTGAAGGAGTGGATACAAATAAGCAACAATGATTTATTTACACAATGGCATCACCCAGTAAATATTTTTTTATATCACACTTAAAAGGTTGAGTTTGATTTTTTTTTTTGAATTAAGGTTACTTACCTGCAGGGGCGGCTCTACCTTAAGGGTTCTTAGGGACCATCCCCACATCGTTACCATGTCTAAAATACACGTCCGAAATTTTATCATAATATACCTACTTAATTGCATGATTAAATGAACTATTTGATTTATTTTACCCATCCAAACCGTCGCAATTTTATAGAGATTATTATTATTATACAAATAAATAAAGAACGATTGTAAATTATGTAATAACATGATGATTACGCGGTATTAAAGTAATTAAATACGCCCTATTTAACGGTGACACCCATGTACAAATTAAGAAAGCTATGGCGTCTATTTTTCGTTGACCGGGGTCACTCAGTCCCATCCCATCGCCGCGGTACAAATTCCGTTCTACAAAGGATATTAATTAGCGTTAATATATGCATACTGGGGAGCGAATCAAATGACCCCTCATTAATATAATCATAATATTATAAATAGTTTGGTACATAATGTATAATATGAGAAAGTAGGTAGGTTTGTATATTTGATAATTAATAGCTAAACCCCACCACCTAGAAAGTCGTCCAGCCACCACTGCCTACCTGTATTCAATATAAGATACTACGTATATTAAATTGATGGAATATGAAAACATTCTTAGTTATTGTATGTATGTATTATGAATTATTATCAACAAAAATAAACTTAGCCTAAAGCCCGATAAGGTAAAAACGTGTGTGAAAAATATATATAATTTGTGTCCATCGAAATCTGGCCAACGAGCTTTACCAGCATAGTCACCTGCGTCCAATCCAATTACGATGGAATAAACTATTAATCATACAACAGAATCACTTTATAAATTTCGCTAATATTGGCGACTGGCTTTTGTGATTTGAATCAATGTACAATAACACATATTTACCTTGATTACTAGCCAGTGGGGATATCTCAAAATTTTAGTCTGACCATAGGTACTTTCACTTGAATACATAGTTATATTATTATTGATGTTTTTATGTTGTTTTACTGTATTCTAAGTTAAATATTCCTAGATATATTTGTTTTTAATAATTCATTACCTATTGCTAACTCAAATTGTACAATTTCAACTGTCTTAAATTTTCACCTCGACTTCTCCGTGCGTTCTGCTTTTTTTAAATGTTCTTAAAGTGTAAATAAGGGCCTCTCGACCTCGCTAGAATGCCTCCACATCCCCTATTGCTCACTTTCTCGTCACCACCTCGCCACCACCTCACTTCTTATACGGGCCCTACTCCCTTGATCCGACACCTAAACTCAGTTGCAACGAGCCAATCTACTCCACGTTGCGATGTTAAACTCCTTAAGACCTAGATATTTCCTTATCATAAAACTAAGTGAATTTAATTATTGCCAGTACATGTCTTCATTTAAATAGAACCTAACAAATAAATACATAGTACATAAATTATATCAACGTAACGACATATTAAACTCAGTGTTTTAAAACTTTGTTTTAATAAAATTAACAATTATTGAACTGGACCTTACGTACATAATAATAACAATTATAAAAATAATATATAAATGTTTGCTAATCTTTACAGTAGGTATTGTTGCTATTTCGACCTGGATGTAAACAACAATATATTACTAAAACCACACAATTTCATAACGATCGGGACCGGTTTCCTCGACTCAGATAGACATTTTCTATTGCTGATGATGCCCATCTGAGTGTCTATATTGTATTTTATTTTAAATTATAGTAGCTTTTTTACCCAACCACACTCGGCTGTTTTACTTACTTTACAGTTTGTAATAAAGCTTGATTTTATATGAATTCTTCGTTTTATTGATACCTTTTTTAATTAGCGTGTCCACAGGTACAATCAATGTCCAAAGGTACATTTACTCATGTCCAAAGGTACATGCATAGATTGTACCTATGGAAGAAAACCTCCATTTCAGGAAAATTGGTGTTAATGAAGAGTTTTAATTTAATTTAATTTTATAAGCAATTGATTGATAAACATAAATACAAAAACATTTTTTTTTTCTATCACCTTAAAGCATGAATGAAGAAAAAAAATGTCCAAAGGTACACGACTTGCCCCTACTATTAGTGGGTGCGCATAGTACCTAAGTATTTGTAAGTAAGTATAGCCATATTAAGAGCATACTTAAGTGAAACGGCAAATAATTTTCAACAGTAGGTGGAACGAAATTTCGCACTAGTCGCCAATCGTGAAGTGTGAGCACGTCAATTTGTTTTGTGATGGCGTCGGAGGAATATAATAAAAAACGTTACGAACGTAAGTACTTGAAAAAGAAAACATGTCAATGAATATACTATTATTATTACTAATATAACAATAAACATAACATTAAATAGACGCATGTTGAATTTTTATGACAAATTAAATTTCGTTCGGCTCGCGTCATCTGCACAACCCGCGCATTGCCTAGTCACGGTCTTTTTAGACCATGCCTCAGCTGAAGTATAGCCTTAAGTGGCGAAAGACAAAAAATTGATAAAATGAAAAAAAAACAAAACTTTAAAAAAATTTAATATTTTTATAATAGATATACTAAATAAGTATTTTAAATAAATTATATTTTAGTTAATAAAATATTTTTGTGATCATGAAGACGTTAACACAGCGACTAGATATCCTGCACGTTGCTTGCAAGGAAAAACGTAGAGGAAAATGTTTTCTTACATTCAGCTCTAAAAAAGGAATGAGGAAAGATGCGAGAAAAGTTTATCTGCTTTTTGCATCCCTGGTACACGGGTGCAATATGTAAACTACGTTAGTTCGGATACCTACTAACAAATTAAATAAGATTTCTGCGAAGCTTTTTTCAACACCATTTAAAAATACCTATACAATAATGCATTTACTTCTCTCTGGTGACTCTAAATTATATGTAAATTCATTTTAGAGATATTAACATCCAATGTCTATTTATTTGTTTTCAGGTTATATTAATCATATTATGTTTATAATATTTTGACACTAAGGTTCTAATGCTTCTAATAAACCATTTCTTTTATTTAATGAATAATTCACAAGATTTTGAGAATGTAACATTCCATAATATATTGAACATACATAACTTGAAAATAGTTCCGATATATCTATACCCACTAGAAAAATCTTTGAATGAATCTACTTCAATTATTTATTATTTTTATAAATAAATGTATACACCACATTTTAGTAGTATCAAAATAATGATGCATAAATCTCTCTAAATAAATAATTTAAATAAGATGTTTCAAATAAAACTTCTGTAAAATATTTATAATATAAGTTAGAATATTTCTGCATTCAGCTGATGACGTGTTGTTGAAAAAATCGCTGCAGGAATTCGGGACCATTCCGGAGGCTAGATTTCACAACGCTACTTAACTCAAGTATGGACTTATAACTTTGCTAAATCGATAACAAACTAAAATTTGCAATAAAAACTGAAGGAAAAATAATCTGAATACAAATTATGAATATAAACTTTGAGAATTAATAATAGAATTAAATTTGACGTTCATATTATACTTCGTCTATTTTCAAAGCATATATGTCAGTCATTCTTCACACAGGACCGATAGACTATGAATAAACTTTGAATCAGAAAATTCACCAAATTTATGCACTGTTATGTAGTCTAACCACGGTGCACAATCGTCTCTGAAGGCCTGTGTCACGATTCCGATTCCACGGCTGGGAAAAAGTGCATGTCATTTTCAGTATTTTGTTTCATTCAGTGAAGGGGTCCAATAAGTTGGGCGAATGGCTAATAACTTGTATGTGGAAGCCTGTGTAACTCTATCGGGGTCAATTTTACTAGAAATCCGAAGCGATCATGGTAATTTACTTACTTGTAATATACTAAAATCATTAGGTATTTCTCTATTTATGCGAGTAGTAAGGAAAAGACTTTTGAAGACAAGGTGATTCCCGTATTTTTTTTTATTTTAAAAATAACATACGAAGTGCATGGTAATTGATGACTTCAGCGGTTTTTCCGAGATATAAATTATTGTTGGAACGATACACATAATTATATTGTTATACAACTGTATCTTATAAGATAAACATGAGAAGGCTACAACTGTGTGTTATTAGATAAACATGAGAAGGCTATACAAGTGTTCGAAAACAACAATCTCCGAAGAATACTTGTACCGGTTAAAGAAAACCAGAGACCAATGCTGAACTCTGCGAACAATTTAAGCCTAATATAGTTAATGTCTTCAGGACTCGAAGACTCAAATGGGCCCCAGTTACATTGTTAGATGCGATGGATCTAGAGCTCTTTGTAAGGTTTATGAAGGAATCCTTTAGACACTCGGCGCCTACGCCGCCACCGGAGGAGATGAGTGGACAACTTTAAGAGGGGCGCAGAGAAGCTGATTGTGACAAACTGGAGAAAAAGAGCTCTGTATAGAGATCCAGGAGACCAGTGGTGGATTCGGCATGGACTTGAATGATCTGTAGCGCACGCTTACGTCAAGTTACTACATATCCGTATATCCAAATAATTAGTATTTCTTTACGGCTATATTATTGTAGATTATCTATAGACACACTACTGAATAAAAATAACTGTCATATTCAGATCATTACAAATAGTTTGTACTCTTTCATATTCAACCTATTAATTCGTATATTTATGCGAAGCGAGAGAGTATAAAAATTATGGGAACTGCGTTTCCTTCTAGGTGTGATTGAAAGAATGTACAATTCTCGATTCGAGTGTATAGAAATATGGGATAAATGTAAACACGTGCTAAATAATGTTATTTTCAATATTTACAGCTGTATATGCATCAAAGTGTGTCACATAATCGCATCATTTAATGGCTTGCCCCTCATTTACTCATAGACCAAGACTGCCTTCAAAGTATAAGTCTATGGCGACTAACTTTCACATTTATATCTTATTAATCTGCCCTCTGATTATGGAGGATTTAAATTAATTTTTAGTTGTTAGCTACGTAACCTAGTCGAAGGGTAGATGTATAATTTTTATCAACCAGATTCTCGTCAAAAGCGATAAACAGAAACAAGTGCAAAACTATTGCAATACATTTTTAGTTGTTACGAGTATATTATTACTACTGATTTACATTGTTCGTCATAAATATGAAGAATGTAAACAATCTCTTTGCTTAGAAGCTGTATGAAGGATTTTCAGGGAAAACTTTCCTAATGGTAGTGAAAGTTTTAATACCCATTTCGGAGTTATTTCCCCAAGTCAAGCCTTCCTTTAAACTCCAAAAGTTGAGATACTTCTCGCTTCCCACTCTAAAAAAGAACGAGATAGCTGGGATATTATTTCAATGATAAATTACAAGAGATTTGAAGAACTTTAATTAAATTTGAATAATTAAGATCTATTCTGGGGATTGTTTCAATTTTTGATGATCGTATCTAGCGAACTTGGAAACTTTTCTGTCGGAATGCTTTTGTTCACGAGAACCGTGCACGGTTTTTCTGTTTTACCTTATCTCGCTCGATTTAAGTGTCGGCGAATACTTTTTTCAAAAGAAAATTTGCTTCACTAATTTAAGTTTAGGCGTGATTAATCTTTTTTTTATTCAACTTATGCATATACTTACTATAAATAAAGTTCGTTCTCCATTATAATTATATCATCATTACCTAGGGTCAATCCACTGCTGAATGAAGGCCTCCTTTACATCCATCCACTTTTATTGGTCTCTGGTTCTTTGCCGCCACGTACTTTCGCTGAACTTGATGAGTTTGTTAATCTTGCTGGTTCTAAGGCATTAATCATTTAGTACACATTCAGTACAAATATATATTCAGCAATCTATTACCAAATACACTAGGTTGATGATTTCTATTGCTTCGCTGTCATGTCTTCATTTCTTTTTATAGTGTATCCGCGTTATGTCCAACATGTACCTTGATACGCTAATTATTTTAATGTTTACATATATCTTATATTGAATCCCCATATTTCATATGCATTCATTAGCACTGATAACACTTTGTTTTAACAAAGTACGTGTTAGGCATAATTACAAAATCACACACTGAAAATCGTCTCGACTGGAATATGGTCATTAGTCAAAATCGAGTGCAATGTTTCAACTTTACTATCTTCCATGTGGACAAACGATGACATGCCGTATAGCGACAGTGACGTGACGCAGATGCCGGAAATGAATGAAAAGGTTACTTAAAGTTACTTCTGTTGCGGTGCGACATTTTAGTTTTATACCTGCGCTCCATATCAAGTGAACTGTTTTTTTTTTCTTTCAACTTTTCAAAATCAAAATATTGCATTCGAGCTGTATATTGTGTATGTGTGTATGTACATTATATTAAGACATGTCGAGGGTATACTGACAGAAATCATTAACTCATTAAATCAAGTTCTGAGATAATCGCAAAAAGGACTTCAATTTTTTTAAAGCGTTCTCCCACGTAGATTTTTTTATGATATAAAAACATTTTTTCTACATTATAAAGACTAACCTTTATGGCAAACATAATATATGACATTTTACAAGTCCTGTATTTTGTATACGCAGAACGCATTAGGTCATTATCATGCTTTCTATCAGAATAAAAAAATAACAATATGATTTAATAATGTTTCCATTTTCTCACCATTATATCCTTTGCCTTTGTGCATTTTACCAGGACGTAGAGCGTAAAATTGTATACATTTTGGCATTTAAAACAGAAAAACAGCAAAAAACTGAAATAATGCGTTCTGTCAGTATACCCTCGATGTATTTTGTGAATACTTACCATTTTTCATTAATCGACATATTCAACGTGTTGCAGTCAAGACGAGTTTAGATATGCGACGGGGCTAAAACTATAATTATGTGTAGCTGAATGTATTTTTTATTATTAACTAATTGCTAATATTAATTTGTTAAGCGCACTCAATTCAAGTGTTTTTTTATGAAAACATACCTAATTTTTCAATACCTCAGAAAACACATGTGTGTCGCTGAGTTTCAAAAACCGCTATAACACTTTTTTGAAATAATGAAGATATATATATCGATGGATTCGTTATTAAAATCTCTACATGAAAATTTTATCGCCTCTTTCAAAATCCGCTACGATTAACTGTCATTTATGAAACAAAATCAATGCGTCTATCAATAACCGCTATAACACTACTGAAACATTCAAAAACCTTTTTAGTTCAAAAAGTTTTTATTGATTTTCTCAACATAATGAAAAAGTATTATAGCGGGTTTTCAAACTCAGCGACACATGTATCATCCGGGTGAATGTTCGGCGAAGAATGCGACAGTAAAAAGATGTGAGGTTCTACTCCCACTTAACCTAACTTTTTTTCTAATAGGTATGTGTATTTACTGGAGTATTACAACATAATGAATTTTAACTAAAAATAATTTAACATTCTTAAATCTTACGTTTATTCAATATTGAATAAAATAAATAATGAAAGGTCTTTATGTAGCTCGTGAAAAAAAACCAAATTCCCTTTACTGCAAATTTACTAATTTAATATAAATTTTATTTTTGAACCATTTTTATTAGACTAAAAATTACTGTTAGAGATGGCGGAAAAGTGCTTGTCGCAAAAATAACTTCTGAGGAAAACTGTTGCTCAATTCTCTAGAAACGAGGAGCAGACTTTTTATGAAACCACGTAACTAAAAGCATATTTCTTGTAGTCCATTGGTAATCATGTACTCCGCATGTTTTTGCTTGCTTTTATAAAATCCTTTGCTTAGCTTTTACCAAAAGAAAATCTCGCGTTTGCTTTCAGTTCATAAAGAAGCGCTAATGAGACTCGGGTAAGATAACACTAACTGTGACCAACTTTTATGGAAGTACTGCGACCGAGCTTTGCATGAACTTTTTATGTCCATTATTTTTAAAGAACGCATCCATGTTTTTATATACAGTATTTATAAAATACATTTGCATCTATTTAATCCTTTCTATGCCGCTATTAGTTAATTATAGTAATTAACATAAGAATTGGTGTAATTAGGGCGTCCAAAGACGCTTTGGGCACTTAACCGGTTAAGTAAATTACAACAAAAATTGTCTATTAATATTTCCTACAATTATGAAATTTATTTGTCTTGACTCATATTTTTCATCGCCACTATTAATTTACGTTTAAAAAATAAGCACTATTTATACGTAAATTTGAGTTAATGGTTGATCGCTAAAGCCATCCATAATATGTCAGATCAACAAGATGCTAGTATACTTTGGGAAGATTATCTAACGACAGAGAACACTACGTGGTGAAAATATGATTTTTTAACTTGTGGTCCATAATATCTGGTCTACTAGTAAATATAAAAAGGTCGTGTCAAAGTTGTTTGTGTCAATAAATTTGCTCTATGACTCGATCCGACTCATATTTCATCAGGGCTGTCGAAGACATAAATCATAAATATTTATAATTTTAAATTTTTATTTATAATATAAATTATTTAAGTTTTGTGCATCTACTGCCGGGTCCACACTGGCAACAAGTTAAGTTGCTGGCAACCTCGTTAGATTTTACGATAATTATGATGATTATCGTAAAATTTCTTAAGCAATTATGGTAAGTATCGTAAAATTTAATGAGGTTGCCAGTGTGGAAATGGCTTAATATCCACTGTGGTTCACGTAGTGGCATGGACCTGGGGTTAACTAATTCAGGAAGTCAACACCCATGATATAATTTTTTCCAGTTTTGGTTGCATTATATTCCAAAACTCTTCTGTAAAAATCGTTTCCGATTTTATAAATGGAAATTTCTCGGTGTACATAGTAAACAAACCTACGAATAAAAAAAGACAAGAAGGAACATACCGATTCATCGCAGTATAATCTGGCAATCAAATTTGCCATTTCAAAAAGCGACGATTTTGCTTAAACAAATATCACGTGGTCTGTACGTGTGCGGCAAACTTCGAATGTGTTTGTAATTTTGTGTATTTTATGTTTGTGTATCACGCATTGTCGGCCATATTTGCCGGCCTTTCTGATTGCCGTGATTTGTACACATTTTCCTTCCTGTCTTTTTTTATTCGTAAAAACAAACAGTATTTTTTATTAGTTATATGGAGTTGGCCTTGAATCTATAATAAAATAATACACAATTAAAAGATTTTGAAATAGAAAAAAAACACATTTCCAAGCTTTCAGCCGTGCTCACTCATGAATGTCATTCGTCATTTAGATAAGTATATACACATTTTGATGTTATCTTGCAAAGTGCGAGTGTAATGTTTTCAAATAATTGATATGGATTAATTATACCATCGTATTATTTTCTCGAAATCATAAACATACTATAATAGTATTTGAGTATCACTATGTTGAATTTGAATTGGGTTATAATAATAATATACCCGTATATATATCAATAGTATGTTTGCTACAAAATCCACCCAAGTTATCAGTACGTACTTGCACAGGTTTGATTAAAAACTATGATGAAATTAACATTTTAAAAATATTAATTCTTAATATTATTTTGACAGCCCTGTTTTCTAATCGGCGTACATCTTGCAGGTGTTTATAAAATAATCATAATGTTCAGCGGCAGACAATATCAATAATAATAATAATGTTTCTTGAAATAAAATCTCCGATGATTAGTGATTTTTGCGAAAAGATCGATTTAAATTAACGTACTTAACGACGCCGAGGTCTTTTTTATACTAAATTATATGTGAATGTCGAGCTCTTCAGCCCCCACTTAATCGTTGAAAACTGAAACATATGTGTTGAATTTAATTTAGCTAACGCAATAATTGTATTTTTATCAACGAGTTACCTACTCGTTAGGTACAGAGAAGTTTCGACACCCATATCGAGTTATGAAATACGCTATTTGAAAGTGCGCCTTCTATGCGAAGAGGATTATCAATTTAAACAAAAGCTCTTCAAAATTGCTTTGACTAAGTTACACGCCACGCGAGAAAAGTGGAAAGTTAAACGCTGAGTTAAGTTTGTTTGCGTATAGAATATTCGACTAATGCATGAATTGCCTTGATATTGAAACGATGTGGAACTAAGCTACGAAAAATAAAATATCACAAGAAAAATTGGTTGTTTATTTATGAAAAATGTAAGGTTTCTTTATTTATTTTTATTCCTCACCTCAATATAATTATATCAGAATATAAAATAACCACATAACATTGGAGAGCTTTAGCAAGGTGGATGGAGCAAATTGAAAGTACTACAAAATTCCTCGTCAGATGCCATGCACGCTGCGGATTTTCGGAAGACGTGATACCAGGTCATGGAGAGGTTAGTTGGGGCACAAACCATGAGGGTTGCCATGAGAGGTCTTCCTAAGAAGGAAAAATACATATCAATGTCATTCTGTATTTTGCTTGCTATGTTTCATTATTGTATTTTGCAAGTTCCATTTTTACAAAAAAAAAAAAAAAAATATTAAACTACTAGTGATCTTTATATAGGTATCTATTCCATTAATGATCTACAAAAAACTCCGTAAAAACTAGTAGAGGTACTCTTCTAAACCAGGGATACTCAACCATTTTCGAATAATAACATGTTTTAGGATACTATAACGTTTTCCAATGCGTCGCATTTGTATAAGTAATATTTTAATACACAACGAATATAATATAATTAATCAAGATTTTAGCGATTTAATCTATGAATTTAGAAAATTGTTTTATGTTAATCAATATAATAACATGATATTTAGAATGTTTGCTCCATACTGTGCTATTTCACGTTTTTTTTAATTTAATTTGCTTTGGAGTCTTAACAAAGATATTATCAAATTAAAATATTTTTTTTATTTTAAACTAAGATTTTAGAATCTAATTTGGTATTTATTAAAAATACATAACTTTCAGAATTCTCAGATACACGTGGATCAGAAAAAACTTTGAAAAATTATGTAAGTATTTTTAATGAAGACAATAATATTAATGTTCAAAAATCATATTTTATGAATAATAATATTGTAATGTTTGGTTCTACAACCACCTACATTTAGCTTTTAAGGCAAGTTACATACTTCAATGCAATTATTTCAGTACTCGTCAGAATAATGTTGAAATAATACTATCTTCTTTACTTCCGTACAATAGAATCAAAGGAGCTATGAATATGGGAACAGTGGGTTTGTAAAACAATAAAATATACCATTGTAATATTAAATTTGTAAAAAAACTTATTTACACAATTGTCAAAATATTTGTGTTGGGAAAAATATTCAATAATAAGTATATCAATTGTATCTACAGAAGATTTATAATATTATATGATATTATAATATTACCATGTTTGATCCTAAGAAGATCATCATATGAGGTTATATTAATAGGTTTTTGTTTTTACGAAAAATGGATATTAGCCACTTGCTCAACCTATAAGATCCATACTCCGTGTCCAACCATATATTTAAAATATAACATATGATTTTTGGGGAGTCAAACCCGTGACTCGCGATATTATAAGCCTGACGCGTAATCACTCGGCCTGCCTAGCTACATATTAATTTATTAACTACGTGTAATAAAAAATTACATCACCTGCACTGGTATAGGTATCAAATTCCATTGATACTTAAAAATCATAATTCAGATGACCTGATGAAATGTCACGGAGAAACCCTTTTAATATGTATGCATATACTAATTTATAAATAAGATATGGTAGGGAGAAATATTACCCAAAAAATGGAACATGGGGTTATCATACCCTCTAAAGGGAAGGAATGCCATGGATTACTCTAATTACAGTGGCGTACCTAACGCTTTTGAGAACAGCTTATTAGGTATTCTCCAACATTCTAAAAGTTTAAATACACAAAACAAAATGCACTACAGGCAAACATCGTTGTGGTTCCCGCTCAGTGATTCGGTAGCAATTTTTAACGCAGATGACGCAATCGATTCGTCAGAAGATTTAAAAGGGGGTCTCAAAACGGTTCAAACCACTAATTAAAATTATTAAATCGTACCAAAATCGTAAAAAGATGCACATTTCCCACACATTGAGCATAAAATATTATTATTATAACAAAATTCCTGAAACTATCGTCAAAATGGCCTACTAACATTATGTGTCATCAGACTCATCAGTCATCATTTTTATCTTCAATCATAATTGGATAGGAATGGAATACATCATTATCTTTACTAGGTAGTAGGTACGTTGGTCGTTGGAATTTATAGTTTTTAATTTATTTTTTATTATGGGGCGAGGGGCAAAATCAGTGCGTCGGGCCTAAAGTCCCTAAGTCCCTAAACCTGCCACTGCAGTGAAGTCGACCAGTGATTAAGTGTTTGCCCTACGACAAATATTAGTATTTTTAATTATCAGCCATGCTAATTTTAATTAATTTTATCAGTTTCTACGTGTGAGTACGTTAAAGTTACTTGCGATATTACATCCATATTATTAATTATAATATTGTGAACAGAACCCAACCTGCAGACCATAAATAATAGACAACATACTTATGGAAAATACATAGTGCCAACCACTAAAAACAAAAACACGCGATTTTGACGTGAGTCGAAAATGTGTAGGCATGTAGAAAATGATAAAAAAACGTTCATTGAGTCATGCAGGTGTCGTTGCAGTACGGTACAACGTAAGGTGACCTCATTGTGTTTCTGGTGACTTCGACAGATTTTGCCAACTGACAATGTCCATTTAAACTATTTAAAGGTTCAAAATGCGCTACGTGATGGGAGCATCCGTCTGAAACACCAAGAAAAACGACATTACACACTTTTTTCCCATAGCTTATTGTGACGTAACGTGATAGTACGCGACATGCATCTCAATATAATCTCAACTTAACCTTCAAAGTGTAGTTCAAAATATACCAAGAGCTCTACATTTTAGATATTATCTTAAGTTGATCTGCTCACTTACCAACATCCTAACAGTGAAATTAAATGGTAAGTAAATCGATCTCTGTCAACGAGACATTGTTTGGAAAAACAAAGACAAGAGGATAGTCACTAATATATACTATATATATATATCTAACTGTACCTTTGACCAATTATTACATAAAATTATTGACACTCACAGCCAAATCTAAATGTATATTCAAAACTTAGAGGTGAGATTACTCGTTCGCAATCTAGGATTCCTAGGTGAACTATGGAACCAAAAACAAAATTAAGGTGAGAATTGGTTAAATGGGAAAGATAAAGAAGAAAGTTTTAAATTTAGGCGTATAAATGCTGATTATATTGGCTGTCTTTTTCTTGCAAACGCCCTTAGAATAGCTAAAAAATCATTTTCCTAACATTATATACCTAACACCTGTGATGAACTTATCCGCTTCTGAATATAAGAGTCGCGGGTACACATTACGCAGCTGGATTTTTAAAAATCAATAGTTTAGTAAATTAAAAATGTTTGGATTTAATACACTGACTGGGAAACTATCAACTACTATTTCTCGAAATAAACTTTTAAGAAAATACGTTTTCAGATCATGATCCATATGAGATTGTAGAGTCGATTAAAAGAAAGAAAATGTATATTACAAGAAGAAGAAGAATAAGATGACTAATTTATCTGTATATAAAGTGATACAGCAAACTTCATACAACGTCATTTATTATAAGAACTAAAATAATTATTTACCTTTAACACGTCAGCAAACAATATAAACTTCGTGAGTGTCACTTGATGTTAATGAATAATAACAATCACGTTCCAGAAGTCTCGCAACTCTCACTCTTAAGCGTGTTCATAAATGTGATACATCACACAAGTTAGGAACAAGATACTTGCTCATAAAACTACGGCATAATATTTTAGAAACGTGAGGATATAAATTTGGCTGGCTCCACGCCCGGTAATAACAAACTTTTTGTGAGGAATTAATCTTGGCGTAGAAACCGACGCATGCGTGACTTATGTTACGAATATATGTTTTTGCCTGAATAACCATGACAGGCTAGGGACAAAAGTCAGGTAAGTGACATACGACATATTTGAGGGAAATCGGCCAAGAAATAAAGTCTATATATAAAAATCGACTACGTCTCTAACATTTATTTTTTCAAATATTGGCATTAGAAAAAAATTCTTGATCGATCACCATAACCGCATTAGACCCCTAGGTTACTGGTACTTCGAGGCTTCACAGGCAATTGTATTTATTTATAATAACGGTAGCTTAGTAATAACCAATGTGGATTCATAAAACGTAAGCAGATTATTTATTTATTTAGAAAACAAAACAGTGTGGACATAACAAATCTAAATTGAAGACATCCATAACATAAGATTTACATAAAAACAAATATTATTCTCACAAGAGAGAAGAAGAAAATATAAAAAAAACAATATATACAATTGTATACAGAATAATACTAAAAATGTCTTTGGGGAGCGCATTGAATAGTTTTGCACCCCTCGCTATCCAAAAAAATGTTATTTCCTATTTATTTTGATAATAATAATTATGTCCATGGTCTTCGTTTATTAGTGGGTGATTTATACGCAATATTTGTTTTTAAATAGGTAAATATAGGAAAAAAATACAGGTCAAAATAATATAATATAGGCGATCCAGGTGATAGACCCCCCTGAGCTGTAGCTCTTATGTGCTGACTAGACGGCAGCAACATCCCTGCGCGGTATAATTTGTGCAAAAAAATACGAAACACTTACAGCGCTTTTCGGTTCGCGCGAGCTACAGTTTTCCCGTCCATACACACGGACTTCCCGATATAAACCAAGTTGCGCAGGTAAGCTTGTGGTAAAGCATGAGCGTCTAGCTGACATTTTAGAGCCCGTACCATAATCTGACCATATCTATAATAATAGCTGATATTGCAATATTATTCTATTTGAAGAATTATAATAATTATTATATGATTATGGTGGTATTCAAAAGTTAGGCTGTTAAAGTGCGATATTGCAAGCACCTATTTTTTAATATCTAACTTGATAAGTAAAATAATTAGTATCTATTATTGATTAATTTAATAAAAACGCAAAAAAAAAATTTAGTAAGTAATTACTTATTCAACTTTTTTGAAAAAAATAATAAAAGTTAATCAATAATACAATGCAGTTTCATCATGAATTGACAGTTAACACAATAAAAGTAATTAGTATATCTATTGTTTATTGGTGATATTCATCTCGAATTTATTTAGATTAAATAGTGTGATAATAATAAAAAAATACGTTTAACTATAAGAAGGATGTCAGTAGAATACAAATGTGACAAGCTGGTATATATTATTTTTGTGGCTTATTTTTTGTATAACCTAATATTTTGATATAATAAAAGAAAAATTCAGTTCAAAGAGTAAACAAATAAATTCCCGAAATCCGTATAATCACTTCGGCATACAGTAAGAAAAAAATAACAACAGCAGAAACATGTTAATTAATTTAGCTTTAACCGTATGGAGATACCCTTTTTAATCCTTTTTTCGGTAACAATGGCCCGGAGGTATGAAAAAAGTCCAAATGTTAATATTATCACGGTTCATGCAAATGTTACAGTGTTAACAAAAAGGGATAAACAACATTTTAATATGTTAATTGGGGTAAATTAGCATTAGCGGCAGTGCAAAGCGGTAACAGCCACCCACGTGTACTTTAATTGGGATTTAGGCGAAGATTAATTTCATCCAACACCACAAATAAGCTTGCCTTTATTAATGATGTGAAACAAACAACGGAATACTTAAACTTTAACCTCACTAAATAAAATATTGAGACCATCTTCACAAAAGAATAGAGGCTAAATTCAAATTATCTTCATCGTACCATTCGTACCTACGTGGCACCTTACATAAATTATTGTATTCTACCATTAACATAGCAACACAAAAATAATAAATCGCATTAATTGACAACACAATATTCAATTTCATTATATCATAATTCACAATTATTGTTTTACTGCATAGGATAAGCTTTTATAGTGGAACAATTTAACCTTGAAATTCCGTAGATTGCGATTTCTTCTACTGCACAAAAATTACATAGGGTAAATTTTATTATTGTTACCGTCATTATTTCCGACATGCTCTTACAATACCTCAGTTGAGGCATGGTCTAAAAAGATCGTGGCTAGGCGATGCGCGGATTGTGCAAATGACGTGTGCCGAACGAAATATGATTTTTCATATAAATCCAACATGCATCCATTTAATGTTCTGTTTATTGTTCTATTAGTAACAATAATAATATATCCATTGACATGTTTTCTTTTTCAAGTAAATGGGTAACGTTTTTAGTCATCTTTACACGATTTAAGAATGAATACCCCCGTCGCCATCATGAAACAAATTGACGTGTTCACAGCTCGACGTTCGTTCTCCGATTGCCAGCGAGTCCAAAATTTCATCGCACCTATAGTTCTATAGTTGAAAATTATTTGCCGTTTCACTGAAGTACCGTCTTAAGCCTATTGCGTCGTTTTCATATTTCATGACAAAACCATCGAGCTTCAAGCTTATGTGGTATGTTTATAGTTAAATTCGTATAGGTTTCAAACGTTCATAATTTTTGACGTTTGCACGAAAATCGGGCAGGGCCGTTCATTAGTTGGCTTATTGATAGTAAGCCGTGTGCAATCAATGAAGTGTCGGCTGATTGGTATATATCAGTTTTTAGTCAATGAGATTTTATATCACTATGATGCTGGTGCAGGGGCGGGTCTAGCGGTAAGCGGACTAATTATTATGGAAATAAATAATAATATCAGTGAATATATTATATAAATATATTATGTAATTATCATGGTCGAATTGATTTCTACAGTTCAAAGTAAAATTTTCCATTGCACTTGGTGGTAGGGAAACGGATTTACAGTACCGTATTTTCGACTTGGTACAGACCGTCAAATAAATAAGTTTCATTCAAGAAACATTTTTTTTATAATCAACTTAGGTACGTTATTTTAGTTGATTGCAATATCTACGCAACAACGTAGACCGTAGCGCCGTAGAGGTTATCGAAATTGGCGTAGAGATATAGTTCCATGGTTTTCGGACTCAGATGCAACGAGACCAACAATGTACCACACGGCATAAGTGATCCCTGATTTACGATCGGGCTCATACGTTGCCTGAATGCCCGCGGGGGCAATGGCTATACGCGATAAATTTACCTATGCTTCTAGTTGCAAATTACCCCTGGTTATGTGCCGTGAATTTCAGCGAGAAGTGCTCGAAGCTGAAACGAAAGCTTTGTAGCTAACTGGTAGACGATATAATTAGGACTTACGATGCATATTAGAAGTAATTGATAGTTTGACGTATGAGTTGCTGAAAGAGACTAACTAGCGCCATATTGTTTGTATGTAAGAGTTTAAATAGGGTATAACTAATTTTACTGAAAAACGTTGTACCTATATAATGTTGTATTGTGAATAGAATTTTATTAGATTTTTTGATTTACTTAGTATTGTATTTTTGATCTGAAAATTTTTTTTATTTTACAATATTAGATCAATAATCATCAGGACACACGATATATCGTTAATATATTTGTTTTTGAATCCTGAACATTTATATAATAGGTTGAGGTTGAGCAAATAATATCTAATAACCATTATACCTTTGTGCGGAGAAAGCGAGTCCAGTTTCCCAATCTCGATTAATTACGTTTCCGGTAATCCCTTAATTCTACCGTCCACATACCTGAAGGTATTGACCATTTCATAGCGGCATTCAATTGATTGGACCATTGTGTAGGCAACCTCATTCTTCATAAAAACAAAATTTTAAACCCGTACTACGAGTATATTTTTTTTAAATAACCTATATTCACCGTTTTTGCGACCATGACACGGGAACACTCTTAACATGCGCCTCCAATACCACACTATAAAGCCACCAATCTTACATCTTTATCATGGCGTAACGAACGAGAATCGTCATTCAAAGTTATGCCAAAAGCATTGCATAAAAACTTCCTAATGTCCTTGTTATGAATCACATGCACTAGAGTGTGCAGGATTTCTAATTTGACTAAAATATTATTAATACTCACGCTTAGATCAGAATAGACCTTGTTTTATGACGCCGGTAATTTACTACTGATCGGCCGATAATGTTGTTAGTTTTGGGTTCGAATCCTGGGTCTGGCAAAAAGAATACATAATTTTTTATATACTCGTACCTAATAGTTTTCCCAAGTAGCTTACATCTATTTCTAGTAAAAACTAAAAATATGTTAATACAACCTAACATAAGATGATCTTCTTATGATTGAACATTGTAAAAAAATAAATAAAAAATACTTAACTACTTCATTTTATCGTTTGTCAATTTATGGCTACGGCCGTATGTTGTAGCTTAGCCACTGGGTAATGCCAATAGAAATAGAGTATTTCAAAAAAATACTACCTAAGTCTTAGGTCAATAATTATTATAAACAATCATTATTCGTAGGATGTTATTTGAATGGTCAAAGACATACCTTATAATCAGTATCTTTAGAATTATCTTCAATTCTTTTATCTTCGTGCCGATTTTTTTAAATAATAAAATGCCTAATTCTTGTCAAATTTGGGATCACAGAGATTATAAAATATATTTTTTTTTATCGTAAATATTTCACTATAAATAATGTTAACATTAATTATACTAATTGTTTTATAAATGCGTTTAAAAATTAATAAATCTAAAAAATCTTAACACCACAGCACATGTATGTACTGAAATATGACTATATTCTAAATCATTAGATCAAGAGGTTTAAAATAATACTATTTTATGTAAAAAAATACTTTATGCAGTCATCAACTGTTTAAAATAAATTTAAAGGATATTAAGGCTTTAAAATCATATAAATAGATTATCTACAACGTTTATGGAATGTCCAGGGTTGTGCTCTGAAAATACCATAAAATCTCCATCTTGACTTACGTTGGGCATGTGGGCCCTTAAAACTAAACAATTTCCTCTCATACTAAATCTTAATAGCAGACTGGCCAGTGGGTTTGGACAATGTATCCATATATAATAATAACGTATCTTCTCTTTATTGAAAACTTGCATTTAGTTTTAAACAACTAGACTTTCGACTATATTTATTATTATATTTGTCAGTATTTGAAAGCGAAAATTTGGGTAGAGTAGTAAAAATACTGCCTTACCTTCTACCAAGAATACGAGTAATTTTTACTTCATAAATTATTTAAACAAAATGCTCAATCTACTAAATTTACTTCTGCCTTTTACTTCATCAAAAAATTACGGTAATTCGTATTCATTGTAATGCAAATACACATCACGATCCAGCGTTCATTTGTACAAGCTCTTTTCTCCCCTCCCCGTTCATTTTTCTCCACGCCATATTCTTTTTACGTTCTACAACAATATTTGCATTTATTTCATTTCTTTTCATGTTTGAAAGATTGTCGCGGGAAAAGCACACTGGCTAGAAAGACAGTACAAAAACAGTTTTGTATGAAAAATAATTCTCATTGTATTACATACCTCTTTCAGTATTTTTTTTGTTCATTAATATAATTTAAACATAATTTTTAAGCCAAGTTACATTAACCTTCTAGCTTTCAATTTTTCTGGTAGCATCGATCATTCTTGTGTCCAATATAATATATTTTATTTAATAGTCTAGTTCATAATATGCCATACATATTTTTCGAGAAGTTAAGATTAATCGAAGAGTTTATATTTCAATATGGACAAAAACCACTCGAAATGGAAAAGCTAAGATGAGTATTTTTTTTATTTCAGTATTTATCACATTTCCTTCATCCCTTTTTCGAAATGGTTTGGTGTCAAAGTAACTTTCAAAACTTTCAGTCTCGGAGTCGAGGGAAATTTTTAGTTTTATAAAACTCAAATAATGTTAAAATTTTAAGGCTATTTCCTGTTGATAACCAACGCTATTGATTCATATGTAAACTTTCCAGTGGTAAGAAGTGACTATGAAACGGAGGTAGGTATAATATGATAGATAAACATAATGAACAATACACATATGAATAGTCATCCTTACAAGATTTAATGAGAGATAAAATTATATTAACTCTTAATGCTTAGGTAAACACTAACGACAAGAATACGAAATCAATGAAAATTTTGAAACTAACCGATGATATAGGTGAATTAAAATTATGTTTTTTTTTACATGTATTCAAATTTATATTTATTGTGTAAGTATAATTATATCAAATTCTTGTAGCAGTGCAAGCGACTCTATGTGTTGGTATCATTACTTTCAAAAGACACTTAACGCTGTTTCGAAGTGATTTCTCCGTGGCCGCAATGACCGAAGAATTTGTCCTTCCTCTACCTATTTTTTCTCGGCAATAGATAGTGATATTTATTGTATATATATATATATATTTATTTTAAATTCTTTGTCGGTAACTGACTTTATTAATTCTTTTGGAAACGGTCAAGGATTTAATAGTTTCTCGGTAGATAGTATTTACAATTTATTATACAAATTATACTTTTAATAAAGAATTAAAAAAGTGATTTCTTATTCTAATAAATATGTTGAATTGGTGACAACTATAATATGATATTAGGTATTATAGATGCAGGTGATTTAAGATATATATTTATTAAAAATTATTTATTTAAAAAAAAAAAAAAAACTATCTGCGCTGGCGTGATAGGTGGGTAGTTGATAGATACTTGGGTACTTATTATTTTAAAAGCTCGTCGGAATTAAAAATATTTTTAAGTAAGCGCTAAATTGTCGTTACCACTGCTAGATATTGTATTTATCGCTCCATCTGCGTTTTCCCATATTGCCTATTACGACTGCACGGGGCTTAGCCGTAGGCAGAATCTCATGGTGGAGATTCTTTCTTCATGCGCTTATCCATCCCATCATTCCTTTCATGTAACACAGCCCTGAATAAAAATTATGTATTCCACACGCGACTTATTTCGTCAACGACAGCGGTGCTCACTTTTTCATAACTCGACTTTACGGTTAAAGCAACCCGAAAACTTAAAAAGAGGGTCGACCAGTGGCGTCGGATTTATGCCACGTTAAATGCTATAAAGCTCAAACTAATCACTGACATTTCAAGATTTTGGTACATTATAAAATAACAATATTTTATTTGAAAACTTAACTACATTTAAAATTTAATATATAAAATAAAATAGATAACCTTTTCTGCTTCGGACCTGTCTGTCATTATTACTACACGTCTTTTTTTGTTGACTACATTAAACGTATTTGTACATCTATCTACTTACATTTAAATGCGGCTAAAATTACACTATAATACAATAGATTTACTCTTTACACTGCATTGAGTCAGGATTTTTCTTGGACCGTTAATTTTACTGGTAACCATCAGCCGCTTAAAATAGTCTAAATTTCCTGACCTATGCTGGATGTACACGTCAACTGGGATAGTGTTTTCAACCTTCTTACTAAAGCAGAAATTTACCCTGTGCACAAACTTATAGGTCAAATCAAACATCGGCAGATAATTAAATATGAGGATCCCTATAAACAAAGTGAGACTCACGCCAATCGACCAGGACAAAGCACTCGATGAAGCAATCACTGACGATACTTGAAACGTGACAGCGGGCAGTTTTCTGATCAATCGTCGTGCTAACTTATTAATACACGTATTGGTGATCTGCTAAACGATGGTTAGGTTCTTAATTGTTGCCAACTAGTTGTATTTCTTGATAATAGATTGTTAGAAGGTTTATTGTTATGGTATTATGGTAGATGTATAGGTAAACTTTTTTTTAAATCGGCATACTCGGAAAATGCTTGCAGCATAACAGTGTGCCGCTACACACTGTTTAAAAAATATTGATAATATAGAATACTATTCATGAGTTTTGTTTCTAAATAAGTTTTTATAATGTAAGTAAACATTTTCATTCCAAATCTGAGCATATTGGTTTCAGTTGAGTAGGGGTCATAATAACATAATATCGTCACCGTTCAGGCAAAAGTCACCAACCCTGAAAATGGCAGTTTTGAGTTGAGTATGTCACCCGAAGCGTAAAATTATGTTCTTTAAGATGCAAAACTCACCACGGTACATTAGTTAGTAAAATTTTGCTTAAATCCGAATTATTTGTTTTTCACTAAATGACTTTCGATAAAATCTTAACAAGCAAAAGTCATTATAGGTGAATAGACATTATTGACTATATAAAAAAAAATCCTTCGTTATAAATACACAAGCAAAAGTCACTATACTATGGATGGTGAGTTTTACTGATCCTTCTTTTGGCTAACATTGCTCAGATTATTAACAAGCAAAAGTCACCAAACCATAATTGAGCTACCTTGCCTCCTTCAAAACCTTCCAGATGTTTTAATTAGCATCAAAAAGTAAAATTACCTTAAAGAAATTATTAAGAAGACATGAGAAAATAATTTAATGTAGATAAAACCTTAAAAACATTAAAATCTGATTTTTCCTGCATTTTCAAACTTTCAAATTGCGATATCTCAAAACTATGTTTTTAGGGTTGGTGACTTTTGCCTGAACGGTGACGATATGTAGTATACTCTTAGTACATTTATGAAGCGCTTAGTTTCAAAAGCCCCTAAAATGGTTTTTGAACATTTTTGAGTTAGATATGTATTTAGATGAATATTTTTGTTACCTATATGATGGCCAAAGATTGAACTTTAAAAAACGCCAAAAACCGTCAATACGTATGATAAAAAATTAGGGTAAATTTAAAAACACGCTAAAATGGTTGGGTGTGCTTTTAAAATACCCCTAAAATGGAAGGCTAAAATACTCTTTAGAATATAACGATTTAAAAAATACACACATAAAGTTTAAAGATTTAATAGATATGATTTTTCTCATTTTTCTTAAAACTACCTAAAATCGTTTTTCTGATTTTTCTTAGAACTACCTAAAATCGTTTTAGGGGCTTTTGAAACTAGGCGCTTCATGTATTGAAAAAATAACGTGTGCATTTTGGCTTCAATGCCGCAACACCACGGTTTCCACGTCATGTTAAATAATTTGAAATCTCAAAGTATACATTACATCATAGGTACTTTAAAACGAGGGTGTATTTAAATGAATTCTTGTATTCATTCACCTCATGTATCAACTCTAAATACGCCACTGACCGAGTAAAACCATCCCTCAGGATTTCATAAATATTTCACAACTTAACATTTTGCGCAAAACAACATTACTTATTCAACCGGCGGCCCAAAAAGAAATATATAATTTGTATAAAATATTCGTTTTTGAAATGGAAATTCTCCCCCCTGCCCCCCGGGGAGGCTCGAAATACATAATTAGCGAATGAGGGACATCAGTGTTCTCGTACACAACATCTGTCATTTCTGCTCGCTAGCATGTGTCGCTTTGTGGCTACCAACTCGCATGACGTCACAAAAATATATATAACTTTTACTATACTTTATAATATCAAACACTTCTATCAAAGTTCATTTTTTATAATATACATGTTTATGTTTACTTTGTGTGTCTCCATAACATCATAATTATTAAAATGAAATTTAAAAATAAAAACAGTTTTTCAGTCAGAGTTTGTCAAAGTGTACTTCGTATTAATTCCTAGAGACACCAAATATTCGAAAATATCAATAATCCCAAGTGATTTTAATTCAATCAGCACATTAATAGATTCATTTTATCATTTGGTGGCTGTTTTCTTCGCTGGATAGGAAATTTTTCATCTCAGCATACCGATCTTTAACGCAGGTATTATGCATGGAATGAAAATCTGATAAGACTTCACTGTATTCTTTCTATCGAAGACGTGGCCAATCACCAAAGCCTCACATAACTTTTCGTCATCAGACGAATAGAGTCTAATTCAGTGGTCTTAAACAAAATACATTTACATAAAATTGATAAAGTTTTGGAAAAAGCTTTTTGCTAAAGCTCAGTGAATGCATATACGATGGCTTACCTCGCTGACAGTAGTTTTTTGCAGTGGCTGTAGGTATTGCAAAATAAACATTACACAAAATTCAATATGGAACGGGAAATTAGGATACAGGGGGTCCTCATTATCGAATTTGTAGGAAAATTCAAAATAAAAACTTAAAAAACACAAGCGCAATAGCTCACAGTCAGCAATAATTGTCAATTTTTTCTTCTCTTCTAATCTTTTAATTTTCTTAATGTGTCCTAATTAAACCCATTTACTAAGTAATTTTGGTCCTCGTTTTAAGCTGATTCGCTATTTTTGGTCTCAATTACACTCAAATAACGATGACCCCTGTATCTAGCTATGTCTAGTTTGATTCAAAGATTTGAGAAACTGTGAAATAAAAAACGGTATTTTCTCCCACTGGTATTTTAGAACACTGTGACAAAAACGCCACGAAACTACAAAGTTTTAAAACCACTGGCCAACTGAGGCATTTTTATTATGTCTATTTGAATTCCGTTGATTGAGTAAAAAACACAATGTTCTTTCAATCAACATGTTTGCAATTAATTCCTATTTGATGAGATATGTCTTTTTGTTTATTACATCAGCATTAGTGTCTAGTGAATACGATATATTGTATAAGCAATTTTAATAAATTCACAATAATTATTATACTAATATTATATTTGATAGGCATGATGCTAGTAGACAAAAATAAGTAATCTATACAAGACGATAATATACATATTATTTACTATGAGTTTATCATTGTTTTACATTACAAATAATGTAACTTAATCTTAATCTATCGATTCAACTTAGCTTAAAAATTATTATATATATATATATATATATTCCCTCCACAGTTAAGATTATGTATTTTTATTTGTTTTTTATTAAACTTTTACAGCTATTTCAACAATAATTGGGTGAGAGTATAAAAAAATACAACGATACATTTTCAATAAGACGTTTGTAATTCCTACTTAAAACATTATCACTTCAAATAATATAATAGACTGTATTTGAATGTTGAAAATATTATAATATTTTTTCTTTTATCGAGAATAAAACAAGTGAAACGTAACTAATTTCTCCAATTTTATTTAGGTACCTATTTAATTTACTCACGACGTTCAAATGTTATTAGAAGTTGTCTCATTGTCTATCTATAAACAGAATTAAACGTCACTCAGATATACCTATTTCTTCTGTGAGACGAATAAAATTATTAGCTTGCTATTTTGAAGTAGCTTCTTACCTGTGACTTGAAAAACAAAATTTTCTCCGCTCAAAGGGGAGTGAACAATTTGTCTTTGTAATTAATTATATTTTATTTAAGAGACAATGAAATGTGACTGTAATTAAAAGAGACACACCTTCTCGGTTAATTCAGACGTAGGATTAATGCTACATAAAATAACAATTTATTGTTGCTCTTTGTGTACAGAAAATTCGTGCTAAGAATATTTAAAATTCTATTCGCTTATCCTGGCATACGTAGTCAAATCATTTGCGAAGACTGTTGAATAGAGGCGGCTGTTTTTGGGGTGTACGCGCTAAAATCATATTATAACCAAAGTCAATGTTGTAGTACTTTCAGTAAAATTACGAATATCAAATACTTTGATAAAATATGACAATGTATAATGAAAAGAGACTAAAACTACACACATTTCCGATAACTGTATTTTCTTTAACAATTTATAGGAAAAGGGTTTGCTATGTTTATTTGGCTCTCCTGAAAAGTACTGATTTTAAATTTATCACCCCTTCATTTTCGCACACAGTTAATACAAACTATATCCTATTATTATAAATAAAATATAAAATGTAATGAATATTATATGATTTACCATGAAAATTTTCTTCATAAACTTTGATTATTTTTTATTTATTGCTTGAGTTACAAAGATTTGTTCAGTTTATTAAGTCGTGTACACACTGGATTTAGAAAACGTCATAAAAACGGTAATAATGCTTGACTCGTACATTTTACCCGTATCTTATAATAAAGCTATTGTTTGCACAAGCACAAGAATATAATTTATCATCAAATTAATATTAGTAATTTTCATAAATACTTTATTAGGCTGTCATTTTTTTCTCAGTATATACACGGCTTTAATAATAGCTGTAAGTACTGACGTCTTGCATATTATGCTTTTCGTATAATGCCAGCTCAGTGTTGCGGTCCAGTGCTATCTTTTATGCCACTTTTCATGTTAATCCTGCAGCACGTAGATCACTTCTGTAGCATCGGTGCAAGCTGAGAGAACTTTATTTCGCTGGATATTTATTTATATTTTAAACAGCCAAACGTAAATCGTAACTCTTGGTTGAAATCCCAGGTCTGGCAAATTCATTTTTTTTTGTCAATGAGTGTTTTAAATCAGTGTTTGGACCTAATGTATGAGGAAATGGCTAACATCAACTGTAGTGAAAACATAAATCTCTTAATCATGGCCCCCACATCCTGAATCGGGCCCCCATGCTGGGATCTTTGGCGGGCCCCCTATCTATCTCTAAGGATAAAGGCAGTGTGATGCTCTACAGTAGCGTTTTTCAAATGGTGTACGCGGTAAAATTAATATGTATATTTAGTGTTTTGTGTTGCATATTTTAATACATCTATTTGAATTTAGGAGTTGACGAGTGTCGAAACACAATTAAAATTTTTGTCGTACAACCATATAATTTTAAGTAATAACATTGTTGAAGGAAAATTTATCTCACTTATCTGGTCGACTGGCCTCGCCGGGTCCCTCCTGAGCCCGGGCCCCCAGGCTAGAAACCTGTCACCCCCCCCCCCCTTGTGGGGTCATGCTAGAATCGAACATGCTGATGCATTGTAATGTAATATATTTGAATCATGTGATTATTGTCGTCAAACATTGCATAAATAAAAACGCATTATATTTTACTAATAGTGATTAGTTTCGATTGTATAGAATAGATGAATGTTTATATCACCATTATAAATATCCAGGCTTAGCGATAATAACCAATAACATCCAATATCAAAAGTGATGATTTTGCAAAACGCATTTAGAGCTTAGTCAATGTTGTTTACACATATGAATCGTGTTAACCGTTCCATGAAACTTAAGCGATATCTAAATAAATGTAACACAATTTATACATTGAAGTCAATAAAGTCATTAATAAACTTATGCTGTATATTATTTGATTGGAAATCTGTTACCAAATAATGTATCATTCAAACGCCGTCAACAAGAATCTAATAACCAAATACTACCTCCATTTTGTTAGATGACAAAGAATCAAAAATGATAAGATATAACTTCGATTACTAATTAAACAAGTAATTAATAAAAAAAAAAAAAAAACTAACTTCATTGATTCTTGTGTAGCACAGAACAGAGGTGAGAATGTTTGCAACACAAAATATTTTTTTCAATATGAAATCATACCTACACCATAATAGAGACCTCTTACTTTAAATCAATATGAATACATGAACACTAAAAAAACTAATTAAAAAACCATTGGTATGTGGACATATCGTAGAGCAGGGGGAGATTCGCTCTTCAATACGTCTACCGGTGCATTGCCGCTGTGCCGCAATGTATTGTTGCATAAGTACATAATATAGTGAAAATTAATCATCTACTTATTGTCTTGCAAGTTCTTTAATTTTATATGATGACATTAAAACTAAAATTACTTTTAGGAAGTGCAAGGAACAAATTAATATAAGGTGATGAAGTCATGATTAGAAAGATTAAGTTAATATAGTTTTATTTTTCAATGTTTAGTCAGTGTTGTAATTCCATTCTTAGTAGATCATTAGTATCTTTTAGCACTAATATAGCAACATTTGCGTAAACTTGAGGGCGAACTTCAATATTATTTTAACAAAACTGAAAAAGTTTCATAAGATTCAAAATCATTTTACATCAATATTCCCAACTATTTACAATGTTAATCTTTATAAATTCTAGTTAAATAAAGTAATATTTTTCGTATATTTAAGAAAATACAATAAAACCCTCTTTGAAGTTCTAAAATTTTCAACCATACATCTCTGACAACAAGGTTTCTCATATGCCGCAACTTTCAATAATACAAAAAGGTCGTCTTTAAAAATATTTCCCGATCAAAAAAGCTCTTTATATCATTGAACCAGTCATAAAAATAAACCGCAAGGCTAATTATTATAAATACATTGTGTTCGCTCAGTTTATGTGAAATGCAGTGCAGTGAAGCCTTAACGTTGAGACCATAATTTACAGTCACGCTGCAAAAGCGCTTTGTTGATCGAAACTATTTGTTCACAACTTAATCTATGAGCTCTAAATGGTTGTCAAACCATAACGAACAGTTCAATTTTGTTATTAGAGTTTTTCTTTTTGTGTTTATGGTCAATAATAATTAGTAGTTACACACTTTTAAGATATATTAGATTAGATAGATGAATTTAGGTAGATACAATATTGTAGAATGACAGTTAAGTTCACATGTTTCTAGTATAATAAATTTTGGATAAATTACTTATTTTTAAAGTCTACATAATATACACATACACTGCACATGTATTATATAAACAAATTGTTATATATCATATTATTAAACTTATATAAAAATATCTAGGTTGTCCGGTTGTTTTGCAATAATTTATGATATTATAACAGTATGTAGACAACCGTAAATATAGTCAATATCTAAAAAATCATAATTATTATTATATCCGTTGTATATTTTTATGAGTGGGAATTAAACGCACAATGCAATAATCAAAATTCACAAAGAAAAAATAACTTTAACATTTGGAAAGTAGTTTTCACATATATTAAATGATTTCACAAATAAATAGATGAAATCACATAAAATAGTTTGTTTCACAAAACAAAAATCATAAATCACTCATTATAAATATAAATTTACTTAATTTTGACAACTGCACACATTGTAAAATTGTTTTCACCAATAAATAATATATCGCACAAAGAAAAGGTAGAAATTCACAAATGTCAAACTAATAATTATAGCAGCAATACAATTTATTAGAAGGCAATCGCAAAAATTATGCTTAGGTGTCAATATAATTAATGTTTAACGCAGTAATATTAATATGTATATATTCGTGTTGCTATCGTTCATATATTATTTGATGTAAATCTACAACCAAATAACACCTCGGTATATCTTTTTCGGTTCATCGATATAAATTTTGGTAAATGTGGCGCAGATGCCGTCATGAGATTGTATAAGTATCTTTTTTGAACTAAACCTAACCTAACCTAACATAATCTAATCTAACTTAACCTAATCTAACCTAACCTAACCTGACCTGACCTAACCTAACCTAACCTAACCTAAACCTACCCCAACCTAATATTACCTAATATAATCATAGTTTGTGATAATGATGCATCAAAATCTATGAGCATTTCAAATTTTAAATTAACAATTATTGGATCGAAAAACCTATGCGCCGACAGAAAATGGTATTTAAAATACCTAATACATACTTATGTTCTGCCAAAATATTATTTAAAATCATTAAACTTAATTTTCTTAGTGTTTGTATTCTTTTACGATTAATTGGTTACAATAGTATATTGATACGTGAAAACTACTTTTTCTTTAGTGCAAATCGATCATTGGAGAGTTGTAGTTGATTTGTGAATATCATCCATTTCCGATGTGACGAACATCTTTTTAAATGTTGTCAGCGCTTTGTGAAAATAGTCTATTCAATTGTGCGAATATATATTCCCCTATTTTTATTTTAGTTTACCGCATGCTAAGGATTCAGAACAGGAAAAGAGGACGAATATCTGAATATCTCCGTTGGAATAAAGTACTACCGGCTCTCTGAAATATATATAAAAACATTTCTGCATTTTTTATTCACATAGCCAGAACGGACAAAAATAATTTGTTAAGCCTCATTGTCAGCGGATACAATAAATGAAAGACGCTACAGAGCTGTCAATACTTTCAGTTATGCAGATACTGGAGATAATATATAACTGTATCATTTAAAAGGAGTCAACAATGAGTGTAATATTTATAATTATATGAAAAACAACATTTTTAAAGAACTGACTGGAACAGTAACTAAACTAGGTAAAGGAAACTAATCCGTAGGTATACTTAATTCGAATATTGTTTCAACCCTATTTCTCTTATTTGTAATTATTTAATCATTCATTTTAAGATAAATTTATTTAAAAAATGTAATAAATGTTTATTAATAAAACTGCGATGCTATATCTAATCCTCAAACGATAATACCTAATGATAATCTGGCGGATATCGGACATCAGTAACAGCCAAAATACTATTTCAAAGCGTGTGACAGTGTAAAGTTTTCATAGAAAGTTCCATGAATCAGGAAATAATCCCATTTCCCAGGTATGTATGCAATTTACCAATGACGTAAAACGTGATGAACATCACCTAATGATAAAATATCACGTCCGTACTTTAATATACCAGGTAATGTCAACTGCTAGTTCGTAAGCTTATCAAATTGGCCTTTAGAGTGGAGTTGTATTAATAGCCTTATACAATAAATAGTTGTTAGCTATTCGTCTTAACCATTCAATTCTTGCTCTCAGCGACATTTATCTCAACATATCCAGCGGCGATTTTCTTTGACGCATATTACGCAATCGATTTCTCAGAAGATTTAAAAGGGGGCTCGAAATAGTTCAAACCAGTCACACAAAAGAAATTGGAGATCCTTGTTTACTAATCCGATTGTCTTCTCTATTCACAGCGAGTCTGAAATACTGAGACGGCGCCACCTGGAGGTGGACTTCAAGTAGATACGCGGACACAATCGCGATAGAAGGAAATGAAAGAGTTGACAAATTGGCTCGGCCTAGTGCCTCTGAATCCAAGAGCGTGATACGGTATTTCTCTTCGACAGAGAAGTTGATCCAAAGTCTCTACCATATATTTCAGAAGCCTTCAGGGTGCATAAGAGGCTAAGTTTTCTCCATGAGTCTAAGGTCACGGACTCATGCGAGCCTACCTGCACCGACTTAAAATAACATCTGATGACAAGTGCACATGCAATGTCGAAGCGATCAGGATGTCCTACATAATATACTCCTCGATTTTCCAATTTTCAGCAAGGAGCGGCACAACCTGAACTTGTTTTTACAGATGGTAGACGCGGATATCCGAGACCTTCCGGATTACGTATATGCTTCCGGGGACCATGGCAAACGAGGCCGGAAGAAATGTGCTTTAATTTCTGAATCGATGTAATAAAATGAATCAAAATATCAAACGGTGACATGTAACAATAATTCACGTCTTTCAGATCCAGTGATCGCAGTCATATGAGTTAGGATAAGTATATACTCAGAAGACCAATGAACACGACAAAATATTCGTCAGAATCACCACGCAACAAAGAATTTTCCAGGGTTTTTGCAAGGTGGTTTCATAGGCCCTGGCCGAATTCAAATTAGCAATACCCGATGCGGGTAGACGAATTGTTTTCAATTTGGCATTTTCTCATCCGGCATACATTTCCTAGAAACCTTGGTAGTAAATGCGAGGTATCCATAAAGATATCTAGAAAAAAAAAGTAAATTATATCAAAATAATTATGAAAAAATGATTAAAAGTAACCACTCAAACAGATATCTACGAATTTATCGACAAAATAATTAATCACTAATATTATTATATTTCATCACTATCGTCTTCAATAATAATTAAAAAGGAACAGATAGATTGTTATTTTTACTTGATACGTTGTTAGTTGGAATTTATGATTTTTATTTTACTTTGCATCATTGAAGGCTTCATAATCAAAAGGTGCTTCGGGCCTCTAAATCCCTAAACCCGCCACTGAGGATATCTAACATTAATTTTCTAGCTCGGAAAGAAAGCGGTTGGGAGGGCGGTGCGGGTTTCCACCCCACCGATTAACTGGAAATCAGAGCACCCGAACAGGCATCTACAGTATCAGTCTCGATACGCGGTACCTGGTATCATGGACGCAGCCTTAAAATACAACGCACTACGTTGATTGCCCCCGAGAAGGGGTATAAAATGGTTACTCGTAAATTGTACGTATTACATTTCACCGTAGCACATTTCGCCGTGAGCTCTCTTATCGGAAAGAGATGACCGTATACCATAAAAATTACGCGTTGTTCGTGAAACATTGCTTAAAATAATGTACCTCACCTATTTTAACCTATCCTAACAAATAATCCAGTATTCGGCTATTTTTTAAATTTGTTTGCCGTTGGCTTCCTGTAAGTAAACCGACAAGAACCGTGTATTATTTAGACATGAATTTTATTTCAGTACTATACGACCCAAAGAGGTTGGGCGGCCTTTAATTTACGACCATATTATATTTCCAGTACAACACTTCACGGTGAAGTGTGATACGGCGAACTGCATACTTACAAATTTCCGGACATGGTATAAATATAAAACAACCTGTACCGACGCGTGCCAATGTTTGCGTTACCGCAACTCCACTGCTGAAAAAGTGGATTGATTGGGATTGGAACAATAATTTAGCCTTTATATTTGGGATTTCTTTTGGTGCGCAGAAATTCGGCATGTTTAATGTGATTATGGTTACGGTTCCTACTCTCGACTGTTCTTACATGCTGTTTGTCATGCCACGATATACACGTGAAATAGTGTGAAGGCGTAGCGAGTATTGGAGTGAAAGTATGTGTATCTTTCTGTAAATGACTACATATTTACACCACTTCATTTATAATATATATGTACAGTGTCCAGAGAGACCAGTGTCTCGTGTGAAACGGCTCTGAGTCTAAATGTAAATATAATAATTAGTATAAGAAGTATAACTGTAAAATTAATTCAAAATCCAAAACCAAAATTACGCAACTAACGATTTTCAGAAAGAGCCTTTCGCTGATCAGAAGAGATTACGAAGCCAATATTAAATTATTCAATAAATCTGACTTTTTCCAGCTTCACCATGTTATAAATAAATATCATAAATAAATGTAATAAAAAATGTAAATAAATGTATTAAAATTGTAATAATAAGCATTTTACATTTAATGACTCTATTATTTTATTGTAAATACTGAACGGCTTATTTAAATTATTGATAAAAAAAAATAATATGTGAATTTTGCCAGACGCAGAATTCAAACCCACAACCCGTAGATTCGGAGGCAGACACTTTTTCACTACTCCACCGATTCTGAAAAATTATATAAGTTCTGAATTTGTACTTTTACTTGAAAACCATTTTTAATTCCATAGATCCAAGCAAATAAATAGCAAATTGAAACAATACAATTGGTTTGAAATACTGTCGTTCTTCAAAAATATTTAGAGCTGACGAGGGGAGGGGGCAAATAAAAAAAATATTTGATAAAATTTATTAAAAATAAACTATCACCGCACATCATGCCATAATATACAACATAAATTAATTATCTTGAGGGCCCTCATAGTCCAATACGAAAGGCTCTAGCTTCTCTATCCGATTGCTCCAGGTTGAATACTTTCTTGGTTCAAGTCACAATACCTCAAAGTGATTTTGTTTATGTGATTGTTTCACTATTACAACTACTATTTCACTACTTCTACGCTACTGTCATCAGACCTTGTAGTATTAAAAACAATAAAAAACGAAATCATAAACACCAGTACTCAGTGTAGCCTTTTCTTTAAAACTCGTATTTTTCTAATTATTAAAAGTTTTTATCGAATGTCATAAAAGTGACAAATTGTTATAGAAATCCTATAGGGAAAAAATCTACTTTCCTGTCTACCTATACACAAAGTATCAAATAAAGCAACCTTCATATTAAATGAAAATATTTACCATTTTATTGATATCATATTATTATTGAAGTAGTTGTGTATAAGATACGATGCTTCATAAGTAAAAAACAACCTAATTCTTTCATTGTCGAATGATAATGATCTGTATAAATCCATAATCCAAACAGAAAATTCCTGGAAATTTTCTAATAAAAACGTTGAACGTGCTCAATTTATTTATGATTAGTGTGTCATTGATCCATATTTTTAAATAATCATAATATTGTATTTGTATAATAAAATTGTAAGTATAATATTATATTCAACATAATGGAGCATTTTTCTCATTCTGTTGAATATCGAGTTTCCTATATTTATTATTTTTCATATTTACGAAAGTATCTACCTATATTATTATAATTCCCAAAGTAAAACGCGGATTTACACAATCTTCTAAGTATAGCATAGAAAGCCTGGGAACAAGTTTGAACCGCTTAAAAAGTTTTTAAGGCAAGATTTGTTACTTCTAAGAATGTTTAAGACATTTTGCGGCCGTGAATCAATTTAATAAAAAAAGTTTAGTTCATTACTGCCTCTTGCATATTCCACATTTCGCTTGAGATACTGCAAAGTGCTTTTGACCCCCATTGTATTTTTTTCTTACCTACGTGAAAACTTCTTTCAGATGCGATCACATGATAACTAATTAATTATGATATAAAGTTATCAATTTAATTCATCATATCAATAATCTAATATATTTATTATTATTATTTAACATATCAATATCAAACCCCTTACATATTACAATTATTTTTTTGGACATTGTATGCGACATTTTTTCTAATTGGTAGCTTAAATATTTTCTTGTACGATAAAAACATCTCTATTGACAAACACTGATGGGTTCTTTATTAAAATCCGACGTACCTACATATTTAAAATATTCACTTTCATTTTTCGTTGTTTAAAATAACAAATAAACCATTCCAAAATAATACCTATGCATAATCAGTGGCGCAACTACATTACCTATAATATAGGTTTATCCATAATATATTCTCTATGATATATGATACCTATAATACAGTGATTCTCAACCGGGGTTCCGCGAAACCCTGTGGCTCCACGAGATCTGTCAAGGACTCCGCGAGAATACAGAAAAGCTCACCCAAAAGGTGGGTACATCTTGAAAGGCTTAAAGCACGTGACCTGCATTTCAATAATGGAGTGTTATACAATTGAGCTTGTTTAGGTTTACATATCCAATGGCGCGTTTACTGACGTCGGGGCCCGACGATTGACAGATTTTGGGGCCACTTACAATAAAAAATAACGATTTTCTGTCAATGAAATACCTATTTTTTGTCTCTTAGCAACGCATGACCTGCTACTCTCACGGGACGTAACTGATTTTATCATTGTTAAATGATAGTTGAGCGTTTGTTTTGTGAAATCTAAATAGATAATATTATAGAAATAAAATCATCGATTTGTGAGAAATACCTAACTATAATTTTATAGATTTTGGTACGAGTATAATATAATAATTACTTACTAATTATTGTTTACTAATCCTATCGGCAGTAACATGCAGTGCCGGTAGATTGTACGTTGTTTAGAGCAAGACATCCTAAAAAGGCGGGAGATTAATAAAAGAGAACGAACAACACAGCTTTTGACGGTAGATTACGTAAATATTATAAGATATTATATGTAGATTTCTGTTTCAGATATCAATACAGAAATTACAGTCAAAAAACAAGGCAGTACAGAAAAAAGGATCAGTATTTTGAGTTTGCTTATGGTCTACTCTCTGCTTAGGTATCTCACTGCCTAATGTTCAGCACGCCCATTTTGTAATATATCAACCTGTATCTTAATGTGTGTCAGCCAAATAGGGATTCTTCTGGATTTCAAAAATTGCCTCAAGGGTTCCGTCAAACAGAAAAGTTTGAATATTATATTTTTTATAAATAATGAATGAGTGAATCTTGAGAAGGATGTGTGTCTATATGAATGAAATTAGTCGGAAATTACGAGTAATTTCAAATACTTTGAAAACTACATATTTTTCTACGAATATTGCGTATTTTAAAGATAAAATCTTAACGGCTGTTGTGAAAAAAATAGATTACTACTATCTGTCAAATTCGGCCATGGTCTCAAATTAAGCGTTTTCTAGTGAAGTGAAAAAAACGGTGGTTATGGGAAGAATTGTAAACTTTAATATTTAAATTATTTTAATATTAATACTATCGACTGAAGGTACTTGATGGAATTTGAATTTAAATTCTAATGGATTCAAACTCTGTACTATTCCATTTAAGTCGTTTTTTGCGACCCGGGTTTCTTATCTGACTAATTGACGTAAGCAGAAAATTAGATATTGGCGCGGTCTTTCAAGCGGGTGGATAGATTAGAAAGTTCCGATAGTTGGCCACAACCTTTTACGAAAGAGTATAAATTATATTGGAAATTATGAATATCGAACGATATAAAATCAATTAGGTATACCAAATAAAATACAGAACACTTTTATATTCCATTTCGGGTGCTATAAATCAGTGCTGTATTAGTGTATTTACGGCATTTTTATGTAATCACAATGGCGTTATATCCTAGTATCCTACACCTCTATAATCACTCAGTTAACACAGTACCACGCCATTTAAAACCACCCTAATCAATACATTACCTTTCATAGCAATAAAACTACTACATCATTAAACACTGTCATATAATGTTGTATACTGATAAGTAGTATTATTAAAAAAAAATCTTCAATGAGCTTATAACACTACGTGGCAGTAGCTAAGTCGGGGTGTTATTAAACTCATTGCCTTGTCTGAATATTTGGTTTGTAGTTATTTTTCAACAACAAAAGCTTTTAACTTGAGTTCACTTACTATCTGGCCACTTAAGAAAAATGCTGGCTGAAGATGCATTTTTAACAAAGCGTTTTGCTGTTTGCACGAGCTATATCATTCTGCTGCGCTCACAAACTCTTTCGCCCAGACGGTTTATGTTCCAAGAGGAACTCTTTTCAGCGCGATTAATTTGTTTGTTTCAAATGCATGTTTATGTGGATATATAATATTATGTATAAATTAATATATCGTGCGTAATTTTAAATATTGCTTAGTTGTTTCTTATTCGCATTGTGATTTTCTTATTTTGACTTCCGATATATTTATCGCCAATATTTATTTATTTATTAATTTAATAAGGTAAAAATAATATGTACGTAGATACAAATACAATATGACGTATCAAATTAACATGAAATATGAGAACAATAATTAATAAATCACATATATTATTTTTATGTTATTGTTTTCCTGTATATCTTCTGAAATAAATAAGATTGAAATTGTAAATTTAATACATTATAATTATATCATTATTTTAATATACCGGTATGTATATGTAATTCAAAGTATAGATGTATGGGTTGTTTACGTATTTCGGCTTCGACTTGAACTTGTGTTCTTTGGTTAGACTACATAATATGTAGATATTATGCTATTAATTATTTACAGAACCATGGCCACCACATGGGGGGGGGGCTGACAGGGCTCTAGCTTGGGGCCGGCGTAGCGGGTCAAGCAGTTAAGTGAAATAAACACACACTACAATTTTGCTTAAATAGTAAAAAAAAAAAAAGTCAGTAACATACTGAGTGACTTTGCTCGGTTTCTCTTTATCACCCTGTTCGACTTCATAATACAAAAGTCAATGCCAGCTGTCCGAGGTATAACTGTCACCCGGTAAACCTGAGTAATATGATGTATAGCTAGGTACATGGTGAACATGGTAGGTATAGGTATTCGGTAGATCACGAGACTCTGACGTGTAGACATTAACTAAGAAGAAGTATGTAGGTAGTTTGCCCAGAGCAACCATAAACGTTGAACCCGATCTCGAAATGTTTACTAGCAGCATTTAGTGCCAACGATCACACTAGCGTTTATACTGAGTTCCATCTTGTAAACATGTTCATGATGCAGAGTAAAGTTAATAGTGACAGTGTTACTTCGTGTGTACAAAATTTGATTATTTAAATATAAATAATAATATCATGTATAGACTCATAAGGGAATGTATAGGTATACCGCAACACTTCTACTAGAGCAAACAATTATATGATGGATAAATTAGTTCTACTGATAAAATGCAGGGCTCAAAATTGATCGGAGCGTACCGGAGCGCCGTTCCGGTTCGTAAAATCGATAAATTATCGCTCCGTCTCGTAGAAAAATTAATTTGACGGTCTGAGCTAGATATACAATATAACAAAAAATCTACCACACTTATTTTTATGAAATACATAATCATAAAATTTGATAACAACGTTAATATCTTCAGATAATTCGCGAGCGCTCCGGTCCGTAAACTTTTCTATTTCGATTGCTGATAAAATGGTTATACATAACCTGACCATACGTCCCGTTTTTAGGTAGCTTATCCCGTTGTCCCCAAGCTCAGCTTCGGGACGCCGAAATGTCCCGTTTTCAGAAAGAGAGCAACCCACGGTAACAATTTAAAAAAAGGCGCGAAAAATCAGAAAATCGATCGAAAAAACACAGTGGCAAGTCGCAGTTCTTGAAGCAATGTTAATTACCAAAGTAAATTTTAAGAAGTCCTGCCAAGAATTTCATTCTTATTTGAAATCAAAACCAAATATTATACTGAGTTTGTTCTTCAGTTTGCTTGAACATTCATGTTCGTTTCATTAATAAATAAATAATATGAAGAAATATGCGTTTTCTTGAATACACATACCTACTTACCTAAAAATTAGTAGATTTCCCGTTTTTAGGAAAATAATATTAATGGTCAGGTTAGTTATACATCACTGCAATGTATCATTTTTCATACAGTTTGTTGGGAGAAGTCAATTCTTTATTTGATATTGATGATACTATAGTACGTTTTCGTATACACATAATAGTATAAGTAGGTATGTTGTACATGTCTGTATGTGTATACGATTACGAAATGCACCTACCTAAATTATTATGGCACCTTAATAGTATCATCAAAAGTGACCTCCCATTGTGTCTACACTGTAAGTGCTCAACCGATGTGTGCGACCAGTGTTTACGTATGTATGTGAAATATAACAGTTTATTTTTTAAGTTAGTAACGCAACGTAGGGTGTCGGGCATGATACGGAAAGACCAATAAGAGTGGAAGAAGTGAGAAGAAGCTTTCATCTCTAGCAGTGAATCAACCAATTGATGATGATGATGATGATAATTAATATATTTATGCTAAAATTCACTTTTCTTCACAAGATTGCATTGCATAAATAAAACGAACCAAATTTCAAAAGTTAACTCCTTTCGTAATTCTCTTCTAGACAGCGACATTCCTAAAATATTGCAAATTGAATTCCAAAATCAGAGAGAGTTCAAAGAATGTTGGCCAATTTAAATGAATGCCAAATGTTTCCATCCGATTATTTCAAATCAAAGTAACTTTGCAAGGCATGAGGGGGATCATTTACTGGAAGGCGGGTACTTCCCTTTCCCACAAATAGGCACCTTCAATCTGGCGGGAGATTCCCCGGAAATGCTTCCAAAGGCACCGACACTTTTTATGAGGGTTGAAGCTGATATAAACTTCCGGTTTTGAACGCCTCAACTGCGCGACTCATCTTCTCTCTTCAGAGGTTTTTAATATTTTCTAGTTCAATCGGTTTAAGTAAAAAATTTAACCGATTAATTTTGTTTCGGTATGTTGGCCACAAACTCTATATTCTCCGTTAATATTAAATGTGCGTAGGTAATTAAAATTGTTATTTATTATCATTTTCAAAAACCTACATACCTACGTTTTAGCAGTAAAAAAGACTATTTTTATTTAATTTTGTTTAGTAGAGCAAAATAATATATTTACAACAATTATCATAATTCTTCTTTTTCCACTAATACATATTTTCCGCATATTATGGACACCACGTGGCGTCTATAAAAATCGGTGGCGAAGGGTAGGGGTAGGCTGTTAAGACCCGCCATAAGCAGTGCACAAGACACCTTGTTAGTCATACGTATTTCTTTTTATTGAATTAATACAACAATTTACATATGGTATTGGCTAGTTTTTAAAAATCAATTTAAACCCTACCTAAACCAAACCATAATATAGTTATAGTATATTTTGGGAGATACGACAAAATCGTGCATACTTTTTCATTCATACTTATTTGTTTTCGTTGGATTAATACATATTACACATATTGTTGGTTCATTTTTTCAACTTCATTAAGCCCTGCCTAACCGAATTATAATAGATAAAAAACATTGTTCTTTCTATTAAATATTCAAAGTCATGTGTGACTTAATTGTATAATTTTATATATTTTATAGCTAGACGAGTATTTTTTTACTATTATCTATTATGGCTTGGTTTTCGCATGATTTACTTGAATTTTAAAAACTTATCAACACCATCTATAAATTGTAGTCTTATTTCAGTGAAAACAAATACGTATGACTGAAAAAGTTTAGTGTGCACCATTTATAGCGGATCTTAACAGCCTACCTCCACCTTTCGCCACTGATAAAAATCCATATCTATCGGCGATTCAACGTCTCATCTTCATCTTGGATTTTATGAGAGGCTGCATAGTTCACGCTTTTATCTCCTCGTTACTAATAAAGTTATTATACCATACACCACCTCAAGCATAATATATTTTTGTAATTCTTCGGAACCTTCGATAAACGGTTTCTCTATATAGTTTTCATATAGTACCGTGACTCATTAAATTTGATAATTTATTCAAAAATACATTAAGAGGATACTTCAGTGAAACGGCAAATAATTTTCAACTACAGGTGCGATTAAATTTCGGACTCGCTGCCAATCGGAGAGCGAAAGTCGAGCTGTGAACACGTCAATTTGCTTTGTGATGGCGTCGGGAGAATTAATTCTTAAATCGTGTAAAGATGACTAAAAAACGTTACCCATTTACTGGAAAAAGAAAAGATGACAATGAATTTATTATTATTATGACTAATAGAACAATAAACATAACATTAAATGGACGCATGTTGAATTTTTATGACAAATTATGTTTTGTTCTGCACGCGTCGTTTGCACAATCTTCACGATCGTTTTAGTTTTAGACCGTGCCCCAGCTGAATTATAGCCAGTATTCAAAGAAAGTCACGAAAATTTTTTAGCATTTTTGTATATTTGAAAAACGAATACATAATGTGCGGTAAACAAATCGTGCATGAGTTAAATAACGTTTTGAACATTGCGTATCTATATTATACATATATAAATAGGTACTATATATTCAGATCTCCGAAACTAAATGGGGAGTGGGAATACATGAAGCAAACCGGCATGCAATATTATTGCGGGAAACGATAAAAATTGTCGCCGGAAAACTACACCTCGCCTGGTCCAGTAACAATTTGAATACACCATAACACCCATAAGGCTTATCCAGATTATATTGACTTTCTTAAAATGATGGTCTTAAATTACTATGTTAAACATTTCCCTTGAAAAAATATAGTATTTATTATATTCCATTCAATATAAAATAATAATATGAAAAAATGGTATTTAATTAAAAGTTGTATACTTCCAAATAATTTTTAAATGATTATATTTATTTATTTATTTATTTATTTGAAAAAGACACGTTGAGTACATAACAAATTATTAATTCAGGACGTTCACAACATGACATTTAGAATAAAAATTACAAGTAATCAGTTCGGAAAATCAGAAAAAACAAAGTGGAGGAAAAAAAGAAAGCAAAAAATATTTTTATACAAAAGAAATAAAATTTAAAAAAAACAACAATGATTCAAAAAGTACAAATTTAACAATAAAATAGAATTTAAAAACAGAATATATAATGGATCGCCAAAAATATATACATCTCTAGGGAGTGCATTGACCAACCGCACAGCCCTCGCTATTGGTGCCTGGTGAGCCTGACATGAGGAAACAGCTTTCACCCAAAATAGGTCATGGCTGACCGTCTATTTACACGCATGTAATTGACGGGTGCGTAAAAATTTCAATTTTCTAAAATATCGGGATTGAAAATGATACCACGTGAGAGTAGGGAAAATGCTTTAAGAGCAGAAGTGACCTACGAGCTTCAAGAGAATGAAAGGCGAGCATGCCTTGAAGAAAGTTAGTCGGAAAAGACTCGTTTGAGAAGGTGTCAAAAGGAAAATAATTACAAACTTTAAAATAGAGATGACGAAGATTTTTTATCTGAACACGCTCTAAAACAAGCTTATAGGAAACTTCATAAGGGCTCCAGATGATAGAGCCATACTCAAGAATACTCCGTACTGACGACACATAGAGTGTACGTAAAACAGTTGGATTCTTGAATGACTTGGCTTGTCTCATGACGAATCCTAGAAGCTTGCTCGCATGCAATGCCGTAGAAGTGATGTGCGAGCGAAATGATAAACGTGAGTCAAACAATATGCCAAGATCTTTAATTTCTGATTGACGCTTCAGTAATCTATTTGACATATTATAGTTGAAAATAATTGGAGATCTTGATTTCGAAAATCTAATACACACACATTTATCAGTATTAAATTCGAGTTTATTTTTTTTCGCCCAAATTTCAATTGAATTGAGATTATTTTGTAATATGTGACAATCTTATTCACTGTGAATAGACGCATATAATTTTAAATCGTCTGCAAAGAGTAAAAACTGGATTCCATTTATAACATTGACAATGTCATTAATGAATATAAGAAACATAATTGGACCAAGATTTGATCCTGAATAAGTTTGAAAGACGTCGGATCTACACCTTGCATACTCCACATATTGACAGCGATGCGAAAAGTAAGATTTGAAAAAGTTGATAAAATTTATAGATCCACCTACTGCACTTAATTTGTTAATGAGAATATCATGATCAACCCGATAAAAAGCCTTTGACATATCTGTATAAATTGCGTCCACTTGACAATTTACGTTCAGCGAATGAGATATGTACTCAGTATAAGTCATAAGGTTTGTAACTGTTGACCGAACTGATCGAAATCCATGCTGAGCGTCAGTCAGTTGATCGTCTACATGTTTATAAATATACCTATGCAAAATAGACTCAAATAATTTAGCTGGTGCAGATAGAACAGCCACCGGGCGAAAATTTATTATTTCAGAGCGCGAGCCTTTTTTGTGCACCGGACGAATACGGGTTAGGCTCCAACAATCTGGGAAGACAAAAGTACTTAGGCTGAGATTAAATAAATATAGTAGGGGGTCAGTTAACAACTTATGACAGCCCTTTAAAATCCAAGGGGGGATACCATCAGGACCTACTGAGGATTTTGGATATAGTCGAGAGAAAGCATACACCATGTCAGTCTCATCCAGAAGACCAATATCTAGTACTGGCCAGGAAGATGAAATACTATCCGGGTGAGGTGTGGGCAATATCGAAGGAGCTTTAGAATAGACAGACATAAAATATTGAGCGAAACCGTTAGCAATGGACTGGGAGCCACTCATATGTAGATTCGTATACCTTTTGGCTTTTTGAATCCAAAAATCTTCTATCTATATATTACAAATATGCACGTAGTTTGTTAGGTCAACAGTTGGACAAACATGTTGAATAATCGTAATATAAAAATTAATTTCCATCAATGGCACTTAGTCGATGGTATTTTCTTCATTTCCATGTCAGCTCCTTAGGTGGATATCACACGGCGTTTCCAAGAATCCATGTTGCTCGCCAGTATTCTTGCATTCATCTCGTCGTACACAACCTGTGGATGATATTTGGTGTTAATCCATAATGCAGAAATGTGGTTGACTTGAAGATAATGCAAGACCGGTTAATACTATCTTGAAGTATCCGTAGCACGTGGTCAAAGCAGGTCAAACATCGAATCGCCACCTTAGATGTAATGAAAACCTCTACTGTCCAGCTTTTGATCTCCTCGTTTCTGACAAAGTAGTGTATTCCCAATGCCCACTACCCACTGCAAGTATCATCCATCAAAGCTCAGTATCAGTCTTCGTAATATGCAATCACTTGTAACCGTAAATCAAGTTCAGGTATCTAGTATCATATTCTCCAGATATAGTTGCGGGGCAAACTATCGAAGGTCGTCTTATAATCCACGAAAGTACTAATTATCTAATATCAATAATTTCAGTAATTTACAGTACAACGTTTCTTTTAATTTAAATTTATTTGCGGTTCTTTAAATTCAATCAGCGTAAATGAAAGTTTCATAAATCACGACAAAGGCACAAAAAAACAATAAAATGACATCTGCCGAAAATCTTTCTTCAAAAAAGTTTTGCTAAAAAACAATTCCGTGTAAGATCTTATCCCTGTTCTCTCGGCTTAGTATCTAGCAGGCTGGAAGGAAGGGTTTGTGAAAAACTTTTTTATATTTCCGAATGCGGTAGGTAAATATTTAATGCACTGAAAAGGTGAAACTTTTAATTAACATCGTTTTCCAAGAGAAAGTTTTTCATTCTGATGAAAGCTGATTGCGAAGTTATTATAAACGTCGGATTCTTTTGTCAGAGGGCTAAGGGACGTCTAACAATGACAACCCCTCAATTTTAGGGAAAATTAATATTCAAAGGATGGTTCTTTTAACAATAGGTAAATATTAATATTTCTGCTGTCAATTATTATGATTGAGTAAATCAAAAATCTTAAAAAAACACGTACATCGTACACGTACACATCGTTGAAAATGACTCAAGTTTTGGAGAATGAATGAAGATGATCTCAAGTAATTTTGGTGGTACAGAGGTACAGCTACAGCTACTACCCTGTAGTTACATATTGATAACTCTGGAGGCACCACTCTTATGAATTATAGTAACCTTTTAAATCTTCCACGTTTCTGGAAATATGCTCGTCTCTATTATGCGATGAAATATAAATGAAAGTTAGCATTTTCTTGACAAAGTCAAAATAGGTACCCCTATAAAAATATTGCGCATTTATTTTAACTTTTCCAGTTTTTTTGGTCTTTGAATGAAGTAGATTCCTAGAATTTCTATAATATCATCATCCATTTTTATTTTATTGTAAAATTTTAGATACTCTCGGTGAATTTGGAATTCAGATCGACATATTTTGACGGCGAATAATGTCTTCAGACAATTTTGTTATTCCGTTACCAAGTTATAAAGTTCCGTTATAAAGTTACCAATTAAATTTAAAGGAATTTAAATTTAAATAAATTCAAATTTGGAATATGTATTGTAAACTTCAAACATTCATCACATCTCGCGAATTAAATCACATAAACATGTCAAAATACGTACGTTGGTCCTAATTTTGGTCAAGGAATCTTCAGTAAAAATTTCAGCGCTATACTTGGAGCATGTAGTTTTGGAGCCTTTGAATTCCTGACAAACTGTGTTTTATAATATAATATTACTGTGAATGTATAAAATAGGTTTGTGTCTATTGCATGACTATTATATGGCCTAACAAAACTTATGATTTGTGCCACATAGCATGTATGCTACCAATTTTCAATTTAATTTTAATTAACATTATATTATATATTTTATTGATATATTTTATATTCGTGTCTTATAACTTTGTACATCGTTTCATAATTTCCATAAACCAGATCCCATCTTCTATTTAAGTGGGAAAGTTTTCCCGAGTCTAGACTTATTAAAGAAGAAGAAACTAGTTATAACGAGATGCAAACTGTTTGATATTTAATGCATATAAAAAAACCTTTCTAGAATATTTTTTTTTTGAAAATATTATGTTAATTGTTCACTTTACTTTTTCCAAATTTATATACGTCGTCCTCAGAGATAATGATAGGAGAATTTTTAATAAAATATTTAATAGTCTCAAAATACCTGCAGTTATTTATCTAGAATACGTTAATGAATGAATTTTAATTAACGCAACGATATCAAATGAGTAGGTCAAAAACAAAAGGCTACTCTTCATCACTTACACATTACACAGTTTTGAGGGGTTTTTAGGTACCTACATTAAATTTTTTATTAAGTACATAATATTAATAGAGTACCAAATTATTTTTTTAAATTAAAAATAATTAAGTTATCTGGTCTACTTTTAATAATTTCAAATAGTGACTGTTGTGAATTTCAAACATGGAGAAATTTATTTTGCTTCTCACCTACCACGAAGTTTTTACGTTACAACGTCTAATGATTTCTCAGCATCTTTAGTGTGGTTGAATTGGTAGACACAGGCCAACAAAATAGGGATACTGTACGTGTCTTCAGTGTACACAATAAAAAAGGTATCTTTGTACTGTTATAAATCCAAGTGAATTTTTAATTTTGTAATTAATGTGGTTATTTTTCCGTTGCCAATATATATTTATCCACTTTAAACTCAAATGTGAAAGTTAGAATTAATTGAAGCATACATAATAATAATAATATGTTCATTATTTGTTATCCGTTATCACAGAATATGTTTGATACAAATGCGACTACCAGATTCTTAGCGATACTGATCAATCACATTATGTATCAACGAAAACAATGTTAGCCATTTTTTTTACTGAACTACATTTTTCAATATTACAATAGGTAGTGTAATTTCAAATTTTACATCCGTACTTAGGTTATGATAAATCATTAAAAAAACATTCGTAATTCGCAGCTTAAACCTTGTTGAAAACTCAGTTAAATCTACAATAATACTTACGAAATTGTGTGTTTGACATCTCACTGCAGATAGAGATATTCAATATTTTAGTCATATACTTACACAACTTATTGAACAAATTAACATACGGGTCGCATGTTAAGTATATATTATAGTCAACCAATTATGGGCCGCATGCGGTACGTGGGTCACTGGTTGCCGACAGCTGATTTATAATATTAATAATATAATATGTTGATTTTCGTTTTGTATATTTGAAACCATATCATTGAAATTCATCATAAGATAATTTCATAGATACTTAAATTCAAGTGTGTATTTCAATATTTTCAACTAAGCAATTTAGAAGCAGTTTCTATGAAAAGGGACGCAAAGAGCATAAAATTATTCTACTTGTGTAAAATTTAATAAAGTAAATTGTGTCACGTCATTCATATTTCAATGCGATGTCACTTTGAATTCATAATAAGACTATTATCATAAATTTCTCTGTGGCCAAATTTGATAACCCGGCCAAATTGTTGCCCGTAAAAAATTACCGCCAAAAAAACCATTCACCTCCCTTGTATATTTATATGCAAATGTGAAAATTCGCATAATTTGAATGACTTTGTCACTGTGTATGAAAAGTATTCAATGCCCCTATATATAAAAACTTTATTATTGAAGCGCTGTACAGGTACAATGAGAAATACACAAATCGTCATTTTTATGAACACTAATATGAACAAAAGAAAATACATTTTTGATCGTGTTTATTTTTTGTATTTTTGACTTATTTCGTACTCCAAGGCTGGAAATTTAAAAAGAAAAATGAACAAAAATGCTGTAATTCAAAATAATGCTTTCATAAAACAAAATATTTTGTCATTTCCATACTGCTGCATAAGCTCATTTGTTTCACATTTGGGTGTATTTTTTAAAATAATATGTATTTAGAATGTTGTGCCGGCGTTAGAGTAAGCCACAAATTACAAAATATTATGTTCTTATTTCGCGCTTCGTTTACGAAAAAGTGGCGGCGACATATTAAATTAACATCGTGTATTAGTAACCCTAAATAATAAAAAAGTCTACATTTTCATTGCTACTGACTAGTCACTGGCGCGAAATCAAGCAGATAGAAAATCTATCCTTACATAATAATAATATTATTTTGTATAATATTTTGGACGTAATGATTAATGGATTGTGGTCCTGTAAACATATTGTGTATTAAGTCTAGGTTAAATTCTTTGATACGAGTATAACTTTCAACGCAACTTGTTAGTTTTAAGGTACCTACACATAAATAATTTCTTAATAATTTTTGTCACTCACAAAATATCGTCAAAGTAAAGCAATGAATTGTCTGTTATTACGAGTCAAAAAATCTTATATTATATTAGTTATCCTCCCATTTTCATCGTTTCCTACTTATATCGGCCCCATCTACAAAGAGCAGCTTCGAATATTGCAATATGGCGTTCGGGTTTCCGTCTGCCGGCAGACTAAACGTTCATCCGGTCGCTTATTCAGCAAGAACCAGCGCCATAGTTTTGCAAATTCACCTTTCCGTTTTCACAATTCGCTCATAAAAGTCTAATATTGTAGATAAAATACTGAGAAGGTACGAATTTTCTCCCCGGGCGAGCGATATTACAAGGTTCTAAATTTGAAATATTACACTCTTTTTGTTTCTTGAGAGTGCACGTGGTTCCTATGTCAAGCAAGGTTATTCCAATAACATTTCAAGTTTATTTATCCCATTGGCAACATAGCAATTTTCTGTACCTGTGATGGTTTGGCAACTACCTATCAACCAACATAAATAGTTTTCACTTTAGAAGAAATATCAGTAGAAAGAGAGGTGAGCATTTCCACAGCTGGTGTTATTTTCTTATTCCGCTCACATGTTTATGTTAATGAACTCTCTGAGAAAATGTTATACTCGTGCTTATATTCAAATCCAACTACTTAAGCATGTGTTTGATTATGTTACGTCATCTCTAATAAAAAATAATGATTATGAATTAATTCATACTTATATTTTATACCTGCTTATTCCATTTCATTATCGATAGCTGATGGTGTTATTGTCAGCGGTGATTTTCTCTGAGGGAAATAACGCAATCGATTCATCAGAATATTTAAAAGAGGGTTTCGTAACAGTTCAAACCAGTCATAGAATTATTAAATTATACATAGATCAGAAAAAATATGCGTATTTGTCATGTAAAATATTACCCAAAGCATAATAATTATGTGCAACATCAAAGGGGCTACATGGAACGCATTTTATTAGCCTGTTCTGTGGGCCTATTTATAGCACGACCACTCAAACAGATGCGTACTTCTACACTAGAAAATAAATCACTAATATTATTTGTGTCTTCGCTGTCATCTTTTTAGTTACAATGTGATTCTAGAAGAGGGTAGACACATTAATATTTTTACTAGATAGATAGGTACGTCAATATCTATGGCTTTTATTAGAGTATACGCTGCATAACTTTGCATTCAGGCTCTAAATAATAGGCAAGTTTAAATGAATGGATGAAGAAATAAATAGCACTATTCTAAATTTAATTATTTATAACTAAATAAGTTATGGTCTTCTAAATGTTTTATGTATAATTAATCGATTAACGAAGAATGTGTTTTTAAAGGAGTGTGTGAAGTAAATTACTCAGCTCATATTAAATGTTTCAAGTATTAGTAACAAAAATCATTTTTTTTCAATATTGTAAGGGTTTCCAACCTATGGTTCCCGCATTCCCAAGGGGTGCAAGATGGAATTGCAGGCGTTGCAAGCTTTACCGGCTTGTTTCAACTGCGAGAATAAATCAACTTTTTTGGAAGAACGTGAATGTGGCCTGGTTCGCCATCACGCATGAAAAATGTTCACCCATATCCCTGACATTTTACTCGTATGAATGGGCTTAGGTTTATCTTCAAAAAAAAGTTATCAACATAAGTATCAACATAAATATCAACATAAATATTTTTATATTATAAATTTACGATAAGTTGAAATAAGTACTTCAAATAAAAGTTACCCTTCGACATCTAGTCGAACAATTGAATCTCTCACACTGTTCTCCACTCTATAGAAATCTCTAATTATTCTACAAGAAACCCATCCATGTACCTTCAAATGTGCTGACGACAGCGCTCGAAATGGAAAAGTTTACGAACCGGAGCGCTCGACAAATTTTCTGAAGATATTTACATAGTCATCAAATCGTATGTGTATTTTATAAAAATAAGTGTGTCAGATTTTCTATTCTATGGCCTATCTAGCTCAGACGGTCAACATATTTTTTCCACGAGACGGAGCGATAATTTTACAAATTTCACGAGCCGGAACGGCGCTCCGGTGCGTTCCGTTCCATTTCGAGCCCTGGCTGACGAACTGCTGGCTTGAATACTTGGAACACATTGAACTGTTTCATGGACCCACAAGATGAATCTAGTTGCTTCAAATAATATGTTTTTACTTTGAAATCTCACATTAGCGTATTGTCGTATAAATACCATTTAGAATATTATCATGTTTTCAATTTACATGGTACGTATAATCTCTTGGCATTTTAGAGGGTGGGATTTTTGTATCGAGTTTCTTCAACGCATGTGAGAAAGATACGTAAATTATCACGCCACACTTTTATATTAACCAGACGCCTAATAATTTTTGCTTGATACCTCTATCGTAACTTTAATACAGGTGAAATCTTTGACATTATCTTCTGTCGGAGAAAACAGCTGCATCATTGGGTACCTACCGGGAATCATTAAAATTAAATTGTGATACCCAAAACGCCAATAAAACGCTTGTTATAAAAATTAAATAGGTACCTCCCTAATAAGGCGAATGGATTTTATATAAATACCTACGCAGATTTTCTTCGTTTCGGTGTTCCAATAGACAATAATGAATATAAATTCGAATTATAAAGTTTTATTCCATTGGCAATAGATAATTAGGGTAAATCCTAAGTTCAATATTTACACAAAAGTACCTACCTCCTATACAACTCTCTCTGTCTCTCTTTCGCCTTCCCTCGCAAAATCTTCAGGTGTTGGGAAACTCAAACTTGAATATTCATCGAGCGAAATTGTTTTGAATGAAATTCAAATCCTTGAATTTATGATAACACGACAACGATGGCTTTCTACGTTTCAAATGCAAGCCCTTATGAATTCCTCGTTCATAATTTTATTTGAATCAATATTATGTTTAATTTGATTTATTATTAATTAGAATAACCATAACTGAACTTAATGTTCGTTATCATTTCATTTCAGATGTATTTCGTCCACTGCAATTACTATTTCGACATCCCATTTCCACTACTCTTTCCGGTCCTGCGCTGCTGTCATCCATACAAACCATAATCACCGAAAATTGTCGCCATCCACCCGTCTTGTTACAGGGTTGGCACATTGACACGGCATCGAAAAGGTTTCAATTCAAACCCAAAAATTTTCTCACCCCCAAAAGGTGGAAAATGATACATAAATACAATGGAAAATATTCAAATGAAGATGCAAGCACATTGGTTGGTATAGGCCAGCGATGGCAAATCTGTTTATGCATACGTAACTTTGCTAGATTGTGCTCCTATGTGGACTTGACTGTGAGACATAGCATCTATCTATGGTCCAAAGGTCTCGACTTTTGAACTTTGAGAATCGATGTCATCGCCGAATCATAGGGCTACATTGATACGGCCACGGTAAAACACTCGTCTTCGTTAGCAGTCACTTCAGCCATGGGTGATTGAAGTTGTCACGAGAAGATGCTTCAAGTGGCTTGGAAATGTTTTTCAGATGCCTCCAGATAATGCGACACTAGTAAGTACCCTTGTAGCACATCCCTATAGATTCCGCCGCTACGACCGACCCTATATTAAGATAGGAACATATTGGTAACACGCCACACGACGAAACGCCACGCATGTGGAGTGGCACCAATAAATAATTATTATACATAGTAGGTATTACCATTTTCTATTGTGTTTACTGGAACAGAAAAATCCTATTAACACCCGACGCGACGATGCGTACGAACGGCTTTTTCTCCAAAAAAATATGTCCGATTTCTTACCATTTTTTTTTCTTTTGGCGGCCAAACTGTTTTCGCCCAAAAAAAAGTAGAGAATCTTTTGGAGCTTTCTTTTAAAAATATTGTTTTTCGTTCGATAGACCTTTTTCCCCATACTAAATTTCCTAATTTTGCCAGTTGCTACATATCGTTCCGAGCTGCGTGTTAAATTTAAATTGGGTCGATAGTCTCTAAAATTCCGGGACATTTTGTATCTTGGATATGGTTCAACCGGGATCCAGAGCTGGGACACAAACACAACTCCTCCGCGTGCCACAAGTGGCCCTTGTGCTATTCACCGCTGCTGCTGGTAAAGGTACAAATTAGCTTACTGTCCCACAAGAACTTCTTGGCTACGTGTTAAAAATGTGAACTAGCAAGCTCCTCCCATTTAATCGACGACAGCGCCTTTGGCTTGTGCCTAAATCTTCTTGTTGGACAGTACTCTATGACAACATCTTCTTGGCTACGAGTTAAAACTGTGAACTAACATGCTCCTCCCATTTTTAAACGCACTTCCATTATAAACTAACAAGCTCCTCCCATTTAGTCGACAACAGCACCTTCCTTCACGTAGCCAAGAAGATGTTGTCGTACAATAGTATCTATATTCCTGAAACCTTTTAATATTAAAACTAGTGATCGGCCACGATTTCATCTGCGAGAAATGCGGGCAGAAATACAAAATAAAGTAATCGACTGATTTCGATAATTATGATTACATAGACACTCGTTGTGAATAGATGCTGTGCGCACACACGGGTCCGGGACACCCCCAGAAACGGAACATTACTTCTACTTTTTCGCCAGGACTTCATGACTGAGGATCGTAGCTCGAATGATTTGGCTGTCGAATAGCCTTCTCACCGGGTTGGCTTCTCTCGGCATTCTACGACTAACGACACCAATGGCATGTGGCCACTGGAAGACCCGTGGCATTCATAAATCGATGCATCCAATGTTGGCTTTATATTCTGATGCGGCATATCTAAAAAAACAAGACAGCACGGAAGACACAAACGGTTTCAACATTCCTAATAATTGTGTCTGTAAGTCATAATGTATTCAATAAGCACTTGTGGATGCGACAACTCGCAAAAACGTGAAAAACCTCAGTTATATTGTCATGTTATTTTATAACATAACACACTAAGTCAAGGAAGTCTTTACGAGGGCAACACTACGCATAAGTACGACCGGATCGCGCCTGCGCACGGGATAGTTTGTACGGAGTTCGTGACACTATTTCCGGCGCTATCGGAGCTAGCGGGCTTTTGACACGTAGGCGAAGCGAGAGTCGTTCTCTCAGTCTTGATCGTTCGAAGGAAGCAGACGTCTTGGCCAGTTCCGAGCCTCGGACCCTGGGCTCAGGGCTTTCGATTTCCTGACGTTTTGGAGACGAGGACGATGGCCATCTGAAGGACGTCCCCCCCACGCCAGGAGATCGGAGGAACTCCACGGTCCACACACGTTCGAAGACGCACTCCTCGATTCCGTCCTGGAAGGAATCGAGGGCAGCGAATAGGCTGGAGAGCCTTTTGTTTTAATTGGTATTTATTGTTCATTTATGTTACGGTCCACCGAAGTAGTCTTTGTTTCGAATTAGCTTTTGGGTTTTTGTTCTAATTTATTTAAATATTGTATCGCATTAGGTGCTCGTGAATCACTTAATAATTATACATTTTTATACACTGTAGCCCGAAAGTTATCTTATTTATTAATATACAATTGTTGAAATTTCTCTACTTGCTTTTCATTTAATTATCCTTCACTATTGTCTCTATGCATCATCATAGAGTGGCGCTCAATCCGAGATATTTATATTTATCCCATTTATTATGCCTTTTTATTAATCTAGGAACCTACACGAATGAGTATAGTAACCGGACAGGTAACTGAGGTCTTAGAGGTAATAAGTCAAACCACCCACGACCCTGCATCCCATTTCCCCGAGTCTCATGCTTATTCCTATATCCCCAAACCTATCCCTATCCTATATCCCGTTCCTGATCCCATCCTTCCTTAACCCCCATTAAATCATTTTCCATGACATTGGCACCCAACAAGCATCGTGTTTCTTTTTGAATATTTCTTTTCCAAAACACGATGACTTACCTCCCAAAGACTACAGTTATTTGTTTCGGATTGCGAACTCTTTCGTTATTTTGTCCTAATTTTCTAAATTTTATTTGTTCCGATTATAAAACTTTAAATTTCGCTAGTCACGATTTCATACAATAATTGTTACCGTAACTGTATTTTGTTTTCAGAATCATTAGTTCTAATTATACCAATTTTTGCCGGTTCAGTTTTGAATGTTTTTTGATTACCGTCGTGTGACATCGCTTGCGTGCGCTTCCGTATCGGGCGTGATTTTAGACGCACTTTGATAATTATTCTATTTCTTATAACTTATTAAACTTGTAAATTAATTAATGACAAATTAAAACGTATTATTTGCGTTATATTTTTCTTAAAATTTTCTGGTTCGGTGGTCGTAACTATGTGTGTTATATTTTTCATATATTTATATAGTCTTTTATTGACTTACGCGGTACTTGCAAGAGACGTCGGACTAGTCTATGCGGTATGCGCAGAATGGCGATCTAAATGATAGAGATCAATACGTCAATTTTATCATTGTCCTTGTGGAATTTATTTAATTTTGTGTTGTAAGTTACAATTATTCCTTCGCAAATTAATATTAAGAGTGTTATATATGGTTTACACCTAATTTTGAAATACAATTTGCACATTTATCATCAATACATACTTCTTCTATAATTTATGTGATACCCACATTATTGGTATGGAAATGTCAATATTTGGGCATCGGAATTTGTGTTAACCATTGATTGTTTCAGCAAAAAGTTTGTTTAATGTTTAGTATGGTGCTATAAGTGATTTAATAAAGTTCCAAAGGAGAAGGAAGGATGTTAAACTAGGACGATATCGACATGAACATTTATATACCTACTGGATGACAAGAATTATTAACCTCAAATTTGACAGAACCATTGGATTGAAACATACTATGTGGATGTAACACCAAATCAATTGGACAGCTGGATGAACCTTATTATGGAATGGAGTTTACAAAAGGTCCTTTCGTTCCATTTCTATATTGTGAATAATTAATAATTTCTATATCTCGAATAAAATCATTATCGGGTTATTCCACCATTTAGTAGACAGTCGCGCTGTCATCGATTATTTGAGTGATATATTTTCATTCTTGTTAAAATTTGACACTAAATTATTCTGAATTCATTTCTTCTTAATTATTAACTTTCTATTCATTTTATTTTGCTATTACAATTAATTATTTGCGACGGTAGAATACATTTATTTCGGATAATATGTTTCTACATTGTTTTTCTTACTAGTTTGACAGTTCGATATTAGTTTTTCAAATCTGTTCTTTTTATAATGTAGACAATTGAAATTATTAATTTCGCGTTCATTATTGATAAAATTGAAGTAATCTTTCATTCATTAAAATAGATTTAGTCATTTTTAATTCCTATTCAATTATTCATATTTCAAATTGATTTCTGGTTAAAACGTTAAACGTCAAGCGCGCTTACATTTGCGGTCGCTAGATGACACCTTCATAGAATTTATTTGAAATATTTAATTTCAAGATTCTGTTCTTTCGTAAGAATGATTATTTATTATACATAAATAATTATTTTTACAGGTGAATATTTTTAATAAAATTTTCCTTCTTAATTCCTATATAAAAACTTCCGTCTACATATTTTTTTGAATCAATTTAATTTTTTCTCTCCTGTCAATCCTTTCTAATTTAAAGACATATTTTTTTTTAAAGCTTTTTGATTTCATTCTAGATGCTTTCACTCAACTATATGCAACTTTCCGTCCTCTCCTAATTTTTTAAAAAGCATATAAGCTAACATTAATTAATATCTTTAAATTCTTTTTTTCTCTTTTCAAATCCTAGCAATCAGCTATCTATTATTCATAAACATTCAATTTACTTTCACTTAAATTATTAATTACATTCTTTTTGATTTTGCAATTTTTTTTTGGATAAATAAAAAAAAAAAATTATTATTTAAAAATTTTCTATATACGTGTTGCATACATGTTAATTTTGAATTTGGTAAAATATTTTCATTCATGTATAGTTGTTAAATGATATAATTAAATTTTTCTTTGAGTATTAAAATATTTTTCTTTCAAATACAATCTGGAATTTGATATTTAACTACATTTCCATTTGAAATAACTAAATTATTTTTTCTTTCAATTTAACCTGAATTTAATAATTGATTATTTTTTTTGCTTGTTCAGCGTGCTTATTTCACTGGGCAAATTTAAAAAAAAAAAAATGCTGATATTTAATTTATTATCAACTATGTTTGAAACCTTTAGGAGTTATCAAACCTTCATTCATTATGACACACACTCTGTCAAATATTTTTTCTTTTATTATTATGGAAAGGTGTGTTTCCGTGCTAATGACACTCAACCAATTATTTTGAATTTTGTCAGGGCCGCATTTTAATAATGCCTATTTATTAATATTCAATTTTTTCGTGAAGGAATTTTGTACTCTTTGGTCTTTTGTCTATTACACACCTCAGATATTTATAAATTATAATTATTATTTTTGCTCTTTTACAAGCTTCTTTTTTGGATTGATTTTCTTTTTATCGAATTAATTATCGCAAATTTTATACATATATTATGTCATTGAGTAATATTTTCTATTATAAATTCTATATTTCTTTATGTCAATTTCTTAGTGAATTTTTACTCACCTATGGTAAACTATTTCAGCTACTGACTTCTTTCCTGCACATGGCAATACACCCTTGTTCCGGTGAACGTCCATCGCAAAGGTGGTGGTTGCAGACCTTTCGGGAAGGAGGCCTACTCAATTCATTCCACACAAACAGCACCTGGACCAACTTTTGGTAAACAAGCACAGTTCTAAATACTACCATAGTGCCAGGATGAGAGTTATGGTGTTCCCGGAAGACGCAACCGCTGTCTTGGCGTTTGGAAGGGCCTGTCAGTTTAGCTACCTAGTGATAAAACACCTATATTTAAAATTACTTACAATTGTCTAATTAAGTACATCGCGCTGGGGATCATGTGATCTTTATTTATACCAGTTGCCTTTGTACTTGATTTTGCGTGACGGTTTTGTTTGCTATTTTTATTATATATTTTTTTTTATTGATTGTAGTGATTGGTTATACTTGTTCTGTCAATGTATCTTTGTCGGTACAGGCTGCGGGGAGATTTTATTATTATTTGTTGGCTGCTAGCTCCTTGGAAGTCGTGGGAACTGAAGGTGTCTCACTACTGTCCGGTGTGTTTTAGTGATCCGGGGTACTGAAGATGTTCCTCGGACGCGTCTGATTTTTTTCTCTAGCAGTCAACCCTCTTGGTATTTGGGTTGAACTATCGGTGCTGAAGACGGTCCCGTTAGTCCCCTCTCTTTTTGGCGTTGGAATCTGCCGCTGATTGTGTGGATTCCACCGCACTCTGATGTTTATGGTGGTGAGTTGGCAGGCGTGATGCAAATAATAGAAGCGATCGTCTGTCAACACTGATGATGTTGTGCAGCGGCCTGGACTGTATGAAGGAAATCAACCTACTTATCAAAATTCCTTGAGGGAAGAAAGTGGACGTTATTATACGATCTCTTTAGCCTTTCATTTTTTATTTTTTGCAGCCCCAACTTGAATGTCGGACCAGTTGCGAACCATGTTGTTCTTTAATTACATTTAGCTTCCGATGTGTTCATGGTTTCCTCGTCGTTGCCTGGTTTTCGTGTGGTGCTTCCTTAACTTCGTTTTCTAGCTCATCCGGATCAGTTCTCTTCTTGATGGAGCTCTAACAGCAAGGAGGGAGTTGTCTCGAGATGGCGTCTCGGGTTTGGCGGGATTGAGTTGGTCCAGAATCTGCGGCGGAGTATTTTAAGTAGTTAGCTTTAAGTGTGTATGAAAGGGATATGGCTAGTTTTGCTATCGCGAGGTTTTAGAGTAGTTTGAAGCAGAGCCGTATATTCTGGAACGGACGATATCTTGCTACACCATTGTAGACTTTAACGTAGTATACTAAAATCGATGATTAATTTTAATGTTATATTTTGTACTAGGAATTCTTTTCTAGCTTAGTTTCCTCCTTGTTCGCGTTATTTTATTTGTGGGAGCGCTGCTTGGGATCCGGACCATGGCTTGGAAGTCCATCACACGTCATTTGTTCTTTCAGGCTTAACAGAGAATCCACATCACAGCTGTTGGTTGTTAGCCACACTGTTATTTTTATTCAGATTAGACATCTGAAAGTAGTATATTTTAGTAATGTTCTTTTTAAATATTCGGACGGTGCTTGACGCACAGTATTTATTACTTTCCGACAGATACGCCCTCACGCAAAAGCAAACTGGCACTCATTGTTTATTAATTAGTATGTTATTTGTTCGAACCAAGTTGGTGAATTTATTGTATTTATTATTTTTTATTATGTATACTTGCCAAAAACTACGGCATATACGATTGAGGATTTATATATTTTTTGCTTTGTGCACTTTATAACTTTTGCCAACTATTAAAGGTTCATCTTTTTTTCAATAACTTAATATCAGTTGAAATCAATTTATTAAATCATTCACTGATCTATTATTATTTTCAACTTAATTACTCAATGCTTATATACTTACTCAAATTATGGAAGCAATTTTAATTTCTATTAATTACTTTATTATATTATACTATCTCTGCAATTTTATCAATTTAATGAATTGAATTAAATTTCTTGAACCAAAATATTAATTCATTTATATACAATATATTAATTTATTATACCATTTCATATATTATTATTATCTGAGGTGCATTTATGTAAATTTTTTGGCTATTATTTCAATTTTTTATACTGATATCAAATCTTTTCAAACTAATAATTATTATACAACTCTTCATATCTTTTTGGAAGCTTTATCTAAATCAATTTTAATACATTCTAAATATTGCAGTTTTACACTGCTGGGTTGAATCCCCACTATTTGTTATGATGTGAATTATCTGTGATAAATTATTATATTTTATTTATTTATTTCTATATACACGAGCTTAGGTGTTTTTATATTTATTAGATCTTTTTCAAAATTTATAAATTATTGGTGGACCGGTTAGGTAGGGTAAATCTACGAGACCTCTCCCAGCTCTTCACTCTTCAGCAAATAATCTTCTTCGTTTTTTGGATTCTTCATAAGCCTCTCCCTCTGTCACCAAATAACAGAGTGGAAATTTCATCTATATGTCTCCTTCGCTTCGCCTGTAGCCGCGCTATCTCTAAGCATGCCGTCCATGATGCCCAACCCCTGGGAGGATTGATGCTATCAGAAGACCCCCCCCGAGAAGTTGACAGTCGAAGTCCTCGCTATGGCTTGTCCTTCTCTTACCGAGGTTGGAGGTAATGTCATGTTATTTTATAACATAACACACTAAGTCAAGGAAGTCTTTACGAGGGCAACACTACGCATAAGTACGACCGGATCGCGCCTGCGCACGGGATAGTTTGTACGGAGTTCGTGACACTATTTCCGGCGCTATCGGAGCTAGCGGGCTTTTGACACGTAGGCGAAGCGAGAGTCGTTCTCTCAGTCTTGATCGTTCGAAGGAAGCAGACGTCTTGGCCAGTTCCGAGCCTCGGACCCTGGGCTCAGGGCTTTCGATTTCCTGACGTTTTGGAGACGAGGACGATGGCCATCTGAAGGACGTCCCCCCCACGCCAGGAGATCGGAGGAACTCCACGGTCCACACACGTTCGAAGACGCACTCCTCGATTCCGTCCTGGAAGGAATCGAGGGCAGCGAATAGGCTGGAGAGCCTTTTGTTTTAATTGGTATTTATTGTTCATTTATGTTACGGTCCACCGAAGTAGTCTTTGTTTCGAATTAGCTTTTGGGTTTTTGTTCTAATTTATTTAAATATTGTATCGCATTAGGTGCTCGTGAATCACTTAATAATTATACATTTTTATACACTGTAGCCCGAAAGTTATCTTATTTATTAATATACAATTGTTGAAATTTCTCTACTTGCTTTTCATTTAATTATCCTTCACTATTGTCTCTATGCATCATCATAGAGTGGCGCTCAATCCGAGATATTTATATTTATCCCATTTATTATGCCTTTTTATTAATCTAGGAACCTACACGAATGAGTATAGTAACCGGACAGGTAACTGAGGTCTTAGAGGTAATAAGTCAAACCACCCACGACCCTGCATCCCATTTCCCCGAGTCTCATGCTTATTCCTATATCCCCAAACCTATCCCTATCCTATATCCCGTTCCTGATCCCATCCTTCCTTAACCCCCATTAAATCATTTTCCATGACAATATCTGCAAGCTAGCTGTTTATTGGTAGACTCAAAGTGTGGAGTGTCTGGCCGTCTGGCGAATGTACCTACCTGGAAAAGTATAGTATTCCGCGGCTGAAGCGATGACAATCTATAATTAGTTAACCGGTAAATCTGGAAGTCTGGAAGCGAAGTACCTACCTACCTACTTACACGAATTATACAGTGTTGCTGGGGATTTTTGGCCGCTCTGTAAATTCTGCTGTCATTGTGCAATGGACGTTTTGCACTTATGAACGGACAAACGTATGGGACGATAATAAATTATAACAAAATAACCAATCATTCTACTGGATCCGATTTTTAATATTTTTTTTCCATTCGGTAATAATTCACACACAAAAACAAAGACCCATCACAAAAATGTTGTATAATATAAGTACAAACTTTAGAGTCTTACAAAAATAGTTTAAACTTTTTAAACATATATTTTAGTTTATTAATTGATAAAATTTGTATATTTTCTTTTATGTACATAAATTTTTCAGATTTATAAATTATGTTATATTTGTTTTCCATCACATTCTTACCGTGCAATGTCTTTGTTGAAGTGTAGTAGAGGTGGGTTGGAAATACTGTCACCAGTTTGTGTACTCAAGTATCGGATGAAACTAGGTACCCATACTTAGTACGTGTGGCCCAATAAACATGTTCCAAAAAACTTGTGATGATAATAATATCATTGCGAGTTTCGCTGGCTAGTTGGTAGACTTTCAATACTATTGACATTAAACGCGCGCGAGCGAGATAGCACTCGAATACAATTATATTTTAATTTATTAGTCTATACATGCGAAGGACATCATCTTATGTATGAGAATAGGTTATAAATTTTCTGTAGCAGCATATTATTTCTTCGAAAATGTGGTGCGGTGACTGGGATGACGCAGTTTACATTTAAAAAAATCACTGTTCTTCATTATGTTAACAAGAATATTATAACCGAATAGAAAAACAACTCATAAATTTAAAGTGTGTTTAAAATTTTATAATAAATAGGACATTTCGAAAGCCGATACTTCAAATACTAATTTATATAGTTAAGTTTTAGTTTCATTATCAGTTAGACTTATTGCGCATACGCACGCCAAACGCTTTATATAGTATTACAAATACTAGTAAGTATTTTGGAACATGTTTTGATACTAAGTATATTTTTATACTGGTAGTATACTTAGTCTTCAAAATCGACCAGTTTTTCCACCTCTAGTGTGTAGGTTATGATTTGGTTATGATATTGATATTTTCATATAAAGTATACACGTATTGCTCAAGTATACTCGATATTGGATAAGAATAAAATTGTTTATTTTATCTTATGGCAAGAACATTCGGCCACTGTCATTTGTCAAATAAATGTCAAGATTTCCTACCTAAATATTATTATTTACATTATATTTTGTTGTTTATGTATTAAATTAATATCTACAAGCAATAAAATTATGTCTCCCACTTGGGATAGATTATGTCGACTATGTGCCACAGCAAATAACTGTGATATTAATCTCTACAGTGAAGATAGAGAAACCAAAAGAATGGTGCAAATAATACTAAAATACCTTTCGATTTCGGTAAGACGGAAAGTTAATAATTGTGAACCCATTAAAGATTTATATATAAATACAAAGTCATTATTGTTCTAGTCTGTCATATATGATATTTTTTTCAACAATCATTTTGTAAATATATGTACTTATTGTTAAAAGATTGTACCCCATTGTTTCTTAGGTTACTGCAGCCGATAACTTTCCTTCTAAAATGTGTCAAGATTGTGGAAGTAAATTGTCTGTATTTCACAGCTTTGCCTCGCAATGCTCAAAAGTTCAATCAATGTTCAAAGCCCACACGAACATAACAATCTTACAAGATGATCTACATTTGCAATTCCTGAAATCCGAATTTGACTTGGAAAATCCACCCATCAGAATTAAACATGAAAATGATGTAAGTCAGTGTGTAAAAATAACTATAGAATAAATATAGATAAACTAAAAGTTCATCCATCATCAACTGTGTTGTGGTGGTGTATAGGTACTCATAACAGTTTGCGCAAACTCATATTTCTTTAATTTTATGTGTACAGCAGAGATTCAATCTTGATCTCCTCTAATGCTTTTCTCCAGCTGTACACCTTCGACTTTTGGTGTATAATGTTAAAGATTGTTATAACTTGCTACTTAATTACTTACTCTAAAATTCGTTTATTGATTTTTCCAAAAAAAATTGTTTCAATTCACTCCCCGGTTCCATTAAGTAATTATTTGGGGCACAGTACATTCTGGAAAAATCATTGTGAATTGAATAAAAATGTTGATAATACTCCAGAGGCAATTACTTAATGCTACCTTCACTGTCCACTCCTTTAAAATGACTTATGACAAAACGACATAATGTTTTTTATGAAAAGATATTCCCAGCATTGGGGTTATATCCTATGGACATGGTGTATAAAATATTTTTATTTTCACAGCAATCATAATAATTTGAATGTGTTGGCTTGAGTTGTCCTTTTTCAAACACTAAAAACATAAAGAAATATTAATATTTTTCGTGGCAATAAAAGATCACTTGAAAACGAAACCTCATTTATTGAATATTGAAACAGTTTACAATTGCATATTCAATGTTAAAATCAATTAACTCAACTTGATCACCGGTGTATTTGTATTCATTCTATCCTCAGCACCTCAATTATGAGTTTTATGCTACGTAATAATGGTTTATAACAGCATTGCTGTGCATTAATGTATGAGGGATCAAATGTGGATGTTTTTCTCTAATTAATATGTTTTTTTTTAAATTGGTCAATGCTAGACGGATAATGAAATTATTGTGGGTGATGATGATGCTGATATTTTACCCCTAAGTGATATAAAGGAAAACAAAACTAAGTTGAAAAATAACTGTTTCCTAAGAGATGTTAAGAAAAGACGAGGACGACCCAGTAAAGCTCCAAAGGAAGAAATTGACAACAGCAAAGTTTTAAATGAATTAGAAGAACTTCTCGAAGGTAACATTATTCTTACACACAAAACAAAAGTAATAATAATTATTTCAACCTGTCAGTGTATGTATATGACATCACACGATAAGGAGAGGGGGTCTAACGTTATGTGATAATTTGTAACGGTGAGGATAGGGAGGGGTTTTAGAAAATGTCACAAAACCAACAAAATATAAACTCATTTTTTCTGAGAATAAAATATTTCTTAAGAACAATTTCGGTACCTTTATTACTAAAATAATTTTCAACGAATTATATGAAATACATATCGTCGTTGCGCCGTCAAAACTGGCTGTGCTGTTTGCAAAACTTTACAGGAGAGGAAAAAAACACTGAGTTGTAACTCAACTCGTGTACATTTTTAATTAAATTAATTATTAAAAAATATCTCCGATTGTAATCAATTTTTTCATTGTATAGTTTTCACAACACTTATATCATTTTTTTTGAATGTGTATAACTGATTAAAATAATCTATGTATGAAATCACATGGCCATTTTATTCAAGATTCTCCCGGTTTTGAAGAACATTGTATTTTGAATTATTAAATTTTTTTGGTTTTATTTTTATCTTATTTCATGAATAGTATACACATAGCCGGTTTAGAGGCTCAACGTTTGTTTTATGTCACAGGAAATATGACAGATAATCAAACTGAATCTGATTCTCCCCTAACTTCAATATTACCAAGAGTAAAGAAACGGAGAGGTCTGAAAGAAGAATTGCTAACTGATGACGAGTGTTTTGAAAATGATGATAATAATGAACGTTCTCGCTATACTCCGAGAAAAAAACGAAGAAAGAAGAGCAATCTAGAGACAGACTATAGCATGTTCAGGTGAATATAATTATTTATCAATTTATTTAAGTAGAGCAACACAAGATAATACAATATAACTGTGTCATTGATACGTTTTCTTTTAAGGTTTACGTGCCATCTATGTAATATTGAATGTCTGAATTGGAATGCATTAAGGTCACATGTAAAGAACATTCATAAAAGTATCCCTAAAGTGATGTGTATATGTTTCAAGCTACTGACATCCAGAAAATCTTTGCTAAAACATATTGCAAAACACGATCCAACAAAATGTTTCAGGTATAACCATAATAATTTCATTATGATAGATTATTTTTATTCGTAAAAATTGAAGGATGTAATATTTTTCATTGATAATATGAGGTTGTTTCATCTTGTGTCATTACAAACTAAAATAAAATAATTCCTTACAAAACATTCATTGGTGTAGGTAGTGAAATATTAAGTTTCCAAAATATATTAATAATTATTCTCGAACATATATTATGCTCCCATAATACATAAGTCAGGTTTTTAACCAATATGTAGAAAGTAATATAATAATAGTGATTTATGCGTCAATTACATTGAACTACTTTACGAGCTGTTTGTTGGCGAATTTAAAAGCGGGCGATTCAGCTACTGCGATTGTAATGATGACACACAAAACTTTCCATTCGCTGAGAAGCCAACAAGCTAGTGACTATTTTGACAGAACGTAGTTCGTTTTTTACCGGGAGGTCGCTACTGCGCAGACGCAGTAGGCCCACACGCCGGCATGTAGCGTGTAAAGTTGACCGGCTTTCAACTTTTCTCGGTAGATTGTTTACAATCTGCTTAGCTTGTTCGATGATGACACTGGGTGACTTTACAGGCAGATTGTAAATTCGCCAACAAGCAGCTCGTAAAGTAGCTCAATATCATTGACGCATAAGCTGTAACTATTTTCATAGGTCGAATGAAAAAATGACAAACAAAACAATTGAACATCATTTTTAATGATTAGATAGATTTCCTGTGTTTAGTCAGTAAGTTTTATGCTGTTGCTAATCATAATATACAATTTCAAGTGAATATTCTCTTTCCAGGTGTGATTCATGCAACAAAATATTTGCAACCCTAAAAGAATTGGAAAACCATGTGAATGTTCATCTACCAAAAGAAGAGTTGCCATATGTCTGCTGTAAATGTGCCAAACGTTTCACCACCGCTAGAATCCTTAAAGTTCATGAAAGAACGCATGTCCCTCGCGAGGAACGCTTTATATGGCCATGTGAATTGTGTGGAACAAAGTAAGATTATGAATTCAATAGATATTAGATACATTGGATGGCTTTAAAACAAAGTTATTTGTTAATTCTACAATGATTGAGTTATTTATGTTGACAGCTGTTTTCGAATATCATTGTGTACAAAAACGATACAGCAGAAGTTTTAATTAATATATAATGCATGAAGTTTGCAACCCATCAACAACGCCGAGTCTTGTGTCACCATAATGGTTAACTTAGAAGTAGAGAAGAGTATTATTCCAAATACGGCGGTAGTTTCCGATTCCATAGCGATTATCAAAGTGGTCATCCAATGAACTCAAAATAAATCCCACGAAAATAATGAGACCGAAGATTATCTTAACTTTCCCCATTTCGACAGAATATATTTTGGCAGAGTGTACATAGTAAACAACCCGAGGACAATAAGAATCTCTGACGCCAGGTTCGGCTAGTGTGATTTTATGGCATAGAGTATTTAAATATTGTAAATGTCTATAATAGACTATATACCGTCGTTGCACCGTCAAAATCGGCTATGTATATTTTTCAAAACTTTACAGGAGAGGATAAAAACAATGCGCATTACAATGCCTGTCGCCTACAACATCGAAATATTTTTTAAAGCAATTCCAGAATACATTTTATCATAATCATTTTATTTTTTCCTTGGTATAGATAGAAGGAATTATTATAAAATTTTTGGTGCAAAAAACCATTTTTGTGAAATTTATGCACATAGCCGATTTTGAAGGCGCAACGACGATATGTAATGGAAACTACATTTATATCACAGCCATACTTCATTGGTACAACTTTATAAATATAGTTAGATAATTTTTTTATTTACACTGTTTCAGAATTTCTGTATTCAATTTCTCCACTTAAATTCTTACAGTAACACATGTTTCTTTCTCTTACAAGATATTATCCATATGATTAAACTTTCATTGCCTTATAGATTTGCGACAAAAGGAGCATTGGGTACCCACAAAAGAGTAATCCATGAAAAGCTGAAGCCATACGTGTGTGACTTGTGCGGGCACGCCTGCAGTACTAAAGCCAATCTTGAAGAGCACCGCATTCGCCATGGAGCTGATAAAAACTTTGTTTGTGATAAATGTCAAAAAAGGTATTGCTATTGATTCGTACTTCTGACTTCAATAACTGATCCAAAAATAATCACTTTGCATTCTTGGTTTAGTGTTTTAATTTTTACCGCATTCTTACAAAAAAAATGCATTGCATTATTGGTACAATGCAAAATGACTTGAACCAAAGACATTGAAGAATACCTTCTTCTATCGAGACAGAGCCTAAATATGAATGAAAGTTAAGCTGGGAAAAGGTTACTATAAACATTATATCAACATAAACCGACCACTATTCTAATTTAGAATTAAAACCACGACAGTGTAAAAAATGCTGAATGATATACACAATAATGTTATCATCATAATACCCAGTGCTTTCGCCTCTAACCTATCAATCCAACTTATTCTCATTACAAAGCCATTTCCCATTATAGATTCATTTGAAACAAATTCATACTTTGTTCTCTGAGAATTTTTTTCCAGGGCTGCCCCGAAATAAAAACACCTTTGTGATAAGCGTAAAATAAGTATTTTTATGCAACAAACCATTATTATTTAAATCATACAACATCGCAAACAATACTAAGTAATAGTAAAACGACAGTGTTTTTAATTAGCAGGGCAGAATAGAGGATATCATACATTCAGTATAGCAAAATGTCAAAACATGTCACCATCTTTCAATTTACCGATGCTTAAAATATTATGTTTTCTATGGCTACTAATTCAACCACACTACTATCAAGTTTTGTAATACAGCAACATCACATAAATCCCTCATGGTATAGGCCAGGGGTCGCAAACTCTTGGACCAAATGAGCCAAATATGAGTGGCACAACGGTTAAAAAAAATTCGAGAGCCATACGTATATTTTTATAAATATGATTTATTTAATGAATTAATTACATTTTATAATTGTTTATTTATTAAGTGATGAAGATTTCCCGAATAAAACTAACGTAAATATATGTTTTTATTGTTGAAATTATAAATATAATTTTTACAGAATATGAATTACATACAATTTTCACGCATTCCTTAAAACTAATCTGAAGAATGACCTTCTTTGCATTTCTTTGGAGATTTTCTGTATGCTTGGTATGTAACTTGTAGTTTTTAGGCGCGACCTTTACCTTATGTAGATCTTTTAAAGCGCTTCACTTGTGTTGTGAAATTAAATTGCATTTTTCTCTCTCCAAATCATCAATTTTGGTGGCAAGACCTACAAATTTTGAGCTCCATAACTCTTTGCTTGTTAAATCCACCAATAAAATTGTATTTTAAAAGTGCTCGTGTCATTATCAAATGGAGAAAATTTTAATTTGTTGACCTTTGCAATGGACGGATTTAAAACAACTATCATACATTTTTGCATCAACCATCACAGAGGAAAAATTAGGCTCGCGATTATTTGTCATTATAAAATATAATAAGTGTACAAATCAATGACAAAAAATAAAAATTGTGAATTTTGCAAAAGTTTTTGTCAAAATTGGAAATTGGGAATTTAGAAAAGAGCCACACGCCAATGCCCAAAGAGCCACAGTTTGCCGACCTCTGGTATAGGCCAAACTCTTTAATTTGAACTATGTGGTAAATGTTTAAATAAAGCATTATTACAACATAGTTTACATGGATCTGGGGATACACAATACTAATAAATTATGTATGTGTTTGACCTATTGAAGAAAGTATGTTCTTTTGACACTTTAGGTTCAAAACTAAAGGAGCCTTAGTGCGGCATATCGATACCCACGGTGACACAGCATACCAATGTCCACACTGTCCGATGTTGCTCAATTCACGAAGGACTTTACGAAACCACCTGTTTGTTCATGATGAGAAGGCAAAACATGTTTGCACGTTTTGTGGAAAAGCTTTCAAACGAAGAAAAGATATAAAGGTATATAGGAAGTTTCATCAATTTCTTTTTATATACAGCGTAGTCTGCTAATAATAAAATCATCTTTATCCTTAGGGTCATCTCAAACTGCATACAGGTGAAAGGCCATATGCATGTCTATGGTGCCCAAGAACTTTTACAAACGGTTCAAATTGCAGAATCCATAAACGAAGGATGCATCCCAATGAATTTCAAATAGCTGAAGCTGACAATCCATATGCTCCTGTCATTAGTAAGTAAAATATTATTCTTTGAAAAGTGTTTTACCATCTTCAACTTTCTTTTGTAACTTCCTAAGTGAAGGATATAGCAAGAATCCTGACACTCGCTATATCATCAACTTTGTTCCAACCTATCGCGAATTTGCGACCCGTTGTAATTCAAGCTAGATGATTTCACCGAAGTGCAATATTATCACAAATGATTGCTAGCCACGATATAGCTTGTGCAATATGACATCAAAGTTAGTAAGTTAAAATAAGACCACAGAACACATAACAATATTTTAGATTGTTAATTTATTTATTCTCATGATAATCTAGTTGTCAAATTTGTTAATGTTAGGTATGTTATATTGAAAATTAAAGTTGATGCTTATATTTCATGCTCATCAAACTAAATTGTAGGTAACAAAAACGACCCACCAAAAAAAGTTATTCACACTACCATCAAGGTACATCCATCACCCCTGAAGACTGACATCCTCGATGACCCTCACCTGGAACTGGAGATCAGCTAGGGGTTTAAATACCTGCCCGACAAGGATTACGCAAACCAATATAACCAATGTAATTATTGATATTAAAGTCATTCCTTATTGCTGGTGAGTTTTCTTTTGTCAAATGAACCAGTCGATGCAAAATATTCTAGTCTGATAATATGACAGTTCTAACTTATAATTTTTATACATAATAATATGTAAGCGCAAACCTATTTATTATCCACTTCTAATATGTGAATATAAACAGGAATGACTATTTATTTATTTCCTTCTTCACAGGCTGACCTATTTCTCTATATGTACATATTATTATGTTAGTTGAATGCAAAGTATTTCATATCTTTTTTACTAATATGTGGTATAATTATTAATTATTGCTATACCTAAAGATTTTTAAGTCAAATAAATCTTGCTCAATTTTGTACATACATATTGTTTTATTCTTGCAAAACCTCCATTAGCATTTAAAACATTAGTTTTTTCATTAATTTGGAAAATAAAAACCAGCAACTGATATTTAAATAAAACATTTATTTACCAATATTATACACTATCAACAAAAACAACTAAATCAATAAAACAATTGAGAATAATCGAAATGAAAATTTCATTAAAAAAAAAAAATATCCATAATTTTTGTTATGAAAATATACCTAGATCATGATTGTATTCTAAAATTCTATTAAATATTCCATTTAGGTATAAGTACTTCAAAATTTAAATTTTCCCATATAATTTATTGGTGATAGAACTAATCCAATTCTAGCTTGTATTCAAATTACCAAGAGACACACCGAAAATACATAATATGAATTATTGTGCACGTTAATGGTATATGTACTCTGTTCTATATTTCAATCGATCATTCATTATACAGGTACGAGGTTATTCTATAAAACATTGAACATATATTTTCATATAGAAAAAAAGTCTACGAGAAAAGAAAGAAAAAAAACATACATGAAGCTCATTTCAATTCACTCCCAACTAAAACTAACAAAAAAATATTTTAAGGATTATTGATAAAATATATTTTCATTGTTAACATCATTACATTATTGCTACTTATACCATAGGCACATTATTTCATGAAATTTAATTAAGTATTTCTAAGCTGCCATATTCAGTCAACTTAGTATTAAATAAAATAGATGATTAAAACCCAAAAACAATTAATGTATTAGATATACATTGGTATGTAGATATATATCACAAATTTTAATAACATCATTTCACTTAGATGTAGGTACATATAATTGAATTGTGTTAGTGAAATTACTGTAGGTATCTATTCTTACAGGGCATTGAAAGTTTTTCAAAAGTACCGAATGCTGATAACTAAAAGACCGAAAGTAATCATTCTCCATTAATAAATCACTGTATAGGTATAATAATAATTTTAAAGCATCAAACATAAAGGGTGGATTCGTCTGTGATCCCATGCATTGCCATCTCGTGTCTTTTTCTGTTATCGAACCGTGCAAACTTTTTACCACAAAATCGACAAGCCTGATGCTGCTCCTTGGTATGACATAATAGGTGTCTTTTTAATCCTGAAGAACTCACAAAACTTTTGTCGCAATACTGGCAATGGTAGTTTTTTGTATTGGTATGCCTGTAAAATAAAACTGCATGGAATACCAACAATGGTTGCTTTTTGTTATGAAAATGTACATGTACCTAAGTACGTAGGTATCTTATTAATATATTAGTCAACATAGATGAATGACATGCACATGGGATTTTTGATTAAATTTTTCATTCACATTGTTAAAAATTTATTAAGTTAATTTTTACCATCTTTCATGAGTAATTCTGGCAGATGTGGTTATAAACATCTTCTCGCAGAAGCCACACGAATATGGCCGTTCATTAGTGTGCGTCCGAATATGAACTTCTAACTGATACTTGTCAATAAAACTTTTACTACACAAGTGACAGACAAAATTTTTTAAACCGCTGTGGGATATTCTGCAATGAAAGAAATAAAACATTATAATATTGAAAGGATAATTCTACAATATTTTCATGTCGGAAGTTTTAGTTTTTAAAGATTGTCTTCCCGTTGGCTATAAATACATTGTCATTCAGTTCTGAATTGAGTATAAAATGAATATGATTTGAATGTTTTCACTGACACTATTTAACAAAATATAATTAATAATGAAACTGAAACAAAGCCATTAAATATAACATCTCTAACCATCCATGATAATTGAATTGCTGAGGATTAAACAACTACAAGTGACATGAAGAACGAGTTAGGCTTTTACATCGTTTCATACATACTTATCCATCAAACAATGTTGAAACACGTACATAACTGCTTTGTATAAAAAGTGATAAACATTTTATTCCTTACACTGGTTACACCCCGTATATAAAATATTTTTATTATTTTCAAGTAACATATCAATTTGAATATTTTGGCTTGACCTGTCTGTCCTTGAAATAATAAAAACATTAAATATGAATATCTTTTCTTAGAATAGTAATAACAGATCATTTGACATCAATACACCCCCCCCCCCATTACAGAAGGTTGAAAAGTTACTTATGCAAAACTTAGAGTCGCATATTTAATTCATTATTTTCTCAGCTCGATAATAAAAAAATATTTTAAATACCTAGTTGAAAGAAATGACACGATTATTATTATTGTGCCTTGTTATATTATTTGGGAAAAAGCAAGAATACTAAATACTACATATGTAATTGGAGAATTTCTTTTTACTGGGCGTCATGTGTCAATAATTCAATGTATGGCGTGAATATGTTGATAAGTCCAAAAACATCAATTCTCAAGGCAGCTAGTTGTAAGGTTGGTTTTCTGTGGTAAATCAAAATGTTTTTAAATTTTTGTTTGTTGAGAATTTAGATTTTACTGAAATTTAAAAATGTATCTGATTTACAACAGAAAGCCAAACGTACAAATAACTGCCCTGAGAATTGATGTTTTTAGACTTATCAACATATTCACAACATACACAGAATAATTTTAACTATTCATTTATCAACAATTCAAAATATGAGGATACCTGTGCCGGTCCAAACCACTCATACTTAAAAAAGTTTTAGTACATCCATCTAAACCGCAAATAATTTTTTCTCTATCTGTGGAATGCGTATTTTTGTGAATGCTGAGTTTCGCTTTTGTATTGAAACATTTTGAACATACATCACATTTGAATTTAAATCCTCGCCGATGCATATTTTTGTGGTCCTTCTCAACTCTGTAAGCTGAAACACAATTATTATTGAATGTGAATTGCCAGCGAATAAAATTACCCATAAAGACCGGTATCTACTGATACAAATAATGTCTGATTCATTTCTGTATCATCACTGTAAATATTATATCCATCATAAAACCACAGGATATGGTATTACGATACAAGTTCTTGAATCTAATCATCATTTTCTATTTCACTGCAGCAATGAATTCATTTAGTTCATTAGTAGCAAACACATACATTTTTATTCACTATATATGAGTAAAAGGTAAACTAAATCACACCGCGTTGAACGATCCAGATGTTTTGGATCCCAAATAAAGTAGTTTTTATGGAAGGGTTCTATCAAGATTATGGCTTCCTCCTTACTACTCATCAGAACAAATAGATGCCTTTGCCACAGTACAAACAGAAAATTAATAAAATTACAATCTCATATACTCGAATCATAAAAATATTTCCGATATTAATGACAGGAATGAGAGCTACGGGGTAATAACGCTCCTCGTCCACCCTGACTTAGAAGAGTGATGTCTCATTCTTTTGATGCGGCGATAAAAATCTGACAAATGGCTGATTAAACCTGTTGTGTATTTTTTAATCACACTGAGATGTAGCACTGCAACATTTGCCCATCCACAGTATATCAATATACATAACAATGACTTGATATGATGGTTTTCAAAAAGTGGATCCTGTGAATCTTCGGAGGATATATTATGTATATTCAAAAAAAATTACCTAGAATAAAATATAACAAATATGTGAAAAGTAATATTTAGTATGACAAATTTGAGAAGGACATAATAGGTTCTTACATTTCTGGCAGATATCACAAAAATACCGCTTAATTCCTAAATGAGAATCCTGATGCGCAATAAGCAGATATTTCCACTTAAAAACCTTAGGGCAGAGTGAGCATTTTAATGCTTCGGGCTCTGCGGTATCTTGGGACTTTTTTAATTCTTTGCACACCTTGAATTTCTTTTTCAATCTCTTGTGTGCTCTTCTCAATTCTACAATAATAAACAGGTTGATTAGTACTTACACAACAAAACATAACAATGGCTTTTGTCTTACACAATTAATTATTATAACATACTTATTTTATTTAGAATCCTCAACAATCATTGGTTTTTTTAAAAATCATGAAATGTACAGTTTCAGTGTCATTTGGCTTATTTAATTAATGTAAAACTATGCTGTTAACTTATAAGTTTTATGTGTAAGGACACATAAAATTGTCAATATTAAAATGGACACGTTACTAGAATAGTTAAAAAACATAAATGTGAATTCACAATATGTAGAATTGTTTTTTGTGGCAATATTTAAGTGGACACATTCGAAGAATAGGACAATGCTAGAAAAGGGTCGTTTATAAGGTCCCTTTTATTCTTCAAATCTGCATTCACTAGTAAGTGAATGTGTTATGTAGTAATACAGACATTATAATTTGTTCACAAAATAGAAATCCACCAGAAAACTGATTACAAAATCAACCTCAATCCTGAAAAGTGACAATAACATCGCGGTAATGTTAGGTATATACAGGGCTCTTTTTTTTAAATACAGGTGCCGGAACTCACTTATTGCCAAACTTCTTACCTACTAAAGAAAATTATGTTCAAATATCATTTAAAGTAACTTTTCCTATGCCACGAAGCAGCGCACGAAAAATTAAACAAACAAACATTAATACAAATAAACAACCAAAGTTATAAAAAATAAAATTGTAAAAACATCATATATTTGAATAAAAGTATACAGTTGATTTCCATTGCCCCCAAATCCTGAACGGTCCCCCAGTCCACAATCTTTTGCGGGCCCCCTACCTATCACTAAGGTTAAAGGCAGTGTGACGCTATATAGTAGCGTTTTTCAAATGGTGTTCAAGGTTAAGGGTATTCAGTGTATTATCAATCATTAACCAAAAAATGCAATTACACAACCACATATTTTAAAATGGTAATACGCCTGAAGTAAGTGATTTTTTTACGATTAGAGCAAATCTGTGATGTGCATTTATCTCACTTATCTAGTCGATCCCAGACTAGAGCCCTGTCAGCCCCTCTTTGTGGTGGCAATGGTGATTTCCAAAGTTCAGTCCAATTCTCGTCTGGCAAATTATCTCGATTCCTTTTATTAGTGTTAGAGTCTATGGCCGAATGTCTTCCACTTAGTAACCACCGATCAACGTATTTTGATAGGATCGAAAAGTATCAAAGGTGGTCCGACGAGTTTGATGAACAAAAGTACTGAAACTGATTTGGTCTTCAACGCAGCTCTTAATGGGGTAATAATTAGATTCATTTGCGAAAATTCGTGTTCACATTCACTTGAAGAAATGGTAATGGAATTCAATGCATATATCAAACGAGATAGTTTTTCAGGATATGTTTTTTCATATGAGATTCAGGAAAATTAACTTTTACTATGTAACCGCGAACATTGTTTCGTCTAATTGCTTTTGAAACATTAAAAATACTGTGAAAAAAGGTGCCGGAACTCCGTTCCACGGCCTTACATTACAAAAAAAGCCCTGGGTATATAAATAAATATAATATGTCTTGTGGTAAAATTTATTATATCAGTAACAATTATTATGTATCTTCAATAGTCTGGAACCAGATTATATTTTCACTGTAAACTTAAATTACGCAGGTAACTTAATGGCTAACTTAAAGGTACATAACGGCTAACTTAACCAAACTCACTTCTTTTTTCTCGTTCTGTTTGTTTGTTTTCATTGTCATTTAAATCAATTTCGAAGTCATCAAAATTATTCGGTGATCCGACATCATCATTCTGAAAGATATCAATACTATCTATTTCTTTGCCTTCTAAAACTTTAATAGTGAGTTCCTTTTCATGTTTAATGATATCCTCTTCTTTAACTGGCGAAAGTTCTCCAACTTTATTGTTTGATAATTGATTTCTTTCAAAATTTTCTTCAAATTCTAAATCATCACCTTCCGTTTTGACCAGATCGATTTTGATTTCTTTCGTGGCGTGCTCTAACAAGAGAGAGAATGATTTTTCACACAAAATTCTAAATTTGTATGCGGAACATAGTTTTCTAAAACATTGAGGGCAGATTTGTCTCGGCAACCCATCCAATACATTCACCTGAAAAAAATACAAGGCTATACGAAAACGTTGACAATATGTCAAATGTCATAAGAAAACCTATATTAGTAGCAGCTTGTGCTTAACTGGTGAAACCAATACCTACTTAACCCATTGGAGACAATCAGCGCCAAATGTTTCAATACTTACATAGGTAGTATGTTTTTAAAAAATATTAAAACTGAACATAAATAATAAAAAAGTAGTACTTAGGTAGGTAACAGTTTTAGTGAACACTAAAATTTACTACAATTTTTTTTCTGGCTGTCGGTCCACTTTTTTCTCCTTTTAAATCTGTATTCAATGGGTTAGTAATTTTCATTTATATCGATATAACATTCTGCTAAGACTTTTGATAAGTTTGGTTACCTACCAAATAATACCGTAAATACATATATTCATTTAAAGGAAAATAATAAATATATTATAATACTATAACGGGGTTGTATTTACCGTGACAGTAGCACAGGCTACTAGCATTTCTGAACATAACATCGATTGTTCACCTATCAACTTTTGAGTTGTGAAAATTGATGTTAAACAACCATTTTTTAAACAAACTCGGCATACGTCGTCAAAACGCATTTTGAATATAAAAATTGCAGTACACTAAAGATGGTAGTTTATCAAAACTTATTATATTTCAATTATGTACCACATATTAATATTCTTTGGTTCATGTTTGTATCTTTATTTACATTTACAAAAATACGAACGACAGACGGATTCTTGACAGCTGGTCAATGTTGCCAATTGCCACAGATAGTCTTAGTGTTGCCTCGCCAGAAAATTAGAGTAAATTTACAAAAATGTTTACACATCAGTGATTTCATAATCTCCTATATATTATTATCCTACAGCTTTCCCGGGTTTTGGCGAGCGATTGTATGCCTTATTTGTCATGTCCGATGGGTTCAAAAAAATAATCCGTTCTCGAATCGTTTAAAATCATAATTTCACAGTTGACACCCGCTGGATTAATTTCCAGTCGATTTCGGTGATTTTTGTTTACTTCCCAATACATTTTCGAGCGACATGCGACTATATTGACCGGGCACTCGATTGGGAAAAAATTCACTTACTTCCAACACTGATTTAATATCATCCCCAATTTTAAATTAAAATACGTTTTTGACAAACTATTCTTAATCGAATCGACAGATACACATATTTTATTTTATTTATTAATGTTCCCGAGAGATTTCATTCGCAAATTTATTCACAAGGTCGTCTCAAAAATTATACCCGTATAACCTAAAAATATCCGTATCGACCAATTATTGTAATTGTAATCATTATTTACGTTAATTACTTAAGGGGACGTTCTACAGAATTGGCCTTGAGAATTGAAAATATGATTTTTTTACATGTGGTCCATAATATCTGGCCTACTAGTTAATATAAAAAGGTCGCGTCAAAGTTGTTTGTGTCAATAAACTTGCTCGACGACTCGATCGACTCATATTTCATATTAATTTCATCAGGGCTGTCGAAGACATAAATCATAAATAATTATAATTTTAAATTTTTATTTATAATATGTATTATTTAAGTTTTGTGCATCTAATGCCGGGTCCACACTGGCAACAAATTAAGTTGCTGGCAACCTCGTTAGATTTTACGATAATTATGATAATTATCGTAAAATTTCTTAAGCAATTATGGTAAGTATCGTACAATTTAATGAGGATGCCAGCAACTTGTTGCCAGTGTGGAAATGACTTAATATCCACTGTGGTTCACGTAGTGGCATGGACCTGGGGTTAACTAATTCAGGAAGTCAACACCCATGATAGAATTTTTTCCAGTTTTGGTTGCATTATATTCCAAAACTCTTCTGTAAAAATCGTTTCCGATTTTATAAATGGAAATTTCTCGGTGTACATAGTACACAAACCTACGAATAAAAAAAGACAAGAAGGAACATACTGATTCATTGCAGTAAAATCTGGCAATCAAATTCGCCATTTTGAAAAGCGACGATTATGCGTAAACAAATATCACGTGGTCTGTACGTGTGCGGCAAACTTCGAATGTGTTTATAATTTTGTGTATTTTATGTTTGTGTATCACGCATAGTCGGCCATATTTGCCGGCCTTTCTGATTGCCGTTATTTGTACACATCTCCCTTCCTGTCTTTTTTTATTCGTAGAAACAAACAGTATATTTTTTTATTAGTTATATGAAGTTGGCCTTGAATCTGTAATAAAATAATACACAGTTAAAAGATTTTGAAATAGAAAAAAACACATTTCCAAGCTTTCAGTTGTACTCACACATGAATTTCATTCGTCACTTAGATAAGTATATACACATTTTGATGTTATCTTGCAAAGTAAACAATTATCTGATCTTTACACTATATATGTACTTACATGCGAATGTAATGTTTTCAAATAATTGATATGGATTATATACCATCGTATTATTTTCTCGTATTATTATTTAACATACTATAATAGTATTTGAGTATCAACCTATGTTCAATTTGAATTGGGTTATAATAATAATATACCCGTATCATTATTATAACCAATCAATAGTATGTTTGCTACGAAATCCACCCAAGTTATCATTATGTACTTGCACAGGTTTGATTAAAAACTATGATGAAATTAACATTTTAAAAATATTAATTCTTATGACAGCCCTGTTTTCTGATCGGCGTATATCTTGCATGTGTTTATGAAATAATAATGTTCAGCGGCCGACAATATCAAAAATAATAATAATCTTTCTTGAAATAAAATCTCCGATGATTAGTGATTTTTGCGAAAAAATCGATTTAAATGAACGTGCTAACGACGCCGAGATCCTTTTTATACTAAATTATAGTTGAATGTCGCGCTTTCAGCCCCCCTTAATAATCATTATATTTTTAATGTGTCTATAAACGAGTATGACAAACAATCGTCATTTTTAACACTTTTCTTTAAAATCAATAGGAAATGATATTTCATATTATTATTAGGTAGAATATAGATAGATGTCATAATAATAATAATCTATAATATTATACACTTTTATCATTCTTGACTTCTCACGATTCCACTGACACTTTGTTAACTTTCGTCACTTAAAAATGTATCCTGTTATAATAACTGAACACATTAAAGTCGTTTATTCGAAATAACATTTATACAAATTTCCATTAAAACTGTTCATTTTATTATCCAGTTATCCGCGCGCATTTTCACCAGTGCTGCCAACTAAAATTTTCAAAGTTCAGTAGATTTTTTGATTTTTTCTTCAAAATATCAGTAGATTGACAAAAATGTATGAAAATCAACGATTGTGTTTGCTGAAAGCGTGCATATTGACATAAACTCACAAGTGTCTTTTAAAAAATCATATAAAAAGTGACTTCATTCATCTTTCATCACAAATATCATAATTTCTTATGTTCCTGACAAAAATTTCAGTAGACATGGCAACACTGACTATGCGATCAACCCAGTGTTGCCAAGTCAAAATTTAAAAATTCAGTACATAGACGTGGCAACACCGACTATGCGATCAACCCAGTGTTGCCAAGTCAAAATTTAAAATTTCAGTAGATTTTGACAAAAATTCAGTAGATTTCATAAAATATCAGTAGATTTTGAAAAATGTGGTTTATTACATATGATTTAAAACTAATAAGAACAACAATAACCAATAATATTAATTTATTGTAAACAATGATGATATTAATGGGTAAAATGGAGCTCTTGGGTAGAGTTACTATGCTTTTTATGACAATTTAGAAGTGTATAACATCAAAAAAGGTCATGCATAAATCGTTTCAAGTTTATTATTAAAAGAATCATCAGTTAATTTACAATTATGGAGAAACACAAATATCAGTAGATTTACTTGAATTTCGAAAAAAAATCAAAAATTCAAGCAAAAAATATCAGTTGATCTACTGAAATTTCAGTAGACATGGCAACACTGGATTATTTCAAAATTTGATAACGTAACATTTTTTTATGGCTGTTAAATGATAATTTTTTAAACCAATGAAACTTATATACATTCAATTAGCTCATATAACCCAAAAATATTTAAAAGGTATTCAACAATAATTGGTGTTAAACATATTATTTAAATCAACCAGGATCAATCCACTGCTGGATAAAGGCCTCCCTAGCCTGATTCTACTCATTTCTGTCATTTGGATTGCTGTATTTATCAAAATCGGTGATATTATATTTATCTACATATTCATATCGTCATCATCATCATCGACCTGAACCAATCCACTGCTGGATAAAGGCCTCCTTACCCTGATTCTACTCCTTTCTGTCATTTGAATTGCTGTATTTATCAAAATCGGTGATATTATATTTATCTACATATTCGTATCGTAATCATCATTATCATCAACTAGGATCAATTCACTGCTGGATGAAGGGTTCCGCAACCTGATTCTACTACTAGCGGTTAAACAATTTTGTGATATTATACCTATTTCTATCATCCTTATCAACATCGACCTGAACCAATCCACTGCTGGATAAAGGCCTCCCTACCCTGAATCCACTTCTTGCTGTCATTTGAATTGCTGTATTTGTCAAAATCGGTGATATTATATTTATCTACATATTCATATCGTTATCATCATCAACTAGGATCAATCCACTGCTGGATGAAGAGTTCCGCAACCTGATTCTACTACTATTGGTTTAACGAATTTGTGATATTATACATATTTCTATCCATCTTATCATCATCGACTTGAACCAATCCACTGCTGGATAATGGCCTCCTTAGCCCGAATCTACCCTTTCTGTCATATGTATTGCTGTATTTATCAAAAGCGGTGATATTGTATTTAACTACATATTCATATTGTCATCATCATCATCATCAACCAGGATCAATCCACTGCTAAATAAAGACCTCCATAATATACTGATTCTACTCCTTTTTGTCATACGAATTTCTGTATTTATCAAAATCTGTGATATTATATTTATCTACATATTCATATCGTCATTATCATTAACATCATCATCGACCTGAACCAATCCACTGCTTAATAAAGACCTCCCTAGCCTGATTCTACTCCTTTCTGTCATATGAATTTCTGTATTTATGAAAATCGGTGATATTACATTTCGCGAGTGGAGAACTACAAGGTTCTAAGTGTTTGTCCTTGACGAAACAAAAGTAACAATGTGGCAGCTTAGAATACTACTTCATTGTTGAGTTTGTTTTTTCAAGGACGAACACTTAGAACCTTGTAGTATTAGGCTCGCGATTTATCTACATATTCATATCGCCATCATCATCATCATCGACCTGAACCAATCCACTGCTTAATTAAGATCTCCCTAGCCTGATTCTACTCCTTTCTGTCATATGAATTGCTGTATTTATCAAAATCGGTGATATTATATTTATCTACATATTCATATCGTCATTATCATCATTATCATCATCGTCATCATCGACCTGAACCAATCCACTGCTTAATAAAGACCTCCTTAGCCTGATTCTACTCCTTTCTGTCATATGAATTTCTGTATTTATTAAAATCGGTGATATTATATTATTCTACATATTCATATCGTCATCATCATCATCATCGACCTGAACCAATCCACTGCTTAATAAAGACCTCCCTAGCCTGATTCTACTCCTTTCTGTCATATGAATTTCTGTATTTATCAAAATCGGTGATATTACATTTATCTACATATGCATATCGTCATCATCATCATTATCATCACATCGACCTGAACCAATACACTGCTTAATAAAGACCTTCTAGCCTGATTTTACTCCGTTCTGTCATATGAATCCATCTATGTGATATTATATTTATCTGCATATTCATATCAAAATCATTATCATCATCATCAACCAGGATTAATCCACTGCTTAATAAAGACCTCCCTAGCCTGATTCTACTCCTTTCTGTCATATGAATTTCTGTATTTATCAAAATCGGTGATATTATATTTATCTACATATTCATATCGTCATTATCATCATCATCAACCTGAACCAATCCACTACTTAATAAGGACCTCGCTAGCCTGATTCTACTCCTTTCTGTCATATGAATTGGTGTATTTATCAAAATCGGTGATATTATATTTATCTACATATTCATATCGTCATTATCATCATTATTATCATCGACCTGAACCTATCCACTGCTTAATAAAGACCTCTCTAGCCTGACTCTACTCCTTTCTGTCATATGAATTTCTGTATTTATGAAAATCGGTGATATTACATTTATCTACATATTCATATCGTCATCATCATCAACCAGGATCAATCCACTGCTGGATGAAGGGTTCCGCAACCTGATTCTACTACTATATTATACCTGTTTCTATCGTCTTTATCATCATTGACCTGAACCCATCTACTGCTGGATAAAGACCTCCCATGCCTGATTCTACTCCTTTCTGTCATTTGAATTGCTGTATTTATCAAAATCGGTTATTGTTGTTTTTATTCAATAAAACGCATTTTTTTTTATAGTACTTATTCCACTTTAATTAATATATTAGGACCGGTTTCGTCCGCCTCAGTGGGACATTTTAAACTCCAAAAATGTCCCACTGAGGCGGACGAAACCGGTCCTAATATATTAATTAAAGTGGAATAAGTACTATAAAAAAAATGCGTTTTATTAAATAAAAACAACAATACAATGCAGTTCCACCATGAATTGACAGTTAACAAAATAAAAGAAAATCGGTGATATTATATTATATCTATTTATATTTCCATTATCATTATGAGCCTGAATCAATCCACCGGTGGATGAAGGCCTCTCTAAGTTGTTTGAATTTCTGTCGGTCATATGAATTGCTATATTTAACAAAATTACTGATATTATATTTACCCATTCATAATATCGTCATTATCATCATCAACCAAGATTAATCCACTGCTGGATGAAGGTTATCCCAACCTAATTCTACTCTTCTTGGTCATATAAACTGCTATATTTTTTTAAATTTGTGATTTTCTATACCTACCTATTGATATCGTCATTATCGTCATCAACCTGTATCAATCCACTGCTGGATGAAGGCCTCTTTAAGCTGATTCCACATCTTTTGGTCTTATAAATTCCTATTCTTATCAGATATAATATGTATTGCTTCATTATTTATCAACATTTGTCTCGATGTGAATGTCCCGCACCGGGAAACTATATTGTTTAAGATTAATTTTTAATTCAAATTTTGATTTTTTAAATATTATTCTAAGGCTGCAAGCATTTATTTTTTATAGACAATGAAACAAAATAATGTTTAAATTATTTTTTTACACTGTTAACCTTCTTCAATTATCTCAATGGGACCGAAAGGAGATTAATATCACGTTATATTGGATCGCTATTTATGATAATCACATAATATATTGCTTTATATTCGAATGATTGAGATGTTTAATTATTTATCATATTTAACTGCACATACTTACACATATATTATATTAAAATTAAAATGTCAGTGGTAGCCCATCCCTAAGGGAAAAATATGGCGCCATCTATGCATACTTCACAATTATAATAAAATACAACACCGCCAAGCCAGTCCTCTTCAGTCCTCTTCAGGAGTAAGCGAGACGCGATGTTGTCATTTTATAGTACCTACCATTTTGACAGGACGTACTGAAATTTACCTTCAATTCTAATTAATTTTTATATTTTTTAAAAATAGTTTTTATTAAGAAATTTGTACTATTAATTTACGGTTTTATTTACTATTGAAATCAATTATGTATCAAATTATATATGCATATTTCTAAACTATAGGATTTTTATGTTTCTGAGGTATTTCAAAATACAGTACTCTCTCAGTAATCCGCCACCCCAAAAACCAGACAAGTGTCCAATCAGTGAAAGCGGGGGATTATAGTACATACACATACAAAATATGGTAAAAATTAAAACAGGTAGTATGTAAAAATATTTTTTTTTTTGAGAAATTTGTACTAGCAAATTACGGTTTTATTTATAATCAAAATCAAGTATCTACTAAATTATACATATTTATAAACTAAGTTTATTAACTAAAAATCATACAGTAAATCACTTGACACAACCCGTTGTCCAGTGAGGCAGATATTCTTGAATGGTCCAAGATTCCTGGCTTTCCATATGACCAAAGGTTCAGCTTGTGTTTCCCGGTTGCATTGGAGCACGGTATAATTATTGTGATGCAGTCCTTGGGCACTTTCCTCCTTGGTGCATTACTGTCGTCGCGATGAATGTACGTTTTACGAGGGAAATGTTTCCAAAATAAACCCGTCTCATCTATGGTGTATACTACGCGGCGGACTACTTAATTTGATGAATATGAATACCGGCAAATTATAGAGCTTGATTTTGTGCTTTCAACTAGTATAGATAATGGCGGATTATAGTAGTTGTCGGATAATCGAGCGGCGGATTACTGAGAGTGTACTGTACAAGAAAATAAAAAATGAGAAAAAAACACAAAATAATTAATTCAAAATTTATTTAATAAAAATAAAATATAATATAATAAAAAGTTTATTTATCATTTTAGCTAAATCTCTAAAATTTTGGTGTAAAATTTGTTAAAGCCGTTCGCAACAAATCTGTCAAAAGCTCGTTTGTTAGCTGTGAACGATGTTTTGATTTTACAAACTTCATAGAGGAGTACAACGATTCACAACTATAATAGGCAAGCAGCTTTCTTTATTAGGATATTTGAATTCTGGCACCAGTTTCCAAAATTTTATTACAGTATTTGACTTGTGCTGCATTAGTACATAATGCCTGATCTTCTTTTAAATTTGTAATGACTGTAATTCCGCAGCTCCTCTTTCAGCAAGTATTAATAATTCAGACATCGGAAATACGTGTTTCTTTGACAGTTGCACTCATATCCTCGCATCTTGTCACTTACAACATTTAGAAAGGAAAACTCACGAAAATACAACTATAATAGGAAAAGAAAATACATAATATAAAATATATTTTTATTAAGAGATATGTTTGCCCACATCTGTTCTATACCATGAATATTATGTAAATATATTTAGCATTATTCAATTAGTTACAAAATACTAAGTAGCTAATATGCAACAAATAAATAGTAGGTAAACATGTATTTTTTCAATAGCGTCCCTATAAGCACGTCACATCACGCCACTGGTGCTTACTGTTTATTACAGGTAAATGAAAGTTTTTTCAGTAAGTACCACATAATGGATAACTAAAAGACTAAAAAGTAATAAATTTCCATTAATATGGTAGATACCTAAAACACATCTTATCGTACCATCCCCAAACGGAGGTCGCCCACCATCAGAGTAATATTTGCTTATCATCTGCTACCCGGAACTGTTCAGTGTAGCTGCACTAGGACCAATCACGGATATTCTTCAGTCACAAAATGCGACATTGTCCCCTGCTGTTTTCCGTTGATCTTTCTGTACTCTTGTCCTCTCGTAATGTGGCCGAGGTACTGTTGTTTACTGGTTTTGATACTACATAGAACATATTGATCCTTTCCAATTCGATTGAGAATGTCAACATTTGTTACCCGGTCGCTCCAAAGAATTTTGAGTATGCGTCTATAGAACCACATCTCGTAAGACTCAACTATCCGTGACATCTCTCGGTTTAGCATCCATACCATAGAAAAGGATTGAAAGAACATAACACTCAATCATATCCAGTCTCAGATCTAGGTCGATTGCTAAGGAGGCGTCTGATTTTGAGAAAGTCACTCCTCGCTCTATCTCAATTCTTGAATCAAGAAAAAGAAAAGACAAGAACTGAGATACATCACATCACTGTGTAGTTAAAATAATAATTTAAAAACATCTTCAAGCATAGAGGTTGGATCAATTTGTGATACCATGCATTGCCATCTCGTGTCTTTTTCTGTTATCGAATCGTGCAAACCTTTTCTCGCAAAATCGACAAGCCAGATGTTGCTCTTTTGTGTGACATAATAGGTGTCTTTTCAATGCCGAATTACTCACAAAACTTTTTTCGCAACGCTGGCAATGGTAGTTTTTCGTATTGGTATGCTGCCTGAAAAATAAAAGTGCACAGAATACCAACAATGCTTCGCTTCTTGTTATAAAAATATATATTTGTATCTATGTATGTTATTAATATCTTAATATATCAACATAGATGAACGACATGCACCAGGGATTTTTGATTAAATTCACATTGTTAAAAATTTATTACGTAAATGTTTACCATTTCTCATGAGTAATTTTGGCGGATATGGTTTTAAACATCTTCTCACAAAAGCCACACGAATATGGCCGTTCGTTTGTATGCGTCCGAATATGAACTTCTAACTGATACTTAGTAATAAAACTTTTACTGCACAAGTGGCAAACAAAATCTTTCAAACCACTGTGGAATATCCTGCAATGAAAGAAATACATTATAAAGCTGAAATGATACGAGGGTGGGTCAATAATTCCTTAGAAAAAAGCATTAAAACAGTTTTTATTTTTGTATTTTTTTTTTATTTCTCAACATAATCTCCTTGGAGCTCAATACACTTGGTTAGACGTTTCTCAATTTTTTTTAAACCGTCAGAAAAATAAGTTTTTGGAAGGTCCTCAAAATAAGCATTTCGTCCCCTTATTGCAGAACTAGCCTAACTGATTTTTTGTGATTTTTTTTTTATTTGATGGAAGAATTCCTTTTTTTATTCTCTATTTGGTGTCAGAACAGGCTTATCTGAATTATCAACATAAAAAAAGTTATCAGCTTAGATCATTCCAAGCCTAAATTCAATCTTAAAAATATTTTGGAACTAAATTAGCCTAACTGACGTTAAGCTAGTTCTGCACGCAAAAGTACACCTACACGTTGGCAATATCGCCTCTTTCTATTGCAGTTAGGATTTATTTGTACTAGTTCGCTGTCAATGTCAACTGCCAACGTAATTACGCTGATGCTGTAATTACCGACAAGTATTGCAATTATTCTATGGACCATCTAGTGGCTCCTTCCACATCTAATTCGGTTGATGATGATGAGATAGTTGACACATTTTCTACCGAAATCAGTGGCATGACTGGAGTTCAATCAACACCAAATCGATTGATCCCGCTGACTCCAAATAACCAAGGAGAAATCAGTGCCACAGTGGCCCACTTTACATTAGAACAACGAGGTAATTATGAGTTTTATTGTTCACTTTTACAACAAAAATAAACACTTTCTTGACTGAAATAAGAACTGCAATTTGCTTCTATCCCGCACATTAGTTCAATGATGTATATATTTTCAGACTCTGTAATCATCGACAAGGTTTGCAATAATTTTATGGATGATCAAGAGGTTCTTTCGACATCTGATTCCTTTGATAATGATGGGAAAGTGGACCCATTTTCTACCGACAGTGGATCAGACTATGAACCACCACAGCATTCACTATCATCACGCAGTGATGAAAACTCATCAAATGGTATTGGTAATATTGTAAATCGACTTTCAGCACCTGTCCTAGAGGTGATTAACTCAAGTCAAGCAGGAAAAAAAAGACTAGGAAAAGACAATGTAATGAAGCTCTGTGGCGCAGAAATGTAATAAAAAAGCAGCGAAATTCTGGAAACAAATTTATAAACTGGAAAAACAATGTAATATGTGAGCGTCAAATGAAGGAACCCTCTCCTCAAACATGCAAATTTGGTTGTTCTATAAAAATTACCCAAGAACAGAGGGTTGCAATATTTCATCAGTTTTGGAATTTAGGTGATATAAATTTACATCAACGTAAACCGCTTCGTTGAATTTAATAAAAAAAAATAACTACAATTGATATAAGTGAAGGTAGAGAAAGAAGTCATCGTAAAATGACTGACAACTCAAATTTTCTTTCAGAAGATCTTAACATGATTAAAATATGCCAATTGTTTTTAAACTCATTGAGCATACGTTATCAAATGGTTAAGACTGCTGCAAAGAATTCATACCACCTTAATTCAAGCACGGTTGCTGATGACAGCAGAGGGTCGCAGAGGATATTTGCGGTAAGCGACCACATGAAGCAAAACGTGAGGGATCACATTAATAGCTCTTCTACAGTAAGCAGCCATTATTGCCGAAAAAAGACCACGAAGCAGTACTTGGATGCAGCATTAAATATAACAAAGGTGTTTGACCTATATAAAAAGGACTACGAAGAAAAAGGCTTGACAGCAGCCATTGCTTTAATGTACCTACATATAGAGGCATATTTTGTAATGAATTTAATTATTCTTTACTCCGAAGAAGGACCAGTGTGACTTTTTCTTGAAATATGAGCAGAGCAGTAATGAAGAAAAAGATATTATGAAAGCAGAATATGATACTCATCTAAAAAATAAAGAAATTACCCGAAAGTTAAAATAAATGTCAAGGAGCAGGCAAACTTAAATAAAACGTTCCTATTGCGCAACAACAAGTCTTACAAATCCCAGAGCAGAAGCCGCACAACTATACTATAAACATAAACGAAAGTATGCCACATACAATCTCAGTATTTATGATCTAGGATCACAACAAGGTCATTGTTTTATGTGGCATGAATCAATTGGAATGAGAAGAGTGTGTGAAATTTGGAAGCTGTGTCTTTGATTTCATCAAACAACAGGTATCGGAAGGGATAAAAGAATTCATATTTTTTTCAGATAATCGTGCTGGAAAAAATTGTATCCATTTCATGTACTGTGTGTACATGTTCTGTGCGGCCAATTTCTCTTGTAAAATAACACATATCTTTTCAGAAAAAGGTCACACGCAGAATGAAGTTGATTTGATTCATAGTGTTATTGAAAGGGCTGCCAAGAAAATACCAGTATATACACCGAGCTAGTGTTATTCAATAGCACGATCAGCATGTAGGAAGAGACCCTACACCTACATTGCTTGAAATCAACAACGAAAAATTGGGATAAGGATGAACGTGGAGTCAAATTTTCTTGGCAAAAGATAAAACGAATCTCAGTAATGCCAGAAAATCCACACACACTCCAAATCGAGTACAACTTTGAAGATTCGCCTGCACCAGTTAATACAGCTGAGCGTAGCCGTGGACCACTAATTCAAAAGATAACTGACTTCAAATTGATACCAGTAAGAAGTTCGGTCATACCAATAGCTAAGCTAAAACATTGTGACCTAATGTATCTTTGCCGGGAGAAAATAATCCCTGTTGACTACCATTCTTTCTATACAGGACTGATCACCTCACCACAAGAAGTGAATAGGGATGAACCCGACAGTGATTAAATTAAAAATAATGCTTATGAGTAATAGGTTTTATTGCCTTTTCATTTATATAACTTCTTGAACTTTAACTTTCATTAATAACTACAGTATATTATAAGTACCTATGTTCATTGAAGTGTTTGGTAGATTTTGTGAATAAAAAAACTAAGTTGTGAGATTTAATTTTTATTTTGTAGTGGTATACAAATTTAACCTAACTTCCTAATGCGCTTAAAGTACCATTTTTATTGCCTTATGTTTGCGTTCAAATACTTTAACTCAATTAAGATAGTTCTGATCTGAATTATTGTAGTACAACTATATCCTAATAGTTATGCAGAACAAGCTTAACTCAAATAAGATAGTGCTGATTTCAAATACTGTAGTGCAAAAGTAGCCTATCTGCATAAAATATGTGACGGAATATACTTTTTGGTATTTTTTTTTCACATAAACAAAGCATTTAACCAACGCATTATCATACGAGGGTGGGTCAATAATTTCTTAGAAAAAAGCATTAAAACAGTTTTTATTTTTGTATTTTTTTTTTATTTCTCAACATAATCTCCTTGGAGCTCAATACACTTGGTTAGACGTTTCTCAATTTTTTTTAAACCGTCAGAAAAATAAGTTTTCGGAAGGTCCTCAAAATAAGCATTTGTCCGATCGATGACTTCTTCATTTGAAAAAAAACGTTGTCCACTTAGCCATTTTTTTAAGTTTGGGAAAAGGAAAAAGTCACTGGGGGCTAAATCTGGCGAATACGGTGGGTGGTCGACCAATTCGAACTTCAATTCTTCAATTTTAGCCATTGATCGTAAACATGTGTGAACACGGGCATTGTCCTGATGAAAGAGGATTTTTTTCCTGTTTAAATGAGGCCGTTTTTCTTCAATTTTGTTTTTTAGCTGGTCCAATAAAGATGCATAATAATCCCCTGTTACTGTTTTTCCTTTTTCCAAATAGTCAACGAAAATAATTCCACGTGCATCCCAAAATACAGTAGCCATAACCTTACCAGCTGATTTTACAGTTTTCGCCTTCTTTGGACATGGTTCGCCTTTCGCAATCCACTGCTTTGACTGTTCTTTCGTCTCGGGAGTATAGTGGTGTATCCATGTTTCATCTACAGTCACAAAGCGACGGAAAAATTCATCCGGATTGCGTTGCATGAGCGACAACAGGGCTTTAGAGGCCACCACCCTATTGCGTTTATTGTCGACTGTGAGCAAACGCGGCACCCATCTTGCAGAAATTTTTTTCATGCCCAATTTGTCATGTAAAATAGAAATGACGCTACCTTTTGAGATCCCTGTAACCTCAATTATCTCACTCAACTTTAATCTTCGGTCACTTAACACTATATCGTGGATTTTATTGATCATTTCTGGTGTAGTCACCTCTACAGGACGTCCTGAGCGTGGTTCATCCTTTGTTGATGTACGACCACGTTTAAATTCATTTAACCAGTTATAAATAGTTGCAAGTGAAGGAGCAGATATGCCGTGAACTAAATCCAACTCATTTTTTATTTCCTTTGCTGTTAACCCTTTTATATTAAAATGTTTAATAACAGCTCTAAACTCAATTTTCTCCATTTTTGTAAACAAGCAAATTTTTTTTTTAAATGTACGAGAAACACACAAACCCGACCAATCTGATTGAAACTTCGCAGCATACTGAATCGGTAGTGCCGCTGCATGAAAACAAACCGCTTACAGTACTAGTCGCGCCACCTGTCGGCTTTTCTAAGGACTTATTGACCCACCCTCGTATATTTAAATCAATTTTTTTGTATTTACAGTTTTCAAATTAATGACGAAATAAAGTTTAAAAGTGCTCTCCTGTAAAATGTCTAAAAATCAGTTAGGCTAGTTCTGCAATAAGGGGACGATTTGTCCGATCGATGACTTCTTCATTTGAAAAAAAACGTTGTCCACTTAGCCATTTTTTTAAGTTTGGGAAAAGGAAAAAGTCACTGGGGGCTAAATCTGGCGAATACGGTGGGTGGTCGACCAATTCGAACTTCAATTCTTCAATTTTAGCCATTGATCGTAAACATGTGTGAACACGGGCATTGTCCTGATGAAAGAGGATTTTTTTCCTGTTTAAATGAGGCCGTTTTTCTTCAATTTTGTTTTTTAGCTGGTCCAATAAAGATGCATAATAATCCCCTGTTATTGTTTTTCCTTTTTCCAAATAGTCAACGAAAATAATTCCACGTGCATCCCAAAATACAGTAGCCATAACCTTACCAGCTGATTTTACGGTTTTCGCCTTCTTTGGACATGGTTCGCCTTTCGCAATCCACTGCTTTGACTGTTCTTTCGTCTCGGGAGTATAGTGGTGTATCCATGTTTCATCTACAGTCACAAAGCGACGAAAAAATTCATCCCGATTGCGTTGCATGAGCGACAACAGGGCTTTAGAGGCCAACACCCTATTGCGTTTATTGTCGACTGTGAGCAAACGCGGCACCCATCTTGCAGAAATTTTTTTCATGCCCAATTTGTCATGTAAAATAGAAATGACGCTACCTTTTGAGATCCCTGTAACCTCAATTATCTCACTCAACTTTAATCTTCGGTCACTTAACACTATATCGTGGATTTTATTGATCATTTCTGGTGTAGTCACCTCTACAGGACGTCCTGAGCGTGGTTCATCCTTTGTTGATTTACGACCACGTTGAAATTCATTTAACCAGTTATAAATAGTTGCAAGTGAAGGAGCAGATATGCCGTGAACTAAATCCAACTCATTTTTTATTTCCTTTGCTGTTAACCCTTTTATATTAAAATGTTTAATAACAGCTCTAAACTCAATTTTCTCCATTTTTGTAAACAAGCAAATTTTTTTTTTAAATGTACGAGAAACACACAAACCCGACCAATCTGATTGAAACTTCGCAGCATACTGAATCGGTAGTGCCGCTGCATGAAAATAAACCGCTTACAGTACTAGTCGCGCCACCTGTCGGCTTTTCTAAGGACTTATTGACCCACCCTCGTAATTCTACAATACTTTCACATCGAAAGGGATTTGTAGACTGTGTAGTCATTTGGCACAATGTCATTCAGTTCTAAGTTGTTTTTAAGTTTTCACTAACACACACATATGTATGTAGAAAATAATTAATAGTGTGATGTGAGATATTACATTAAGGGCTCATACGCACTAGCGGCAGGCCGCCTTGCGGCTAGCCGCAGTGGCTAACTGCGAGTCGCGGTTGTATTCGCGATTATCCGCAAGGTGGCTGACCGCGGGGACAGTGGTTACGTTAGCGGCTAGCCGCAGTCAGTTTCAAAATGAACGTGACTTATCTTGGAGTTCTATTAGCTAGCTCAGGATGTTTGAGAACCCAGATAGATCAAATTATAAATACTTGTCTGAACAGTTTTCGAAATAGGACACTTAAAGGAGGGGCGAATCAAGTGAGAATGGTTATAAAATAAAACGTATCGGAGATTTAAATGTTTTATTCCCCTCCTTGTTTGTTAGTACACTCATTTAATATTAATTTCAGAAATAAAATATTTGGGCGTTCATTTAGGAACCACTGCTTTACTATAATTCTTCTCGTTTATTAGTACTCATTTAATATTATATTTTATAAAATAATTAAATTAAATATTCGGCACATTTCATGTTCCATAATATTATTAGCACCTAGTATATTATGCTAGGTCGTTTTTCTACGTGTATAAATTTTTCCGTGTCGAAATCCATATCGGAATAAGTTTTTAACAAAAGCGGTCAGCCGCTGTCTAACCGCCTAGTGCGCAGCGCTCCGCGGTGCGGTAGACCGCGGGCAGGCCGCGCTGTGCATGACAACCGCCGAGATGTAGTGCGTATGGTGTAGGCACTTTTCATACAAAAAACGATAGGCGGCCTGCCGCAAGTGCGTATGGGCTCTAAAGTATTTTATTGCTCATCAATCCTTTTGACGCTAGCCAATTATTATATACCTTCGGCAATGGAGGTAGGCTGTTAAGATTTGACATAAATAGTGCACACTCATACTTATTTGTTTTCATTCTAAGAATACAATTTGCAGATGGTATTGGTTAGTTTCTAAAATTTAATTAAACCCTGCCTCAACCAAACCATAACAGTTTAGGTATGCAATGAGCGATCCGACAAAAATAGTGCACATTTTTATCATGCTTATTTGTTTTCGTTGACACTATCTACATTGTAGTCTTAGTTCAATGAAAACAAATACATTTGACTGCAAAGTTTAGTGTGCACTATTTATGTCAGATCTTAACAGCCTACTTCCACTCTTCGCAACTGTTATATACCTAATTAGTTGATTAACTGCGGCAAAATTGCAAAAAGCATGTATATGTTGTAAAGATATATTATGATCTTAAGGCGATACTTCAGTGAAACGGCAAATAATTTTCAACTATAGACGTGACGAAATTTTGGACTCGCTGGCACTCGGAGACCGAACGTCGAGGTGTGAATACGTCATTTTGTTTCGTGATGGCGACGGGGTGTAAAGATGACTAAAAACGTTACCCATTTACTTTAAAAAGAAAACATGTCAATGAATATATTATTATTGTTACTAATAGAACAATAAACAAAACATTAAATGGACGCATGTTGGATATATATGACAAATTTTATTTCGTTCGGCATGCGTCATTTGCACCCGCGACCCGCAATCCGCGCATCGCCTAGCCACGATCTTTTTAGACCATGCCTCAACGGAGGTATAGCCTTAATCAACTTCAATTAAAACACAGGTAGTTGCGTTTCATCACCAAAACAGACACAGGGAAATCACAAGATGTAGTTTGGAATAGGATACATATAAAACCCACAAACAACCCAAAATCGATCAGATGCTATCCTATAAACTGAAGTAATACTAAAATGAAGACAGCAGGGAGGAACGGTATCTTGGCAGCTCAACCACATACTCAGGGTTTCAGCTCTTACACGGTGGCTGAGTATACCTACCCAATATGGTATAAGTTCACGTATACGAGACAAGTGAATACTGCACTCAATGAAATCTACCTGATCGTGAGGGGTCTATGACTTTCACAAATGGACTAGTGCTTTCAGGAATTGCCCCTCTCTATACGCTGTACCCATGGTAGAGCATACCCAAGACAATACAGTGAAATAGGAGTTCTTCGATAACGAAGAGAAATGCCAAGCATGGAGCACCAATTTTTATGCAAGGCATGGCCACTAAAAATGCAATTTCAATGAAATCCTACAAATATACATAATTTGAAAACACCTCAGATATATACATACCAGAAAAAATAAGACAATCCAGCGGATCCGGGGTCAAGTCCGGCCAGGTGTCATATTTTTTTCAAAGATTTTTCCTAGTGGTTATATCTGAGATAGTTTTATAATAACATTATGTATGTTTAACAAAGAATGTTACGTTCTTAATTCTTATGCCATTGAATAAGAAACGTTGAATAAAAAAATAGTTTTTGAGATCCAACAGGTTGAAGAAAGTGATGTTATCTTTGTTAACATCTGGGGTGACAACCCTGTAGCCATTAAAGACCTCAACGCAACGAAGAAGATAATTGGGTTTTTTCTTCACATTAAAAAATAACAGTAAAAAAAAATTACAATCATTGTATAAAACTATTATTGTTCTAAAATTAATAATATGAGGATTTACATGCCTGTGGCGATCCAAGCCATTCATACTTAAAAAAGTTTTAGTACATCCGTCTAGGCCGCAAGTAATTTTTTCTCTATCTGTGGAATGTGTATTTTTATGAATGCTGAGTTTCGCTTTTGTATTGAAACATTTTGTACATATATCACATTTGAATTTAAATCCCAGCCGATGCATATTTTTGTGGTCCTTCTCAACTCTATAAGCTGAAACCCAATTATTATTGCATATTAATTTCTAGTCAATTCAAACTACCCATAGAGGTCGGTATCCACTTAATGCGTATCATATCATCCAGTGATATGATACAATATAACAGTCTGACTTGTTTCCCTATCATCACTGCATATCCATATCAAAACAGAGTTGTTCAATCTAACCATCAATTCCAATCTGTTTATCTCTGCAGCTTATCAAAGTGTAGCACATTTTTATGGTGCTTTTGACAATTTGAAAATGTACAAGAGAACATAATGAAATAATATTTTTATTGATTCGGTTTTAATTACTCGACAAAAATGATTGCATTTTTTTATATGGATGGTTAAAAAATAATTTTCTTCGGTATGAGATTGGAAAAATAACTTAATTTAAAAATCACATAAGTACATCATTTTCCTCATGTCCCTTTATTAACACCTATAAAGAAAATTACCATAAATAATAAATTAATACCAGAGTATCGATACTGATATCGTATCAACAGAAATGTAGTAATATTAGCGCATCTCTCACACGGATGCGACAGAAGAAGAAGAAGATCGGTCAAAAAGTATTAATACTTTTAATAGCCAGAAATAATTCTCTCCAGAGTGGCATCACTCACACCACCACCACCACCGGTGTGTTCCAATCAGCTCGGTAATATATCAATTCCAAAACCATGATTTTTCCACACATGTAAACTATTTTTGGATAGCCAACAGTAATATAAGAAACTCCCTTTTGCATGTCCGATGCTATCACTTATGCCCAACCAAAAAATGTATATTTTCATCATGGAATAATTTTTGGAAACATCTTTTTGGCACAATAAATATAAAATTCTAAGCAATTTAACTCCATCAAAAACTCATTTTCGCCAAAATGTCACTAATGCCTTTTAGTTTAGCAGCCTCGATAATACTGAGTAAAGCTGGATGGACAACGATACACCGGGAAACCAAAGAGAGCAATGTCAGCGTACCGCCATAATAATGATAATATCCTGAGTAAGAAAGTCACTGCGTCAATATCCAGTCATTTGGTATGTTTTTGGTCCCAAATCCCTTTTATCTTCCTTCTTACTCCATTGCTGCAATACAAAAAGGTAGCCCTTTGCCCCAGTAAAAAATAAATTAAATAAAATCACAATCGCACATACTCGAATTATAAAAATATGTAGGTCTGTACACCCAACATAACAAGACCGAGTATTCAATAGAGCAATAATGCTACCAGTCTACGCTGACATAAGAAAATGACATTTCATCAGTTGACAAAAAACTAAGAAATAGCCGATTGACCTCTCCATCACATATCTTTGTATCACATTTCGCGATACAGCAGTCCACACTGATACGATATGCGGATACTCAAAAAGTGAATACCGGGCCCTATTAGTAGCGAATACAAAAATTCATAAAAATAATTTAGAATAAAATATAACAAAATTATGAAGAAGTAATAGGTAATGAAGAAAAGAATTTCAAAAATAACATAATAGGTGCTCACATTTTTGACACATATCACAAAAATACTGCTTAATTCCTAAATGAGAATCCTCATGCGCAATAAGGTGACATTTAAACTTAAAAACCTTAGGACACAAAGAGCATTTTAACGCTTCACGCTTTGCAGTTTCTTTGGGCTTTTTAAATTCTTTACACACCTTCAACTTCTTTTTCAATCTCTTGTCTGATTTTCTTAAATCTGTAATAATAAGCAGGTTCATTAGACTTCACTTACACAAGAAAATAAACTTACTTTAATCTTACAAAATTAATTATTGGTTTTAAAAAAATCTTAAAATATACGTAACAATCTTAGTGTCATAATATGGCTTGTTATGTATTTGATTTATGTACACGTTGGCAGAATAGTTCAAAGACATGAATGTGAATTTACAATAATGTACCCTTATTGAAAGTAGCAATATTTAAGTGGACATATTATTAGAAGAATAGGACAATTCTAGCGAAAAGATAAATGCGAATGTGGAGTATGCATTGTTCAACGATTTAGGAAAATATCATTTTCAACCACATTCACTCATATACAAAAAACTGAAATTTGTATATCCCTTTTATTTTTTGATACTGCGATCACTAGTAAGTGAATATGCTATGCAGTTATGCAGATATTATAATCTGCCTTCTCTATGCGCAATACAGAAATCCACCAGAAAACTGATTTGAAAATCAACCCGCATCCAAAGCGAACAAATTTATTTTGAAATCCTGAAAAAGTAACAATAACATTTAATGAAATATTATATCAGTAACTAACAGTATTATTACGTCATATCATCTAATAGTTAAGAATTAAATGATAGTTTTACCTTGAGCTTAAGTTACGCAGGGAACTTAAAGTTAGATGGACAATTTAAACAAACTTACCAATTTTTTCTCGTTCTATTTGTGTGTCATCATTATCATTTAAATTAATTTCGAAGTCGTCAAAATTATTCAGTATGCCAATATCACCATTATGATAGTTATCACTACCCTGCACATCTTTGCCTACTGAAACTTTGACGGTTGGTTTCTTTTCATCCTCAATAATGATATCCTCTTCTTTAACTGGTGAAAGACCACCATCTTTATTGTTCGGCAATTGATTTCTTTCAAAATTTTCTTCGAATTCCACATCCAAATCATCTTCTGTTTTAACCAGATCGATGTTGATGTCTTTTACGGCATGTTCTAATAATAGAGAGAATGATTTTTCGCACAGAATTCGAAATTTGTATGCGGAACATAGTTTTCCAATACATTGAGGGCAGATTTGTCTCGGCAATCCGTCTAATATATTAACCTGGAAATAATACATGTAGGTATATAATTATATGAAAAGGTCTTCCATAAGTATGATGACCAATGTTGCCAACCGTACTATAATTATAGTATTTGTACTATAATTTTGGTCCGCGTACTATGTACAATATAAAACAGGTATAGTACGCCCAAAATACTATAATTTTGAATATCATACTATAATTTAATATAAAAGTACTATAATTTCGCATTTGCTGTCGCAATCGAGTCGTCTTTGAAAATTAGGAAATCTGCGGCCCGCAGCGAAATATTTTTCCTTAAAAAAACGAGCCGACTATGAAAAATCGGGAGCCTGCGGCCCGCGGCGAAATATTTTTCCCAAAAAAAACGAGCCGACTATGAAAAACTGGGAATCTGCAGCCCGCGGTGAAATATTTACACACTCTACTAAATTCTCCGTTATTTTTACAAAAAACTTATACATTTTTAACAAATGACAACGCGTACTATATTTTATTCCCAAATACTATAATTTTGGAGGCTCTGTACTATAATTCCACTTTCAAAATATGGCAACACTGATGATGACCATAATTTTCTTGAAAAACATACCTGAAAAGGGTCCATAAAAAGAAAAAAATGGATTGTAAATATTATATTTTTTAAAGCCATTTAAATTAAAATGACATGTTGAAGTTTTTTTAAATGTTTTGTGCACAGAAAAGGAAAAATCTAGACAATTAAAACAATGAAAAACTACCAAAGTACAATATCCGTTGATAATATAAAAATAAAAGGTTTCACGACTTTTAAATATTAAAATGAGATACAGTCGAACTTGGTTATTACGAGGAAGATAGGACTGACTGAATTTGTTTGTTATAAGCATTACTCGTTATATCATTATATAACATTTTTCGCGCCACATTCTATTTCAGCATAGAACATAAAAATTCTGAAAACCATTGTAAAAATCCCCGAAACAAGCATGGCATTCAGAAACTACAAAAGAAGTTCTTTATTGTAATAAAGTGCTGAGCCGCCGGCGCTGGTAGGTACCTACTGACTTCACAAAGCTTGGATTTTTTACATGCAATTTCAACCATATGCGTGGATACTTTTTCAATGTTGTCGCCGAAAACACCAATTAGGTACTTAGACACTTGACTAGTGTCATAAACGTAATCCGATTCCGGCGGCATCCATCTAATTAACTGCCCGGTCGAATTTTATTGCTTAGGGTCGAAAATGTTGTTTTTAAACGATCGACACATTAACAGTTTTGCTCGGTATACCCGAGAAGTAGCTCTTTATAAAAGTGAATAAATGTATGGAGAAAATCATAAACTAAAATGTCAACGAATGTTTCCTCATTACATCCGAGATCTTGCTATTTCCATGATCGTAATAGCCAAGTTCAACTGTATTGGTAAAAAATCATTGTAATGCAATTTTACTTCTTAAAACAATCACCTACGTTCATATAGAACTAGAAGCCTTAACCTGCTTCATCATATAAAAATACACAACTTAGCAACAATTAAAATCATGTAACATTTACATTGAAAATACCTCAGAAACAGACGCTACACGATGATAAATTGGATTCCAGCCAATGTGCTTTATCAATTGAACCACCCGTATCCTACCTAATAATGACGAAATTAACTAGTAGTGAACCGTTAGAGGTTCCTTAAGTTGAAAAACTTTGCTCACCTAGATTTGTCCGAGGATATTCTTTATTAATCGAAATCCAGAAAATAGCCAATGGAACATCGGCAAAGTTCAGTTTTAGCTTCCCGTCGTTTCTCGATTCAACAAATTTCTCTCGAATTTATAGGGAAAGCGCTTCTATAGAATTTTCGGCATTGGTTACAAAAGGGTTTCAAATCTAGTAGTATTGATTGTATGAAAGTAATGATGAAATTTCTTTTGCAGCAAAGTTAAATATTTTTGAGATGGATCCAAAATTAATTGCTTGTTTTCAATCGTGGTCTGGTAGGTCCTTTGGTACATTTGTAGAGATTCTTGTATTAACTCCTTCTAATTTATCAGAGCACGTCTTTTTTGTGTTTTTTTCGAAGGAATGCTTCGCGGCACACCGGTTGCGGAACACTGGTCTAAGTAATGAATATCTACAATTATCACTTGCCATTCGTTTCATTGTGTAACTTCTATTGAATTTGGTTGTGCAAACATATACATATTATGTGTCTTATCACTAGGGACCGGATTTAAATGCTAGAGTATGTTTTGTTAGGGTATATGCACAGCTATGGGAGTTGCACCGAAATCCGTTTTGAAAGGCGCAGAATCCAAAAATAAAATTTTATTATGCATATAAATGCATATTTGAGACGTTAGAGCATATTTGAGACATTGGTGCATATTTCATAAATGAATGTATATTTTAGGGCTTTTGCATTCATAATCTTAGTTTTTTTTAAATTATTTTATCGAAATATAACTAAATTAAATAGGTAGGTAGATAGTTTAGATGCACTTGCATTTTTAATGGCATCCCCGGGCTGTGGATTTATCAGAAAAAGTGAGTGAAGTCAACTCAGGCTATTTTTGTGGGGCCCGAGCTCAGCGAGATCGGAGCATTTCGGCCCCCGCGTCAAGTTGGGCTCGATTCCAATTTTTAGGGGCCCAAAAATTCGGCCCCGCAATTTCATCTTCCTTTATTTAAATTTTCTGCAATTGCAAGTTGCATATAAATCTGCTCCCTACTTATCACTAAGATTTCAGCACTTAGCCCTTTTCAATTGATCAGAATATATCAGATTTTGTTCGCTGGTAACAGGACCATTGACTTACCAAACAGGATTGGCTTTTGGCTAAATTTACATAGATTTTTTTGATATGATGATTCATACATATTTTTTGATTGTAAAGCATTCTGAGCCATTTATTGTTTGACGTAATGGCATTAAATGGTATGTAATATTCAATGAGGAATCGGCTAATTACTATGGAATGGTTTCAACCAACGAGATTTTATATTGGGTTTGCCCAAAATGGTGGTGGACAATGTACGGTTTTAGTTTGTGAGAATGTCTCTATGAGCACAGCGAAAAAATCAAACCTCAATATTTTTAATTGTGTCATACGTGTCAGTACTTTGGTAAATAGTACTTTCTCAAGTAATAATAATATCATAGAATGACTCAACCTATGGATAAATGATAATGCTTAACTGCCAAATTATCCGGATCACGATTTTCGTAACGTCGAGTAAAGAAAGAAGGACACACGGTGGAAACCCAAAAATCTACTATGATACAACCGTGAAAGCCTCAAACATTATATCACGATTTTCAGTCACAAAATCGACGAAAAGGAAGAAGAAATAATATTCCATTCACACAATTACTGATTTTTTCATTGGCGAGGGGGGGGTGTCCGGATTCGATGCATCGTGTGGGAGTCTGCACATAGATTTGGGCCTACTAACGAATACTTAGGTAATTAAAATCATGGTGAAATACTAAACATAGAATAACATCGTAGCGTATTTACCGTGACAGTAGCACAGGCTACAACCATATCTGAACATAACATCATTTGTTCACCAATCAACTTTTGAGTAGTGAAAATTGATGTTAAACAACCACTTTTTAAACAAACTAGGCATGCGTCCTCGAAACGCATTTTGAATAATAAAAAATGCCCTATACAATAATATATTATAGTGGTCGATCAAGGTTTATAAGTACCGCATATTATTATTTATTGGATCATTTTCGTATTTATATTTACATTTCAAAGAAAAACTGATTTGACGTTTGACAACTGACCAGTGTTGCTATCTTGTTTTTTAGTAAAAAATAGAACATCTTTCCGACAATGTAAAAACCTCCGCAATTTCCGCAAAAAATATTTAGGTTTATATGGCATTTCCTACGAGTCCTTTATTTGCGCGATTTGAAAATTTTCTCTTCGGAACCAAACTAAATTTTTCTTTCTAAACGGCCAATCGAAGATTTTCTATAAGAGGATGTTTTATTAAATGAATATAATAATAGTATAACTTAAATTAGATAGGTAACTTAACTGTACATAAGTATATAAGTTCAATCAATAATTTAAATTCATGTCACGAATTTTTATAATGAAAAATGATTCAATTTAACATAGGTACATACCTACGTATGCACCTATGTGAACAGAATGTTCAGATTGATAATAATTATCAACACTGAATTTTCAGTAAAAAACTGTGAACATTATCAAAATTCAGCTAAAATAGCAGTATTTCTATTAGGTACCTACAGTAAAAAAATATATGGGTAGGTATGTTTGTTTATAAATTAGGAACCTACTCATCTCCAATGACAACTGCTGTAATGCTGCTGCTACTTCAACACGATTTTACAGATTAACTACTTAAATTATTTCAAAAAGGGGTTTTAAAATAAAACATTAAATATTAGCACAATAACGGATAACTAATGAATAACATGTGTAGAACACAGTTGAAAGGAAACTAAAATAGAAGAAATAAAGAGCGTTTTTAATTGGTATTTAACTAAAAATTATTTCAACTTTATTTCTAACATTGTAAAATATTCCATATTTGTATTGTAGTTGTTTTTCGTAGCATTGACTATTAGTGCTATATTTTAACAGCACCTCTCTTGCAGTGGCGGCCGGTGGTTACCAAAATTGATTTCATAGGGGGTGCACTAAAAACTTTCTTACCTTACTTATTTAAAAAGAAGATCAATTCGGCTTTGTTTCTGCTTAGCAAACACCTCAATCACTTTCTCATTAAAGTCTGGAACTGATTGTAAAAGTTTTTTCTCGATGCTTAACACAGATAGACAATTAAGTCTGTCCTGGTTCATGGTATTTCTTAAAAACGATTTAATTCTTTGAAGGGTTGAAAAACACCTTTGAGGCGTAGAGTTACAAAACCCGCTCTAGAGACTTTTTTGAGTTTTGAGTAAATGACGAAAAACTGTTTTGGGCATATTATGATGATTTAAGTGTAATTTTAGATGTTATATTTCTTCCGTTACATACGAAAAAGTATAATAAATTGTGAAATCTAATGTATAAGCTGTATTTATTCAAATAAATGCATTTTAATTATCCCAAGAGCGGTCTTTGTCAGTCTCTATCTGATATATTCTCTATCTAATTAATATGTTAATGTCATGTACTTATTTTTATTCTATAACAAACAAAAAAAAATCATCTTTTCCTGGAGACAATTAGTTATTACCTACATATCATGCAAATTATTTGTTTAATAGGTAACTAATCTTTTTTAATTACATAGGTGCCCTAATAATTCTTAATAATTTTAATATTAATGACTATATTTTGATTCAGAAAGATAATATTGTCGGTCCCTATTAAAAAAGTCGGATCTGAAATTTTGTCATTTAGGGATTGTTGCGTAAAAGTTATTTAAACACTTTAAACATTTATACCACAATCACAGTTTTTTGTTTGTTTGAAAAATTTCGAGATACTCAAGTTAAAAATGACGAATCTACCGAGAGTGTCCGAATAACAATGTCGGTTATTACCAACCGACATTGTTGGCTGGGCGTGGGTGAGCAAGATGCGTCGGATCTGACAGTTGCTGCTATGTTCACCGGACAGACGGATGTTTTTATAAACGTTTAGAAAAATTTCTATAACCCGTATTTTTATTCATTATGGCAAGCAATAGGTCACAAAGGATATTTGATGAAACATCTTTGATTGTTCGTACTGAAAAATAGCATTTTGCAGATCTGACTTTTTTAATAGGGACCGACGATATTAAACCCTTCAAAGGTAATTATAAGATAATTTGAAATAACAATAACATATTTTTTAATAATATCAATAGCATAAATAAAAAAAACCCCAGCGGAATTAAGTACCGGCCTTTACCTAACTAATCCCTGCATTACCTGTCTCCCCAAATTCCATGTCTGTGGGAAAACCCACCATTACCTACCAACCTATTTATTAAATGTAAAAATAAAATGATAATATTTTCAAGCTATATTATTCATAATCTACTTAGGTATATTAGATATTTTATAGCATTTAATTCAGAAAACCAAATCTGACAAACAAAAGTCGCGAAGTCTTAACTCACTTATTTTCCCACATAAATATTTATTACCTATATTCTGTTGTTCCTGCTACTTTTTGTATACAAATAATAGTACAGTGGAATTTCTGAAATTTATTGCAAAAACGTATTATAAAAATATCGGTATTTCTACAAGATAGCACAGCATTGTTAACTATGTATCGTTACTACAACTAAGCTAATCTACAAATTAATAAACATATTTGAATTAAAATTCATTATCATTCATATTAACGAATGATACAATTTTATGACGAAAAAAACTTGTCCCGTAGAGATAATGATAAGGAATGTCATTTTTTATCAGGGGAGATGAAAAAACTTACCTAACGTAACAACCTACTAAATCTATAATTTGTATAGTACAAATTATCAAAGAAAAAGCATTTCCCCGACAGAAAATAGCTTTCCTTCAATTATATTTTTGACTCAAACCAAATAATGATTAAAACGTGTACTTGTGAACCTTATAATGTTTTATTATATCACACAGAATATTAAATATAAATGACAACAAAAAAATACACGTAAAACTAGAAAATAATATGAGCCACCACTGGGTTATTCATAACAATACAGCAAAATATAGTCAATTTTTAAATACGTTTTTTGGCGTAACAGGCTACATTTCCATGCAACTGGATTTTTCAAACGCTTCCTTGATTGTTCTTGTTGAGATTTCGTCACAATAACTATTGAAACATTCATTATTAAAAGTAAAAAATAGTAAAATAATTGAAGCAAAATTATGACCGCACGAGAAAACGGTTTGACGGTTTGTATGGAGATTAAAGGATTCGTGAAGAGTCATTATTTAAATTGCGGCATCTGATTGGCCGGTTACGCAGAGAGGGTTTTACCAGAACAAATTTATTTTCAGAGCGGGTTTAGTCAGTCTCCTCGATATTTATTTTGATTTTTTGAAGAAACAGAGAGGGATTTAAAACTCTCACCTAGAACAGAAGATAGGTCTTACGAAAGAGCTCCTGCGTACATTCATAACTATTTTTTTTGAAAAATCGCCCAGAGCGGGTTTTGTAACTCTACGCCTCCTTTCACTTTCCACAGATGTCATCGGAATTATACAAATGATTTTTAAAAATTTAGTACATTGGAAAAATGATGTCATTAAATTATTATTATAAAACAATTGTAAAATAGCTATAGCACCATCCGCGTTTTTAAAATCGTTCCTATCGTAAATAACTGATAGTTCCTGTTTAAGTTTAAATTTATCCAAAAAGTCATGAGTCCAGGGTCATTTTAAAATCATTCTCAGGAAAATTAATCCTGCAACCTTCAAAATGTTCACAATAAAAAATTTTCGCCGCTAGCAAATGTTTATTATATTCAAGCCTATCTTTCATTTGGACTAATATTACATCACACACATCTTTACACATTTCTATATTGTTAAATTTTATTCTTTTACTGGGAGGCTCGGATAAACACTTTCAAGGAAACTTTTAACATTATTAACAGACACTTCAAAATCATAAATAAAACGTTTCATCAATACGGAGTCTAAGTTTCGAGATTGCAATTGTTTAAATAAAATGTCACAATGAGGCATTATCCGCCGAAAAAATGATAACCAAAACATGAAATGTTCATCTGTGAGATACCGCAGAAGCATATCTGCTTGATTTATTGTATTGCTATCATTTTCACACACTCCTTAAGTGGTTCGTAATATATGTAAACGGTGTCAACAGTTTTAATGTTAAAATTCCACCTCATTTGTGGGGTTGATGGAATTTTTTTCTTCACAATCTCAGATAGAAATTTTACTCGTTTCGGGGACCGTGAAAAAAAATTTGGGGAACGCTTTTAGATTGGCAAAAAAATTCTGCACCTTTCAGTTGATGTGCATAACAGTGTGCATGAGGAAATCTTTCTCTGATTTTGGATTGTACACCGTTGATTTTCCAGGTCATTACAGATGCACATTGTAGCACTGTGCGATTAATTTATTTGGAGAAATATTTAAATAGGTCAATTCTTCTAAAATTGCTGCTGACAAATCTTCAGCACAGTGTGATTTTGGTGTTAAATATTACCAAAAGCGCTCATAAACATTTCCTTTCCATTCATAACGAATTATTAATACCATTTGCATTACCGTTGACACATCGCTAGCCTACTATTGGTTTGTGACACAGACCAATTCAAATAACTTCAATAATCAGCGGGAAACGAGCACTACATGTACACATGCTTACTACTACGATTGCGTTTGGTTTAGAAACAAACTTTCTGTTGGGATATTATTATATTCTGCTATATATCATATAAATAGTGATTTTACATGGCATTTATACACCGTAATGCTTTATTTTACGTTTTTGTTATGTTCCATATCCACAAAATGCAAAATGTTTTTCGTTTTTGTGGATATGGCACAAATTATGGATATGGAACAAACCAAGATAATATTTTTTCCTATTTTTGTGTTACAATGCGCGTAATATTTCATTGTTACTGTGTTTTCGTCAATAATAATAGACACATCATAGGTCATTATATTTATCATTAATTGCGATAAGAAAAATTGTTACAATAAGAATATTAAAATACTTAATCTTGGTAAGTGATTGAAAAAGGACATAATGTAAATTATATTACAATATCATTGAAAAAATAAGAAATATAAAGGGAAATAAGGCAATTGAACGTTTCCAGAAAAAAAAAAAAAAATTTTATTGCATATAATGCTTTGAAGAAATCCTTATCATTTTGTGACTAATCAATGTCAACGATTTTCTTGTTTTCTGTAGGAACATATTTTTTTTAAATAGGAATTTGAGGTAAAATATTGCAATTACTATTTTGTATAGGAAGAGGAACCCATTTTTTTCTAGAGCTACTGGGAGGGATAATTATATTATGACAAATCAAATTTATTTCAATGAAGTCATCATTGAAATCCATCTTCCATTTCACATTTGATAGAATAGATTGTTTTTCGTATTTTAAATGCTTTAATTTTGTGGATTGCATATTGGTAAAAGCATAAGAGGCTGCAATGGCTTGGGAGGTAGTCGAAAAAATCAGCCTCTAACATCTGTAAAACTTAAAAAAAAACATTTTTTTTCGATGATATTTTCAATATACCTTAGTACCTACCGAATCAATGAAAATGGAGAATAAACCTCCCAATTTCTTAGGAAACGTTCAATTATGCTATGAGCAGTATATACCTCTTGTAATGTTCCATGCCCAGGTTCAGAAAACTTTTGTTCAATTACGTTAATATTAGAAAATACCTATATCAAGGAGAGCAGTTGACATAACAGAATTTTTATTTTGAGGTACCTACACATTTTTATCCGGCCACAAAATTATTAAGTACCTATATGATTTACGGTTGGAATGTCACGAATGATCTGCGGCAGTATTTTCAAAATATTTCCAGATCTGCCATTCAGGAATTCGTGCCAAATACAATCGTATACAATTTTATTTATATTGCAATAAGCTGTAGTTAAGTCTTATAAAAAAAAATTATACGTTTGCCTTCGGAAGAGAAAAAAACATTTTCTAAATCAAATGTTATCTGAAATTCTACGGGGAGATGGAGAAAAATCCATTATTTACTTTAAAATATCTATTTATAACAATACAAGACGAATCACAAACAAATTAAAGCCAGTCAAACGTTATGCATGACGTAACTAAATGTAACTATGACTAAAAAACTTCACTAAATTACGTATTGTTTTGTTCTTTGTCCACATTCTTCCAGATAAAATGCGCAATGCCATTGGTTGAAAAGGATATGGAACAAACCAATACAACTTATAATATAGCGTAGCGAATTAATACTATTGGTTTGTTCTATATCCGGATATGGAACAAACCAATCCAATCTTTTGTATTATTTTTATGGATTTGGAACAAAAATATACTTAAAACTAGTTTATTTCAATATTTTTCGGTCTTTTGTCACTGGATATGTAACATAACAATACTCAATGATCGTTTTACGTAAAAAAGTTTTTTTTGATAAAAGTGGTCTGTGTCACAAACCAATACTAAGGTAACGACATCTGTAGTCTCATCAGCTTGTATTGACAAAAATTCAGATTCAGAGATTTGGTTCTTCACCTCATCCCGATAGACTTAAAAAATCGAATCTAAAATATCACTTTGTATTGTTTTTGACGTTCCCTTAAAAACAGTAGATTCTTTCAAATGAGTCTAGATTACAGTGTCAATCTCAGCAACAAAATCAATCAGTCCACGGAATACACCTCGATTTAACGAGTCTTCAGTTTCATCGTGACCGCGTAGAGCTAATTCAAATGCACTACAAAATTTTACAGTCAATTAACTTTTATAAAATATACCGATTGTTTTCAACATTAATTAATATAGTCTACATTTATCGACATCATTTTAAAACACACACACTTCACTGATTAAACAATCAATCAATCAATAATATTCAGAATTTCTTTTTACGAAGAAAATTATCGAAAGTGATTAACAGAACGTGACTCTAGATCGCGGCAGCAGAGACGAAACTGAACAGTGAACTGCAATAATTTTTCAAGGAAATATAAAAAAAATGTATAGCTATCGATTGTTTTGAATACGTATTTTTCGACACAGAATATTGAATTATTGACGACAAGGCGTCAGACCCTTCGTCTACAAAATAAAATAAAGTCTGAAAAATTGCGTCGGCATAAAACTTAGCGCAACTCAGGTATTGTTAAAAATATGACATCATGTCAGAATAATTCACTCACTTGCTAAAAGTACATGGTAACTTAGATATTATTTTTTTATAAATTATATTCAAATATTTGCAAATATAGAACGATTTAAGGATCGTAACCATAATATTTATGTTGATAATCAATTTGTATTCAATATCAGCCTATTTCCAGTGAATTTTTATGAGATTTAAATAAAAAAAAACTATTTTTTATCAATCCTGCTAAATCTCAGTTACCACATTTTTCCGTGTATACCTACTGTTTTTTTTTCTGTATCGAATTTTGTGAACTGGTCGGCGTCTCAAAAAGCCATAAAATTTTGTGTTTTTATAACATGTTTATGAGTTTCACCTATCGGGTTGAACTGTTATTACACAATGTAATAAGAATGGCAAACTAAGATCAATATTAGGGCGCTCACCACGAGCGCTCGTTTTCGTTGACTGTTCAGTGGGTACATGCTTTTGGTATAAATTTACATGGATTAAATTGCGATAAACGAGTGATGACTTATGAATAGCATTGTTGAACATTGAGTGATGTTTAGGAAAAAGCAGTGCAGCACACATGCATGGTGTTAGAGAAGCCGCCGCTGCTTTCTTGGCTGTGATAAAATTTAGAAAGAGTTATACAGTTTTGACTGTTTAGACCAATGATACTCAACCTTTTTTTCTTCGGGCCAAATACATATATTTGTAAAGTAACGAGGGCCGCATACTACTGGTTTTTTAGAAAACATTTTTGAGATTTTAAAAATTATGCGTGTTTTTTAAATTAATCGTGTGCAATAGCAACACTCTTATACCAGATCTGATGTGGACCATAATGATAATCCTCTTCGGGTGTGACTATCTGTGCGTCAAAGTCGAAATGAATCTCAAGATATACGAAATTCCTGATAATAAATCTGTTTCGGGCCGCACATAAAATCTTAAAGGGCCGCAGGTTGAGTATCGCTGGTTTAGACAGCTAACTTATTGTAACAGTTATAATACCTCAATACAAAATATGTAATAAATACTATCACTGTATCACTTTAGCGGTCGATAGTCGCCCTGTGTATAAAATAGCCCCGCATGTGGTTATTTTTTAAATGAATTAGCACCAATTAGTAACGGCTGAATTAGTATCTCTCGAAAAGTTATTAGGAAAATGACAAGCCAAGCGAAATAAATTTTAAATTCATGATGCTAAACTAATTTGCTTACATATTATAATAATATAGAATAATAGCTCTACAAAAGTGATATTCCCAAGGCCTGAACAAACACGAACCATAATATTGTGAATGAGAAAGCATTCAGCACGCTTATCTCCGCAATATGCGTTAAGAGTAAGATAGAATTTCTATGGTCGAATTAAATATTTTTTGTACACAAACACGTCACCGGTAAATATTGATTTGGATGACTAGTCATTTAAAAACTGCGAGCACATGTTTAATAATTAACGAAATTTATTATTTTTGTGTTAAATATAAAGCTACTAGTAATTATTTTTAGTTAATTTAGTAGAAAATATGGTTAACTATGCTGTGTTTAAATTTGGTAGCCGTACTGAGAAGCAACATGATGGTATAATGTTTCAGTTAAGTTAATAATAATAAAATTGAGGTTCTACTGTGCGTTATACGCAAGAAACATGACTTCATTTTGCCGAACAATACCCACTCTCCTTATACTACTTTGAGGATATTCCCTAATATTATTTATGTTTATATGACAGTGATGAGTTCAATAATAAAATAGAAAATACAACAATTGCACAGGTTTTAAAGACTTTATTGTTATATAATATGTATACATATTATGATACAAGCAATACATATATAACTAACAATCAAACACCAATATACTAAAGATTTCAGTCATACTTATATTATCATAAAACACAATATTTCACTAAATTCAAGGGTAATAATTACTATAAGGTACTGTAAAAAAAATATAAATTTAATAATCCATTGTAAAATGGATGAGAATATAATATACATAATCAGTGACGAAGAGTACACACCATTTAAAGTTATAGGTAACATTTAAAGCTATGACACACATGCGACAAACCTGAGACACAGGTACTAGGTCAGCGAACTGACGCAACGATTGCGTACGTAATTATCTCATAGTGGCAAACTAGGGATAAATAAATAAATATAGCAATCAGTACTTACTTAATATTGTACCTACATTTATTTTTCCACTATTGTTTCAATTGGAAGAGAATACTATTATATCGTGTCTGGAAATTTGTACGTATGCAGTTTGCCGTATCACACTTCACCGTGAAATGTTGTATCAGGTATATATGGTTGTATATTAAAGACCATCCAACCTCTTTGGGTCGTATAGTACAAAGATAATGTCTAAATAAAACACGGTTCTTGTCGGTCTACAGGAAGCCACGGCAAACTAATTTGGAAAATAGCCGATATACTGGATTATTTGTTAGGTTAGATTAGGTTTTCATTCTGAAATTCATGAAAACTATACGGTCATCTCTTTCCAATACGAAAGCTTACGGTGAACTGTGCAACAGTGAAATGTAATACGTACAATTTACATGTAACTCTGTTATATAGGTACCGAAAACATTTATGACTTACTTACTATGTATAATCATAAACTTTGTCTGACTAGTTTGATAATATTTCCACTGTGTGGAAGGCTATTCTAACTGACTTTTAGGAGGATTTAGAACCCTTTGTAGAGCCTACCTGTATAATAATAAATTTTACTTTTCTATATCACATCAGTAACAAACTAACTTATACCTTTTAATATAAAATATTGGGTATTTGGATAGTTTCTTTTATTGTTCATGATGGAAATGCATTGTATTATCAATTCTCATAAAATGCAAATTTTAACATACTGATTCCACTTTTATTAACTACTAGCTGAAGTACCCGGCTTCGCACAGGGTCGCTTTGTGGTTATATTTATCTTAGATATTTGAAAAATCATAAGAGGTAATTATTTTTTTAATATTAAAATATCTGTGTAATACAATATGGCAATATGAAAATAATTCTAATAGGAGTAAAGGTCAAACATAAGAACACTAAATTAAAATCGAATCCAAAATATGAAAACGTTATTAATGTTATTATTATGTAGTAAAAAAAAAAAAAACAAAATTGGATGGAACAAACAAACAACAAACTTTGTATTTTATATAATAATAATTTAGAAACCTTCGCAGGTGTGCGCACACCAACTGACAAAAGTTTCATCGCAATCGGATGAATGGTATAGGAACGCATACGAATAGTAGAAGAAGAAGATTTTCTAATTCAGAAATCTTCGTGGGCATGCGCATGACAACTCACTAAAGTTTCATTGCAATCAGATTAATGGTATAGGAACGCATACGAATAGAAGAAGAAGATGGTTGTACTAATTCAAAAACCTTCGCGGGCGTGCGCACAACTGGTCAAAATTTCATCACAATCGGATGAATGGCATAAGAACGCATACAAATAGAAGAAGAAAAAGATGATTGTACTAATTCAGAAACCTTTGCGGGCAAGGGCACAACACTTGATCAAAATGTCATTGCAATCGGATGAATGGTATAGGAACGCATACGAATAGAAGTAGAAGATGATTTTCTAATTCAGAAATCTTCGTGGGCATGTGCACGACAACTCACCAAAGTTTCATTGCAATCGGATGAATGGTGTAGGTACGCATTCGAATAGAAGAAGAAGATGATGGTTGTACTAATTCAGAAACCTTCGCAGGCGTGCGCACGACAACTCACCAAAGTTTCATTGCAATCGGATGAATGGTATAGGAACGCATACGAATAGAAGAAGAAGAAGATGGTTGTACTAATTCAGAAACCTTCGCGGGCTTGCGCACAACATCTGGTCAAAATTTCATCGCAATTGGATGAATGGTATAAGAATGCATACGAATAGAAGAAGATAGAATAGAAGAAAAAGAAGAAGAAATGGTTGTATCAATTCAGAAACCTTTGCCGGCGTGAACACAACACTTGATCAAATTTTCATTGCAATCGGATGAATGGTATAGGAACGCATACGAATAGAAGAAGATGGTTGTACTAATTCAGAACCCTTCTCGGGCGTGCTCACAACAACTGACGAAGGTTTCATTGCAATCGAATGAATGGTATAGGGACCATACGAATAAAAGAAGATAGAATGAAGAAGAAGAAGATGGTTGTACTATTTCAAAAACCTTTGCGGGTGATGATTTTTCTAATTTAGAAACCTTCATGGGTGTGCATACAACCACTTACCAAAATTTCATTGCAATCGGATGAATGGTATAGGAACCATACGAATAAAAGAAAATAGAATGAAGAAGAAGATGATGATTTTTCTAATTCAGAAACCTTCATGGGTGTGCATACAACCACTTACCAAAATTTCATCGCAATCGGATGAATGGTATAGGAACGCATACGGGACAGACACACAGACAGACAGACAGACATTCATTTTTATATATTAGTATAGCCTATACTCTTCCCGCAAGTGCAAGCAATAAGTTTACAAAGTTTTATCGCAATCGGATGAACAGTATGGCTGCGCATTAAATACGAACAAACAAACACACAAACAAATATTAATTTTTATATATTAGATAACTGGACCGGTTTCATCCGCCTCAGAGGGACATTAAATATTTATTTAAACAAATATGGTCGGTTCATCTGTGCGCCTATGGACTGCCATTTCATGTCTTTTTCTATTATCAATTCTGGCAAAAATTTTCTCACAAAATCTGCATGGTACCTCCTGGCTTTCAGCATGACACAACAAATGCCGTTTTAAGCCAGATGATACAACAAAACTCTTCTCGCAATGTTTGCAGTGATAATTTTTAGTATTGGTGTGCCTAAAACAATTTAAAAAATTGGTCACAACATAGAGATTCATACTCATTTAGGTAGGTACAATTATATATATAGCATAGTATAGGGGTTAATGATTGCACTAAACAATTTATCTAATAATTGTCTAATGATAACATAACAAGCTCTTTACTAAAACTTACAGAGAATATTATGTTGGATACACACTCTCTGCGAGAAATCTTCACCGAGCCACTCAGTGAGACTTTACCGGGACCGAGGGAACCCAAGCGCTACTCTTCGGTACGCTCGTGCATGATGAATACGATTACCATCCGTCTTTGTTTAAGAGGGCAGTTATTTATATCAGCGTGCTGTCATTAATTTAGATATTATTCGTTATAAAACTACTATTATCTATTTTTATCCTTTATTTTGTCTCTGTGCCTTTAAAGCAGTGGATTGTATGTATTTTAAAGTTTTGACATGTTATGATCACTTTGAAATGGGTTTACATAGGATGTTTAAATTTGTTTGCTGTGATTTACTCCAGTAGTTGCCGTGTCTACTAAAATTTCAGTAGATCTACTGATATTTTTTCAATTATACTGAACTGAACAATTAAATTCAAAGAATCTACTGATTATTTTGTCTACTACTGATCTATTTGGGTGTTTTCCATATTTTTAAGTTAACTGATGATTATTTAAATAATAAATGATTTACGCACACGCCCTTTTTGATGTGAATTAAAAAATATCACGCTTATAAATTAACAAAGAAAGCATTGTGACTCTACCCAAGAGTGCCACTTTACCCAGTGACAGTGTTTATAATAAATTAATATTAATATTTATTACATAAAGCATAATGTATGCTGTGCTATGTGTAACCAGCAAATAAAATTTAATGTGGATGAACAATAATTACGTTATTGTGAGTAGTATCAAGAGGCATTATTTAAAAATTGAAATCACATTTACAAAGGGCTCCTGCCTTATTATTATATTTCATAAACATTATAAGACCATAGTCTGAAGTGCATCAAGGAGCAAATCAAAAGGTGCAATCAATGATACTCTGGAGAGGGTGGATGACGAGGATCTGATACTCTGATACTGGAGTCTTTATTTTGTTGTTTATGTAAGAGAGACACAGGTGAATTCACATTGGTATCGTTCAACAGTAGAGGATATTAAGAACAAAGAGATTAGGGTGACAAGTGGTCTGCACAGACTCGTTTATCTATTTGAAATACACAATTTAAACATGGGGGATAAATTCTGATTATTAGAGTTAAAATTTAGTTCTAAGAAGCGTTCCGATTATCGTGAGATATTCAATGTTAAAGGAAAGTTGTTTAGTTGATTTTTGGTGATGAATTGAGACATTTTATAGGGATGGGTATATTTGGTGTTAGTACCTATGTGGTATTTTACGTGTTTCTATGTAGTATGTACCCAGTGTATGCGGTACATCAGCAAACATTACGTTTAAAGTGGTTTCCGCCAAAAAATATTAAATTAAATAAGTACAAAAATATATAAGAAAACACATTTTAAATATTTTTCATTTTAATTATGTACAGTTGTTCAACCTTCTGAATATGATTGTATCATAATACCTCGCATTTATTTTTTTGTTTCCATTGAAAGTTTTATGCAATTTTAATTGGTCAAACCTTTAACTTGTCTATGCACACACATCATATTTAAATAATGTTTCGCTAATACATGTAATCGTAATATGTTAATATAAATTGTCAAACCTCATGTCAGTATGTGCTGTATTTAGTTGTTTCTTTATCAGTAGGAACCATTTATACGCTTTTTAAGTCATTGTATACGTATACAATTGTATACGTACCAGAGGCGTGCGGTAACTTTTAGTAGGCTTTAGGTGCTTTTAAATGATCAGTTTTGCTGTCCAATTAGTCTCCATATCAGTCGAGCTGTCAATTAAACCGACATGTAAATGCAAAATTGAAGCGGCCGACTGAAACCAAAACAGAGACGAGACAGGATGGATTTTCCATCAGTTATCGTATCTGTTTTTAAAGTTGCCAGTTAAATTAAAATTGAAATATTATTATTTCTTCAAATATAAGTACTGTATTCTCCCAACCAATATGTTTAGAAAGTTATTATAAAAATATTATTCATTTTTAGTGGATAAAAAATACGTAAATATACATTACCGTTTCCCAACTGAACTTTGAACTGAGACTGAACGGATAACTAAACTGATCGTCTAAATCAGCGCTGTCCAACTTCTTTTATTTTTTCTTTAGCAAATATTTCGGGGCCAAAGAGGATATGTAAATGAAAAGTCAGTTCATGTCAATTCAAAAGTTATTTTTTATACACAAAAAAATAACACAACTAGAAATAACAAAAACAATAATAAATATATAAGTTATTTAATTTTTTTTTTTGTAAAATTTTTTATTCATCATAAATTAATTACATTTACAAAACTAAGATTATAGGTACCACGTACTTATAAGTTATTTAATGGGAGCATTGTAGCCTTGGTTGTTAAGCAACAATTTCTTTTATGTCAATATCAACATTAAATTTGTTGTGGCAAGTCTAATTATATTTTCAAGCGTGGAGTCCTTCAAGCTGACATGAAATACATAAAATCAAAATATAGAGACAGCTTGAAGGACTCCACGCTTGAAAATATAATTAGACTTGCCACAACAAATTTAATGTTGATATTGACATATATATTATTGTTTTTGTTATTTCTAGTAGTCACGCTCCCAGATATATGAGGCGTAGAGTCACAATACCCGCTTTGGGCGATTTTTCAAAAAAACAGTTTTAAATGTACACGCAAGCTCTTTTGTAAGATCTATCTTCTGTTCTAGGCGAGAGTTTTAAATTCCTCTGTTTCTTCAAAAAATCAAAATAGATATCGAGGTGACTGACTAAACCCGCTCTGAAAATAAATTTGTTCTGGTCAAACCCTCTCTGCGTAACCGGCTAATCAGACGCCGCAATTTAAATAATGACTCTTCATGAATACTTTAATCTTCATACAAACCGTCAACACGATAAGTGAGGAAGGTCGTAATTTTGCTCCAACTATTTTACTATATTTTATTTTTAATAATGAATGTTTCCATAGTTAGTGTGACGGAATCTCAACTAGGACAATGAAGGAAGCGTTTGAGAAATCCAGCTGCGTGGAAATATAACCTGTTACGCCAAGAAACGTATTTAAAAATTGATTGTATTTTGCTGTATTGTTATGAATAATTCAGTGGTATCTCATATTATTTTGTAGTTTCACGTGTTTTTTTGTTATTATTTATATTTAATATTCTGTGTGGTATAATAAACTATCATAAGTATCTCAAGTACAAGTTTTTAACATTATTTAACCTTGTGAAATCAAAGTTCTGTTACATGATGATATAAATTAATAATATTTTCATTGGACCACTCAACTATTTAAATCTTGGTGGGTAGTATTTAGGTAAAGCGTCAATTACATTGAGCTACTTTACGAGCTGTTTGTTGGCGAATTTAATAGCGGGCGATTCAACTACTGCGATTATGATGATGGCACACAAAACTTTCCATTCGCTGAGAAGCCAGAAGCCAGCGACTATTTTAACAGAACGCAGTTCGTTTTTTTACCGGGAGGTTGCTACTGCGCTCTACTGCGCAGACGCAGTAGGCCCACACGCCGGCGTGTAGCGTGTAAAGTTGACCGGCTTTCAACTTTTCTCGGTAGAGTGTTTACAATTTGCTTGTTGGCTTGTTCGATGATTACACTGGGCGACTTTACAGGCAGATTGTAAATTTGCCAACAAACAGCTCGTAAAGTAGCTCAATGTAATTGACGCTTTAGTAATATTCATAATAATAATAATACAGTAAAACTTTGTAAATACGAATTCCACAGGACCGGAAATCTAAAAAAATTCGAATTACGAATTATGAAATGTATGGGGAGAAAATATTAAAATTAAAAAAAAAAAATTTTTGATTTTCACAATATTGTTTACGATTATAGATGTGCCTACCAAATTTCCGGTTCCGTGTGTGTTAATAGGTCAAAATGTCAGGATTATTTTTATTACCTTTTTAATATAAGTAATTTAGGATGTTTTACAAAAAGTCTGTCACAATTTTCAATGACTGGCTCATGAAATAGTGTACTACGATTTATTGAATATTTTTATATGCCAGGACTCGAATTTCGAATTACGAAATTCGAATTAAGGTATGGTTTTATATGAAAATAATGTTCCAAGGGACTTTTTTTCCGCGAAAATTTCGAATTACGGCGAATTTCGAATTATCTGTGTTCTTATTAACGAGGTTCTACTGTATATAGAACGTGAACAAAGATAACCAACCTTGTAAGTCTCATTAATAATAGATTCTTTAGAAGAAGTAAATAAATGTTATTACATAGTAGGTAGTTTAGCACGTATTTCTGGGGATCCTCACCTACGGACTGCATGCCACTGATACGCACACATATCGCATTTAAATGTTGTTTCCTCTTTTTTGTGTTCCCACATTATGAGTATAAATCAGCATATTGCATTGCATTTTATTGTTTTTTCTCTAGTCGTCATTAAAATTTTTATAGTTGTCAAATCTTCAACTTGTACATGAATATACAACGCATTTAATTATTATGTACATACACATAATCTATGAACCATTGTTTAATACATCCATTCTCTTTTGAGAAAATATGTACCGTACTGGTGTAAACTTCGAAAGCAGTGAAAGAGTTAATAGGTCACGATATACTAGCAAGATATATTCTTCATAGCGTACAAGCCAGAGGATGTAATTAATTTTTGTATGGGTATAATAATAAATAAAAAAACCCCGCCTGGAGCGGCGAGATGACAGACACCAAAGGCTCCTTTCGACAAATCATCTAAGTTACAGTTTCAGATCTGTGACAGACTAATTGCTCAAAATTCACTGCCAACTTACAGTCACTATGTTCGAAGTCGACTTCGGATAGCCAACAAACGAACGGTTGAATAATAAAATGAATTTAGTCTACTATTATTTCGTAATAACCAGTATACAATACATATAAACGTGAACTCTATTGGCATTGTAATAAGGGTGAAATTTATATTGCATATTATGTCATTATGTTTTTAATCTGCCCAACGCTTTTGCTGCTACGCACAAAGAACTGCCACAGGACCGCGCGGCTCGCGATACTTAGAAAGCCGAGGCGAGCTGATCGACCGCACTCTCCCGCTCGGTCCCTCTGAAGTGATCTCACCAAGAATGTGTTTCCATCCAAAGAAGCATTTTTGTTAAATATTTGAAGAAAACATACCATCGCTCATGATTGGTTCGGGCAGAAGTAGTAATAAACAATTTCCCACAGAAACTGCATGGAAAGGGTCTCTCGTTTGTATGTGCTTGTATATGAACTCCCAATTGATACTTGTCAATAAAGCTTTTACTACATAAATGGCATATAAAATCTTTCAATCCAATATGACACACCCTGGAATAATAAAACACAGTTTTTTAAGGCATATTGTTATTACTAATTATTTTGTTGATAAGTTGCTGAGAGTTTAGAGGCCCCCATTGCGAAAATGTTACATGTGGGTTCAATCATCATTGGGTATCACAATATTTAGTTACATTTCCATAACATTTTTTTGATTGATTTTTTACAGGTCGATTGTGAATAATGCTTCAAATACATTATCATCACGTTATGTGCTGCTATAGTGAGCTGCCGCAAAGGGAAAAAAGTGTGTAATGTCATTTTTCTTGGTATTTAAAATGTTATCAGACTGATGCTCACATCCCATAGCACATTTTCAATCTTTAAACGAACATTGTCAGTTAGCAAAATTTGCCGAAACTGCCTGAACAACAATGAGGTCACCTCACATGTACCGTTGTTCTGCATGCCTACACATTTTCGACACACGTCAAAACGCGCGCTTTGTTTTATTTTTTTTCACTATGGATTTTCTATTAAAGTATTATCTATGTCTGGTGTTTACGACTATTATCTATAGTCTGCTGGTTGGGTTCTGTATAAAATATTATCTATGGATGCAATATCGCACGCTATTTTAACATACGCACACGTAGAAACTGTTAAATTGAAATTATCATGAATAATGAATAATAATTCAAAATACTAATAAATGAGAGTTGGCACTTTCCATAATTGAATTTATAGAGATAGTGATCATTCAAATTTTTTTGCGGCATGACGAAACCATAGACTAAATTTGTCGCCATACCAGCATGTGACGTGATCAAAATGTAATCGCAGCATTATGCAACTTTTAAGAGAATTTAGCACTTCTGAATGCCTCATCTACTTCATGGAAAACCACCATTGTTTTTCATAATGGTAGATAATTTTCAAATCATAAATAAAACAAAGATAAAGACAACATAAATATTAATGATTACTCACTTATGTTTAACTAATCCGTTCATGCTCAGAAATGTTTTTTTGCATCCTTCAATATCGCAAGCAATCTTTTTTCGATCTTTCGAATGCGTATCTATGTGAACTGCCAAATAAGAGTTAGTGTGAAAACTTTTATTGCATATATCACATTTGAATCTTAAACCTCTCCGGTGAACCTTTTTGTGGTCTTTTTCAGCCCTATACGCTGTAAAAAATGTACACATAAATATTTATAAAATTATCCTAATGATCAAAACACGCAATATCATAATATTACAGATAATTTACAGCAAGATAATTTTATGGACATTCCACTATGTGGGGGCCAATATGATCTTCCTAGGAGTCGACATGTCAAAAATTTTTTTAACTTAGTTCAACTTGAATAAAATGTGTATAATACAATTATAATGTATTGTGACCTACATTTCTGACATATTTCACAGAAGTATCGTTTTACACCGACATGTGAATCATAATGTGCATCTAGTTGATACTTCAATTTGTAGCTCTTTGGGCAGAGAGTGCATTTCATTGTTTTTGAGATTTTTTTTGATTTTTTCTTTATTGATACATCTTTATCTTTAACATTGGATGATTTTTTATGACCTGAAAATAATTTTTGTTAATACAAACCAATGTTAAATGCAATGTGGAAAAATATTACTCTCAAGACAGAATTGTTACAAACATCTGTTCCCGTAAAACAGAATGGTAACTGGAAATAATTATATAAAGCTATATCTTTCCAAACTATCTACAAAATTTGAAAAGAATAGACAGATATTGAAATCACTATCCCTGAAAAGCTATTATTCACTTATACTCATAGTACCAATGTAGCATTATAGAATATATATTATGCTACCTATCTATTATGATTATATTTTGGGCACATATTAATGACACATAAGTAAATACTGTAAAACCTCGATTTTGCAGACCTCGATTTAACAGACAATATTTCCAGTCTGTATTTTGCTCATAAACAATATTCGGTGCATGATTAGCATGTAATTATACAGCATTGTTTGCGGTAATTGGAACTGTTGTGGCATGTTGACTTTTTGCAGTTTTTTTAATGTGTGCCAGCGATGTTCTGATGTAGAAATTGGATTTCTTTGTGTTTTTATAAAATTAAAACTTGTTTAGCTATGCCGCATTCCAACGTGACGATGTTTGTCATTCAATTGTTTGTTGAATGATAGTTGAAAATCATTTGATAAATAGGAACAATATTTCAACAAACTTGAGGACGGAGAAGAGACGAGGAAGGAGAGAACTCAATGACATTGAGGTTCTCTGATTTTTGTTGTTCATCAGTGTATCGGTTACATGTAAATTGTACGTATTACATTTCGCCTCACCGCATTGGAGATGACAATGTTCCAATTTTATTAGATTCAATAAAAATACCAATTTGATATTGATTGCTATCAAATATCTGATAACAATGCTGTCATTATTATCAGGTATTTCATGGGTACAATTCGACACAAATAAGTACCTACCTACTTGCTAATCTATATTTGAGGCGTCCGATTCCAAAAACCATTATTTACATTTTTAAAAAAATCATATTTTGAACAAAATCCAATATGTTGCTTCAGAAGAATCGATCCATACATTTATTTCGTTCCTAAAACAGCTATTTACGACCATTTTTACTGTTCAAAAACGTGTCCAGTTCAAAATCTGTTATATGCATGACAATAATGGTTCCGAAAACCGTTATTTGATTATCATTTTCCAAAAACCGTTTTATTTCATACAATTTGTGAAGCAAGAAGCTATTACAATTCCAGAATCTGCCATATTGAACCTTTCTCTTTCAAAACAAGACTTAATAACAAATTTCTATTGTCTATAGGCAGTTATTGTAGTTAGTTATGGCCAACCTTTTGCATACCATGTGCCAATTTTTTTCACAGACGAGTTCAGATGAGCTATACAACTCAAGCACCACTCATAACTGACCATCTGAACTGACAGTCATACCATACCGCGTCTTACTCACGCACGCTCTCGCTCTCTCGCATCTATTCTGTGAGTCTGTTTGTATATTTACTTTTAAGCATGTTCATAGTAGAAAATGTGGATTCACATAAGTAGGTAGAACAAAACAATGTCTTCATTTTGAGCAATAAAATTTGAGAGGCAAATTTATAAATATGATAAAATATCCTACGCGAGCTACCGGTAGCTCGCGAGCGACCGTTTGGCGATCACTGCATTAGAAGATAGCTCGATTTGCTTTTCTTTCTTACAACGATCAAGTGCGCATGGTTTAATATCTTCCAAAAAGGGATTATTAATCCAGAGGTTACCTTTATGTGGATCTTCATTTTCAATTTTTTTAATCCACGTCTAAAAAGGCTTACGTAAATCTTTTCAAGTGTATTATTAAAATAATCATCAGTTAACTTACAAACATGGAAAACACCCAAATATCAGTAGATTTCTTGGATTTCAAAAAAAAGTGTATTGGCAAAAATATCAGTAGATTTACTGAAATTTCGTTAGACATGGCAACACTGGTTCAGCGGCCAGCATTTCATTTAGTGGGAATTCCCCCAATTGTGTAAGGGTATAGTCGGTTGAAAGTATGGTGAAAGCTTGAAAGCTTTCACGGACCGGTCCGCAGGCCACCAGTTGAAGAACACTTCTCTAGATATTATATTATTGTATTTCTAATTTACCTACCTGTTATATTGTCTCTCTCTTGTATTCCGGTGGTTTATATTAAGCATTTTGAAGTATTTTATTGAGACATCAATTTGATCTCAATACTATCTATTTCTGATACAACAGCTCACGGTGAACTGTGATATGTATGCAAATTACCGGATATGCAGTAAATCATCATTCGAGTCAACTGGTTGCCTAGTAACCAAGGTGATAACAACTCCCATTGGCAGAACACATTTGTTTCACTTGACGCCATCTTGATTACTTCAATCGGTTCAACTTAAATTGATACAAGGGAACATTTCTTTGGATTTCTCATTCAACATTCAATAGGCACTTGAACGTCAAAAATTTCCACGTGAAAATGCGATGAAAATTACGAATTATTATAAACAGTTCAACCAACTAATTTGTGGATATTTTTAACATACATATTCAGAAAACCTACTTTATACCCTTTGGTTTTTAATAGACACCCTCGCCTGAATAAGTCCATCAAATCGAGGTTTTACTATACTAACAGAAATGTTAAAGTTAATTGAAAGTGTTTTACGTTTTTTTTTAGTTGTTTTAATGCTGTTTTCCGCTTTTCTCTTAAATGTTTCAGAATCGTTCTCATTTATGTGCGCGGTATTATCATTGGAGTCTCCATTTCCTGTGACATCTTTTTTGTTTTCGTGTAATGAATCATCTTTTCTATTCTCCAGTCGTATTGTAGTATTTCTGTCACATTTCTTACCTGCCAAATGAATTCATTAATCATACTATTGCATTACAAGTAATACTATTATAGTAATCATAGCGGTCCTCGTAGTGTAATGTGCATTCAAACAAAAATATTTTGCTAATTTAACCAAACTCACTTCTTTTCCCTCGCTGTGTTTGTTCTTCGGCTTTTAAAACTCTTCTAGTGAGATTCTTTTCATATTTCGTGTTATCGTCGTCTTTAACTGGCAAAAGTACTACATCTTTATTGTTTGGCAATTTATTTGACAACAAATTTACTTCAAATTCCACAATCTTATCAGCATCTCTTATGGCATTTAAAACTTCAGCAGTTACATTCTTTTCATCCTTTGTGTTACCATCTTCTTTAACTGGCGAAATCACTATATCTTTATTGTTTGGCAATTCATTTGACAACAAATTTACGTCGAATTCCACAATCTCATCACCATCTGTTATGGCATTTAAAACTCCAGTAGTGAGATTTTTTTCACCCTTCGTGTTATGGCCTTTTTTAACTGGCGTAATTACTACTTCTTTAGTGTTTGTCAATTCACTTGTCAACAAATTTACTTCAAATTCCAAAATCTCATCACCATCTGTTATAGCATTTAAAACTCCAGCAGTGAGATTCTTTTCATCCTTCGCGTTATTGTCTTCTTTAACTCGCGAAATCACTACATCTTTATTGTTTGGCAATTCATTTATTAATAAATTTACATCAAATTCAACAATCTCATCACCAGCTGTTATGGTTTTTAAAACTCCAGTAGTGTGTTTCTTTTCACCCTTCGTGTTATGGTTTTCTTTAACTGGCGAAATGACTACTTCTTTAGTGTTTGTCAATCCATTTGTCAACAAATTTACGTCGAATTCCACAATCTCATCACCATCTGTTATGGCATTTAAAACTCCAGTATTGAGATTCTTTTCATCCTTCGCGTTATTGTCTTCTTTAACTCGCGAAATCACTACATCTTTATTGTTTGGCAAATCATTTATTAATAAATTTACGTCAAATTCAACAATCTCATCACCAGCTGTTATGGTTTTTAAAACTCCAGTAGTGAGATTCTTTTCACCCTTCATGTTATGGTTTTCTTTAACTGGCGAAATGACTACTTCTTTAGTGTTTGTCAATACATTTGTCAACAAATTTACGTCGAATTCCACAATCTCATCACCATCTGTTATGGCATTTAAAACTCCAGTAGTGAGATTCTTTTCACCCTTCGTGTTATGGCCTTTTTTAACTGGCGTAATTACTACTTCTTTAGTGTTTGTCAATTCACATGTCAACAAATTTACTTCAAATTCCAAAATCTCATCAGCATCTGTTATGGCATTTAAAACTCCAGTAGTGAGATTCTGTTCATCTTTCAAGTTATCGTCTTCTTTAAGTGGCGAAATTACTACTTCTTTAGTATTTGTCAATTCATTTGTTAACAAATTTATGTCAATATCCACAATCTCATCACCATTTGTTATGGCATTTAAAACTCCAGAAGTGAGATTCTTTTCACCCTTTGTGTTATGGCCTTCTCTAACTGGCGTAATTACTACTTCTTTAGTGTTTGTCAATACATTTGTCAACAAATTTACTTCAAATTCCACAATCTCTTCACATTCTGTTATGGCTTTTAAAACTCCGATAGTGTGATTCTTTTTATGCTTTGTGTTTTTGTCTTCTTTAACTGGCGAAATTACTACATCTTTATTGCTTGGCAATTCATTTGTCAACAAATTTACTTCAAATTCCACAATCTCATTACTTTTTGTTATGAGCAGATCGATTTTGAATTCTTTCATGGCATTCTCTAACGAGAGAGAAAATGATTTTTCACACAAAATACGAAATTTGTATGCGGCATATAGTTTCTTAACACATCGAGGACAGATTTGTTTCGGCAATCCATCCAACATATTAATCTGGAAAAAAGACATAACAAAGTCTAAATTCTAAGTACCTTGAATCAAATATGAAGAAATAAAAAAACTCACATACTGCAGGTATTTTAAATTATTCACAATATAAAATGTAGGTGCTGCTGTCTGCGGCAGATTATTTTTTTTTCAGACATTTTTCATGACAAAATTTTGCCATATTTCAATAATTCTACCCAGAATCAAGAACAAGTTCTATAATCCATTTTTAACTCTTTTTACCAAACCATTTTATACTGACAGCTGTTATGTGATATTTCCCATTCAAAAGACTATTTGTGTAGCCCTTTTCGCCAAAATTTTTATTTAAAGCTATGTGATACTTAGTTATTGTCCACTGAAACTTGAACATTTGCCTCTAGAAGCATGAACAGCTTTGTATTGTTCCTATCGTTAAAACATCCTAATAAAAAATTGCATCACATCCACATATTTTCAAATGTTAGTAAGCTTGAAGATAAATAGCAACATTTTTTTACTAGTAGTGCAATTTTGTGATGTGTTTATATCGATGACTAGTTAATCCGCCACGCTGGGCCTCCCTTAATCCAGGGCCCCCAGGCTAGTCTTGTCAGCCTCATGCCAGTGGGGGCCATGGTCAACACTATATGTGTCTTCTGCCCCCTAAAATTATGAAAATCCTTCAGAACCGAGAATGACACTTTTTTTACTACAATCTGTCAATAATTTTTTTACATCATCCATTTTCCTACTTATAACTAAGTATGCTTTTCCCACAACAAAAAAACAGAAAACATTTTCATTTTTCCCGAAAGATGCCAACCTCTAAGGTGTCATATTATGTTTTCTGGGGTTTCGGCGAAAATAAGGTTTGATTTCGAAAATAGAAGAACATGACTGTATTTCTCAGTGATTATCTAAGCAAGCCCTAAGGGACACCGTACAGGTACTTAACTTTTTACAATTATAGTACAGGTACAATTTTCATTTGTATCTGTATTATACCTACATATTATTCTGCTGGCATATAACTTAGGTTTGGTTGTCTGAAGTAGGTACTAAACCTGCTAAGGAACACCTATGATAGGCATATACCTATGAAAGTTTGAGTGAAATAATAATTCTGTGGCTATTTGGCAGAAGCAGACATGTTCGATTTTTGGTGTTTTGAGGTTGAAATGCAGATTTGTTCTTTTATGTGTATATTTTTATTTGCCAAAATCAGATATGGTTTATCTCTTCTACTGACTTCATAATCAATGAAACAAGTTTCAGATATGTTTAAAATTAAGCAAGTCATATTTGCCAAACCAAGATATGGTCTATATCTGGTACCATATGTGCTTCTGGCAAAATAATAAGTATTTAATATAATCAATATATCGACTACCTCATGGAATAACACACCAATTCAAAATAGTGAGTTTTATGTTTTTTGAGCTATTGTTGCATAGAAAAAAATACCACACCAGCAAATTTTTTTTTGGATTTTTTTCTCTAAAAACACCCAAAATACTGTTTAAAATAATACTCCCAAGTAGAGTTATGATTATATAACATTTGTCGTAATATCTTAAATAACATGGAATAATAATCCACCTGTAGTCGGTATCACAAGTTATTGTTATTAATTTTTATGTGACAATGAATATGACACTAGGCCGAGTTGGTGTGATATTACTGGGAAAAAATATACATGCTCCCTACACAAATCATTTTAGTGTATCATTTAACTATGATTTCACCGTGGAATATGACACTAATTCAACTTTCAACTCTCGCTTTTATCAACATAGAACAACACCGTATTGAAAAATCATTATCCTTTGTAATGAATCGCACCTACTTTGAATATCGCTAATTGCTTTTGTGACAGTAAAGTTGGATAATTTTTGTTATTGTGAACATGTGACTAATTTTACTATTAAAATTAATATTAATACTATTGACCGATGGTAGGTACTTGATAGAATTTTAATTTAAATTCTAATGGATTTAGGTTATGTACTATTCCATTTAGTTAATATGTCTCCAACTAGATCTCGGCGAATATTACAATTAGCTCAAGAGACTAATAAAATAAAGGATGGAAACAATAAAGGTAAATAATATGTAGCTTTAATAATCTCCTACTTCAGATAACAAATTTATAGGTTATAATTATAAATGATTCAACCATAAAAATTCTGTCGGTACTATTAGCTCCTCTAGGATTTTCAATGTTTATACTGTTCTGTGTCTCGTAATATGAACTATAACGTCTTCCTATCACTAGTAAGCATTGTATAAATGCATATTTGCACCATTACTTTCTAATTTACAACCTACATTAATTATTCTTCTTGTATCGATTCCATGACGACTTGTGATAAGTGGGTAAGGTAATACTTGCCTATTTTTGCATATGGATTGACAATACTTTTTACTATTATAGTACTTTTATGATAAATACGGTAGTCAAAAAAGTCGAAAAGAATCATTGCAAGTCTGGATGAAAATTGCATAGTCCACGATGATAACGAGGTTGATTTTACCCCATCTGAAGACTCCGAATACATATCAAATTCCAACAATACTTCTAGTGATCCTGGATTATCGGGTTTTAGCTGTTATTCTAGTGTGTCAGATATTATGACACAAATATTTGGAGGAGATTTGGGAATGATTGATGGTTTGATCGAAGAAATTACGAAATCTCCAGCAGATCTTACACAGAATGAAATATATGGCCCTACTTCAGAGCATAATAACATTATATTTTTTTTTTTTTTTGTGATTTTATCGAAGCTTTGACTGCGACTCGCTGTCATATCGCCTCTTCTCTTCTAGAAGGGGATCCGTTGATCAGGTCCTCACTCCTATTCTGTTAAATAGCTTTATAATTATTTTGCCTAGCTCTTCTGTCTTTCTTTCTTTCTTCTTTAGACGCCAGTGTTTTATGCACCAGAATCGTTCTCCTCCGTATCTATCCTCTCTGTATTTTCGATACATCGTGTAATAATTGAATTTCAGGTAGTCTAATTCAGACCTCAGCCAAGTCTCTGAGATTAATGCTATTGTTATTTTTTGTCTTCTTTAGTAAAGTTCTATATCATTCTTTTTTTGCTTCATACTTCTGGCATTCCATTGTAAAATCCTAATTTGTTTTTTCTTATCCATTTTGTTGCAGAACCTCCCCAAGAATTTCTCCTAAATTTCCTTCTTTGAAGTTTTTGCATACCCAGTCTACTGCTTTAATTATTATTTGTTTAATGATCTGCTGCCAATTTTCCCCTTTCAGCAAGACTTTCATAATTTCTCCCATCGCATTAACCTCTGTTTTCCCCTTTGATTTTTTCTTATTTTTTGTAGGCTTTACACTACTACCTGTAGCTGTTATTGTTGAGCCTGAAGTTTCTACCACCACTTCTTCTGTCTTTTTGTTTTCCTTTATTTTTTGAATTATTTCGCTTTCATCTCTTCCCACGATTTTTTTTGTTTTAATATGTCAGCATAGCTGTTACTTAACATATTTTTTTTTGCTTCCTTGAAAGGTATGTTCATTTTTATCATTGCTTCTTTGCAATTCTTTTCTTCCTGCCACTTTGGGTATTTTTGGCTGTTTGCCGCGTGCTTACCTTTGCAATTGATGCACGTAATTTCCTCATTTTTTTCGCAAGTTTTGTGGTTTTCACCGCACTTGGGGCACGTTTCTACTTTACTGCCGCAATTGTTCGCAATGTGCCCATATCGCCAGCATTTATAGCATTGCATTACCCTGAACACATATGGTTCTACAGCAAACGAGACGCCATATATGTGAATTGTTCTCGGCAATATTGTCTCCCCAAATTTAATACTGACTGATGAGGTCTTCGTAAGCTCTCCTGTGTCACTTTTTCTTGTCAACCTCTTAAGGTTGGTCACTTTTGCATCACTTTTGATTTCCATTTGCAGTTCTTGGAGGTCCATATCAATGTCGACTTTTCTTATTACTCCATAAGAGCAGGAGTCATTCTCTTTAATCAAAAAACCCAGATCTTTGAGTTCTCCAGCTTGTTTCACTTTATCTGCTTCTTTTTCGTCTTCTACTTGGATGTACGTCTTTAAATTTTTGTTATAAATTTTCTGTACTTTAACTCCTGCCTTATGGAGCATCTGCGCTATTTTCAACTTTAATGGTATTTTACTTCCCGTCGCTATCATGACGATGTTTTCGTTTCTCTTTGAAGCGACCCCAGAATCTCTTCTGGGTTTTTTTCCAGAGGCGACAGTCTGCCATTCTTCTTCTTTTTCTCCAATCACTTCATTTTCCTCATCGTTTCTTTTCTTCTTCGTTTTTTTGGTTTCATTCACGTCCACAGTAGTGTTATTCATTTTAATATTTTTGCTTTTCACGCGGACTTTGAAATCGCGTAACAGTGTGAACAAATACAGTTCACACTGTTACGCGTGTTGTTACACAATAACCCCTCGCTTCACTTTTGGCGCACTAATTGCTCCCGTGTAACAATAATTATTATTCACTCTTGCTCACTGTTAATATTAACCCTTTTACTCCCATGGGGCCGATATTTCGGCCCACCATACCTATGTGAAAACTCCATCTGGGCCGATCCATCGGCCGAAAGTTTGGAACCAAATTTACGATTTATTCCAAATTTTTTCCCGTCATATTTCGTCTCATGTAGACGAAGCATTATATTCACTATGTGTTGGGTGGTGAGTAACATTTATTTTAGTGTCGGCATTGTTTATAATTATGCCATACCCTAATAACTCACAAGTCATAATTGCTCTGCTGTCGAACTTGAGACCAAAGAGAGTCATAAAAATAATAAAACATTATTTTTATGACACATTTTAAATTCTGATATTTCTTTTAGTTGTTTTATGATTCATATATCACATTACAAAATGAATTTTGTAATTTTTGAACTAACAATGGATGCCACTGTATTTTTGGTAAGATGGTGAAAAAATACATGAATATAAATATTATTATAAATGATTTAGTGCTTTGAGACTTATTTTTTGAAATTACTTCATTCCATATCAGTTAGTCGTCGATACTGTATCGAATTCTCTTGCGATTTCGTGAATTGAATAATATTCTTGAATACCTTGACACTATACGATTTTTTTTGATTACTTTATAAAAATTCTATTTCATAGAGAAATAATAATATGTTTATTTTTTTTTCTGTTACTACATAAGGATAGATTATATTATAAAATTTTATATATCAATTATAAATAAAAAAATGTTGTCACACTTGTTTTGTTGTTCAAACATAGTTTTATCCATTCATTTCTAAATAAATATTGATACATTATTTTTTTCTTTTGTTTTATTGATGTAAACTATCAATATTATTGCTTATTATTGCTTTATACACCATTGAGAACACACAAAAAAAGTTTCAAATTTTTAAAACATGTGTAGAATTAGTTATTTAAAAAAAACTAAATCGACGATTTTTTGTCAAAAAACGCTTGAGAGTTTTCGCATATGCTAGGCTAAATCAGCTGGGAGTAAAAGAGTTAATAATATATTAATTTGTGCAGTATGTATGCACTAAATAATATATACACTGTAAATCTCGGCTGTCTGTTTTCACCTAATAATCTTTCTTTCAGACTTCACTTATTTATATTAAATTCTGGTAACAACAATTTTACTTTCTATTCGACACGGGCGTTCTACTCAAATGCTCAAGTCCGACTGAACATTATACTTCTGTCTGAGTACTTTGCCACCTTTAGACACAAATGCACTTGTAGACATCACATCACCAGACATGACGTTGTCCTTACCTAGTGCATCTATACAGAGTATTTCCACCATTGACACATCAGAATCAAGAAAAAGAAGAGAGCTGTAATTAAATTACAAGTTTCAAGTTTAAGACTTGTGGAAAAGGAAGAAAGACAAAAAAGTATTCAATTCGGGTGAATAATATTTGAATACCATGGAAGCACCTTGTAAAAATTCTTGCCGATTCAAATGTGCCCCAAAAATGAGTGAATCCGAACGTCAAGTTAGTTTTGATTCATTTTGGATGATTGGCAATCATGAGAGACAGTGGGATTACATCTTACGATATGTATACTGAACGCCAATATAAAGACATATTTTCCACGTAATTTAACCTTTGTAGCGCGGGACCTCTCACTCGCACCGAATACTTTCTCCCTCGCACCGCGGCCGTCGCCTACAGTCAACGCAGGCGCCTCCCACCCCAGCGCGTCCCCGCTATCGAGGCGCTCCCTACCTGCGCGCACGGCGTCTCAGCTGGACGGCGAGGAGAGGGTCGCCTGGTTGGGAATATAAGGCGCTATGCGGCCTCAAACAAATCAGTTAACCTTGGGCCAGCTTGGCCCTGACTTAGCATAGTAGACTTGCTTACACTGACAACGGTACACACGGCTTTCCGTGACTCTATCAGTGTACAGTGAGCTACTCTTGCAAACTCATCTCAACATGATAGTCTTGCTTATACTGACAACGGTACACACGGCTTTCCGTGACTCTATCAGTGTACAGTGAGCTATTGTGGTGAGGTAGGTACGAGCTCAGGTTTCGCCATAGTTTCGCCTTCAACAACACAACGAACCCTTACAAATTTATTTATTAAGGAAGTACCTACTTGAACCCCTTATAAATTGGCGCCCCAACTAGTGGCTGAAAGTGACAATGGCAACCGTGAATCTGACAAACGCACAGTTTAAAGATTTGATAAAGGAGCTGATAAAAGACATAAAACATGGAAGTTTTGCGCAATGTACGGCGAGATACGATGGAACTAACGATAGCAGCCAAGTGGAAGCATTCATCGCAACCGCGACTGTGTTCAGGACGATCGAACACATCAACGAGAATGATTCACTGACTGGATTACAGCTTCTATTGGATTGGCCTCCAAAGCAGAATGCAGTAACTCGCTGGAGTAAGCAACAAAGTAGGCTTGAAAATAAATGTATCAAAGAATAAAGTTATGTTCAACAGCTTTGCGGGCCAAAAAGAGATCCTCATCAATGGCATTCAGCTCGAACAGGTGAAAAACTACATCTATCTGGCACAATAAGTGTCTATAGATGTATATTTGATAAAATTGTTCGCAGAGTAAAGCTAGGCTGGAGTGCTTTTGGCCGCCTGAATAATTTCTTCGAAAATGCCTAAAGTGCAAAGTGGTCAACCAGTTTGTACTTCCCGTAACCACATGCGTGTGAGCCTAAGTAAAAGAGAGATCCAGAAACTTAAAGTAGCACAACGTGGTATGGAAAGGTGCATGCTGGGCATAACGCAAAAGGACAAAAAAAGGAATGAGTGAATAAGGGAACAGACAAGGATTATTGATGTGATAGAGTTTGCTAAAAACCTCAAATCGAAATGGGCTGGAACATGGCTCGAAGAAAGGACAATCGTTGGACAAATTTAGTCATCCAGTGGTACCCAAGAGGTAAAAAACATCCGCAAGGTAGAGCTAGAGGCCTCTGGATCGATGAAATGATAAAGTTCTGCGGAAAAACTTGGCAACGCAACGCACAGGAACGAGAGAAGTGGAATCAGCTTGGAGATTAGCGAGGCCTTCATCCAGCAGTGAATAGATTCAGGCTGGTGATGATGATGATGACATAACAAAAATTTAAAAAAAAAAATGTGTTTTGCTTTGTTATATTTATACCTATAAATTTCTTTAACTTATAAATTGTTTTATTTTGGCTAGGTAAATAAGATACAAATCCACATTAACAAAATATCTTTAGAGGCAGAACGATGCAAATCCACACTACGTTTTTTATTCTATTTTTTTTAGATATAAAATTGTATTATATTTATTCCTGTCTTACATATTCCAGAAGTACTTTAATTGAATTTGAATAAAAAAAATAATGATCATTCTATGTATATTTTCTTAGAAGTTATGAGAATTCGTTTAAAATAAAAATTGTTATTTGGCTCTCCTGAACAATTGGGTATTTGGATTTGCATCCGTCTGCCTCTGAGGTACAGATATTATAATAATAATGTAGCGTACTCACCGTGATGTTCGCACATGCTACGAGCATATCAGAACATAACATCATTTGTTTATTTATCTTCTTTTTAGTGGTAAAAATTGATGTTAAACAACCACTTTTTAAACATACTAGACATACGTCCACGAAACTCATTTTGAATAATAAATACGGTACACAGGAGATGGTAATCGATCAAGAGTTATATTATAATATATTACTACTGCTGACTATACTTTTTTTTAAACCATGTTTGTCTTTTTATTTACATTTCCAAGAAACAAACGTCGATTTCGATCATACTTACAGACAATCCGTACCTACCTAGCTATATTATTGATCAACTTCAAAATAATATAATCATAGACTAATATATGAAAATAATGTTACTTTCGCTAACATCACATCAATATGATTTGATATTATCAACAACACTTATTTTAAAATTAAATTCGTTACCTATGTCTATGTAGCTAGTTATGAGAATAATAATACTTAAATTAAAATCTGTAAATAATTATGAATGCCTATACAAAGAAACAAAATATTCAATCATCTATTAATTGTGAATAGGTATTATTATACATATTCACAAGATAAAGTAATAATTATTATTTGATAACTTAATCCTACTGTCATTATAATGACTTAGATAATTTTATTTCGTTATTCACCTTTTCTAATTATTTTCTAGGTACCTGTGCGTCTATTCTATACTTATCGAACACTAAAGTGATAAATTGTATCAAACTTAGGGTAGGTTTGTATTAAAATATTAGCACTTTTTGTAACAATTACACGAAGTTGGTTTTTATTGTTGCAATAAGTGCTATATTTTAACAGCACCTATTTTGCTGCTGTTAAAATATCGCACTTATTGAAACAATAAACACCAACTTCGTGTAATTGTTACAAAAAGTGCTAATATTTTGATACAAACCTACCCTAAGTGTGATACTATTTATCACTTTATCACTTTAGCGGTCGATAAGTATAGAATAGACCCACTAGTATGTTTTTAAAAAGAAAAATATAATATTACATTCCGAAATGTGCTTGGTGGTTAGGTAGGTAGTGACATACCCATGGACTTCCCGTCTTAAATGGGAAGTCGGAAATAAGGTTTTTTAGGCCTAAAAAGCGGCTCTTGACCTCCTAAGTCAATTAGCGGAGCGAAATACCTATGATCGTATCACTTGGCTATTTAGCGGGATTTTGCTGGTGTGTAAGGGATGAGCGGAAGCAAATAATTAGATATTAAGTAATAGGAATAGTAAAATTGTAATTTACGAATATGCGATTTATAATATGTAAGATTAGACCAGTGAAGTCTCGTAGGGGTAGGCAGATTGAGCGTCGCTTGGGGGCGACAGTTATTCGAAGGGCGGCAAATCGAGGATAATCATTTGGTATAATATATAGAAATAGCTATCTGAACTTAGTACCTAATAACAAAATATATTTCCATAAAAAAATCAGCTCACTGGTTGGAAACAAAATGTATTAAGTAATAATTAACGTAAAATGTTTGACAGGATCAATTTTTTTTGTCGGGTTCGCGATGTCTAGTTTACTTCCGTTGCTTTTCGACGTCCATGGTGACCAGAAACGACACGTGCACGGATGATAAAAAAATACTGTATAAAAAATGGGGTGTTACTATGGCGTTGCCCATGGGCGGCATTTTGTCTAAGGACGTCACTGGATTAGACTAAGAATATACCGTATAAGTCGGTGTACAAAAAACAGCTAGAAACGATTTTCAAATCGATCGTAATTCTGCGAGCTCGTAATTTTCTTGATATCTGTAAATGCAATCCCATGCAATTTTGACACCTCAACAAGCTGATTTTGAAAAGGTGAATTTTTTCGGAATGCCCATCTGACAGATGCAAGGGTGGGATGAGAAATTTTCAAAAGAAAATTAAATGAACATTTTCCGGAATTTTTTTTTGGAATCAAGTACACCCACTTATATAAAGGAAAACAAAAAAAACTACAGCCTTTGAAAATGTCGGATCGCCAAATAAAGTGGAGAAAACGGCTCAGCATTTTTTAAACACATGGACTCTTTGACGGCCATTTTGGGAATCGACCAATCACAACTTTGCAATGGCCGCCGTGGAAGTATGATACCGCCCATTTCTTTCAAATAAAACAGATATAAATTGCCATTCAAAGAGACACCACGTATGTTGTCTCCAAGAAAAAAAAATCGAAAACATCGCGCTATTTTCACACCCTCCGCGTAAACAAACAAGCACCCAGCTGTCACATTGGCAATTCATAATTTAATTACTTTGCGTTTTAAATAATCGTGTTGATTATTTAAATATAAATTACTATAAGCGGATAAAGACGAATAAGTTAAGTGATAATATTATTAATGTAAATAAATAATAAGATTATAAAGTCAACCTATTGTGGATAAACATAGTTTCAAATGTAACAAATATTAAAATACGCTGACGAGCAAACAACTGGTTTCCAACTTTTCTGAAGGAGTTAATTTTATTGTGGATAAACATAGTTTCAAATTTAATAAATACTAAAATACGTTGACGAGAAACAATATAATATTAACCAGTGGTTTCCAACTTTGTTCAATATTCTGAAGGAGTTAATTTTATTAGAAAACAATGTTAATGTGTACTTGTGTTCTGAATAAACAATAACTCGAAAAGTTCTGAGCGTATTATTACTGGAAATAAAATAAAACTGTGTTACACACCCGGATATACATAATCAACGAGAACGACTAGAAATAACAAGTTACTAAAAAAAAGTAAAAAAAAAAAATGTACTATCGAGGGGTGCTAAACACCACCACCTGAGCTACCCGACACCCCCTAGATATGTCAGTAGGTACCTAGGTAATTATTTATTATGACTCAATAAAATACCTGTTCAAAAACAGCTCGGCGGCAGGTCTATTCAATATAATTTCAAACCCTGATAACACAGAACATGGCCATGAAACAACCTAAGCGAACAAAAACATCGTTTATTTGTTTTTAGTCTGTTCGCTTATGTATTAATCAATTCAATTAGGTAACGAATCCAAACGTCAAGTTAGTTTGGATTCATTTTGAATGATAGGCAATCATGACAGACAATGGGATTACATCTTACGATAATAATATGTCAAGTCAATGCAAAAGAAACCCTAAAAACTACCAGGTTCTTCAAGACGTTCAAAAGCACTTATTAAAAACGGAGAATATAATATATATTCGCACAATTGAATAGACTGTTTTCACAAAGCGCTGACAACATTTAAAAAGATGTTCGTCACATAGGAAATGGATGATATTCACAAATCAACGACAACTCTCAAATGATCGATTTGCACTAAGGAAAAAGTAGTCTTCACGTATCAATATACTATTGTAACTAATTAATCGTAAATGAACACAGACACTAAGAAAAATAGGTTTAATGATTTTAAACCATATTTTGGCAAAACATAAGTATGTATTAGGTACCTACTTTCAGATTCAAATAATACTATAAGTACCTATTTAAAAAATGACGTTAATTAAGACTTAGGTAATTGTGCCGCATATGCCGTCATGAGCTTTTATGATTTTTTTTTACGAAAACAGTTTATTCCATGTAGATTATAATAAATACCCTTTTCTGTCTGCGCATAGGTTTTTCGATCCAATTATTAATAATTGTTAATTTAAAATTTGAAATGCATCATTATCACAAACTAAGATTATATTAGGTAATATTAGGTTGGGGTAGGTTAGGTTAGGTTAGGTTGGGTTCCTGTCTACTGGTGGATCGACGAAATTGCTGTGATTCGTCGTGAGTGTCTATCATCCCGACGCCGAGCGCAGCGAAGTCCTTGCAATGAGGAAAAACGGCTTGCCTACCGCGATGCCAAAAAACCATTACAGAGAGCCATCAAAGAGAGCAAGGCGAGATGCTGCGCAGAACTGTGTCACTCTATTAACACCAACCCATGGGGAATGCCTTACAAGTTAGTGCGAAACAAGCTCCGGAAAACAACCGTTGACCCCTACCTCGAGAACCCAAAAAATCTGGAGTCTGTAGTAGATGGACTTTTTCCGCGGCATCCTGAGAGAGGAAAGCAGACAGCGACAGACCAGGATGACGTAGTTATTCCATTCTCTCGGGCTGAACTGATAGAAGCAGCAAAGCGGATTAAAGTGGCCAAAGCACCTGGCCCGGATTGCATCCCAAATGCGTTCATTAAGCGAATCGCTTTGAGGGACCCTGATATGCTGCTAGCTGTATATAATGCTTGTATGTCCGAAGGAATCTTTGCAACTCCCTGGAAGAAGCAAAGACTCGTGCTCATTTCTAAAGAGAAGCACGGCATACCTGGCCCTTCCTCGTATATACCACTTTGCATGCTGGACGCAGTCGGGAAACTGCTGAAAAGACTAATCCTACAAAGACTCCATCAATTCCTAGAAGGCGAAGAGACGGGACTATCGCCGCAACAGTATGGGTTCCGACCAAGCCGATCCACCATCGACGCGATAGCAAATTTCGTAGCAATGATCCGGGATGCATGGCACGGAAGCGTTAAGGCCTGCAAACATTGCGTACTGATTGCCCTGGATATTGAAAATGCCTTTAACACGGCCAATTGGGAAAGGACCCTCAACGCATTGACCGAAATTGGGACCCAAGGACATCTGCTAAAACTAATACGCAGCTATTTCTCCGATAGGGTACTAGAGTATGACAGTGCGAGCAAGAAGTGTGAGCGAAGCATCACAGCAGGGGTTCCTCAGGGTTGAGTATTGGGACCGGCCCTGTGGAATGCCATGTACGATGGCCTGCTGAGGGTGCCCATGCCCAAAGAAGCCGTAATGACAGCATTTGCTGACGATGTGGCTATCATTGTTACGGCAAAAACGGTACCAACGCTTCGCCCAGCTGGAGAAGAAGCCATACGAAGCGTGAAGAAATGGCTGAACAATGCGGGACTCGAACTAGCCGTCCAGAAAACTGAAGCTATCTTTTTCACAAGACGAAGAAAGCTGGCTCCCCCAACACTCGAAGTTGACGGGTTTGTGGTACCATTCTCACGATCTCTACGGTATCTCGGAGTGCAGATCGACGATAAACGATGGTTTGCGGAGCACGCGGAAAAAGCAGCTTCAAAAGCGGCGAAAGTAGGCGAAGACCTTGTCAGACTCATGCCTAACATAGGTGGGCCGAAACCTAAAAGGAGGAAACTCTATAGCGAAGTCGTACACTCCATACTCCTATACGGTGCTCCGATATGGGCAGAGACAACAAATATCGAGAGGACACGACTCAGCCTAGCCAGAGTTCAACGGAGAAGTGCACTGAGAGTCGCATCGGCATACCGCACGGTGTCGGAAGAAGCCATATTGGTGCTTACTGCAATCCCGCCTGTTGACCTGCTAGCACACGAAAGGCAAGCGGTGTACAACGGGACGCAGAAGGCTGAAGCCAGAGAGCTGACCATGCATAAGTGGCAAGAAAGGTGGAATACATCCGCAAAAGGCAGGTGGACGCATAAACTCGTCGGTGACCTCAAAGCATGGTGCCAGAGAAAACACGGCGAGTTGAGCTACCACCTGACACAAATGCTCACGGAACACGGATGCTTCGGAACTTACCTACACAGAATAGGTAAGGAAGCTACCCGTGAGTGCCATCAGTGCGGCGGATGTATTGAGGATGATGCGAATCACATGCTTTTTGACTGCCCAGCATGGCAAGAGTTGAGAGCCATCTTGAAATGCAAGACAGGTGAACAGGAGCTCTCGCCGACGAACATGGTCTCCTCTATGCTGGGGAGTAGCGATGCATGGTCAGCATGGTCCAAGTTTGCATCGTGCGTGCTGAGCGAAAAAGAAGAGGACAAAAGATCCCGGCGAGGATTAAACGTGGCCTGAAATAGGACAAAGACATAGCTGCCAGTGGTGGGGTGGCCGCTGAGAAGAGGAGGGGGGTTTTAGTGGGTAAAAATCCCACACTACCACCAGCCAGTCGCCGCTGACTGTTGGTGGTGTCTTACGAAGATTTCCCCCTGCCGGAAAAAAAGGTTAGGTTGGGTTGGGTTGGGTTAGGTTAGGTTAGGTTAAGTTAGGTTAAGTTGGATTAGATTAGGTTAGGTTTCGTTCAAAAAATATACTTATACAATCTCATGACGGCATCTGCGCCACATTTACCAAAATTTATATCGATGAACCGAAAAAGATATACCTAGGTGGTGTTATTTGGTTGTAGATTTACATCAAATAATATTTTTTTATGAACGATAGCAGCAAGAATATATACATATTTATATTACTGCGTTAAACATTAATTATATTGACACTCACCATCATTTTTGCGATTGCCTTCTAATAAATTGTATTGCTGCTACAATTATTAGCTTGACATTTGTGAATTTCTACCTTATCTTTGTGCGATATATTATTTATCGGTGAAAACAATTTTACAAATGTGTGCAGTTGTCAAAATTGAGTGAATTTATATTTACAATGAGTGATTTATGATTTTTGTTTTGTGAAACAAACTATTTTATGTGATTTCATTTATTTATTTGTGAAATCATTTATTATGTGTGAAAACTACTTTCCAAATGTTAAGTTATTTTTTTTGTGAATTTTGATTATTGCATTGTGCGATTAATTCCCACCCATTAAAAATTAGGGTGCCATAGACAAATGTAAACGCCAAATGTTTGAGGTTGAAATCAAATCGTAACGATGTATCATTAATTATGTTTAGTAAACTCCATAGATAATATACGCATCGCAGTCGTATTTTGACAGCTGTTTTTTTTATCGTTAACAGTGTTGCCATCTTTTCTCAAAAAAAAATATGACGGTTCTGTCATGGATCAGTGATTAGTCCAAGGCTTCGACAAAAAGTATGACATGAACATGTAGACCCTTTTGTCCAAGAAAAATTTCCATAATACCTATTCTTAAAAAAAATTGTTACAAATTTTAAGTAAATTCTGTTCAAAAACAAACTAAACTATGCAAAAATTAACCTTTACAATCAAACTTCAGAATAGGTAGGTATCTACTGCAAAACTGTATTACTTGAGACAATGACCTGTTTTCGTCGTAACATTATCACAGTGATCTCGCTTTTCATTTTTAGTCGGAGTAGAAGTAGGTATGTACGTCTCGTTTACAATTTTATTCTCCGAAGACATTTAAGTCGCAGGGTAAGAAGCAGTCTTTATAATAATTTCAGTAGGTACCTAAATTAAAGGTAGAAAAAAATAGGGTGGTTGTGAGGTCCTCCGCCGTCTTTAGCTTATAAGAGGGCTCGCACATCAGAACTCGCCGCATGCGTCTTACGACGAATTTGTCGATGTGACGTCATCGTAAACCAAGAAACGAACGTTATCAAATGGAGCTTCGCAGATTGGCCGATGCAACTCGACGCTGCGACGATCCTGCATGCAACATGTCGCATTCTGCTACAGCCTGCATGTTGTATCTAAAAAAAGTCGACTCCGCGCAAGTGCACGGCCATCGGCCATTTCTGTCTCTATCTCTGTCTACACTGTCATTGCTCGCTCATCGCTGGTCACCGCGTTTGACGTTTGTTCATACAATCAACACAATAAAAATGGCAGACGAGAGACTCTCCTTTTTCGCGTTTGACGTTTGCCGCTAGGCAGATGTGCGAGGTTGTAGCATGCAACATTCATCGGCGGTCTCAGAAAATTTGATTTATGGCCGTCAGGCACACAAGGCGAGTTGTGATGTGCGAGCCGGCTAATAATTATAATCTAAGAGCTGTCAGTCGACATTTTGGAATTCAGCTATCTTTTTGTCATCGAATTATAGTACGCGGTCCAAGAAATGAAGTATTTCCGCAAAAATTATAGGACGTGTTGAAAATGTTTATCACGTAAACATAACGGAGAATTCGAGAAATTCCGATGCCCTGCTTTATTTAAACACCTCTTACGACCGTAAAATGCTAATCGGCGAATGCAATTAATTCCATTTTACAACGTTTTTATTAGGTTGTATTCTTATTTGTCCGGTAAAAATCTTGCAATCGATTTTTAACTAACTTTCCGACTAGCTAGAAATTTGAAACCTTTAGAATATATCAGAACACAATGCCAATGCATTTTTTTAGCCACTTTTAGCCATCTTTAAGTAGAATTGAATTCATTTTCAGTTAATTCTGTTTTGTATGAAAAGTTATTTCGGAAGAAATCCGTAATCCAATCCACTATTATCGGTTGCTAAGAGGGTGGTCCTAGCAACTAAATTATTAATATATACGTGCCTTACTAAGGAAATCAATATGAATGTCAAAATGACATTTCAGTATTATTTCTATCAAATACAATTTTTTTTGGTCGTTTAAGCTAGTCAAGTAAACTATGATTCAACAGAAAATTTAAAAACGTATATAAAAAGTTCTTTTTATCTTGTACTTAATTATTTCCATTTAATCTAACCTAACCGGCGAATTCAATTAATTCCATTTTTCAAAATTGTGGTATTTGTGATGTACTGAGATATCCAGGGTTCCAGCGGCTAGCTCAGGTGTCCATCGAACACTGGATTCACAAAAAAAGATATTATTAAATTGAGGAGAAATTAAATGAAACCACGTCTGTCTCGTGCGTAACTTAGTATTATCTTATATTTTAAATTTTCTTGACAGGTTTATATATTTTGTTTTTACAATAAGTTTCGCAGGTCCGTACATGTTGGAAAAGGGACGCTTACTAACTTTTTTTTTTTTTTTTTTAATTTCCCGTACCCACGCCGACTAGTAAAAAGGACTCGTGATTGGCCAAATCTGATCGCATGATCTTTGATTCGGCGAATCACGAGCCTGACCTTGGCGCCAGCGCGCAAGGATTTCACCGTTGCGCAATGCGCGGCAAAATTTATTATATTTGAATACTTACATTTAGTCTTAAAATTATCTCTTTCATCCATCATCATTTACACTTTTTAAATTATATTAAATTTATCTTAATTACACCTCCGCCCAATCTGTGATTTTCACACACCGGACGAAGGCCCTTACTTATGAATAAAAAATACTTACGTGGTTGAGCAAGAAATCAGATTAGATGGTTTATGAAGCCTTTTCTAGAGGTCAGGGTTACGTTTCGACTTATAGCTACTAAATGATTATTTTACACCGGGAGAAGCCCGCCTGTAACAGGGGTGTATCAATACCTACCTACATTACATACATTTTTAATAGTACGCGGACCACCAAAATGTACTATAATTATAGTTCGGTTGGCAACACTGCGCTCACTGACAGATGGCAGTTCGCGACGGCGGAGAACCAGTAAAAAGACCCAATTTTTCTACTATTCATAGCCAACCTATACTTTCAATTGTTTTTCACGATTTTTGTTTTGCATCTGACCTAACCTCATTCTTTGACATTATTTCGAAACCATACGTTAAATAATTGGACATAGTTATGCTGAAAGTAGCCAGTCCACAAAAAAATTAAAAAGTGAGATATGATCAAAGAGATTGAAAGCCTGGAGAGGGAATACGCCATCATTTATGTACTAAAAAATACGAATCAGAGAAACACAGTTGGTAATGTTGGTATTCAAGTTCGTTTGGTAAAACAACATGGCGGATATAATATTGTTATTCTCTCGATGTTGAAAGAACTAAGATATTTTCGTCGACATTTTAAGTAAAAAAACCATGGCCTCTTGCAGTGCAATAGGATGCAAAGCCAAGAGAAATGCCGGCGTATCTTTTCACAGGTATTTATAATAATAATATTACATTTTTCTCTACGTTTATTGACAAATAAGTGTTGTATTACTATACGTTGTTATTCGGTAAAAAAATGTTTATTAATGGAAGAATACAAATGAGTAACAGCATTTCGGAACAATATGCATACTATTAATTATTTATACATTGATAGTTTTTCCTAAAAGATCTTTTACAATAACAATTCACACTTTTACATCAAACGTCAAATGGTTGTTTATTGCGAAAAATCTTGCGATGCATAATATTATTTTGAACCCAAAATATACGATGTATTTTTCAGAGTAAAAGCTAGTTAATGACATTCATTATTTACATAGATTTTATATTTCATTTCAGAGTTAAATATATTTTTAAGAATACCAAACAAAAAATTGTATTTATATGAAGTATGTAATGGAGTATATGTAGCAATTTTATAATGTTATATAAATTAAATTATTTCAGATTTCCGAAAAATGAAGTTCTTCGGAAATTGTGGATTGATGCAGTCGGGCGGGAGAGCTGGGTGCCATCCAAATATTCATTACTGTGGGAAGCATTTCTCGGAAAGTGATTTCATCAGAGGCGGTCACATTATCCGGCTGAAAGAGTCTTCAATACCATCGATATTTTATATTAATGTACTTCAGGTGCAGTTAACACTTTGTGCATTTTACTATAGTTTAATGAAATGATATCTCTATAACAACTTGCCTAAAGTTCCTTTTGAAAATTTTGCAAATAAAATTCATATATTTCTTTCAGTCAATGCCGAAGGTTCACAACCCGCCAACACTGGAAAAGATGGATGTTGACGTTACCTCTGATGATACATCGAAAAATAGCGCTCTACCAGCAACTTCATTTGGTTCTCCCTGTACACCTCGACGGTTTATGTTAAAGCGTAAAGTTTCTTTATTAAGATCAAAAGTAAAAAATCTTCGTCAAAAAAATCGTCGACAGGCATTATTCACATGTATGATACTTCGCCATTAACAAACCATGTCACAAATTTAATGAAACTAGTTTCAAAAAAATATTTAGAAATAAGATATCATTATTTAGCGAAAAATGCAGAGCAACCAATCAACCATATTAGACAATATTTTAATAGATTAATTATACTTAGGAATCAATAGTTTTTCAAAATATTATTTTCTCAACGCTGACTTTCATACATTATATTTCAAATAAAACCATTTTCGTTTTAAATAATCGATTTTTTTGTATGAATTCATATTATATATGCAGGGCTTCTCTGATAATAATATTATGTTAAATAGATAAAATATTGTAATTAACTATATAATCAAATTTTCAACATACCTACCTGTATTTTGTGTCTAATAGGTTTATATAACCAAGTAATTTTATACACAATATGTCAAAAACGAACCCATGTTATATTTTTATTTCATAAAATATTTTCAAAATACACATGTGTAAATAGGTAGGTAATATAATAAACTTTTTTTTTGTTTGTGATTAACTGTAAATATTTGTGTTTTTTATTTAACCGTTTTATCTAAACAAAAAGGCTATGTTATTTTATATAGAACAATATGTAAAAACAAGACCATATTTCTTATTCCAATACTAGCTGAAGTACCCGGCTTCGCACAGGGTCGCTTCGTGGTTATATTTATCTTAGATATTTGAAAAATAATAAGAGGTAATTATTTTTTTAATATTAAAATATCTGTGTAATACAATATGGCAATATGAAAATAATTCTAATAGGAGTAAAGGTCAAACATAAGAACACTAAATTAAAATCGAATCCAAAATATGAAAACGTTATTAATGTTATTAATATGTAGTAAAAAAAAAAACAAAATTGGATGGAACAAACAAACAACAAACTTTGTATTTTATATAATAACTAGCTGAAGTACCCGGCTTCGCACAGGGTCGCTTCGTGGTTATATTTATCTTAGATATTTGAAAAATAATAAGAGGTAATTATTTTTTTATATTAAAATATCTGTGTAATACAATATGGCAATATGAAAATAATTCTAATAGGAGTAAAGGTCAAACATAAGAACACTAAATTAAAATTGAATCCAGAATATGAAAACGTTGTTAATGTTATTAATATGTAGTAAAAAAAAAAAAAAATTGGATGGAACAAACAACAAACTTTGTATTTTATATAATAATAATTTAGAAACCTTCGCAGGTGTGCGCACAACAACTGACAAAAGTTTCATCGCAATCGGATCAATGGTATAGGAACGCATACGAATAGTAGAAGAAGATGATTTTCTAATTCAGAAATCTTCGTGGGCATGCGCATGACAATTCACCAAAGTTTCATTGCAATCGGATTAATGGTATAGGAACGCATACGAATAGAAGAAGAAGAAGATGGTTGTACTAATTCAAAAACCTTCGCGGGCGTGCGCACAACAACTGGTCAAAATTTCATCACAATCGGATGAATGGCATAAGAACGCATACAAATAGAAGAAGAAAAACATGGTTGTACTAATTCAGAAACCTTTGCGGGCGTGCGCACAACAACTGGTCAAAATTTCATCACAATCGGATGAATGGCATAAGAACGCATACAAATAGAAGAAGAAAAAGATGATTGTACTAATTCAGAAACCTTTGCGGGCAAAGGCACAACACTTGATCAAAATGTTATCGAATCGGATGAATGGTATAGGAACGCATACGAATAGAAGTAGAAGATGATTTTCTAATTCAGAAACCTTCGTGGGCATGCGCACGACAACTCACCAAAGTTTCATTGCGATCGGATGAATGGTGTAGGTACGCATTCGAATAGAAAAAGAAGATGATGGTTTTACTAATTCAGAAACCTTCGCAGGTGTGCGCACAACAACTCAGAAAAATTTCATTGCAATCGGATGAATGGTATAGGAACGCATACGAATAGAAGAAGATGAAGATGGTTGTACTAATTCAGAAACCTTCGCGGGCTTGCGCACAACAACTGGTCAAAATTTCATCGCAATTGGATGAATGGTATAAGAACGCATACGAATAGAAGAATATATAATGAAGAAGAAGGTGGATGTACTAATTCAGAAACCTTCGCAGGTGTTGGCATAACCACTAACGAAAGTTTCATCGCAATTGGATGAATGGTATAGGGACCATACAAATAAAAGAAGATAGAATGATGATGAAGAAGAAGATAGTTGTACTTATTCAGAAACCTTTGCGGGTGTTACCACAACAACTGACGAAGATTTCATTGCAATCGGATAAATGGTATAGGAACCATACGAATAAAAGAAGATATCGTCACTGTTCTGGCAGAAGACACTAATTCGAAAAAATGGCATATTGAGTTAGTTATACCAAAATGTTCCTTATTTCAAACTTTACCGTCTGGAAACCTTCTTAATAAATAAACAGTCTTTATTTTAAAGTCATCCTTTTTACGATTACTTAATAAACTCACATGATAGACCATTTCAAACATTTTAACAACTTCAAAGTCAAATTACTCAAAACTAGTATTCTCCAGTTAGTGTGTTCTGCCAGAACAGAGACGATATAATGAAGAAGTAGAAAAAGATGGTTTTTCTAATTTAGAAACCTTTGCGGGTGTGCGTACAATAACTGACAAAAGTTTCGTCGCAATCAGATGAATGGTACAGGAACCATACGAATAAAAGAAAATATAATGATGAAGGAGAAGAAGATGATGTTTTTTCTAATTCAGAAACCTTTGCGGATGTGCATACAACCACTTACCAAAATTGCATCAGAACAAAATACCAAGACAGACAGACATTCATTTTTATATATAAGATATAGCCTATACTCTTCGCGGAAGTGCAAGCAATAAGTTAACAAAGTTTTATCGCAATCGGATGAACGGTATGGCAGCGCATACAATACGAACAAACAAACAAAATTAATTTTTATATATAGGATAACAATAAAAAAATTAATAATATCAATAGCACATATGAAAAAACCCAGCGGAATTAAGTACCGGCCTTTAACTAACTAATCACACCATTACCTGTGACTCAAATTCCATGAATGTGGGAAACCCACCGTTACCTACCAACCTATTTATTAAATGTAAAAATAAAATGATAAGATTTTCAAGCAATATTATTTATAATCTACTTAGGTATATTAGATATTTTATAGTATTAAATCCGACAAATAAAAGTCTACTTTTTATATACAAATAGGTAATAAATAGTAAACGTGGAATTTCTGAAATTTATTGCAAAAACATATAAAAATAACGGCATTTCTACAAGATATACATTAATAAACATAGGTAATTGAATTAAAATTCATTATCATTAATATTAACGAATGATACAATTTTATGACGAAAACAACTTGTCCCGTGTAGATAATGATAAGAAATATCTTTTTTTGTCAGGGGAGATGAAAAAAAATAACCTAACGTAACCTACCTACTAACTCTATCATTTGTATAGTAAAAATTATCAAACAAAAAGCATCTCCCCAACAGAAAATAGTTTTCCTTTAATTATATTTTTGACACGTCAAAAATGTTAAAAACATGTACTTAAGATTCTTATGATAGTTTATTATAGCACACAGAATATTTAATATAAATGACAACAAAAGAAAAAAAAGTGAAACTACAAAATAATATGAGATACCACTGGATTATTCATAACAATACAGCAAAATACAGTCAATTTTTAAACACGTTTCTTGACGCAACAGGTTATATTTCCACGTAGCTGTATTTCTCAAATGCTTCCTTGATTGTCCTAGTTGAGATTCCGTCATACAAACTATGGAAATATTCATTATTTAAAATAAAAAATAGTCGGAGCAAAATTAAGATCTTCCTCACTTATCGTGTTGACGGTTTGTACGGAGATTAAAGCATTCGTGAAGAGTCATTATTTAAATCGCGGCGTCTGATTGGCCGGTTACGCAGAGGGTTTTACCAGAAAAAATTTATTTCCAGAGCGGGTTTAGTCAGTGACCTCGATATCTATTTCGATTTTTTGAAGAAACAGAGAGGAATTTAAAACTTTCACCTAGAACAGAAGATAGATCTTACGAAAGAGCTCCTGCGTACATTCAAAACTATTTTTTTTGAAAAATCGCCCAGAGCTGGTTTTGAAACTTTACGAGTCACTTCTCTCTCCTTGGACTGCAGAATGCAAGTTCATGAGGAACTTCGGTAGGAATCAAGATGTGTAGGTATTATATCTTCCCCGCTGTTGACGATATCTGTACAGTAAATGTAGATAGCTTTATGGAAATTTTGAAGCCTCTTTCAGAGAAGAGAGGGCGATACATGTTTCCATATGAGATGCCCCAGTTATTGAGAAGATCTTCTGATGACGTTTTCTTTTGTATTTTTATTATTTGTATTATAAACTGTGTGACTATAATTTTATTGAAAGTATTTTTGCTTTTCATGTATTGGTTTCTCTTATAAAATCCAAAGCCTTGCCGAATTAAAAAAAAATACACAGAAATATCCGGAGACTTCTATAGTTTGTCCCAAGTAACATCAATGATTGAAAATATTTCATTTTAGTACTTACTAAAACACCTCTGTCCCAAGTATGACAACATTGCGGGTAACTTTAGACAAGTGGTTTTTTTTTTTATATTAACATACATCAAAGTAATAATTTTTTTAATTTGTGTTTAAATAAAAAAGTTGTCATAATTCTCCAAAAGTATGTAATAGGTACACTTTTACGGTACTTCAGTCATTCATAGCACGGGGACCGTAGTACAATAAAGAGACTATTAGTATATTATTGTACTATAATTATAGTACGATTGGCAACTGGCAATCGACGCACGCACAAGGAGGAGGTTTTCGGGTACGGACCCCCCCCTCCGGAACGAAAAAAATACAAATTATTAAGATACAGTACTCTCTCAGTAATCCGCCACCACAAAAACCAAACAAGTGTCCAATTAGTGAAAGCGGCGGATTATAGTGCATACATACAAAATATGGTAAAAATTAAAACAGATATTTAGTAATAATAATTTTTTGGAGAAATTTGTACTAGCAAATTACGGTTTTATTTATAATCAAAATCAAGTATTTACTAAATTATAGGTATTTATAAACTATTTACTAACTAAATATTAAACAGTAAATCACTTTACACAACCAGTTGTTCAGTGAGACAGATATTCTTGAATGAATTGTAATTCCTGGCTTCCCTATGACCAAAAGCTTCATTTTGTGTGTCCCGGTTGCATTGGAGCTTGGCATAATTATGATGTGGTCCTTGGGCACTTTCCTCCCTGGTACATTACTTTCTTCGCGATGAACGTACGTTTTACGAAGGAGAAGTTAATATAAAATGACAAAATAAACCCATCCCATCTGCGTTGTATACTTGTACGCGGCGAACTACTAAATTTGACAACCAAATACCGACGAATTATAGAGCTTGATTTTGTGCTTTCTACTAGAAAAATAACGGCAGATTATAGTAGTTGTCGGATAATCGAGCGGCAGATTACTGAGAGTGTACTGTAAATGAAATATTACTTCTTAGTCAGGACCTCATAAGTTGGTGTAACTATCTGGCGCATCAAATGTTTACTTTAATATTCTGATGCGACATGTCTAAAAGACAAAACAGCACGATGATGACACAATAGACCCAAATGATTATAACTGTTAAGTCATTTGCATTCGATAGCCACTGATGGATGTGACAACTCGCAATGACACGTAGGTGAACACCCATGGTTATACCGGCAGGCCAGTTGTTTATCGCTAATCACTAGACTCTAAGTGTAGAGTGTCTGCATATTAAGAATGTACATGGAAAAGTACGGTATTTGGGGTAGTAGGCGGGAATAGTGGAAGTCAATGGCAGCTGCTAGATTTTGTTAACCCAGCCTCCTCACGCCATAAAAATACAGTCGAACTTGGTTATTGCGAGGAAGATGGGACCGACTGAATTTGCTCGTTAGAAGCGTTACTAATTATATCAGAGAATAGGTATTTTTAAATAAGCGGTCGCATAACACAAAAATACACAATTAGAATTTTTCCCCGAAACAAGCATGGCATTCATAAACTACAAAAGAAGTTGATTATTGTAATGAACGCTGGTAGGTACCTACCGACTTCACAAACCTTGGATTTTTTACATGGAATTTCAACCATATGCGTGGATACTTTTTCAATATTGTCAGCGAAACAACCAATTAGGTAGGTACTTAAACACTTAACTAGCGCCATAAACGTAATCCGACCCCAGCGGCATCCTGTCCAGTCGGATTTTATTGCTTATGGTCGAAATGTTTTTAAACAATCGACACAACGGTTTTAAGAAAATTTTTGACGATATTTTAGCTCGGTATATCCAATAAGGAGCTCGTTATAAAAGTGAATAAATGTATGGAGAAATTCATGAACTAAAATGTGAACGAATGTTTCCTCGTCACATCCGAGATCTCGCTATATGCGTGATCGTAATAACCGAGCTCAACTGTAAATATCGTGGGTATTCTGCGAAAAAGCACTAAGTCAAAATTTTGCTGTTTTGACTTAATGATGAGGTAATCTTATCAAGAGTACGCTCTATAGTCTACAAAAACACACACAGTCATATCTATAAACTGGCGAAGATAATTTATGTTATAAGTCAAAAAGACATACATCTATTCAGAGAAAAGGCACTAAGGAGACTTAGTGCATTTTTTTCTCTCATTCTCAGGCTATATTCACAAAATTCTGCCTGCGAAACTGCACTAAGTCATACTCAAAGCAATATCCCAGAAAGGAAATTGCATATGAATTTGTATGAAGTTATTTTTTTGTCTCGTTCGTATTTTGACCGTTGACAGGATAAGTGTGTTACTGATTTATAAACGTACCTAACCAAAAATGAGGGCACGTGTTGCGAAAATATTAAAAATGGCAAAAAAAAGTGAAATGTTGAAGCTAAATGTAAGTTTATTTTTCTTATTTTACAGTGTAACATGCTTATTTACTATTATGTGGATACATAACTTAAAAATGTTTATTGCTTTTACTGTTTTGTTGAATATCATTGAAATCTTTTGTTTTACTATAACAAAACTTATATTGCATTAAAGTATACCTACTGTAATAATTATGTGATTGTTGAATATCTACATGTTGTTTTGTCAGATACATCATAATTTTGCTTTCAATTGTTTGTCATAAATGTTTTATTATTTATTGTTAATACGAGTACTATCTACAAAATCTACATTATACTTATTTTCATTTTCTAGTGACAACTACTACTTTAACGGATTTATCACAAAAAAACAAGTTGAATGGTACCCAAAATAAGAAGGAAATTAGATGTAGCCAGCACCTCAATGGACTTGCCAATTAATGAAGATAGTTTGTTGGATGATAGCCAAATACAGTTTTTTACAATGATGAAAACATAAAATTTGTAGACTTTAGTGACGATGACATTGCTGATGAAGATTACATTCCAAGCCCATCTGATTCTTTGGATCCTTTAATGGCATAGAAGACAATAATTCTGGAAATGCTATTATTCAACCTGACAAACAACAGCATGATACTTATGTCTATGATTTATACTGCTGAAGATAATAATTCTAGTGATCCGTCTATCCAACCTCAGCATATAAGTAATACTGCAATAGATAAATATACCATTGAAAGGTGTCCAAAAGAAAATGCTCGGCGTCAATCTAATCCAAGTACGTGGAAGGTAAATGTGGAGAAAAAAACGAGATGATTGCCTACCATATTTGGGAAAGCATGATATCTTAAAACAAGCAAAGCTCCCTAAATCAATCGATTGTGCTAAATGCCGCTATCAGTGTTCTGCTAAATTTCAGAAATGAGCGTCTGAATGTATGTAAAATGTATTAGACAATTGGATCTCACGAGAGAAAAAAGGATTTCATTTTACGAAACTTTTCTTTTGAACAAACATGTATAAAAAAATATTACTAATAGGGACAAATATGTTTTTTTTTCTGATTTTTATACTTTTGTAAAAATATGTTTGTGAAACCATTGTAAATATTGCAAAATTGTATGAAAAAAAATATATGACATAGTCACCATATTATACTGTGTTTTCTGTTTTTGTACTTTAATTTGTCACCGAAAATGCACTAAGTCAAGTACTACCTTCATATTTTTTCCAAAAAGTAGCAAACCTGCGGTTATTTTTTAGTACCACATTAAGAAATTTGTAGCCAATAAAACGATCTGCAATTGGAAATGCATAACTACATGACCTTTTATATATATAAAAAAAGTTGGGGGCATGCAAACTTTCAAACTCGATTATCTCAAAACTAGCAGAATACCCACGATATATTATGAATAATTTTACAAAATGGACCCCCCAAATCATTTATATGTGGTATGATGATATGTAGATGATGTATCTCATCATGATGCACGATCTTTTCTCAACTTATGATTTTACACTTACTTACAACAACTAATGACATGCATGATCACATAAAACGCTTTACTTAATACAATAAGAGTATTATTGTAAACATCAGCATTATAAATTTGAGGATGAAGTTATTTCTAGCAGATTTTGCGTTTATTCCGAAATATTCCCCAAATTTTTCTTTTTTGACCATGAGCATAAATGTTTTCAAAACAACAAAACAAAATTTCAACAAAAGTTTGGCATATTATTTAACTCTTCAACGATAATATGAAGAAATATTATAATGGCCTTTGTTCATGTTTTTATTGTGAAAAAGACTAAGCACAAAAGTGTTATAGAACATGCTGTGAAAGGAGTTATGATTGATTTTTCTTATCAATGTCTGGAGCGGCCGCCACCTTTAATTCAAGACGTCACCCAGGCCATCAACCATGATTTCTAGCAAAACATCTGGTAAACCATGTTTGCAGATAACATTTTTTTTTTGACCATATCCGATCCTAATAGGATCATATGGGCCTCAACAGAGTAAAGGTTTGTATTAACAGATTTTGTTTTTTACGAGAATTGGATGTCAGCCACTTGCTCAACCTATTAGGTCCATACCCTGACTCACACACAAATTGAAAAACAATATGTGTACTTGCCAGATACTTGCAGAGGACATAAGGAATGTATTTTAGGTGGCCATCAATTTCTCCATTCAAAATCCCATGGAGTATTATTTTTATTACATATGCCCCAGGACTATAAATTACCTAAAATTCATCTGCACTTACACTCTTCTGTATTACAATATTTTATTGAATTTAATACATAATATAATTGTTTTACAAATTTATAAGTTGAGTTCTGAGTAAGTATTGTAATATAAATACTCAGTCATTTATGATGGATGATAAATATAAATATATATAATAATATGTGAATATAGTCTCTCGCAGAGTTACACCAGTATAAGTTGTACGATTCTACATCTATGAATACAATATTAAAGAAAATTATCATGTTCGATCTGAAGCGGAGCATATTGGCCTCCACAGTGTGGTGGTTGTATTAACTAATTCTTTTACAAGGAATAGTTGTCAGCCCAACCCGATGGGCCCACTGAATTAAATAAAATTTTAAAAAACAATATGCATTTTTTGACCTACCATAGGTTCAACTCCACAGACCACTGCTTCATAGTTATATAAAGATGATCACTCTACGCACTACGCCAACAAATCATTATAATTGAATTCTACCATGTAAACACAGTCAATTACTAAAATATATTAGCAATTTCATCTGTGCGCCCATGCATCGCCATTTCATGTCTTTTTCTATTATCAATTCTGGCAAAAACTTTCCCACAAAATCTGCACGGCAGCTGCTGCTCTTTAGTATGACATAACAAATGTCGTTTTAAACCAGATGATATTACAAAGCTCTTCTCGCAATATTTGCAGTGGTAATTTTTAGTATTGGTGTGCCTAAAACAATTTTTAAAAATTGGTCACAACATATAGATTCATACGTATTTAGGAAGGTAAAATGATAGCAATAAACTACTTTTTATAAAATTTCTAATGTTAGTATAACAAGCTCATTATTAAATTGGCAGGACAAGAAACATTTTTTGTGAAAGATTTAAATAAATCATTTTATATCTCACCAACGCTCATGGTTATTTCGAGCAGAAGTAGTAATAAACATTTTTCCACAGAAACTGCAAGGAAAAGGCCTCTCATTTGTATGTGTTCGGATATGAACTCCCAATTGATACTTGTCAATAAAACTTTTACTACATAAATGACATATAAAATCTTTCAACCCAATATGAGACACTCTGGAATAATAAAAAACAGTTTTATTTAGGCATATTGTTATTACTAATTTATTGATCAGTTTTATCTAACTCAAAATTACGATGATACCATCAATCAATCTCGACTATAAAATAGCAATAATAAATTATAACATTGCTACTCTGCAGTATTCAAAAGCAAATGAATATTACATTCTTAAATCTTGTGACGGCCCCACGATGGCCGAGCAGTTTAAACGTCGGCTTATAATGACGTGGGGTCCCAGGTTCGAATCCTGGGTCTGGAATATATACAAATTGTTTTCAATTTGTGTTTGGAGTCAGAGTATGGACATAATAGGTGGAGCAAGTGGCTGACTCGTAATAACAATCTGTTAACCCGGCCGCTGCGTAAGTTTCAATATGAAAGGGGCCCTGTCTGCGGTACCATTTTTCTAAATGCAATGCTTCGCTGTATTATGATAAATACGGCAATTAAAAATAGCTGGTATTACTGTTATCATGCCTAGATACATAAGGTTCGAAGTGCCACACTAAAAAATAGAATCGATTGTTGAATTTAGCTGTGTTTACTTGAATGAAATCATCCATAGTCCCTTGAACCGAAAAATTACGCAGCCATGTTTGTGACGTAAAAACGCGTCATTTTGATTGTGCGCCTATGAAAAGAAATAAATCACTGACACTAATTTTATTTTAGTCATGTTAGAAACACTTAAAAATGTTAAAAATAATAGCTTTTATTGTGTCACATATTATTTACAAGTTTTATGGGTCGCGTAAAGTTGAGTCCACAGTGGTTGAAATATTGTAATGATTTCTTTTGTTCTTTTTTGAGTGTAATTTGGATTTTTACTAGATTAAACTTTTCAGTTTTATTGAGCATTGTGTTATGTTAGTGATTGTCGTTTTATGTTTTATAAAAAAAACAATCAAGATCTGCGTAATTTAAAAATAAAAAAAACATTTTTTGCGTGAGGTTTTAAAATTTTATAAACATTAAATTGCATGCAAAGATAATATGTAATATAGTTGAAAAGTAAATATTCCATAATTTATATTTTGTTGTGTACCCGTGTGTGTGTGTTTTTTTTATACTTACGTCTATTTATACGTTTTATATATTCCTTCATAGTAATTCGTAATTTATTGGTAAAACTCGCAATCGTCCTAACTAAAATATAATAATATATTATATTTTTTCATTCCGTGTGGACGAATCTTTACCACATATTTAAGACTTTCAATAATGAGCTTGATTTATGACTTTCAAACAATTGGGGTGACACATGACCATGAGTAGTAAAAATAAATGACATAATCCAGAACACAAGTTCAAGTACATATTTAGAAATATTTCGACGACACATTATTGTTTTCGGTTCGGTTTTTTGGTTGTCTTTTATTCCCGCAAACATGGTGTTGTAAAGATCGCGGTGAATATTCAACTTTACAAGGTAAATCACTCGGCGCACACTCAACTCGAATGAAAATATTTTGTATACCTAGTGCGCAGGCGCTCTAAAATACCGCGTAGATTTGAACTGATGCAATCGTACCGGCGAATCTCAATAGATCGAGAGGGTTCGAAAGATCGATGATTATGAAATTAAAACAACATATTTTTGACAAAGTTATATAGGTGGAAGTAGGCGGATGGATCGGGCTATTTTTTAATAAAATTCTCAATGCCGCATGAAAAATATTTCTTGCGTTATCCACAGGTCAAGGTTTGCGTATCTGACTGCTATACGGTCGCCCATGTGTTACGTACTAGCCGTATCCTACTGGAATACGGTCGCCGGGAAAGAGTTAATATAACCTCCCCTCGGTGGTGGAGTAAGTAAATCTTATGAATTATTCGTTGCATAAAAAATAGTTTAAGTAATGAATATCTGAATGATGAATGAAGGGTGGAGGTAGGCTATTTAGATTACGTATTCATCATCAGTTATACGTATATCTGAATAATGAATGAAGGGTGGAGGTAGGCTATTTAAATTCAACATAAATAGTACACACTAAACTTTGTCAGTCATACGTATTTGTTTTCATTGAACTAAGACTACAAATTGCAGATAGTGTTGGTTCGTTATAAAAATTCAATTAAACTCTTCGTAAACCGAAAAATATTCATCCATCTATAAAATATCTAAAATCATGTCATTAAATCATACATAAATAATTAACGAAAACAAATAAGTATGAATGAAAAAGTTTAGTGTGCACTATTTATGTCGGATCATAAGAGCCTACCTCTACCCCTCACCACTGTCTTTATCAGTTTGTGATAAATCATTAATAAAAAAATAGCTAAAACATTTATGATAACTCACTTATGTCTATCCAATCCGTTCAAACTAAGGAACATTTTCTGGCATCCTCCGATACCGCAAACAATCTTTTTTCTATCTTTGGAATGTGTATCTATGTGAATTGCTAAATAAGTTTTAGTGTGAAAACTTTTCTCACATATTTCACAGGTGAATCTTAAACCTTTCCGGTGCATCTTTTTGTGATCTTTTTCAGCTCTATACGCTGTAAAAATAAATACTCATGTGAATATTTCTTTATAAGGCTATCCTGGTAATCACAACATGCAAAATCTATAAAGCTAAATAAAATAAAACTTATCAGCATTGTGGAAATAATAAGACATAGTCCGAGAATTGATTGCTATCTGAGTAAATATTTGAAATTTATCGTAAACAACCAAGGAAATAAAAATTTTAAACAATAAAATTTACTGTATTAATTATTGTGGCTTACATTTTTGACATATTTCACAGAAATATCGTTTTATACCGACATGTGAATCATGATGTGCTTCAAGTTGATATCTCAATTTGTATCTCTTCGGGCAGAGAGTACATTTCATCGTTTTGGAGACGGGTTTCGATTTTTTCTTTGTTGATACATCTTTATCATTAACATTAGATGAATTTTTATGTCCTAAAAAATTAATAAAGCAATGATGATAATGTTTTTATATTACTTTTAAATTACAATCATTATAAACATCCCTTTAAGCGATATCATAGTATATAACAAGAAAAAAATATTGTTCATAGTTGTTTACCATCTACTAGGTACCTATGTGTCTTCCACAAATTTGAAAAGAATCAATTATTCAAAACATAGTTTTTCATAGTTCGAAACATAAATTTTTTTTGTAATTTGATATGAAGTGAAATATTAGTTTTTGAGTTCCCACAAATTATCAGTGTTTATAATTTTGGTCTCTCTTCAGAAGGCAATACTATCTTTTGATCCATCGACTTATCCGGAATCCTACTCCGACCATACGTGCCATCATCATGAGATCGAGAACCCGGTTCCAATTTGGTACAACAAACACACAGCAGTCGTCGGTAGATAGATATTTATGGGCTGTTTCTTTTTTGCACGTTGTTTGTATATACACAGAAGAGGCAGACCGAAAATCGAATCGAATCTTGAATCTTGGTTACTTAAAAAAGGAATAAATAACACCTTATGTTAAGTTAAAACTGGAGAGACAATAATATGTACCTCTATAGATTATAATGTCAGGCATGTCTAAAGCCGTGATCGCGATCGACCAGTCGGTCACGTGATAGATTTTAATCGATCGCACTATAGGCCCACAAGAATTGAGTCATGAAATTGTAAAAAGCGTGTCAAAGAGCAATGGCCAAAATTGGTTGTATTGAGGAGTTTGAAAGTACATTCGATGACATGAAAAAATTTGTATCAATTTTATGGTGTCATTTCCATTCAAATCCGATTAAGATAATAAAGAAATTGCTGTCACTATCTGTGAAAATTACTCATTCAGCTATATCTTTTAGTTAAAGTCTTTAAGACGAGATATTAGCTTTGAAAAAATGACATGATTATGAAAGCCCTCCCGCGCAGGAGAAGAATCATTTTGGAAGTTCGTGCCTAGACAAAAAAATCTCAAATCCCATGCAGTGAAGATCTGCACTCATGTTTCAGTTTAACTTATTTGTGTGAATCTACATTTTTATATATCTAAAAATGAAGAATAAGCAACGTTCCAACATGACGGATGAACACCTTCAGGGATTCCTTAACTTGGTCTGCACCCAGTACTCGTCTGTTATCCAACATATGGTTAACGAAAAGCAGACCCAAGCGTTACACCAATGATGGGAGTGAGCGTGTCTTTTCTAACACATTTTGAACTACAACGAACTTCTCAGGCTTTGTGGAAGCTAATATCATTTATTTATATTTTTATGATAGGCTCAGCCAATTATAATACGTTTGTTTAAGTTGAAGAATGACAATGGGAGAGTGTGGTAGATCACTGATAGTTTTTATACTCAATTACTATTCACTATTTCTATCAGACTAGGTACTTGAAGTTGGACTAAAGCCTGTTGTATGTTACAGTGTCTATAAAGATATATTATGAACCTTTCGACTATATAGTACTGACATATTAATAATAATAATACATATAATTAATGGTCATTGAAAATGTTTTACGTTTTTTTTTATTTGCTTTAATGCTGTTCTCTTCTTCAAATGTTTCAGAATCGTAATCATTAATTTGTGCAATATCATCATTGGAGTCTATATTTCTTATTACATCTTTTTTGTTTTCATGTAATGAATGAGTGTAGTCATCTTTTCTATCATCCAGATCTATCACTGTATCACAATCCTTATCTGCCAAATGAGTTGGAGAATGACGTGAGCTAAGGGTATTTTCAGACACCCAGTTTAAATCATCGTGTGATTCTTTTTTGATTCCCTCTAATTTTATATCATTTGTTGTATATTCCAGTAACAAAGATAAAGATGCTTCACACAATTGGCGAAATTTATATGCTGAGCACAGTTTTTTCAAACAATGATCACATATTTTTCCAGGGAATCCATCAGTCGGAGTCACCTGAAATAAATATTACTAAATTTATATAAAATAGGTAAATGCATATCAAAAAATAAAAATATTCAACAGTAATATTAAATTTAATCCAAGCCTTGTTTTCAGAGGTAGCGTTAGTAGTAGAGTATATTAGACTTTACTCTTATCGGATTTGATTGAGTACACGTTCATATCGTCGTTAAGATATGAAAACCTCGTAACTCAAATTTTACCATATTGGGTTTTTTTTTACTTATAGCCAATCTGATGAGGTATTAAGCCATTAAGGTGTCTAACTCGTATGTGGTATTTATTTATAGTTACTGAGATATTGACAAAAATCACAAACTCGTACATCAAAATTCTATTTTTTTATAAGTTATAATACTGGTATCTCAAACAATCTTACTGTTTACTGTTACTGTTACCTGATCAGTGCCAAGGACAAGTTAACTCGCCAAAGCATGTATGTCGCGTTAGGCCACGGACGAGTTAACTCGTGGGTTCTTGTAAACGTCATAACTTCTGCATGAATTGTTTGTGTATATTTTCTAAACAATATTTATCATTTAAGTGTGAAAATATTCATGATATACTCGAGAAACATGTTGATTTGGTAAATTTTCACAAATATTTAGCATTCTGTTCCTATTTCATATTTTTTAAGGGATTTATTTTATTCCAAAAATAGCTGACTTACAAGTGTCCACCTAGTAAAGATTGGCTGGCAGTGATAAGGTTAATATAAATGTTTTAAATTTTAAAGATTATTAAATAAATCAAATGTCCAAAATGTGTTTTCTTTTCAAAGATAATAAAATATAACTATATTTATTATAAACATTGAAACCTCGAACACAATACAAATCTTACATTGGAATAACAAAAACTCGCAACTCGTTTTCTAAGTTAAATACTCCCAAATCTATAAAAAGCCTCAAGCTAAATCCAAACTGTACAAAATGCCCCACTTGATAAATTAATCATCTTCTAAAACAACTTTGATCATGTTCTTAAAGAAAATTTTGAGTAAAACTGTTTTTTCATCCTCCTGAACATTTTAACATTTTTCGATACGAGGTTTTCGTATCTTAGACGTTATGCAAATTAAGAATTATATCGAAGAATTGGGTCATCAAAGAGTTGAATTTCTGGCTCGCTTAAGTGTAATTTCTATTGCTTGTCTCGCTCATCTTTGAAGCGCACGACAACGAAACAAAACATATTCGAAAGTGGAAATCGGTGACGCGAAAGCTAAAGCCAGGTGCAGAGTTACTATCCCACAGTGCAATCTTACTCTACTCTATCAATTACATTTTCACCAATAAAGTTGGGATAGTTACTGTTTGGCTAAGTACTCTATCGCTAACTATATCAATGAAAAGAGATTATAACAAGTTAAATAATAAATTACTATAATGTAAATAAATAATCACTACTTTCATTGCATAAGGATTTTTATATATTTTATAAGAACTGGTAGTTAATCAATTTCTATTGGGTCCTGGATACAAAAACACACATTTATTCTACATCATGCATTGTGAAATGAGGATTCCATGGAAAAGAATTATGTGTGCAATAGAAATATCTGCATCGTCAATACATTTGCCAGATGGATCAACTACAAGCTCACTGTAAAAATCCTGTCATGAAAAGGAATGGGTTAATAATATACGGTATCTGTCGACCAGGTCTGATCCTAATAGAATCATATGGGCTTCCACAATGTGTGGAGGTTTGTATTAACATCTTTTTTTGATGTATATAAGAAATGGATGTTAGCCACTTGCTGTATTACGTACACTGACTCCAAACACAAATTGGAAAACAATATTCGTATTTGCCAGACCCAGGATTCGAACCTGAGACCCATGACACTATAAGACAACGCGTAATAAACAGTACACATGCAAACAGCAATATGAAAATTGGTCCTAAACCATTAATTTCTAGGATAAAAACAAACCAAAACCGAACACAATCTACTTCTTTCAGGATGAGTTAGGTTCTGGTTTCGTTCTGTCTTAAAATGGTACGAGCACAAAAGATATGGTATATGTACTCAGTGGCGCACCCAGGGGGTGGGCCAAGGGGCCCTGGCACCCCCCAAACATGAAAATTATCAGAATGATTTTAAACATTGAAATTTAAAGCCAATAAACTATACCTTGGGGCCTAAAAACACGGCAAAAAATGATTTGTAATTCTCGAGCACCCCTTTTAGAATAATTTCTTAGATTTTAATTTCTAACACAACACTAATCTCAGGTTTTTTAAAAACCCAATCCTTAATGGAACTGTCAAAAAATTCTCGGTGTTTACCCGAATTCCGGAGTGGTGTAGGTCATGGCTGGGGAGGGCTGACAGGCCTCTAGCCTGGGGGCCGGGGCTGTGGGGGGCCCGGCGTGTCGGGTTGACCAGATAAGTGAGATAAACACACCATAAATTAGCTTTAATAGTAAAAAAGTCGCCTGCGGCGCCATTATACTTCATGGTCATAAACATTTTCAATTACTTATATAATTGTGCAATATATTTTTTGAGTATTATGTGTCGATACTCGACAGCTTCATTATTAAAGTAGATGTATTAAAAATCGCCAATAATTCACTGTATAAGTACCCTTAATTTGAACTAAAACACAATTTGAAAACCGTTAATGTAGTGTTTCACACTGCCTTTAATCATAGCGGTAGGTAGGGGGGCCGCCAATCCTAGTCTGAGGGCCCGTTTCAGGATGTGGGGACCATGGTGTAGACGAGAAGAAGAAAAAGAGCCTATGAGACTAATTTACATTCTCTTCCTTGGGCCCCCCCCAATATTAAATCCTGGGTGCGCCACTGTATGTACTGTATATTTAACAAAAGATATTCCACAAGTCCGGTTTCGCTGACAGCTCATATCTGATAATACTCGAGTATAAGTGATCAATTTTAGAGTGATACTTACTGTAATAGAACTGCAAGCCATTAGCATATCGGAACATGAAATCTTCAGGTTACCGATTTTTTTTTGAATTTTAAAAATTGATTTTATGCTACCCTCATTCAAACAAACTCTACATATTGCTTCTAATCGCATTTCTGACGCAATTATTGTGATTTGTTAAAAAGGTTCCATGAAATGAAGGCGAAATAATTTTTCTTGCAGCCGTAATTTGATTAGACTGTATAATAATTAATATTCATAATACACAATCATTAACACGCATTCCCACATTTACAAAAACAAACAGTAAATATTTATTTTGACAGCATTGATGATAGACAAAATAAATAATCTTTTATTATCTATGGACAATAACAAACGTAGATTTATTACCATAATACAAAAATATTCATAGACAGTGTTACCAGATAATGTTTTCAAAATTCAATATGTGGATATTACAACAGAGATGGGCGGTGCTTCATTTTCTATGGTAGACAATCTATGTTACATGATTAAAATAAAATGAGTAGACTTGAATTATTATTAAAGTCTCTTTGGTCTTGTCCAGATGACACGTGTCTCACCGCGCGAGTACCAAATGTGTGCTGCGTCTTTAAAACGCATTTCATAAGCGTGAGTTTTGCTATACTAGGTAGATAGTATTCAACAGGAGACATAACGATAATAATTGTTGAAACTATCAGCAATTAGTCGCATATAGTACCTCGACTCATCCGTAATACGCGCGTACTCCAGGGTCCGGCGATCGCTTGAGCTTGTTGCGACAGACGTCATGCCGCGAGTACATGTGGACGGCTCAATGTACCTGGAATGCACGCGAATGGACAATGCCTTTCTCGAATCAATAGATTCGGTGCAAAATCATTTTTTCGTGTTTTCCAGACCATCAGATCAAATAACGAAGTTTCAGTAGACATAACAGCTCTGTTCATAACAAAGATGTTAAAAAAACTTTCTTCTCTAAAGATGGAACCTAAATGTATGAAAGTGAAGCTAAAAAGGGACCACTGTTACATTGATTAAGTGACTTCGCATTGCAGGTTTTTTTCAGAAAACTTCACACTATTGCCGACATTTATTTGCCAATTTGCAGGACGTGTAAAAAGACAATCCGTCATGATAAGTGGATAAGCAGCTAATATTACCACATCTGCACTATATTTCAAAAAATCCTGTAAAATTTATGTAAAAAAAATTCTAAATGTCATAACAGAAATAATGTATCAGGCTCCTTCTATTTATGGTCAAAAATTCTTTGGTTCATAAACATCTATTGACTCAGTAATAGCGCCTGTACACGTGCATGGACGTACTGTCAACAATTTATTTTAAAATATCGTGACAATAACTGTTTACACATAAAAGTGCTGACTGCCTCTCTAATCTAATTCTTCAAGAGTAAGTGAGGCGCGATGTTGTCATTTTTGGTACTATTTGACAGGACGTATTGAAAATCGGTTAACGTCAAAATGAGTAGTTCATAGTAGTGAATAGGTATGCAGCGCTTTGAAGAACTAATAGCTTGGAATACATCCACAATACTAATTAATGGTGACACTGGCATCAATATCATGCCTCAAGTTATAATTTATTGTCAGTCTATATATTAATACGTCGAATCTAATTTTGGTATGGTCACAATATGAACATGTTTCCCACATAAATACGTATGGCGTGGTTGGTGACATCAAGTCTGAATCATACTAATTTTTTAAATTATTTGTCACTTGTATGCTTAATCCTCAGTACCTCAATTTTATTAGGAACTCTTTAATCAACACAAACAGCCTGGATCTACAATTTGGACGTTTTCTACCTCTTGGGTACCACTGAATGACTAGATTTGTCCAGTGGTTTCTCTTCATTGATCTCTATGTCCAGCCTATTACATAATGTACCCTTTTGAAGATATTATTCAGGCGTCCAAAAGCATTTCAGAAAGAAAAAAAAATCCCTTATTTTTTGGAATATCTAGTCATGGTTAGCTGTTTTCTATCAAAGTTTAGTAACCGAATTGGAAAAAAACAAAACATAAAAGATAATTGTTCATAAATTTAATACAGTAGATGTGGATGCAGACCTCGATTATCCTGATTATCCAGATCAAAATCATAATTTTACAGAACTGCAATATGAAAAATTTGGTTCATAAAGTAGATGTTTCGAGGATTTTTTTACAATAGTAATGGTATAATGTGAATCCATAATGAAACTGCAGCTGATTGTACAAATATAATATTTTTATTCTTAAAAATATCAGCCAGAATAAAAACATAACTTTTTAATTCTACGATTTAAGAGCTTGTATGCATGCAACATGCACCTATATTGTGTGAATTATTTAATTGCATATTTGTTATTTTATAAAGTTTTATCAACATTCCCTAAATATTATTTCAATAAAAATTCTCTTAGGCATTGTTAAAATGGCAGTCCTATACCATTAGCATGTTTTCGTGATATACAGTCGAACTTGGTTATTACAAAAAAGATGGGACCGACTGAATTTGCTCGTTATAAGCGTTACTCAGAGAATAGGTATTTTGAAATGAGTGGTCACATAACACTAAGTCCCAATTCAAATAAAAATACACAATTAGAATTATTTATTTACACACCCGTTACACACATATTACATTTTTCTGTCAATCCACTTTTCTTATAAAATATCTCGTTGTTCTTAAATTTTCCCTCAAAGCACTCGACCCATTAAAAGATTCTTGGGTGTTTATTGTGCATTGTCCAGAGTAAGCATATGTAGAACATAAAAAATCTGAAAAGCATCGTAAAAATTCCCCAAAACAAGCAAGGCATTCATAAACTACAAAAGAAATTGTTTATTGTAATGAACACTGGTATGTACCTACTGACTTCACAAACCTTGGATTTTTTACATGCAATTTCAGCCATATGCGTGGATACTTTATCAATATAGTCGGCGAAAACACCAATTAGGTAGGTACTTATGACACTTAACTAGTGTCATAAACGTAATCTGATCCCGGCGGCATCCTGTCCGGTCAGATTTTATTGCTTACGGGCGAAATGTTTTTAAACGATCGACCAATGACATTAATATGGACGAAGCATCTGGAAAAAAAAATGATACTCACTTTTTTGTCGGGTCTGCCGAATGGCATGATCTGTTCTAACGCTATTACAATAAAGGTGATATTGCTATAAATTCCCGATGCTTTTTGTCGGCTCTGCTGAATGGTTTGGTTCGAACGGGTTCATTCAAATTAACATTGACACTAGAAACACTGTTCTAATGCCATTACAATAAAGGTGATATTGCTATAAATTCCCGATGCGTCATATCGCATAATGGAAATTGCGTGATGTCAACCTATACATGTGGGAATGTCGCTATGCGCGAATTTACTTGCTAGCTGCTGTACTGAGTGCGTTGTCCATTAATAATGTCATTGCGATCGACACATAAGAGTTTTAAGATAATTTTTGACGATAATTTAGCTCGGTATATCCGATAAGTAGCTTGTTATAAAAGTAAATAAATGTGTGGAGAAAATCATAAACTAAAATGTCAACGAATGTTTCCTCATTACATCCGAGATCTCGCTATATCCATGATCGTAATAACTGAGTTCGACTGTATGAATGACACACGTAAAAGACAAAAACAACAAATAGCATGCTGAAAAACAGTTCAAAAACTAATATAATCTGTGTAAACAAATTCATAACGAAAAAAAATATATTATAAAATATCCCATTGAATAATGACAATTAGCCTTGTCATATCGATAACCTGTTGAAGACAGATTTAAAAGGAGAAAAACTGGACCAACACGCTGATTAAATTTTGTATTATATTTCACAAGAATTTACTAAAACTTTTTTATTTTATGTTTAATTTCAATATTTTTTAAAACTTGTGTAGGTATTAGAACACTTCAACTCATATTTCTCTTTTTAAATATGTAGGGTTTTAAGAAATATCTAAAAATAAAAAATAACATTTTTACTAAGGTCAAGAGGTCCCAAATTGACACCAATTGTCCAGAATCACTTGGTCAACGGCCGCGTTAAATTGATACTGATTGCCTCCAATAGGTTAAAAGTTTCTCTTATTTATTCTGTTTTGATTTGGTTTTATTTTTCATTTTATGTATTTTATTTGCTAATAGAAAAATGTATTTACAATGATGATAAATTCCTGGTACCACATTAAAGCTCTTCAATCATTTTTTTGCAATGAAATTACTATGTACAATATATGAGTAAAACAAGACATGAATATTTCTGCAAAATAATAATCAGAAGTGGAACATATTAATTTTTTTAAATATGTACATGATATCTGGAACACGTAGCCCCCTGGCAACGTCTTATATTATAATAATTATATAATATTTAGAAAAAATTGAAACATTAAAATCATATACAATAAAATGCGATTTAATAATTTACTTAATCTACAACATAGACAGACTAAGACAGAAACCTTTTAATTTACTACGGAGGCTGTCATAAAGCATTTTCTTTTCAAAAATTCAGCAGGTACATAGTATATACATAATACATAGTATGCAATCTTTCGGATGAAATAACAGTTTCTTAAAATAATGTTTGCATCTAACAGAGATATTGTTGATTATGTGAATACGTTCTGCATTTATCATTAACCAATGTTCATCTATTTACAAGCAATGTTTGAAAAATTAGAGCAAAAACTTTGATGAAAATTAAAACATATATACATATTATGAAATATAAAATTTTAAAAATTAAATTCGTATTATGGACATACATAATATATCACATGTGTATAATATAATATTGCTTTTGTAGCTGTTATCAAATGATAAAACATACAACACGACCTTTTGGTCATAACATGGTATGTAATATAGTATTAATAGAGATTACCTCCAATAAAATATGGACAAAACAGCACTGAAAATAAAATGGGAAAGTTTCAATATACTTCAACTTCAAGCTTATAATATGATATACCTGCCCTATAAGTATTTTATATATCAGCCACTATTTATTATCTAATTAAATTTATACTCTTAAATTAGTAATATTCATGATTTATTTTACTCCAGCAATGCATTATTCGATATTAAGTTTTATCATTGATTTATCATCACAGATATTGACCATAGATTCCGTATCAAACATCTGAATGTTGGATTGTATAGGTGGATTGGGTACGGTGGGCATGGGCTGCGCATTGCTGGTCTGAGATAACAGCGCCAGCTGTTCAGGATGACATCTTTGTTTGTGAGTACGACAAGCAGAGCTATAAGCGAACTTTTGCGGACACCAAGGACATTGTACAGGTGTGTCACCCGTGTGACTTGTCAGATGCACCTGGAAATTGCACAAATCTGTGATAAATTAATCCATTCAGTGAAAACCCTGAGAGGTGTATGTTTTAAAAATGTTAAATCGTTACCTTGAGTGTTTGCCGTCGTTTAAATGCTTTATTACAAAATGAACAAACATGTCGGCATAAATCGTCATGGACTAATAAATGCTTGCGGTACGTCCTTCTGCTATTTAACACTTTGGTGCATACTTTGCAAGGATATGAAGTTGAATCATGAGTATCTAAATGAGCTTTCAAATTTGAACCGGTTTTGAATCTAGAAACAAGAAAGAAAAAATCAAAATTATAGACTGAGCTTTTAGAAGCTTGGTTTACACTTTATTACACGGTTTTACATTTCTCTATAGTAAACTAAGACACTAAGAGCCAGGCCACATCGGGCGACTCTGGTCTCGAGACCAATTGCGCGACTGTGGTCTCTCGGGCGACTTGCAGGCGACCAGAGAGGCAGCCATTAAATAATAATAATGAATGTACAACTTGCAAGCGACTAGTGAGGCATCCATTAAATAATAATAATGAATGTACACACAAGTTATGCAAAAAATACGTCTCTACGCGGCGTGGCTGCCAGCGACTGGTCGCCCAGTATGGCAGCGCTCAATATAATGCTATATGTTTTCATACATCGCTACCGATCGCCCGACCAGAGAGACCGGGAGATCAGACCGAGCGCAAGAACGAAATTTTACTGATCGCCTGACTTTATTGCTTGCGCGAGCGACTACTGGGCGACCAGGTGTGGCATGGTCCATATAACTGCATACATCGGTCTGGTATCGAGACCAGAGTCACCCGGTTCTAAGACTAAACTAAGAACTAGTAAAATAAGAACAATTTTTTATTGCACTACTTACTTCTTTGGGCAACGTGGGCACTGAAAATGTTTTTCTTCACTATGAATGGCTCTATGTTGAATAAGCTCTCCGCCAGTACTACAAGCATATCCGCAGATGTCGCAGATGTACCGCTTAATTTTTTCATGTACAGCGCGCGTATGACCCACTACAGCTGACTTTGTTGTAAACCTTTAAATATATACAACAAAATTCCATCAACTGCAAAAATTAGAATCTTCTAGAATGTTCTTTGTTTACCAAATTTTCAGCCTCATTTATAATTTAGTCACAATAATAATGAAATTATTATCATAGATGAGAATACAGGTTGAGAATTCCAAAGTTGACATTTTTAATACCTCATCAATTATTATAAGACACATGTTTTTCTTATTTTGGTGTCTCCGAATTCGGGGTTCATCTTATAATCGATGGTGTCTTTCAATCACTGACACAAACAAATTTAAAATGAGAAGGCATCTTATAATCAATGCAATACGATATATGGACTTATAAAAAGAAATTAATTCAGTCAGCTATTTGAATATTTATCACCCTCTCCCCCCTAATCGCACAATACTGTTAACGGCCCACGTGCACCACGTATGTCAAAATGGAGGTTTTTTGTGGTATTTTCAGAGCATAATCCTGGACATTCCTTAAACATTGTAGATAATCTATTTATATAATTTTGAAGCCTCACTATCCTTTATGTTTATTTTAAACATTTGATGACTGCATAAAGTATTTTTATTACATAAAATAGTATTCCTTTAAACCTCTCGATCTAATGTTTTAGAATATAGTCATATTTCAGTACATCCATGTGCAGTGGAGTTAAAATTTTTTAGGTTTATTAATTTTTAAACACCTTTATAAAACCATTAGTAAAATTAATGTTAACATTATATAGTGAAATATTTACCATAAAAAAATATATTTTATAATCTCTGTGATCCCAAATTTCAAATATCAAATAATACTGTTAAAATGGTTAAATTCTATTCATATGTCATTAAATAATCCATGACACAGATCATACAAGAACATAATGGTCTAAAAGAACAGTCAGTTACATACTTATTGCCGCAGATTGTGCATGGGTAGACATATCTTTCATAGAGTGGAATGTGAATTCGCTCATGAGATTTGAGATTTTCTTTTGAATTGAAAACTTTAGTACATCCTGAGCAATTAAAAGTGCGGTCTGGTTTAGGAATGTGTCTCATTTTATGTCTGTCCAGGGCCTCTTGTGTTTTAGTTATTCTTGTACATTTATCACATCTGTAAAAAGAATGGTGGAAATGAGTATTTGAGAAATATTGTTGCTTGCATTATTAAATTTATAAGAAGTTAATCAAAATATCTTTAAAAATATAGAGCTTATGAAGAACTTATGAAGAAAAATATTTTAGTAAACAAATAGAGTGACTAATCCATTCAAAATTTTTTTGCAAACAAAGCATTGCAATCGTTTAAAAACAAAATATGTGATAAATATTGAAAAGATGTAAATAATCACTGACGCAAAGCTAGCTGGGTCATTGTGACCTCCGACATGGCGGTAGATTGCCGTCTTAGATTTGACGACGCATCCACAAGTGCAGGCCACTTTAGCCGGTACTTTGTGATCTTCGATTATGTGACCTTTTAACCGAAACCAATTTGGGAAATTTTCATTACAAACGTAACAGGAGAATCTAAAAAATAAAAATATTGCAGTATAGACATATACAACAGATATGGATCTTCATTTAAGTCTATATTTTTACTCGATATAAGTGCATATTATGACATTAAAAATTTGACTCAGCTTAAATTCATTGATTACGGATTCATTATTTTATCAAATCAATTTTAGTTATACATATAATAATATGTATGCCTTATTAATTTTATTATCAGAGCATCATAGAATCATACTTTTCTATACACTTCGGCTATAAAAACCTTGGCATTAAGCAACCAAGGGGATACATACAGAGTTTACGTTGTTAAATTAACCTAACTAAGGGCCAGTTGCTGAGTCATACTTATATAATATGTAAATGGCCTTAACTGCCTCTTAATCAATTTTTTTAAAACCATGTTCAGGCTAAGGATAATATGGACCTTTACAGGACGGGGGTTGTATTAACAGATTTGTGTTTTTATAAGAAATAGATGTTAGCGACTTGGCCATTCAATCTATTTGGTTTATATTCTGACTCCAAACATACACAGAAAATCAACATGTGTATTTTTTTCCAGATCCTGGATTCAAACCCGAGACCCACGACATTATCCGCTCGGTTATCATTAGCAAATCATCCGTTTAGTGACTAGCACCATCACATTTTAATGGGAGAAATGAGAAATACAAGGGGTAGCAATCAAAATAATCAAGTAAGTATATCATAAAGACAATTCGAGCAAATATACTATTAAAATTAAGATGTAATACGGATGACATGAAAGATGTAATGAACCTGAATTTTGATTGAAATTCAAAAGAAATACAGCACCATAATATTATGGTGTTAATTATTAATAATTAATTAACAATAAATATTATTTACTTTAATTCCGTGTATGAATACCTAATTATTTGGACAGATGCCACTTGTAAATTCTACCATTAAAATGTGATGACGCTAGTCACAAAAAGGACAATTTCACCCACCAACAGGCAGTTTTAAGGCTACTTATGTTCATTAATTAGTATGACTAAACATTTGACCCTAACTCAGTAACTACACATTACAATGGCATAATAATGACTAACTTGAAATAATTTCTGATGTTTGGATCGAATTTTGGTTTCTCATCACATGAATTTGATTCAGTGGATGAGCGGAGTATTTTCAGCTTAGACTTCTTCCTTTTTGATTTCAACTTTTTTTTTGAGCGTGATTTCTTTACCAACAGTGCACTAACAGGATAATCGAGACCATCATCAGCAAAAGAATCTGAAACACGAATTGAGTGATGAAGTATATTTATAAAATATTATGTTTTTATATAAATAGTTAATACAGCACCGAACTAAAAGCACTCTTTACAAGACACTTGTAAAGCCAGTGCTCACCTACGCATCGGAAACCTGGACATTAACTCTGTGAAATGAACGAGCCCTGAACATCCTTGAAAGAAAAATTCTCCGCCGTATATATGGACCGATCAGGGATGGCACCAATTGGAGAAGATATAATGCTGAGCTCTACAGGCTGTATGAAAATTGCAGCGCAGTTCAATCAATTAGGATTGGGAGACTGCGATGGCTAGGTCATGTGCACCGTATGAATGACAATGAACCGGCAAAGAGAGTGATGTCCAGCAATCCAATAGGCCGTAGAAGAAGAGGGAGGCCAAAGATTCATTGGTTGGATGGAGCTGCCAGTGACTGCCGTATTCTGGGCGTACCAAATTGGAAAGCGGCCACACTGGATAGAGACAGGTGGAGGGAGCTGTTGGAGGAGGCCAGGACCCACACCGGGTTGTCGCATCCCTGATGAATTAATACAGCAAGTATAAAACGAGTAAATCAGAAAATTTATCAATGTAAAAAAGCAATAAGTATCTATTTGCAATAATAGCATCAAAAATTGACAAAAAAACTATCACTTCAAATTTCACTGTATTTGGCTAATTTAGTTATTTTATTGACTATGTACTGCCGTGTTTTCTAAACTAATGACATGGTAGAACATACTCATTTAAAGACAGTTCTTACAGGTGTACCCAAAGCAGAAAAAATCTTACTACGCATATCTACTTAGTGTCATGCATAGTAAATGGATCAAAATTATAGTACAAATACTATACTTATAGTACAACCAGCAACACTGCATATCACCAATACATTAAATATTTTTATAAAATAGAGTTCAACTGCATATCTCTCTAATCTTTCTAATACCACCAGAGGTACGCACACCATTGGTCCACTACAGATGAATTCGGGTGCCCTTATTATTTCTAATGTTGATTTCAATTTTTACCACAACACATCAATTGAACAAAAAACTACGGTACGGCTTTAAGGCATTAAAATGTTCATTGATGCTTTCAAATCTAGTAACATTTGACTCACATACAAATTAAACATAAATATACGTAACTATAAATAGACATTCGCACTCACACAATATTATCAGGATTGATATTAGCGAATCAGTTGCAATATTTCCTATGTATGTAATGTAATTATACAACAAAATCTCATAAAGGGTAAAAGTATAGTAGTTCCGAAAATAATATAGTACTATTACAGTTGACTATTTTTTTTATTGATTTTCATGCTATTTCCATATGAAAAATTAAAAGACAGGCATTGTCAACCATTGTACTAACAATAACGATAGCATCTCAACTGTCAAAAGAAATATAGAATAACATAAGACTACCCCCTCTCAAATTAAAGTCATGATTTATGGATAATCATTGAGATAATATTACATGTCAGATAATATTACATGTGGCGACTCTCGTGGTGCAGTGCGTAAGGCGCTGGCTTTCCATCCCGGAGTTCTGGGTTCGATTCGCGGTGAGGTCAAAACATATTTACATAATCTAATATGTAAATTCTACAAGCCTGAGAGTTTTAACACTATTATTGGGCATCACGGCCTGCTGTGGTGTTTAATAAAGAAACAAATATTATAATAATAAAAAAAATGTCATGAATCAAAATAAAAGGCAAGGCGTTCAATAGGAAGACATTACTGTTGGATAACATTTTATATCGACATCAGCCTGTTTCAATCCACTACTGTATGAAGGATTCTTCAAACCCTCCACTCTTCTCAGTTCCTTGTTTTTTGCTATCTCGTATTCGATATTTCATCCATCCAACGTACCTTGGAACAGCCGGTCTTTCAGTCGTCTCATATCTTATATTTCTTGGGAACCATTGAATTATCGCATATGTTATGCAGCTATCCTGTCTACGAGTTGAATTTGTTTTGCAAATACTTCGGAATTATTATATTTTAGGTGGACCATACAAACTACTATCATACATAGTATACAGACCAAAAATATAGTACAAGTAAGTACTATAGTTTTAGTACAGTTGGCAATAGTGGTAGTGTAAAACTATTATAATGAATAATGTAGGTATGAATGTCTATATATAGCTCTGCGATTATTACGGATGACTACCCGTAACACAAACTCAATATTGTAATCCACCCTGCACAATAACCTACTGTATGAAAAATATTTAATTCGGAAATAATTATTTCAATAAATAATAAAAATTGTACAATACTTGTCATATCATCGTCATAATCGTTTATCTCTTGTTTAATCTGAAAAATAATTCAAACAATATTAAAAATAATAAAATAGTTTCAGAAAGCATCATATTATGTTGCCATAATAAACCGGTAAATGTGTTACTGTACCAGGATATCTTCTTCGTCCTTCACAATTGGTATTTCGACATTAATGTCAAAAGATGTATTGGCAAATTCTGATTTGATCATATTTTGGAAAACCATGTCCTGCTTCGTCTGAGTGTCTCCTTCGGAAAGTTTCATAAAGAATTGCTGAACCTTCAAACATTGCTCCACATATTCGTTGAAGGTGCATATTTTTTTTATACATGTTTCGCATATCACCTTGGGAAATACATCGTCCAAAGACACCTGCAATGAGCACAACCGTCATTATGATGTGCACTAATAATTGGATAAATAACTTTATCAATATTGACCAAATATTCACCGGAAATCCCATATATTTAAAGATTATATCTGGAATATTCATGTCAGACTCCTCGGTATTCAGTATATCCCTCATTATAACGTTTTCAGATGCTGCACAAAGTCTACACATTTTCTTTGAAATTCGTGCCATCTTCATCGTTCGAATTATCCATTTGCCCAATATTAAATCATTTTATAAAATAACTTCATCGTCAACTTGCATAAAATTTAGACGATATGAATCTTCGGTCCCAGTAGTTGTACGTCAAATTTCAATCAACAAACACTCGCCACAAATGAGTGGCTAAAAATACATTCGCGTTTTCGATCGGGTAGAAGTAAATTAATTTGAATGAAGCAAAATATAATATTATTTATTATAGTAGGTATTGTACAAAATTGTCCCTCAAATATTATGAGAGGTGAATAAAATATTATAATATATCTACGTTGGCGTGGAATATTAAAGTTTCCCACATTATTTTTCGAGTGTAAACTTTTGTAAATGTTTACTTGCTTTTTATAAAACAAGAGAGCCCTTTTTACTTGGAACGTAAACGATTACATATTCAAATGACTACCTACCTGATATACGTCATGTTTATTGTAGGTACCTATATTATTATTAAACCCTATGCCATTTTACCCTTGCCATTTAAATTATTTTTCCTCTGCAATTCTCAGTACCCACTATAGGTACCTATTATTTTCCAACGTTTTCTTAATTATTCCTTAATTACGGTTTGTACTCGGCATGTAAAATGCAATCAATTTCACATTACAATAAAAATATATAAAGTGGTTAGTAATAATAATTATTATCGAGTTTACCTGCATTTTCAATGCTGTTTTTGAACGTTCTTTTTATTTTTTTCTTGTATTAATTGTCTGTGGATCGTCTTTGAAGTTGGCCGCTGTACATTTTCGTGCTGTAGTTGATTTTGAAAGTTTAAATAATTTAGTTTACAAGTTTAAGGAATTGACAATATTTTGTGTTTGTTATCGTAGCGTCAACTTATATGAAATTACATCTGAGTTTTAATATAATTTGGACAAGAAATGTGTGCTAGAAAAAACAAAACAACCGCTAAGATGGTGAATCTGACATTAGCGAATCTTGTTGTGCAGTGAAAGTATCATTGCAAATACCGTTTTTATCCCCGAAAAAAATATCAAGGTATTGTAATTTTAAGTTATTTTGATTATTTTCTTTTCATGCTAGTGGCATTGAATATAATTTGTCATTTTATACCGTGCTTAGTTTTTTCGAATTAAGTTTATACTTATTTACTTACCTATTGTCATTTTATTATCTTAACAATGCATGGTCTACATTTCGACTAAACAAAATAGAATTAAAAAAATCCAAAAAATAAGTTTTTGATCTTCGTATATTATTTTATAACACAGTTAAATAACATATTATTCCACATTCAGTTGCTACCGGCTGGTATACTAGACATTTTGTAATGTTCATTTTTTAAATCATTATTTTTTATTTTTATATAATAGGTAAGTTTTGAGTTTATATTCACAATATTTAGCTTTAGTGCTTTGAAAAGATTTTTAATGAATATGTAGGTACCTACCTACTTTTGGTTGGAAGGAAATTTTCTTCTTGGAAGGACCTACACAGACCTATGCGAAGATAAAACATGGCAGGATTGATTTGAGACATTTAAAAATCTCTCTTTCCTTCTTTGCTTTGTCTAATTGTCTAAATGTCTTTCACATTTTTGTCATTATTGTTTTTGGATTCATTTTACTAATCTATTTGTAATATCATGTCGGCTTTAGCCCTGCAAAATGGACAGACTATGCCAGCTGTGTATACTTTTCTTAAAACGATACTTTGATTTATAGAGATGATAAATAAAAGATGAATTAATTTAACAATGATGATCCGTAATTTGTTTATTAACTACTACTCATACTGCGCTGAGCATGTAAACATGCCCTAACAAATTGAGTCTGTTGCGATTGGCCCAAAGTTAATTAAAATCAAATTTTACTTCGGTTAATCAATAAATTATTATGAAATATTTGGCACGCGTTGAAAGGATTAAAATGTTTCCATACTGTGAAAACAACATGTGAATTTGCCAGATCTTGGTCATTGCGGGCACATATACATAGTATGGAAAGTACTCCTGCAATTTTTGCATAGAACAATGGCACCTGAGTCAAACTTAAACTTGCATTAGTGATTTTTATAGGTAAACGATAGAGGGTTCTATCCGGAAGAAGATTCAACATTTTTAGACTACATTATTTTCAAGTAATTCTTAACTTCAGCTGAGGCATGGTCTAAAAAGATTGTGCAAACGACGCGTGACGAACAAAACATAATTTGTCAAAAAAATTCAACATGCGTCCATTTAATGTTATGTTTATTGTTATATTAGTAAAAATGATAATATATTAATTGACATGTTTTCTTTTACGAGTAAATGCGTAACGTTTTTTAGTCATCTTTACACGATTTAAGAATATATTCCTCCGACGCCATCACAAAACAAATTGACGTGCTCACAGGTTGACCGTCGCTCTCCGATTGGCAATGAGTACGAAAATATGTCCCACCTATTGAAAATTATTTGCCGTTTCACTGAAGTATGCTCTTAGGCATAAAGCCCACCAAAAAAGCGTTTGGTGCGCTCACTACTGAGTAGGCCCCCCTCCCCACCCGCGCAGTACCCTTCACCTATGTAATAAGGGGCTCAAGGAGCACAAAATAATTATTATTATCAGCGTCTCTCATAACAAAGCAATAAAAATATTATTAAATTTCTCGGGGCTTGAATTTAATATCGGACACGCAATAACGAAACAAAGAGTTCTCTGTTCTTAAATAATGGCTTCTCGCCCGTCTTATCGACGACGCTTCGAGGAGTGTGATTTTGCTTCCCGTGTTCAATGAATGGACTACGTTGTATTTTCGTTAATTCGTATTGCCGAGAAGCCAAAAAACGATGACTCATGGGGCAGGCGGGCACAATGCGTCGTCAAGTCCAGTGTGCGCTGGCGTATTTGATTACATTGTATTTTCGATGATTCACATAGAAAATGCGCGAGCGCCCCGCAAGCGTGCTTTAGTGGACTTTATGCCTTAAGGTGCTAATTCTTTGTCATACAGTAAATTAGTTAATTTTCCAGTTTTCAACATGATCATGAAATGTATGGGTGAACAATAAACTTTCAAATAACAGTATGAAATTTTTTTTTGAGTTACAAGTCTGTTATGGGAAAGCCAGCGGCAAAAACATTTTGAAAATAGCCGATATACTGGATTATTTGTTAGGTTGGGTTAGTTTAGGTTAGGTTAAGTTTTCATTCTTGAATTCATGAATTTTGCCAAAATCGGCTATGACAATTAGCGCGGTTCCCGCCCGGCTTCCCCATAACTGACTTGTACCATTTTTGATTATCTTGATCCCGAATAAGACTGGTTAATTGAGGTTCTACTATGTAATATTTAATTGTTATTTTGTTTGTATTAACGTCAAATATTTTTTTGTTTTTCAGAAAAATGAATTCTCCTAAAGTCAACATTATAGGCTTGAGAAAAACCCCAAAGCCGACGGCCTCACATTTGATGTCTGAAAACATCCCAATGAATATAGATGATAGTGGTTATATCACTGTCACCCCGAGTTCAGCTGAGTTAACAGCCATCTCCGGAGGTAACTCCAGGAGGGCCCCTTTAAGTTTACTCAATTCACCCAGTGATTCAAGGCATAACATTTCAGTCACGCCCAGTTTATTTACCCCCAGGGGAAAACGCTTAAAAACGGGGAAAAATCAAGGCAGGCCAAAACAACTTCGTGAATGTTTTCTGGAAAAGACTACATCTCTTAATTCTCATGTAAATGTTGTGCCTTTATGTAATAACTCTTATGATCACTCTATTTCTGTTGGTCATAAAGTTAATAGCAGTATTGTCATTGGTGCATTTAACGGTAATAATGAAAATTCATCATCGCAACATGGGGCTGATGCTAAGGAACGGATGGAATGGTCAGACGGGCACCAAACAGAATCGACAAAGGTTAGATCAGAATCACAAAATGATATATGCTTAGCAAATGTTTTACCAGACATAATTGTGAGTGATTTTGGAGTGTCTGTATTTGAATTCAAAGGCGATACTGCAAATACTCAATCTGCATCTTGTGTAAATGTGAATGGCAACAAAGACACTTTCCCTTCGTGCAGTTCCATCATTAAAGTAAATCCGACGAGCGAGGATATCACCGAAAGCAGTTCTAGCCGAGGAACGGTGTCGCCGATAACAAGACCGTCTTCATATTCCAACGCCCCGCATAAACATAATCATAAAGAAAAATTTAGAAGCAATATCCAACTGACTCCTGAAAAAAATGAAAACCTGCCATCTCCCACTATAAAATGTGATTATTTAGTACCTAAATCTGCTAAGAAGTTAAATTTTAATTCACAAAAAATTGGGACGCCTGAAAAAAACTCTATATTATATAGCAACTTAAAAACTGTAAACTTTCCGAAAAAAATCAAATCTCCTGAAAAGTTGCGGGCCACGTCGGTGTCAAGTACAAAGTGCAGAAAACAACTCTTCTGCAATAAAGAAAATGATAGTAAAGAGAAGGTGGACTATTCGAGACAGAAGTATATGGATTTCCTGAAAATGTTGGGAGAGCAGCAATATCATGTACCCGCCGTAAAGTCTATTCTGAGCTATCTATCTTGTAAAGATTTGATGAAGGTGTGTTGCGTGAGTAAGACCTGGAATAGAGTGTGCTGTAACGACAAGCAGGCGGCAACACGTAAGCGAATCTACGCTCGCCAAATAGAGATGCACAAAGAAAACATTGATGCGCACTTGCAAATGTCTCCAAAGAAGAGCAAGATGGAGAATGATCCCATGCACTCTTCCGCTAAAGGACATAGAATATTAGCGGAAATAGATAATAATAACCGCAACAGAATGCCGGAGAAGCCTTCTGTACAAAGAAGTCCTCCCGTTAGTCCTGGAAAACGCAAATTCAATGCCCACTTAAACGTAAGAAATTTGTTATTTACATAAATTACACCCTTTGTATTCAAACTTTTATCTGCTTTTTTCATATTTCTTGTCTAAGTTTTGTTGATTTTGAATTCATAGAACTTGCAATATCAGTTATTAAACCAAATATTTTTTTCAATCTGATATTATACAGTCGAACTAGGTTATTACGATCTCGGACATAGCGAGATCTCGGATGTAATGAGGAAACATTTGTTGACATTTTGGTTTATGATTTTATCCATACATTTATTCACTGAGCAACTTATCGGATATACCGAGCTAAAAAACTGTTAATGTGTTGATCGTTTAAAAACATTTCGATCCTAAGCAATAAAATCTGATCGGACAAGATGTCGCCAGGGTCGGATTACGTTTATGACACTAGTTAAGTGTCTAAGTACCTACCTAATTGGTGTTTCGCCGACCATAATAAAAAAGTATCCACGCATATGGTTGAAAAATCGAAAGTTTGTGAAGTCCGTAGGTACCTACCAGCGTTCATTACAATAGACAACTTTTGTAGTTTATGAATGCCATGCTTGTTTCGGGGATTTTTACGATGGTTTTCAGATTTTTTATTTTCAACTTTTTGTGTAATGTGACTGCTCATATAAAAATACTTATTCTCTGATATAACGAGTAACGCTTATAACGAGCAAATTCAGTCAATCCCATCTTCTTCGTAATAACCAAGTTCGACTGTATTATGTATGTACTTGCGGCCGCATGCACCCACGATGGCCGAGCGGCTTAAGCGTCAGCCAATTACGTCGTGGGTCTGAAAAAACAAATCTGTTAATACAACCTCCACTCTGTGTCTAAAAAAGTCTAAATGACTTAATAGAATTCCTTATAGTAAATTGAAATATATTATTTATGACCGGAGTCAAACCCCGATAATACAGGCGAAGCTTTTAGGAAAATAGCCAGGTATTAAAATCCAAGCAGGTATACTTTCAATGTTTTGGCTTAAGGCTATACCTCAGCTGAGGCATGGTCTACAAAGATCGTAACTATGCGAAGCCCGGATTGAACTAATGACACGTACCGCACGGATCATAATTTGTCATAAACATTCAACATGCGTCCATTTGGTGTTATGTTTATTGTTATATTAGTAATAATTCAGCGATTGGCGACGAATGTGAAATTTTGTCTCACCTATTGTTGAATATACTCACCCGTGCGCGGATTGTAATATTTTGATGTAACCGATCTTATTCCAAAAAAATAATTAACTCATGGAATTCTATATGATATAAGGAAATAGCAGGAATAAAAAATATATGATTACCGTTTTCATATCTTTCCAACAAGAGGATTTAAAATATGCCGTTTGTTGTTATTAAGTGTAAACAGGCATTTCGAAACACGCTGAAGATTTGAAGATTAAATAAAAATTCTAAAATAAAATATGGTTATTTTTCAAGAACATAGTTCATCTTTCCAAATGATCATAGTTTATTGCATTCATTAAAGTATTGTCTTTGTTTGGTGCATGTATATTTGTGATATGAATTGCGATTGTTTGCCGTTTCATTTATGTATGCTCTTAACTTGTCCTTCAAACATTAAGAAACAGAAATATCAATATTTTTTCATGGATTAGCAATAAAACATCAGTCGAGAACGAGATCTCCTTTGGAGAATGGTGAAAACAGTTATGTATAATTTAAAACTATGTATTTCACTTTGAAATCGATTTACTCAACTTAGATAATGGTGCACTTCCTTAGCACCTCAATTATATAAGAACTGATTTTCAATCCTAATGTGATTACATGGTGTGCCTCATGACAAAAATCTTGAGAGGTTTTGCCGTGGATGCATTGATATATAAACCATTATAATATAACACATTTTGTATGTGCTCAATTCTGAAATCAAATGCATGTTACGGGTAATTTTTACAGTTGGCGATGAAGCATTCTATAAAGCAATGCGTGCGCTGCAGAAAAATGGCGACGGTGAAAAGCCACCGGGCCACCTGCAGCGGCCTGGACTGCGGTTTCCAATTCTGCATACGCTGCTTGACAGAATACTCGGACACTTCCAGTCACGTATGTTGCCGGAGAAGTATACAATCGGTAAGTCCCTCCAAGGACTATCATTCCAAGCTGTACATAGGTACAAAAAAAAGTCGCAGGAATCTGCAAAGGCTGTGATCACTGGCACTGTGTGTTGTTTTTATTGCTGGAACTTTTGTATAATGTGATTATTTTTGTATTTGTGACTATCCAGTTTGTAATGTTTTTGTATCCATTCGATTATGATTAGTATGTGTATGCATTTGACCACCCTGTCGATCAAATTTTAACATTTTACCAGTGAACTTATCAAATTTTAGCTCATTTTTGAGCATCTTCATCTACTCATCACATTAACAACGAATATGAGACTAATTTAAATGATACATTTATATATTACATTTAAGTACTTTATAACAATTTATTAATTTCTCTATTTCAAAAAGTGTCATTATATTACTTTACAAAAGTGATTTTTGCTCTTTAATTTGATAGATCAATTCTGTATTTGAAAGGAAGAAGGCATTATGTTTAAAATTGCTACTTTTCAGGAGAGCCAAAATAAGCTTGTTTTTCGGACCATTTTGTATGGAAACTCCAATGTTTCTATATGGAATTGAGTAATTCAGAGGCGTTGATTCGACTTATCCTTTTACTCATTTGTGTATTATGGTTCTAAAGACTAGTATCTGAAGAAGTACTGTTTTTATTATATTAATTTGTTCAAGATAATCTAATTACAATATTGTGTGTCATTCATATACAATAAATGAAGTATTGGGAATCATAACTCTCATAATATGAAATACATTGTAGAAAATTTCATCAAAAGAACCAATCTCTGATATATGAATAATGGATTTTATGTACAGATAAATAAATGATTACTTCTAAAGTTGTCTTTTGGCGAGATATATTATTCCACCGAATATTTTTACAATATGCAATATTAATATGGTTGAATCAATACCCACTAAACAAGTAAAGTTGTTATCAAAAATACATACTTTTCATAAATTTCAACCATACTTAAAGGTACTATTCGTTTTTCGGTGGTGTATAGGTGTATTATTCGAACAAATATCACAAATCTCTTATGAATAGATTAAAATAAATAATTCTGTGTTGTGTTTTCTTGTAATTGTAACCTAACTTTTAAATTGATTTTGCGATGACGATAAAAAGATCTCCTATATTAAAATTTGTCAATGACCAATCATTTTGTTTTAGCTATTTTTAATTAATATCCTATCCATTACATAATTGATATAATATTATTACTTCTGTCTTTGTAAGTGTCCTTATACGTACAATACCTAAATAACACTGAACATAATCACATATCTAGTTTTGTGTATTCAAAGTAGATGGAGTCGACCTGCAATGACGGCTGATCAGAATGCTTCTTAATAAAATTCCACTTTGTCAGTGATATAATTATTTTAACCATGAGTATTTGATTTTTCATTCATTGATTTTTTTTGTCGGTGGTGTATTTATTATTGGCAGTTCATGTCGTAATCCTTTTCAAAAACTGGTCACTACTCATCATTAATGCTTCAACAGCGGGTAAAGTAGAACATGAATGAACAAACTATCTAATCGCACGAAAGAAATTTATAATGTTACATTTTGTAAGTACTCACTGAAGTTGTTAAAAATAAAAAATGAATAAGCAACAAGCTTTTTGTAAGCATGCATAAAGGTTTTCATTGAAATTATAAGACTATGTTTTACAGACAAATTCTTTACAGAGATGTCGTTTTTTTCATAAAATAACTAAAATTTAGCTTTCCTTAGGATTAATATCAATCGTCTTGTTTTACTCGTAGGTAATTTGTAAAATTCTATGTTTATTTTTTCTTATATGTATTATTATATTTTACTAATTAATTATGAAATTGTATTATGTATGTCATTGTATTAATTAAATTACTACTTAACAGTCACTTATTTATTATGCTGTGATTATTAAATCTTGATGCAATGTTGCAGTCTGAGTATTAATGTTTGGTGCACTTTTAACTGTCACTAATTATGTACTTAGATTAAATAATGATTATTAATAGTTATATGTAAGTACATATCAAAATTTATTCTGATAAATTGGGACCAACTTTTTATAGTAGAAATTACATAATATGAAATTCAAAAATCATATCAGACTCGTCCTGAAACTATTGGATAATAAAGTGAATCTAAAGCTATATTACCACATTCCAATAAAATAAGTCTTCATTTGTTGCATTTAGTATATAATACAACATGTAACTCATTTAGTGCTAGAGCAGAAACATGATGTTTTTAAAGAGCTCACCATGAACATTATATTTAGAGATTTTTATATCTGGAACAATTTTCTATTGAATAAGTTTATGTAGATTAATGTGTTGAAATATGAAGATGTTAAATATGAAAATATTTTAGCAATGTAATTGAGGGATATTTTTATTGATCAAAGAAGATATTTTTGGTCCCAATTTTAAAGGTGGTTAAATTCTATTCATAAATTGATGGGAAAAAATCTTTCATAGGTCAATAAGCATGTTCTTAGAAAACTGAATTGTGGTTTAAATACATTATATATTTTTAATCTAGTGTTCAAATGAACTACTTTATAAAAGGTTGTACATATTGTAATTATTATGTGTGTGTATGTAAGTGGAATGCGTATGGATGTGTAGGCAGTACAGTGTAGTACATGTTACTACATAATATCGTGGGGTACTGCCAAAAGTTGGTAAGTCTCAAAATCATGTTATGGAGTGATTGCATTTTGAAGTTTGACCTGCCCTCTAAAATCTAACATAATGGTAACTTCTTTGTGCTTTATGTGCATGTTATCTATACAGGATGACTTTGATTTTTTTTCTAGCATACATGTATACATAAATGATCCGTTTTTAACTCTAAATACCTAAATTATGGACTTATAGCAGCAACTCCACGATGTGCATTTGTAACATACTGTTTCGATGTAGATGGTATATAAATATATTTGATTTACAATGCCTTAGTTAAATATTTTTTTACCTATGAAAAATAAATAGTTTCAAATAAAAAAATCTCTTTTATTTTTATTCACAACTCCAAAATAAAATAATATAAAATATCAACACATAACATAATCAAATAGAACAACAATCACTGGAAATAAATAAAATGCAGAGATCAAGTCTCTCCAGTAAAATCTGTTAATGCACTTGTGTTTATATTAGGCACATCATATTGGTTATTAATTAGTACATGAATACATACAGCGATTGTGATAAATACAATATAATCGTAACATAGGATTTACAGCTAGTTTGATAAATAATACATATTATGTTTGTATATTCTTAAACATGGGGATCGTATGAAAATAATTAAACGTTCTGTGTACCCTACCCACTGATTATTTCATAAGGATTACAGTGGAGACGACTGGGATCATTCATTTTATGATATTTTAAAATATCAAACAATCATAAATCAACAAAATATAAAGTGCAGCTAGCTATAAAAATAATTTTTAGGTTATTTATCATTGGATCTACAATTTGCATGAATCAATTTCTGTTTTCGGCGCATTGATTTCTTACATAATTTTATAGAATGAAGGTATTATAGAATAAAATTATAGATGGGTATAGAATGCTATAAAAAATTATCAAAAAATATTAGTATCAAAATAAACTGGTGAAATATTTTTTTTTATACTAGGTAATATCAAAAACATTGTTTTCATATTATATTGAGTACATAATTAGTGAATGTGGGATGAAAGAAATCATCATATTAATTAAAGGTGTAATTGAAAGGTGACAGTATATTATATACAATTCTACCCAAAATCCGATTATCGCATTGCAGGTAGGCACATGCATCAAATTTGTCGAAGGCATTCAGTTTGATTCAGTCACACAAGTAAAATCACCGCCATTAGAATGTACACATCATTAAATTCGGTTGTGATCATCGCATAAGTAAAATCACACCATAAAATGTTAAACAGATTTCCATGGCATCTTATAAAATCAGAATATTACATATTGATATGCTTAGATTAATGGGATATTGAGGATATGTCTTGAAAATATTGAGCTACACATTTATTATGTTTAGTTATTTTCAATGTGCCTCGAGTATAATTGGATTTTATGAAAATCGTCTTCGATAGGTTTAGAGGTGTAATGTTTCACTACAGCCTACACCATCGGAAAATGATTTGTCAAAATGCCTAATATGGCTGGCACGAACTTTGGCAACACTGTTTCTCTAGCAATATAGTAGTTAAATGTTTTGTTCGATCATTCTTCTGTGGTGATTATATAGACTAGGTCACTTAGATGAAATTTTAGCAATAATAATTATTCTATAATTATGCGAAAAGTTTACAAGTAATAAAATTAAATATTAAGAGTAAAATAAGTTAAAAATAAATTACATTGTTCTATTCCAACTTAGAATATATAAATGGGTAGTGAAGAAATTTGTTTTCAATCTTAATTTGCAATAGTTGGGCACTCTCTTCTTAGTCACCATAGGACATGGGTAACCAATATACCTAGATTATGCATAGTATTGTTCATTTCAAAATGGCGTTTATGTCATGACACCATTTTTATTACACAGTAGTAATATTGTGGTAGTATTTTTTGAATTGTTTGACATCACAAGATACCCAGAATATGAATCTTCAAAAAATAATCATATATTATGTAAATTGACTATTGAAAAACAGACTACATAATTTCAAAATAACATAAAATTACAAAAATAATATAGAACTGAATAAATATTTAATACTCAAGATCACTGGAAAATGTGGAGTCCGTCATTTGAGCTAAACCACATTGAGCGTATACAATATTTGAATATTTTTTTAAAGAGAATAAAGTTATGATTTTGGGGGAATATGTCATAAATATGAATTAGATAATAAATAATATATATTGAAAACAAGTATTTGTCAATCTTACTGTAATAAAATCAACAACTCAATGTGAATTAGCCAATTACATAACTCAACGACCCATTTATAAATTATATAAAGCATTAACACTCAATGTAAGAAACATTTGTGTTCCATAAATTTTCGGTAACCCTTTTAATGTACGGTCTAAAACAGTGAAACTTCATTTCAGTCTAATGCATAATATCTACGAGGTGTTAAATTAAAAGGATTTTAATCCTCTGAATTCTGGCAAGTTCATCCCAAACCCATCACAAATTTTGGAATCTGATATGCCACATGGGGTATTGACATTAGCATTGACATTCTGAAACATAAAATTCACATAAATTAATCGAATGAAAGTTTTCGTTTTAGTAATTGTAAACATATATTGTGAAAAATAAATATATCACTCACCGTTCGAGTACCGGTGATTTCATTTCATCCACCAAATTAATCATACGAAGTCCTGCTATCACCGACTACATTACAATATATTCATGTAAGTAACAACTTTTAATTATTTTCAAGTCTCTTGCATCATGATAAATCTAATAATGTATCTATGTCGTAGACCTGACATGTCCGATGCGTGAATCCTACCGACGGGTTGGAGTTTGATCGACCACACCATAGTAATTCAGTAGTGAAAATGTAAAAAGTGTGCACATTCAGTTGTAATATAATATGAGTTAATTGACATTTTAAAGGGGGAGCATTAATCATTCCAATTTTTATTTCCTTAGTAAGTAATTGCTTTTTTACAACTCTGATGACAAAGAAAATTTTATTGTTGAATACGGCAAATAATTTATTTTAACCAAGGATACACTAAATTAATCATGATACAAAATGTTAAATATTCATTTAGTCTGTACAAATAGTTAGAATTCTAAAACTACATAATTATTGGGGTATTAGGGTACCATTTAATTATTTACACATGCTTGTATTGCAGTCTGGATTTATTGCCACCATCATGGAAGGTTTGGCTATGGAATTAATCCCAAACTGAAAATATAATACAAGATTAAGTAGTTACAGGCTTTTTTGCACATATTGTGTTTTTAATTGCATCAGATTAGGTGGTCATCCATAGACTGTAACCGTATGAGGTTTTGTACCATATGCCATATTCATCTTATGATTTCTGTTCAAGCGTCTGACCGTCTGTATATACCGTATACATACATGTTCATATACTCGGTGAATATATATTTCCATGAACAGAAATCATAAGTTTAGTATTATAGTACACGATACAAAATGACATGCGGTTTCATTCCATGGTTGGTCTCTAGGTCAATATTATTTCCATTCTTCTTCTTTCTTTCGACCATGTCCGATCCTAATAGGATCATATGGGCCTCCACAGAGTAGAGGTTTGTGTTAACACATTTTGTTTTTTACGAGAAATGGATGTCAGCCACTTGCTCAACCTATTAGGTCCATACCCTGACAGACACAAATTGAAAAACAATATGTGTACTTGCCAGACCCAGGATACGAACCTGGGACCCACGGCGTAATAGTCCAACGCTTAAGCCGCGCGGTCACCGTGGGTGTAACATAATATAACAAAATTGTAGGTAGAGGTAGAGGAAGATCCGTCAAAAAGTATCGATACTTTTTGACCAATACTTCAATCAAACAATACCGGTATTTTGTGATTTTTTTAGAAAAAAAATCACTTGCGGACTAGTATCATCTGACACCGATTTATACTTACAAGTACCTATCGATACTTTATACTATTCTTCAGATATGATGCCGATACCATTTCCTTTAGATGTGATGTCCCTATCCCTATGTACAGACAGGTATTCCTCAACTTCTTGATGTACAGCATTTCGCACTTGCAACCAATATTTTTAACTCAACGTGCATGTGCATGTGTATGTGCATAGAGAGAGTGATTAATCCCAGATTTTTTTTTCAATTGGATAATTTTAATATTTTCTATGATACTCTACTTGTACAAAAGTGTAGGAAGGAAACTCAGTCGTAAATCAAGGAATACTGTACTTTAGGTGGAATTTACAGAATTCAAAATGTTTTTGCCACCAATTTTTTATTTTATACAATATGTTATCATATTTTGAAGTACATAGTAGTTTCTGTTCATATTCAACTTGAAGATAGATGTCTTCGAGATACTCATAACAGTAGGTGGTAAAAGGCACTGTTGTATTTTGAAATTTTGTAAAACGTTAGAGCAGACATCTGCTTCAGTTTATTTAGAATTTATAAAGTTTAATACTGAACAATGACTCAATAATAAATTTTTCAATCATGGACCACGAAATAGGGTCATAAGTTCTGTTCAGAAGCCTATAAAAGTACAACTGTTCAATATAATTTGTATTCTACTTGCGATTATTGCCATTTGATTGAAGGATTACCTGAAATATCTGTATGTTGACTTTTTTGAATTAGAGTGAATATCGTCGCCTCGGTGGTGAATAGAGCTATTCTATATAAATTTTAAAAAGTTTTATTTGACTAAACAACTCTTCAAATACCTACAAAAATTAATAGTGATGAAGAACTAAGTGATATTTTGATAGGAACATGTTTTTATTAAAATTTCTAAAGAAATATATGTCCTAAATAAGATTTTAAATTTTCAAATTCCCAAAGCTTTGAATAAAATTGCAAATAGGGAATAGGTATATCCACCACCGAGACAACAATATAATATAAAACAAAAATATATGGAAATGATAGTTATTGCAATATTACTTGTGAAAATAGGGAACATAACAGGTGCTTAAATCAAAGGATAACTCCAAAATACCGTAAAATACTTTATTCACAAAAAGGAACATAATCTTATGTACCTGTATGGAAAATATTTTTAACCTGAGCCCTAAAACAAAATATAATTCAAATGATAGATTCCTAACTATCATTTATAATGGCACAAGAAGTTTGAATGCACAATATGAATTTACTTGTTTGCTAAGCTAAAAAACAAAACTTCCAATAAAAATGTCATAGTAAGTACATTATAATTGTCGTGAAATTAATTGTGTACATTCAAATAAGACCGTTTTTACTTGTGCAATGATCGCACTGAGCGCATGTACCTACCTGCTATGCGATCATTGCATAAGTGAAAACACCACTCAATACTTTCTATTTAAAATATGTATGTACATACGGATGGTCCTCATTATCCGAGTACCTGCAGTTATGAATTTGCAGAAAAATGCAAGAAAACTATAAAAACATGTGAAAAACAAAAGTGCAATAGCGCACAGGCGTCAACTGTCACTTTCAATCCTACACTCCTACTCTATTTCTAAATTTGTCTCAATTAAATCCATTTATTAAGTAATTTTGGTCCCCGTTTTAAGCGGATTCGCTTTAAGAGGTATTTTTTCCGTACCAATTACACTCGGATAACGAGAACCTAGGACATAGGTATTATTGACTGACAAGGGCAATGAGGGATTTTTTTGCTTCTGGAATTCTAAAAGAGACACGAATAATATGTAAACAACTATCTATAATAATATTACATAATATGTTAGTTGATTTTACAAATATAATTTACAATAATAATAATCAAACTTCTGTATATAGAAGAATAATATTATTAATAAGTTTCATTTCTCCAATTATTACTATTATAACAATACTATTAACGGAAGTCAGTATCATCAATAAAAGTAATTATTTACATTTTATACGGAGATTTCGTGATTTTATTATCTTCTATGTAGAAATTGAGACATAATTTATACATGAAACATTTAATTTAATTATTAGATGTTAATATTTCTCAAATATTTGAGGACCTTTCTTATGTCTTATTGAGGCACAAAGTGGAAGAATTGATTAAAGATTTCTTAAATTTGTTATAATTTAACTTACACTAGTTAATTATTATCCATGAAATATTCTTGTACTTAAACCAGAAAGCAAACTACTTAGGTACCTAACCACTTATATTAAATTTATTAAAAATACAAACTTTTTTTGAAAATACGTTACAGTACACACTCAGTAATCCGCCGCTCGATTATCCGACAACTACTATAATCCGCCGTTCTTTTTACTAGTTGAAATCACAAAATCAAACTCTATAATATGCCGGTATTCGATTGTCAAATTCAGTAGTCCGCCGCGTACAAGTATACAACGCAGATGAGACGGGTTTATTTTGGAAACTTCTTCTTCGTAAAACGTACGTTCATCGCAAAGAAAGTAAAGTACCAGAGAGGAAAGTGCCCAAGGACCGCATCACAATTATTCCGTGCTCCAATGCAACCGGAACACACAAACTGAAGCTTTTGGTCATAGGGAAAGCCAGGAATCCTAAGCTATTCAAGAATATCTGCCTCACTGAACAACTGGTTGTGTCAAGTAATTTACTGTTAAATATTTAGTTAATAAACTTAGTTTATAAATATGTATAATTTAGTAAATACTTGATTTTGATTATAAATAAAACCGTAATTTGCTAGTCCAAATTTCGTAACAAAAAAAAAATATTTTTACGTACCACCTGTTTTAATTTTTACCATATTTTGTATGTGTATGTACTATAATCCGCCGCTTTCACTAATTGGACACTTGTCTTTTGAGGTGGCAGATTAGTGAGAGAGTACTGTATTTTGAAATACCATGTATAATATGAAACATAAAAATCCTTGATACATAATTAGGTCAAGTAGGAATTGAACCTCACATCTTTTCAGTATACGGGTGACTGTCTATCCCTTGAGCAACTGGCCTACCTATGATTCATCCAAATTAAATCTTATAAATACGCATTCTCAGGTATTACAAACTTCACCAAGTTGGAGCAACCGGTTTTCAAATTAAATCGAGGTAATTAATTATATTACTAACACGGTTTAAGTCAAACTTATTTATGATGTCTTTATACAATAATTAATTAATATATTATTTTTATAATTTCGAAATACCTCAGCTCACGGGATAGAGCAGGACAGTAAAAATATGTGAGGTTCGACTCTTACTTGGCCTAACTTTTTTCCAGGATTTTTTGTTATATAATATGTATGTTTTCTGGGGATTTAAAAATTATATTTTTTCAATAAGAAGAATGTAATATTCTTAACTCTTGTGTTTATTCAAGGTTGAATACAAAAATAATATTTAATTGTTTTTTTTGTTTAAAAACAATGAAAGAATCCAGTTACTATTTTAGATTTGTAGAAACTCCATATTATATTTCATTTCAAGAATGACAGTTAATAAGCTGTCATTTTTGTCAAATATATCCTTCATTATGATGAAGGATATATCGCACCATCGCAACTAAACTACCGCAATCCAAAAAACGTCAGAGAAAATCAGCTTTGAAGTTTTTACCTTTCGCATTTTTGTACTGTGTTTTTGAAATATGTTTAGATATTGAATGAAGTTTTGACTTGAATTTGATGACTTAGAGATATGAAATTTTCGGTACATATACTATGAACGATAGACAATAAAAGATAGTAATTAACTCAAAACACGTAAATTTGGACTTGTGGCAGTTTCGTTGCGAGGGTGCGATATTATGTAGATATTATATTCCGCAGGCGTACGGTGATTGTCTCATTATATTTATAATATCTATGTAAAAGTTTTTTTTTCTACAAATTTTATTACATTCATACTAACAAAGAAATAACTAATATGTCTTTCTTTCAGTTTTAGGTCAGTAAATTACAATGATTCCGCTGACTGAAGATTGAGTATTTTTGATGATATAAATATAAACTAAAATAAATCTGAGCATTTCGATGTAATCAATGGGAAAATCATTTCCGTCTGATGAAGGTACTCGAGACATCAAAAAAAAATTGTTAATTCTAGATATATAGATGAATATATCAATTTAAAAGTTAATTAAAATCTCTTTCATTTCACAAAGTAGGTACAATGTACATAATATGTCATATTATAATATATGTAATACTAAAAAATACTAAATGTAAGTAGAAGTTTGTAAAATGCCATATAGAATGGAAAAAAATATTGTTTCAACATGCTTTAATTTCACAGATTCAGAAAAAAGAAAAACTTTCAGGAATAGTTTATAATAATAAAGTTTTTGTGCTTATTTAACAATAAGCATGAAAACAACATTTTACATGATTAATTTTGTGTACTTAATATTAATTTAATTGAATAAATTGTGAACATTTTCATATTTACATATATAACTAACAACATAATAATATGAATATGAACATATTATTTCAGTCGTGTGTGGTGTTTCGCTTAACACATACCCCCGTTTCAGACGGGGCACCGGTGTCGCACTCGTATATAAGAAGGAGGCCTTTATATTATGTTTATGAACGCCCCAAAGCTAATGAGTCAACGCGTGTCCGGTACACTTTTCCGTCGGCCGCTACATTCTCAAGCCACCGATACATTTGTTTATATTACCGCAGCCAGTTTTATGTTCTAATTTATATGCGAAATTATGCGTTGACTCATTAGCTCTGGGGCATTCATAAACATAATACAAAGGCCCCTTTATTCAAATACAAAGGCCTCCTGTCTGAAACGGGGGTTATACTTTTTGCATGAAACAGACACATCATTATTTCTTTACTCTTTTAAATAATCCGTAAAAACATTCTCTTACGGAGAAACATACATTGACGTTATATAATCAACAATTGGTATTATTGTCGTAACATGAAACTATGTATTCAAAAAACTAGTAGGTTATTGAAATTGTTTTGATTTATTCTATGTTGCATATAGTTAAAACAATAACGGTCTATTAAAAATATTTTATTTGACAAAACTGCCAAAAGTTCTTTACTTAAATCACACAATGACAATAATATATTGAAACAGTGTAGATTTTCTCTGTTATAGTATAAACAATTATAACATTTACTGATACCTATATAAAAAACTGCTTTTTAGAGTATAGATAAAAGAAAACCTTTTCTGCCACCACCAAATAAATCAATCGTAGTTTTGAAATTTGTAAGCATTTTTGTAACATAAATCTCTTAAGAATATTAAAGAAGAAAGAATAAATTAATCATTCAGCCAACACAGAAAAGACCCAACATGTGCAGCTTCAGTATTATTAAGCGTTGTGCCAATCACCTTTGTCCTTTGGATCATTCACTACTTCAACATGGCTGTTATCGATACACCTTTTCAAAGACATAGGTACATACAAGACCTAAAAGTTTTAACTGATAATAATTAAGGCGCCTTCAATATTATTAAAATATAAGGGTGGGGGGTGATATGTAAAGTTGTTAATCAACTATTTCAGCCATATTAAAGTTGAGTGATCAATTAATTTGATTATTCCAGGAAAAACCAGAAACGAAATTAGAGGGCACATACGAAACTGCTAATCCATTATAGAGCCAAGCTCCCCAAGATTGTCTTTCCGTGGATTCTATCCGAGCTTCTAACGTTCCGCATAAAGCTCTTCTATCGTGAGATCTTCCGGATCGTGCATCGCACAGTATTCTCTTACGACACTCCACATCGCAAGGGGGGCGTAATGAACTGTTCTTCCAATAATGCCTGAAATGATTAATATATTTGTTATCTTCCCCGTTAATACACTAAATTCCTCACCTATTGAATAATTTTTAACTTAATAAATGAGTGGTTAAGGAACAAAAAATTTTCCATTTTCGTAAAATGTTGGCAAGTCATTAAAAATATTACTACTATATCTTTATAATACATTATTATAGACTTGCCAACATTTTCAAAAATGGAAACTGCCATTTTTATTTCTAGTGAACTAAAATGTAAGTTATTACCATTTTATCGCGTAATATAACCTCCACCTAAGTAGAGTTATAATGGGTAAGCCTGTCAAATGTCAATGATCAGAACCCTAGGGGGTGAAACAACAGACTTCCAAAACCACCATGAAATAATAATGTTACACGAATGCATAGCAATTGGATTAAGCAAGTCTCCACGGTGGTGTGGTTATAGTACCAAATAAGTATAATGATAAAAAAGGAAAAGAAAATTACCATGTTCAATCCTAAGCAGAGCATAATATGGCACCTCATAGAATGGAGGTTGTATTAAAAGACCTTTTTTATATGACATTTTGTTAAAAAACATGCATTTTTGACCAGCCACGGTTGGAACCCGTGACAAATGATTTTGTATTTATCTTAAGATAGCTGCTCTATGAACTAAGCCATCGTGGGTGTGAATGCATTATAAAAAATAAATTAGTACAGATGTGCAGTATTAAACATAATATACCTATCGAAAATACTCACTTATAATATAAATTAAATAGATCTTCTTTCAATGTAATGTCATTAATAAATGTGTCCCAATCATTTGGTCTAAGAGATGGCATCTGATATGCAGCACGAGCGGAATAAAGCTTGTACCAAATTGGATAATCGTAGAGATTTGCTTCTTTTAAGTTCATTATCCATGTTTCATGATCAACGACCAACTGAAAAATGATAAACACAGGTATATTACAATGAAGTTTACCACAAGTACATATTTAGATGAATGGTCTACCAGATTTAAAAAAAAATTGATATTGAATATAAAATTACCCTTGTTGACTGATCATGATCTCCGTCGACATAATATATTCGATAGCCTGGATTTAAATCATAATACGGAGTGACTGATGGCCCGACATATGCGATGCTCGTAGCTCTCCCTGGAAATATAATCACATCATGAATATCAAAGGGTTTTGAACTATAGCTAGTGGGATTCATATGACTTAATGTATTACAGCACTTGATGGCGATTCCGCGACATCATTGGTATTGTTGAATCAGCAGACATTGAAAAAATAATGTTCTGTATGTATGGCTATAGACTCTTGATCTTTGACGTCCTATTTGTGATAATATTGTTTGCGATTTTACATGATTGTTCATCTAAATTCTAAATATTAATATTAATAGTACACACATTTCACCTAGTTTCAGGGTTTACCTTGACAATAACAGAAAATTAGTTATATTATGATTATTATGAATGTTCAAATAATCAAATTATTAGTTACCCTTGTCAGTAAAAGAATAGCAAACATTGATAGAAGATATTATCAGAATTACACATTTGGTATAAAAAAATTCTTACCTAAATCTTTTGGGTCATAAAACACTTCAAATTCATCGTAATGAGTGTGCCCGAAGAACTGAGCAGTAATAGTAGACTCATATCTATTTACAATGGCATAATAGTTTCGGCTCCAAACTTTGAGACAGTCTGAATGTCCGGGTGGTATGTGCCCGATAAGATGAACTTTCTCGGCATTGAACTCAGCCGATTGCAGTTCATAGATTAGCCACTGCAATTCTGTGGCGGGGTCAGTACTATTTAAAAGTAACCACCTAAATCAGAAAAATGATTCATTAGATAAATATATAAAACAATATTTTTTTAAGTTTCCTTAACCCATTCGCTGCGTCCAACGCAACTGGTGCGTTGCCCATAAGGTGGACATTAGATATAATTAGCATGTTATTTAAATGAGGTAATTTTTTTTGTCGATTTTTTTAGAAATTAGAAAATATGATTTTGATATGCACATTTTAGTCTAGTGAAAGTGTATCTTATACTAAAGTTACCAATTTTTGTTGTTGCAGTAATTCATATTTAGTGATATGAGCCTGAACCCTGGTCGCACCAAAACAGAGTAGAAAGCTCCTCTGCGAACAGTGTTGGAGACACCTGCTGGTAACCATTGTCGCCAATGGCGATCCAGCTCATCATATAACCAAGATATGCTCGACTCTTCCGATGATACATATGGTGGGGGGAAACTGTAAGAAAGAGAGATATTAATATCTCATATTCTCGTCTCTGTGAGAAAATTGAAAATCATGTAGTCAATGTTAACTCAATCAGATGGTCCACCAACCTGTTCACTGGTGCAGATTCATGATTTCCAAGTGCGGGAAAAATAGGAACTCCAGGGAACATGTCTGACATCTGCTTAACAGTATCCTGGAGTATCTTCAGGTTTTCTTCTTTGGTTTGATTCCAAACGTCATGAGGTGGTAAATCACCAGTCCACAGAATATAGTCAATATCCTTAAAATTAAAGAATTTAGTTTATATAAAAAAACTCTAATGCATATCACAATAGAAACTTGATTATAAATTTAAAAAAATAATAATTAGATAATTTAAAAAAACTAAATTAATTCTAAAAAGCTCATTCATTATATAATGATTGATGTATGGACAACCATGTAAGAATATTTTTTTTATGTTCAATCTAAAATTTCAAATTCTACTGATTATTTCGTGATACAGTAGTTTAATTCCGGTGTCGTTACACCGGATCGTTACATTATAAATTCACTTTATATTAAATTTTGTTTTGTTTTCACCCAATAAATTATTAAACGTTTCGAAAAAGTTTAAAAAAAACTTCGGACAGGTAGGTACTGCACTAAATTCTTGCCATAGAAAAATGTAATACAAATATTAGTCCATGCTCACAGTGTGTGTGTCGGCAATATGCTTCAGCATATGGTCAACAGTTCTTTTAGGAGTGTCGCATTTCCGATAGTCGCCCCATCGACCGGCGCCTCCTCCGGGGGTCGCAGCCGGCCCATTGGTCAGTCGACAGCACAGAGGCTCGTTACATTCAGCATTAGACCCTACAGAATTAGACAAATATTATTAGTCAATACAGCGATAGGTATTGAAGATTATAAATTCATGGTTGTTGTAAAAGTGATTAGTGTTATTGTAGGCATAGCAAGGTATAAAATATTACACTTTAATAATGTTGATTGTTTTAATCCATTGTAAAATTATAGGCATTTTTTAATTAAAATCTGTTTTATTGAAGACTGCATTCAATATGTTTCAGACACTTCGACAAAGTGATGTATTTTCGAAAAAAATAATGTGAGGTAGATGAAGTATAACATTCTAATGAATGAAGCATGAACATCAAAACTAAATTTTGGATTACTTATGATCTGAATCATAAATGAAGTTGGGAATATCCTTGATTCAAATTATTTCAAAGAAGGTAACCTTTTATTAACAGAATTTGAAAACTTCAGGTGGTGTAGTTTTAAAAAATTGTTCGGAAAAAAGACACTTCAATAGTTTAAGTACGATTTTTTCTAGTAAATCTAAGGTGTTTTCAAATTATGTAAATTTAATGAAATTTAACGATAGTCATATTCACCTTCAGCATAGTACGGGTCATAATGTGTATCCGAAATGTGTAACACTTTGAAAGTGGGAGCATTCGGTTGGGGAGCGTCAAGTGTTTTGATGGTAGGTTTGGGCATGGGAGGGAAAGAGACTTCCCACTCGTGGTACGGGTTGTAGACGTCGCCGCACGCATCTCCAATCACAAAACTGCACACCTCGTCGGGACCAATTGAAACTCTCTTCAGAACGTAGACCACCTCTCCCTGACAAGCGACATTAAGAAATTCTTAATTTTATTGTACTAAATCAGATTCAATTTATTAAAGTAAGTAACAGATTCATGTAACAAATAAAAACTGATTTACACACCCCAAAAAGTCGTGTGATTCCTTCACAGACTCTAGCTGACTGAATCTTAAGTGAGACGCAGAACTGGTAAATGGTTTTCTTAATCTCTTCTTTGCTTTTCCCTGTTCTGATATAATGCTGTAGAAGACCAGCGCCGGCCTTGCAAGCCGTGCATGACACTTTCGACATGACTGATGTTTCCACTTCATATGCCACCTGTGAAAATATTAAATTTAGAAAATATGTGCTAAACATATGAATTTCATTCTTATGATTTATATTTTATACAGCGCTCGAAATGGAAAAGTTTGCGAACCGGAGCGCTCGAAAATTTTCTGAGGATATTAACAAGGTTATCAAATTTTATGTGCAAGTATTTTATAAACACAAGGGTGCTAGATTTTTTGTTATATCTATGGCATATCTAGCTCAGACGGTCAAATTATTTTGTCCGTGAGACGGAGCGATAACTTTACAAATTTCACGAACCGAAACGGCGCTCTGGTGCGTTCCGGTCCATTTCGAGCCCTGATTTTATACCTAATGAATAAAAGGACACACTTCTACTGAGCATTTTGAGACCAGGATATATCAGTGGCGAAGAATCATTACTAAACGATTATTTAATGTTTACTTTTAATGTTTAAAAAGATTATTTTACATAATATTCAAGTACACTACATTATGCGTGTCTGTTTTAAATTACCACCACTTATAATATAGTCAGAGATATCGTCGCTGCAGGATTGGTTTGTCGAATAGACCAAATGTCAAATGTTCAGGAGATGAAAAAAAAATTCAGTATCCTCTATTTAAATACATGGAGGTATTTAAATTGTTGGTTTTATAGCATATGAATGCTTTATTCAATACAAAGTAATTCAAAGAAAAGGATGGTTCTGGTCCATTTAGATACTTACAAAAAATCTTTCTGCATTAAAAGGTCGATTTCGACAAAAACGGATATTCGACAAACCAATCCTATAGCAACGATATGTCGTTAACCAAATAAGTTGTGTCTAAAATATTGTATGTAAATTTACGACACCACCTAGCGGATAATTCATATTACACTATTAATTTGTGAGATTATAACAATATAAATGATTAAAGCAATCATGGGCCAACTGCGAATCGGAGATCTGGCCTTTTTTTTACGAACCGGAGCGCTCAATAATTTTTGAAAATATTTTCATATTTATGTAATAGTTGTAGGTATGTATTATATGGAAATATACCTGCCAAAGCTTAGATCGAGTAACTGTCTTTAAACTTGTGGCATGCAAGCTTAGGTCATTTTTTAATAATAAAATTCACAAAATGGAATGCAATCTTTAATTTTTCCACGAGACGGAGCAATAATGACGGGGCACGCTGCAGTGCGATCAGGTCCATTTCGAGCGCTGGCGCTCATGTATGGTTGTGTAATATTTTAGAATTACGTAATATCAATAGAAATATTATATTAGACTGTCAATGAGGTATCAACACTTTCTTTTGATACCAATATTTTTTTCAGTAATAAACAATACCTAAGTAGTATTTGATGACATTTGCAAACATTGATACTTTTTGACCGATACTTGGATACTTTTTCTTGCGGTCCTATAAATCTATTTGTTTAATTTTATTGATACTATTATTATTGGATAGGTTCATACCTCCGGACCAAAAAAGTTTGTTCTTGTCTGGTTTAAAAGCTACTAAACGAACTTACAACATGTAAAAAATAGTTTAATTTCACCCTTTTTATTTGATATAAAATTGTCATTTTTGTTCAGGTAAACATGTTCATTGTTTACCTTCGTCCAACAGTCACTCTTCGCCATTGGTGTATGTAGATATATATTGGTAGTTTCGCCACTAATTTCCGGCATTGGATAAAATTATAAATAGAGCCAATCATTGATTATAATTATAAAATTGGTACTAGTATTAGCGAAGGACGAGAATCATTAAAATCTTGAAGATTGAGAACTTAAAATACGAAAAGACGAAAGGGCTGACTAGAGGTTAACTGTGGAAGAAGCCAAGGCTTAATTTGGCAGCTCCACTATCGAAGAAGATACTATTTATAGTACCTACCTGCTTCAAATTAAACAATTTCAATGCCTTCTCAAAGAACTGTGGAAAGTTCGTTCCTCGTTCTCCGTCAAGTCCCCAGAGCATTCTCGTGTAATTCTTTCTGGCTCCTTCCAGCATCTTCATGGTGTCCGCATCGTTGGGATCCGGCGGGAGGGTATGATTGAATGCAGAGGGCTTGAGGAACGGGAGATCCGGCTGGGCGGGGGGACTCCATTTCCACGTGTCAGCTGGAGCAGTCCAATTCACGACAGCCCTCGGACTCGGAGAAAGTGGTCCCCATAATGGACTACCTGTAAATATACATCGATGAACAAAAATAGTATAAATAGTAGTTTAACCATTAGGTACATTTCTAACATACGAAAAATATTGCGTTCATTTTTACAATTGAAGATTATTAATATGATTATGAGTGTTTGTGATATTCTTGCTATTACATCAGCGGTGGCGAGTTTATGGCACGCGTATCACGTTTGGCACAAATGTAACTTTTGCTGGCATGGCAATATGAAAAAAAAACAAGAATTCCAGAACCATCAATTTTAAAGGGCACCGATCTAATATGAAGATCCTGCAAGGAGAATCAATATGGGAAAAAGCTGCCCAGGCGAAAAACAAAATAGGTACTAAAATCCATTTATTTATATCAAGGTGAAGAATTATATAATATTTCTTCACCTTGATACGCCATCCAATATTACAATTATTTGTATAGTTTTTTTGCCATCCAAGCATAACAATGTTTGCCATCGCTGATCTATATATACCTTGATATAAAAATACGCAGGCTCATTAAAGCGTAAAACAAATGAAATTGATGACCCCTTTCACTAGTCTGATAGACAATTTGCGTTATTTAATGAGTAAGTTTTTGAGAAAGTGTGTTGGTTATATTTTAGTCTTTTGTAGATTATAATAATTTATAACATAAATATTTTCCTGTGGTTTGCGCGATACGCCACTGCTTTTGTAGTTCAAAAATTCGTTACTAAAAAAGCATCCGGGTACAGTGTGGGCCATGCTTAACAGCATACTCAAATTCAAAGAAATAAAAGTCTTGTAAAAAAAATATACAATAAAAATAACCGACCATGAATCACTCGCGGTGTCCAACAATGTAGATTGTATTTACCTGTAATAAATTGTATATCACGTGTGATACTTTCAGCTATCGTAAATAAGATATTAGTCCAAGTCCTGTGGCATCTCATCTCCATCTCACTTCACCCGAGATGAGGCTGACCTACATCTTGAGGAATTTAAATCTTTGTTTTCGAAGAAACTGATTTTACCACGCGAAAATAAAAATTAACCAGCAAGTGGTGTTTATTTGCGATATCTTACTTTTACCTACTTGTAATTGACTACGCGTAACGGTTTCTTTCAACAATGTATACCCACATTTTAATTTAAACGTAGCTATACATATTATGCAAACCGAGCAGGCTAGGGAGAAGAGTAGTCACTGGTGGAGTCGAAGTGAGGAGGTGACGAGAACGTGCTGCTTCCAAATGAAGCAGCATCATCAAGACATTGAATTAACAATCACCATCTTAATGACACAAATGATATGGAGAAATATTATTTCCATATCCACTGAGTATCTATATAATCTATATAATATAATGATATATTCGATAGGAAGTCACTAATCCATAATCAAAATTTAAAAAAAAACAACACAGTCCACAAAAAAGAAAGACATGCGAAAGCCAGTCGTCTTAGACCAAGATTTTGACGGCATTTTTTGTTAGACCATTAAACGTAAGGATTACAGAGCCTCCTGAATGATCTCAAAAAATACCAATATTGAATGCTCGTTACGTATACGTGACCAAATTACATATTATTTAACATTTGCATTAATTCGTAGTACATGACAGAGGTGACAGTGGTGCAGCGCTCGAAATGGAAAAATTTACGAACCAGAGCGCTCGACAGTTTTCTGAAGATTTTTACATAGTAAAGATATCAAAGTTTATGTGTTTTTTTTATAAAAATAAGTGTGTTAGATTTTCTATTATATGTCCTATCCAGCTCAGTCGGTCAAATTATTTATTCCACGAGACGGAGCGATAATTTTACCGATTTCACGAACAGGAACGGCGCTCCGGTGCGTTCCGGTCCATTTCGAGCCCTGTAAGTGGTGAATATTCTAGAACAGTTTTTTTCCCAAATGGTTTCCGCGAGAGCTGCTGGTTTTTTTTAAAGATATGATTATGTAAAAAGGTTCGAAAAAGATTAGCAAAAATATTTAAAACTATGTTACCACTCGACCCTGCTTTTACATTCAGAAATTGGGTGGTAGGTAACATGAAGTAAAACCGTCGTTAGAATTATATAAACTGCGGCAAAAGCTGTTATTGGGATATTTTTTGGATCATATATTTCTATCTTCGTGGTTGTCCAAAATTGCATATGTTGCCGAAATATAAGTTAAGTAAGTAGGTATGTCATGTATTTTTATCGCTATCGCAAAATAGTATGTAACCATTTTAGACGCGAAAAATAAAATATTTTTACTATCACGTATGTTGCAATTTGTTATCTCAGTTGTGGATAAAAAATAAGATTTTTGTTGGGTTTTCTTGAAGAATCCTAACTTGAACTCGAAGAAATTCGTAGAGAGATTATTTAGGTGCTACGGCAGCTAACATAATATTAATGAAGGCATCTGTAAATGTTACAATCCTCAGATATGAACAATCTGACAAAATTAAGAAACAGAACGTGATTTGCTAATATGTATACTTACTACATATCGTGGGTATTCTGCGAAAAAGCACTAAGTCAAAATTTTGCTGTTTTGACTTAATGATGAGGTAATCTTATTAAGAGTACGCTCTATAGTCTACAAAAACACACACAGTCATATCTATAAAACTGGCGAAGATAATTTATGTTATAAGTCAAAAAGACATACATCTATCCAGAGAAAAAGCACTAAATGGACTTAGTGCATTTGCTTCTCTCATTCTCAGGCTATATTCACACAATTCTGCGTGCGAAGCTGCACTAAGTTATACTCAAAGCAATATCGCAGAAAGGAATTTGCCTTTTATATATATAAAAAAAGTTAACACCGTCCAAACTTTCAAACTCGATTATCTCAAAACTAGTATTTTTGACTTAATGCTTATTCGCAGAATACCCACGATATTAGATATCTAATATACGTCATTACAAAGAATAAATAAATAAAGTATAAATAATATAATATACAGTATAAATATAATGTCACTATTTTCTTTTAAAAATATTCTATCTATGCCATCTATTTACACGAGGCTATTATTATAATTTATTCCAGCATTGCTCATTCGATGAGATTCAATAAGCTACGACATAAAACTTAGAAATACCTAATCACAAGTCATTAGACCAATTATTTGATTAAAAGATAGATTTTCTTAGTAACTTATCGTAACAATTGTGATACCTAAGTACATAAATATGATAAACTACCCTCGGTAGCCGCCAATAGCAATATTCAGTGACCCAGGGGTTGACTTTCGGCATCTTCAGCCCATAAATATATATAATATGCACAATAGATAGCATAAAACATTTTTAATTAAGTACAATAATTATAATTAATTCTGTTTTAAAATATTCACATTATTTATTGGATACACGTAAAAACCTGAAAATATCATAAAATAAGATGATGATATTAATAGAAAGACTAGTAGGTAATTAACTCAGATCAAAACAGAGCTTACAATTAATTTTCATTTTTTTAAATACACTTATATACTTTTTATATAGATACTTATCTCTTAAAAGTATGTATGTTATTGCTATATTCTTTAATCTTTAGACTAATTCCTCGTAAACGGCATCATTTCTGTAGAAATAAATTTTCTAAAAGGTGTATTTATTCCCAGACTTGCTTTTTAAACAAGGAATAATTTTCTTGTGAATACACTAAATTAATAAGAAAAGAATAGTTGAATAGATAAAACGATTCAACCTGAAAGAGTATTAAAAACAGGCACTTTTTATGTCTGAATGCGGCACTGTTTGTAAAAATTACGAGATCGACTTGTAGGCAATTTTATGCATACACCGTATGCATACACATCCTTTATTGCTTTGATTTCATAAATTTAGGATACATTTCTATAGAAGAAGGTTTTTACAACATCTTTGCATTACCTATACCTACTGAATTTCCTCACATGCAATGCCGCAACGGTTTCCGTGACAATTTCACACTCCAATCACTTAAGTTAAAGGCCATAGACGATAATTAATTAGATAAACATAGACATCAAGATCTGATGAAGAAAGAAAGATTGCGTGTAGCGGGCAAGTGCTATGCCCGAGTTATTAGCAAGCGAGCTAATTCCTAACCGAACATCTCGTGAAAGTTAACACTTCAAAACACCTGTCTATTACGTATACTCAATGGTCAGCACAACATTATTGAATGTTCGATTGTCTTAAAAATCTATACATTATATTGTATGCATCTACTAATGATAATGGATGACCATACCATACCAGGGGATTTATTTAAGGTATACATTATCTAAACAAAAGAATTAGCATACTCTAAGGAAGGAAGAAACTAATTTTACTCATGGCTAATATTGCATACTTAGATTTAGTATATTTGTTAACTTGGCTAAAATTTATCATAAAACATCAGAAAATAAAATAGAGGAATCTTAAATTTTCATTGGCGGCCACGGTAAATTTTCTATGAGTCCATCAATATACAGTATACAGCGCTCGAAATGGAAAACTTTACGAACCGAAACGCTCGATAATATTCCAAAAATATTAACATATTTAACTAATTTAATAAAAATTTATGCTAGATTTTTTGTTGTATGTCCCACCTAGCGCAGACGGTTAAATTATTTTAGCGATAATCCGGTGCGCTTCCGTCCATTTAAAGCCCTTAGTATACCTTGTCTCTATTATGTAAACATTAAATGTTACAAAATTAAATTATATGTAATACAACTTATATGAGAGTGTAAAAATAAATACAAGAAAACATGCATTTTACACTGTTAAAGTGTGTCATCAACAATGTTGTTTTCTTCCATCAACTTTTAAAATATAGCAACACTATTTCAGAAGAAATATGTTCTTTTTTCAAAATAATATGAATGCCTGGTGCGTCAGTAGAGAGAGTGTTAAATTATCTCTCACGGCGGCGCAGTCAGCCAGAGGTGTGTTCCTTATCACATCAGCGACTGCGAAGTGAAAACTAATTAATTATTTGCGAATCTAGAATTTTATTACACTTAAATTGAGAAAAAAGTCTCGCAACGCATTAATAAGAAATATTGGCTTATAGAATATTAAAAAAAATCGTAGATAGAGTTATTTAGGTACGTACGACTGAATCGCTTGTTAAAAGTTCAACAAACATGATTAACATTATACGCATCGGTTAGTTTTTTTTAAAACTTTATTAATGATTATTTTCGAATGATTCTTTCTAATAAAAAAGCACACCATACTACGTAATCATTGTCAGAGCATCTTAATATAATGGGGTGGAGATACATAAAATTTGATCAAAATTACATATTGTAACCAAAAACAGTTTTCACACCTCGTAAATATCATCACCATGTTCGATCGATAATCATGGGCATCCAGAAAGTAGATGTTCTATGAACAGATGTTTGTTTTGACCAGAAATGGTCGATAATCACTTGATCAACCTATTAGGTCTATACTCATACATTGTTCAAGCACACATTGAAAATACAATGCGCGAATTTCACAGACCCGAGATTCGAACCCGGGACCCACGACACTATATAAACTGACACGTCATAGCTCAGTCACCGCAGGCACATAAATTAAAATTACGTGTAAAATGATCAATCGGGCATGTAAGAAAATATAGCAACCACAGAACAGATAATAAATAGAATACCAATAGGCTATATTCAATACGCCGCATGGTGAAGCAGGCTTTTGAATGTGAGAGTTTCCTACGAAAATGAAGCACGCATTATGCACGTGAAATAGTGTGTGTAATACACCAACATTAAAGGAGCGTAAATGCATAAACCGAGAGCAGTTTTTAGTATTCGACGTTAAACGTATTCTAGACGCATGTGTAAGTTTAACCCGGATTCATCCTTACTCGAGTTGGTTACCTGCTATCGCCTTACCCGTTGTGTATTTCAGTTCCCTGATTGCAACCCTGAACGTTTAAATTAATCGGAAGTATATAATATAAATAATATATGTATTTGTACATAAAAAATGATAGAATGTAATGTAATGTTGGGTATAAACACGATTTGGCACTATCATCCGATTGTAGTACCGACTTTTAGTTTGTTGCTGAATTGAGGAAACCGTATTATTATTACCGAATTTATTTTTGTTAAGAGCATACTTCAGTGAAACGGCAAATAATTTTCAACTATAGGTGCGACGAAATTTCGGACTCGCTGCCAATCGGAGAGCGATAGTCGAGCTGTGAACAAGTAAATTTCTTTTGTGATGGCGTCGGGGGAATTGATTCTTAAATCGTGTAAAGATGACCCATTTACTTGAAAAAGAAAACATGTCAATGAATATATTATTATTATTACTAATATAACAATGTATGTTATATTAGTAATACATACATACATAACATTAAATGGACGCATGTTGAATTTTTTAGACAAATTATGTTTTGTTCTTCTGCACGCGTCGTTTGCACAGTCTTCGCGTCGCGTAGTCACGATCGTTTTAGACCGTGCACCAGCTGAAGTATAGCGTTAATAATTACCAGTTATAAAGTGAATCTCGCGGTACATTTTTAGAACAGAACAGTGAATCAGATAAGATGTCATAGTAACGAGTAAGTGAAGATTTGTACAAAAAGCAAAATCATCAGGTATCAGTACGACGGGCCATACGTCATTTTAATATTAATATGTTCGAAATGTAAGTTTTTTTTTATAAGTGTATGTTGGAATGATCCACAGTGACTAGAACGTACAAAATATTATTTATAATATTTATAAGTTAAATACCTACACCTTTTTTAAGTGTGCAAATATAATATTATAGACACCGAAAATAATTAATTTAAAAATAGGGATTGGAAACCATATTCATAATGATCGCTTATTAGAGTAAAATAGGTTTTGGATTTTTTGTTTTGGCTCTTGAATCGTGAACCACGCCTTTTTGTTATTAATGTAATATTATTTGTAATTTAGATTTAAAATCTCATTGAATCAATCTATCATTCGTTATTAATTGTAAGGAATCGATTAAAGGCCGCCACGAAAACTTTTTCTTTGATATTAGGTAACAGACACATGGACAAATTTTCTTCGCTCAGAATCTCCGGCAATACCTATGTTATAATATTAATTGTATGAATCTGTTAAAAATAAACACCAAACTACAGAGGTCAACAACTTACACGCTTTAAAATGTTTCCATCGCAAAACTGTGGTTACTGAGCTTGTAAGTACGTAAACTGTATTCGTAAGGTTAGTAATAAACTAACATATCTACCATAATATTACGTTTGAAAATAGAACGATGTTGCATTTATTTCAAACATGTGACATTTTTCCGTAGCTTTTCTGTAAGTGCGTATAGATAAGAGGACATAAAAATTACTTCGCTGATAAAAACAAATAACCAATCTATTTTAATTGCTACGGTAATGTGTTTTTACTTTCGTCCATTCGGTAATAATTACTGACGAAATACATATTTTTTTAATTTGAAAAAAAAATGGTAAAAGCTTTGGTTAGCACGTATTGACATAACATACTTTGTTTATGACTTTATGTGTAACACTTTACTAAAAACAAAGTCTGTTAGCTGAGGGCTGAAATATATGCCGTTCAAAAAGTTTCGGAACACTTAAAGAAAAAATATGTAAAGTAAATTAATGTAAATATTTTCCTAATAATTCACGAACCTGGACTGCTGCGCTCCAGTCCGTTTGCTGAAATGCAATCGGTTTACTCGGATGATAAGTCATCCTACTTCATAATGGCACAGATGATTTTCCTGACAAATTTACGGATTGTTCAGGCTTACACGCTTACATCCTAAACATCTCAAAATTTTTAATTTTCGACCCATTTAGGACGCGCTCTGTTAAATAATGGATCCATTACGTACCTTTAACAAATGTGAGGTGAACAATAAATATCGCCACCAGTGATCTCCGTGATATCCTGATGAGCATAATTGTGTGAATTGGTTTAATTTCTTAGCCTAGCACCCCCTGAAACAAAAGAGATTCAAATTATTAATAATATTCTTAGATTTAATAAACACCATCACATTATATTTAGGTACAATCCCTCATATGCATGTTTTGTTATTAAAATTTGTTATAATTTATAACGCAAGATGTCATTGTACTCTTAATTAAAATCATAATTCTAATATAAAATGCTTTTAAATCATAATATTTAAACGACAATGACCGGCATGTGCTAAAAATACGAATTTAATTTAATTTTACTTATTCGTGATGCATAATGCATACTTAAGATATTATTTTCTCTCGGTAAGTAATTTTATTTAAATGTAGGTATTCAGCTCAATCTATCAGTCCATAATACTTACATACTTTTCCAACACAATAATATTATGTACTGCTATTTTAGTAGGTATCAAAGTTTAACAAAGGCAACAAATGAAACTAGGTATTCTTTTAAATAGTTAAAAATGGCAAAACATGATTACAATGAATGATTCATGTCATTCCACATTACCTACTCTTTTTATACAGATTGAAGAATTCATTTAAGTATATTATTATTACTTACCATTACAAAATAAATTATTTTAAACAATTTACCTCTTACCTGTAACGTTTAATAATGTCGACTTTATTTAGTTCAGTAGGTAAGTCGGTAACTATGATACTTCCATGCAAACGGCGTTTCAGTACCTACTGTCTCTTTCATTTGATCCTACTTTGAACAATTGTTATTCTGCTATCATTAGTAGATATCATTACTAAACTCGACAGGCGACACTCGACTCTGCGACTAATGCAAAACATCAAATTTGCCTATTTACATTTCTATAGAAATGGAATGACGATTGATTATTTACAATGATCGTTGAAGTGTTTATATTTAAGATAGAGATAACTAGATTTTATTAAGTAGGTACATATTATTATCTATTATAATCATTGACTTACTTTACGTCAATGATCAGAGCCGGATGAAGAGTATGCAGGACTGTTTGCCAGGCAAGCAAGTCTGTTAATCGCTATTGTGTCATTGTTGATCTGTGTACATTTTTAGGTGTTTTTAAGCTTACAGTAACTCCTCTGTACTATTATTTTCAACAAGGATTCTACAATAATCAATTGTATTGGACGATTGATTAATATGGAGTAAGTTATAAACGGTGGATTAAAAAGGATCCTCTTGAAGACCATCTGTTTTTGTTTAATATCCGATTCGTCAAAATTATTCAAGTTATATTGACTAATTCTCAATGGGACGACATAATTATTACAAATAACAAATACTTATATGTTTACTTATGAGTTTTATTTGGACGTATTCAAAAATGAATTATAATAAACCTAAGACCGGTTTCGTCACACGGTTATAACGATTGTTACGAGTGTTATTTCTAATCTCATAAACATGCTCGTACATATTAGAAAAAACCCCCTTCTCCAAGATGCCTGCGAATTGTTGTTATATATATAAATAAACATATATAAATATAAAAAATATTGTATTTTGTTAGTATTATTGTAAAAAAACTTAAGAAGGGCGCATTGTTTCACGTAAAAAATACACATTAGTAACATGCTAGAGCTTGATGTAATAATGTTATTGTAGAATTTTAGATTTTGACTGCTTCTTCTGTTTTATTAATTTTACGTAAAATATCAGATATAAAGATTAACAGTAGTTAATGTGTAAACTTGATAACCTATTCATTGTATTTCACAATGCTTTAATGCGTAGGTTTTAAAAAATATCATGCAGGTATTTTAACGAAATTATGAAAACGACAGCATATTATTATTCATTGAAAAAAAATATTTGTAAACACATTGACATTATTTATAGATAAATTATGCAAAGCACATTACACAATAATAATGTTTTATCTATAAGAATTATAAAACGTGCCATCTGCATGTCACATGACATGGCACCGCTATCTATTTGACGTCAAAAACAGTTGATTTCAAAACAGAGGTAGGTATAATGTAAAAATGGTAATTAAACATTGATAACGTGTGATGACTGATGATATTGGCATGAAAGAATAAGTATCGATATATTAACATGGAACATGTTTTATTCATGATCTCCGACGCAAAAGCGTTACGAAAAATAGACGTAGCGTAGACTAACTATAGACGCGCAGCCCACCCGTGGCCCGCGCCCCGCCTCGATTACTTACGCGCGCCGATTATTTTCATTTTACATTCAGTAGCCTACATTCTGTGTGAAGTATTGTTCGTCTTTTATTATTACTTCTTTAGTTCTATAAATTACTGTAATTACATAATTTTCAGAAAAGTAAAATTGTTTGAATCCTTTGGATTCGGTTACTTTGACAAATAAATTTTCTTTTGAATTTGGACAACCAGCATCCAGAGAATAAGTAGGCAAAGCATGTTCTATGTTTAATAACTTTAGCCGTCAGGGTTTAAGTAACCATCATCTGAGGGGTCGGTGGGGCATATTATTATGTACGTAACGCGCACATTATGCTGTACCTATAAACTTACCATGGTACTGTACTTAAAGGATACCGAAGACGCTTAAAGGTTTAGTTAGAGCCCCCTTACATATATTTTGCTAATGCGAAAAACTGTCATTTAGTTTTACAGTGATAGTTATGTTGCCAGAATCTTTGACATGTTAATTTTTTAATAATTTTACCGAGGCTTTGATTGCGTTGCGACTTGCTGTCAGATATGAAGATATACATTTCTTTTCTTGAGTGAGGATCCGTTGTTCAAACCCTCTCTCTTTACTCTGAGATTGTAAAAAACATGTATGTTTTTAAGATTTTGCGACTTTATACCTATACCTACTATAGTGGAATTGAAAAAGAATTGATTGCGGTAACACTTTCAAGCTATTTTTTTGTTTACTCTTGACGATTCATATGTTATATGGTTATATTGAAAATTTACATTATGAATATACCCAGTGATGAAAACTCGAAACTAAGCGACTAACTCGTAAAAATAATTTAAAAAAATTCTAAACATTATGCATACATTTATTTATTATGCCATCTTATGGAAATCCAATTACAGAGTGAAAGCTAACGCCACTTTTAAATACTATCAATTTATTGGCTCTGTATTCGTAACTAATATTATTTTTGTACGAAAATAGCGATAAACTTTGGGTTTGGTGACATATTATGAAAGATCATTTTCTATTTAAAAAAAATCATTGAAAATAAACTGAATATATTCCGGTTACCCTGAAATTGGGACAGAAGAACCCCTCGTATTAGAATTTTGGCAGCGTAGTCTAATGCAGTGTTTCTTAACCTTTTCGCACATGCGGACCACTGAAAATAGGAGAAACGTTTTGCGGACCACTAACGCAAAAATAAAATATACTATTTATATGGTAACGTATAATAAAGTCTGATTATGGATGATTTCGTCACGTATAACCATTAATCTATTTTAAGAACAAAAACAGAATGCATAAACACTTGCAGGTGCACTGGTTTTGAAGATTTTATTTGGACAATTAAATTTTTGCAGAACACCGGTAGAGAAACACTGGTGTAATGCATAAAGCACTGGTTTTGCACACACGGATTTTGGATTAAATTCCTGATGAGGGTCACAATACATGAGGTACTTTTCTCAAGCCTGTCTGATGTGACTGGTTTACTATTGTAATTGTGGTCAGTAAAATTGCAGAGCGAATTAAAAAAAAAAACAAGTTGCCGCTCGTTACTATGCGCCATTATATACCACTAGAATATATTATGTATTAACATATTTATCATTAATGCCTATAAGCGCGATGCAGAAACATGCTTATGCGCGTAAGTCCTTAATATACGCGACTATCCTCAAGAGGCCAATATCTGCAACTTAGATTTCGTTGTCTACAGTATCCATACATAATAAAACGTCATTAGGAAATCGACGGGAAAAAGGCAGTGGCCCAGAAATAAATCATTGAAAATACGGTCAAGACACGCCTAACTAAGTCGAGCTAAATCATGTTAAATGTCAAATCATGTCAAAATTAATTCAGATGGTTCTGCATCGCGCATTGAGTGAATATTGTTATTCTTTTAGTTTACTATCCCGTTTACGTCCGTTCAACAGCTTGTTTTGACAGAGAACACCTGTTCATATATCAAAAAATTGCGCATTGAACTTGAATCTAATATTATGATTATGTTGATCGGAACTGGAAGTAAGCAGTGGGTACCCACTTAAGTGGCGACGATCGCGCGGTTTGTTTAAAATGTTAAGTGGGGCAGTGTGCTGTGCGACCCGTTATGTCATACTCATACTCACACAGGTGCACACGCATTCTTGCAACAGATGTGGTCAACTCGTTAACATCATATTAATTCTCTTTCCAAGATACACGATATATGAAAAAATACGTTTATGTATCTATAAAGCATTAGATTGCTTGAATTGGAACAAACTCTGGAATGACGTGAGAGTAGGGGGCATCTCTCAATGAAGTCGCTATATGTTCAGATATGGGCAGATTTGAGGATTAAGCTTCATGTATTTTTAACATTTAAAAGGAGTTCGCCAATTAGGCATACTCTGGCCGGTACTTTTCAGTATCTATGGGAAATATTATCCGTAAAGCCCTAGAGTGGCGGCTGAGAAGGGGTCTTTTCGGATATAGTCAATTTTTGACTAGTGATAAGAGAGGAAAGAAAAAGGCCGCCAACCGCCTTTTGCCTCGCCGTAAAATGTTACTCGAGTGAATAATAATAGTATCGATGAGGTTTAATTTCTTTTTCTTGGGCTTTAGATAATAATTCGGCATCTGTGGTTTACTTCCTTTTTATGCAACGTGTAGGTACTTATTTGTAAAAAGCCGTGTCCACATTGGTAACAAGTTGCCAATGTGGACACGGCATAAAATATTATTGTGAATATCAAATAAAAGCACTTTTCGAAAAAATTAGGGTTAATACCTGTTGCCTGACTACAGTTAATATGTCCGATCTCCTCGGGTGGATTGAAAAAGTAAAGACTGAGTTGAGTCTTATAATCTTAATAAGTCCAAGACAAAATTAACGATTGTTGGTCGAGTTGACAAGCTCATCCTCATCGGTGCACTAATCCATTTGGAAATTGTGAAGGTTTTTTTCCAATCAGTATAAATATTCTTTCCTTAAGGGGAGAGGCATGCCAGCAGAGAACCTAGTGGAAAACACGAAGCTTGCAATTTGAGTTTTTTTTTGATAATTTACAATTTTAACTATATTAATTAATAAATATGTATCTGAAAACATTAAAAAGATTTTTAATTTTTTTTAATTTAAAGATAAACTTACAATTGTAAAAAAATGTAGTAAAATTTGAATTCGTTGCAGGGTCACATCTTATTATTTACATTATATTTTATTAAAATTTAGTTTAAGTTTTCATTTTTTTGTCGTTTAGATTTTTGACAAATTCATCGTTTTAATATTTTTTATGTTTATTTTAAAAAACATCGATTTTTATAAAAATATAAATGTGTATAACTTGAAAACCTTTTTATTTATATCAAATCGAGCTTCAATATTGGGACCATAACTAAAATAAAATTTGGTAAAAATAAAAAGGATTTCAAGTTATACACATTTATATTTTTATAAAAATCGATGTTTTTTAAAATAAATATAAAAAATATTAAATCGATGAATTAGTCAAAAATCTAAACGACGAAAAATTGAAAACTTAATAAACTAAATTTTAATAATAAATATGACCATAAAATATAATGTAATAATAAGATGTGACCCTGCAACGAATTCAAATTTTATTACATTTTTTTACAATTGTAAGTTTATCTTTAAATTAAAAAAAAAGAAATCTTTTTAATGTTTTCAGATACATATTTATTAAAAAATACAGTTAAAATTGTAAATTATCAAAAAAAATCTCAAATTGCAAGCTTCGTATTTTTCCGCTAGGTTCTCTGCTGGCATGCGTCTCCCCCTTAATATTACAGCAACCATACAGCAAACAAAGTAATAGTACAAATCTGAAATTAAAATATATCGTACGGAGTCAATTTTCTGTGAAGTAATTATGTATCTAACTAACCTAACCTAACCTAACTACCCAAATATATTAAAAACGAGAGGGAAAAATGAATTACACGTTTATGTTCGTCAAAGGCGTAATTGCAATATCTACACAATACTATATACATTACAGTGGCGAAGACTCCATACTAGGCGATTATTTGAAGCCTACCTCCTCAAGAAAAATATTTAAATATTTTTTAATTGCATATTGACTCATTTATATAATCACTTGAATGTATTATATTCTATTAAATAATTTATTTTGCCAACGACAGATGCTGTATGTGTAGGAATCTATTAACCAGACCATCACAAAACATTCTGCAAAGGTTTAAAAAAATATACCACAGCGTGCCACCTGTCTTGACGTAAATAAAGGTCGGATTATGTTTCAAATAATTCTCAATTGTTTTCATATGGACTTTACGTCACGTAGCCCCGCCCAGTCTATCGAATTGTTTGAACTAAGGTAAGCTCCGATCGCAGAGCCTAAACTGAAAAAAATATAATTTCTATGGTGTTTAATCAAATATTAATAAATATAGACTGTTTTTAAAAATAAAAAGAACTTTTATGTAATGATTTTTGATGTGTATAAATGTTTTGAAAAAAAAAATAATTTAAACTGATTGCTTAATTTTATTTCGTCAGTGAGTTTTTGAAGTTTCATTAAATTAGTGTGTCGTTGTCATTAGTGTGTACCTATTCATTAGTAGTAATATCGTATTATCTTCTTATTTCTCGTTAGTATACCTGACAAGTGTGTTCTTTTTATTAGATCTTCACAGCCTACCTCTTTCCAAAAGTCACCCTTCGCCACTGATATACAATATATATACAATACAAACTAAAAACGTATCGCAGTCGTGGAACAGTTTCTATATTTTGGTTGACAACAACTCTTCGTAAAATTACTAAGTCGAATTAACTCAACCAATTTATTTGCGCAATCTATCAAGCACGTCTCACTTAACAATACTAACGGGCGGTGGAGGTAGCGTGTATATTGCCAAAATTTCCCGGGTCATGAGAGATCACACATTTTTATTGCATATTGAGTATGCAAACGTACAATAATTATTATTGAGCTATCAAAATAAGTAGGTATATTATATACTTAGTACGCATATAATAATATTTCGATTCTACTTATAAACTCAGGATTATCCAGGCATGTCTTTTTTACTTATTTCAGCCCAGACATCAAGAGAAACAGTGAAAAATCTGAAAAAATGTGTACCTAAACATTACTTAATTATAGGAACATGCCACTAATTTATAAAAATAATTAGAAGCCTGTAGCACATGATCTTATTATAATATGGAACACTTTATATTATTATATTGCGCCATTTAAAACACAGCGTATTATTATTTATTTGGTATAACAAAAGCTGGATCATTACGGCCTTCGTACTTGACTGGAGACATCAACGCTTGGACAAGCGACAAAAGAAATTTTGAATTGAAAGTTAAATGCGATGTGGCGAAGACTAGATACTCGATGGCGAACTTGTTCAAATTGAATGTTTAAGTAATGAAATTATTTAGGAATTGTGAGAATTTATTAACCACATTTTTTGTGGTATAAAAATAATATGACGTACTTTTGTTTTTTCATTATTTATATTGGGCACTGAAATCTGCCGAAATCATAATATACTTACATCGATTATCGCAGTCTTCCCGTGCATAAGTATAACACACGAGCAAATACATCAATGATGTCAAAAATAATATTCCAGATTGTATGGGCGAAATAATATGTATTTTTTTAAAGTCTATAATATTCTGGAAAAATAATATAATATATTTCAAAATAAATGTACTTATCATAAATAAATATTTTTTATTGCATATTGACTTATTTATATAATCACTTGATTATAATAATATTCTATAAAATAATTTATTTTGCCAACGAGAGATGCCGTATGTGTAGGAATGTATTACACAAATAATTACAAAATAATCTGCAAAGGTTTTAAAAATATACCAAAGCGCGCCATCTGTCTTGACGTAAATAAAGGTCGGATTATGTTTCAAATAATTCTCAATTTTTTTCATATGGACTTTACGTCACGTAGCCCCGCTCAGTCTATCGAATTGTATGAACTAAGCAGACTAGGGTCACAGAGCCTAAAACTAAATAAATAATAATTTAAAAAATATATTTCTACGGTGTTTAATCTAATATTAATAAATATATACTGTTTTTAAAAATAAAAAGAACTTTTATCTAATGATTTTCGATGTGTATAAATGTTTTGAAAAAATACGTACTTAATTTAAACTGATCGCTTAATTTTTATGTCGTCAGTGACTTTTTGAAGTTTCATTAAATTAGTGTGTCGTTGTCATTAGTGTGTACCTATTCATTAGTAGTAATATCGTATTATCTTCTTATTTCTCGTAATTATTATACCTGACAAGTGTGTTCTTTTTATCAGATCTCCACAGCCTACCTCTTTCCAAATGTCACCCTTCGCCATTGCGATCCACGGACGGTGGTTTTATCTTTTTGATATATTATTGTGATTGTAGTTTGGTTTATAATTTATATTATATTTTGCGTTTTACGAGCCATGTATAGTTGAGTAGGTACATAGAGCGGCCGTCAATGAAGCTTTGGCAGGTTAAATGAGAATGCATGTTGTCGCGTGTTAGTAAAATATACATATATTTACAAGAAGAAAAATACAATATTTTACTGAAGATGAAACAAAATTAAACTGTAAGGTACGAGTACCTATAACTCTGATAATTACTCTTCTAATTATGTCTTTTGTATAAATATTGTTAATACTAGATCACATGTATTTGCCCCCAACCCACATGATATATTGCGAACGTCTTGACTTTATAATTTGTAAAGTTCACATTATGTAAAAATAAATAAATTTGAAATTTTATAGAGCAAAGTTAACTTAATAAATTAACTGGTGAACAACTAACCAGAAGCTCACGCCGTTAAACTATGTTACAAAGTAGATGCACAAAAAATATATTGATAATTTAAATACATCTTTGTCTATACTTAATCCATTTTCTGCAGAATCGTACATACGCCACACTTACTCCTGATATAAATACACAAATAAAACAAGAATTAAAATAGCGAATGACATACCTAATTGTGCAAAATTATATATTTTAGCTGTTTCAGTTGGATGATTTCCTCGGAAATAAAATATCTTGATAAATCAGTCACTTTAACATAAAAAATGTTTTAGTGATATTAATATAATACAATATTTTCCAAAATAGTTTTTCCACCTTTCGTGGCGTTCAAAAATAACATAAGATTAAAGCTTTAATTTGAAAATACTATAACTTAGGTTGTAATGAATCATTTAGATTATAAATAATTCATAATAGAATAATTTTATTGAAGAGAACTCTCGCCAATAAAAATGAATGATAACAAATTTAATATACAATTCATTTGAAATAACAACATTGTCTAATCAATGACATTAATAACAAAGTGCGTCACAAACATAGATCACGCCATACAAATAAGTGGCATGTTTCAGTGTTCTTTTTTAATATCATTATCCTTATCAGCATAAATTGTCATCATTTTTACTGACATAGGTACTTAATGATGAATATAACAAATAGGTCGAACGATAAAATAAACAAGACGATTGTGCAAGATAAGGAGGTACCTACCTATATAAAACTATCTACTATCTAGTACCTACGATCTCTCTCTCTTTTAGAACAACATTAAAGAAGCTTTTTTTTAAAACCATATCAATTTATATTCCTATAAAATATGGAAGAAAAGTGTTAAATTTAATTGGGTTGCTAATGCTCAATTATTATTTTATCTCGATGTTGCGGGTTGCCAAACAAAGTGTGCCAAAAAAAATTAAATTATTCTTCTGAAAATTTACTGTAGAATTATCAGCATTCATTTAAAGAGATGCGTTTAAATATTAACTATTATATTATGCCTTCATGTCACGATTTAATAATATTTTACGAAGTCTAACCATTATAATTTATTCAATATTATCCACGACTTTATAATAACTAATAAACATAAACTTAAATTTTGTTCGAAGATTTGTATCAATTTTCAGAGAACGCTAACTAAAAACGAAGCTAAAATAAAGGGCGTTATGCTTTTATAGATTTAAATATAATTCGCGAACCTGAATCATAGAACTTTTGACGCATATTTCGTAAAATATTAATATGAGAAACTTTTAAGCTGTTGTTTGCTCAATTTTTATTTGTCAGTATAAACTCTCTAAGGTAACAAAGCACTAGTATTATTTATTGAAATGAAATACACCCCGAAATCAAGATAATAATGTAATCATTCGAAATAACGTGGGTCCTCCATTATTTTTATGGATCAAATGAAAGTCTTGGATGGAAAAAAGTAGTTTATCATGTTCCCGTGGTGAGTCATCCATCTGCCCATCCGCGCGCGGTCTTCCGGCTTCGTCGGTCGACTTTTTGAAATTCTGGTTCACGAAGAAGTTAGTGTAATATGATATTATCACGAGGTACCTTGGTGTTTATTTTTAATACCGTTGTGAACATAAAACGAACCAGATAATTATTGATTATTGAAAAAATAGAGTTAAGTACACTTCTACCGGATACTAAATATTGCTATTATTTTATTATTTTCTCTCAATTAAAATACGCACGTAAAATAAAACTTCACCATCTGCTCTCTAAAACGTAGAAGGCGCTCGCTTCGCCAGAAAGTTCTAGATTCATAAACAGATGCGTCCTTTTCACAAGTTAATGCTTTTAAGCGGAAATAATCATTTCTGCACAACTTTTTAGTTACAAATGCAAAAAATGCAAAATTTTCTCAAGTAGGCGCCAAATGAGTCAGGTCATGATGGTTTGCATGTCCTTATCGTCACGCTCATGACTGATGATCATTGTCATAATATGGAAATCTTTCTGAAATATGGCCGAATTCCGAATTAGCTTTCTTGGGAGGGCAATAAATGTTTTCAACCAAATCGATTTGGAAACTAATACAATCCACTTGCGTGAGATGAGTTTATTAGGTGGACTTATAAATTCTTACTTAGCTCATTCGGTGTACTTATATGTACTTTTTAATGATGCTTCTGTTTACTTTTCTAATTACTGTTCTAATTTAGTTTTATTTACACATTTCTTCTTCTTCTGTTTTTTCCATGTCATGTTATGAAAGTCTTAAGTGTATTATTTGTAAAGTTCATTATTTATGTAAAATATAAACAAATTTGAAATAATACATACATTATCAAATTTCTTCGTAATACATAAATAATATAAAGAATCTCTAGTATGTAAGAAAACTGAATTAGTTAATTGCTCCGATTAAAATTTAAAAAAAGAAACTTTAATTGTCTGATTGCTTAGAACGACGACGTCTGAAATTGCTTAACGGCACATCGGCGACTCGTTTTGGACATTCCTCAGTGTAAAAAGTACGAAACAATCAGCGCACGTCAAATAGAGTCAACCAGTTGACATCGCACTCGGGCACTTGCCGATTAGCAAGTAACCTTGCTCTTGCTGGCACACTTTTGGAGCCACTTTAAAACATCAACATATTGCGTGCATAATAATATAATTTATAAGATCGTAAATTATCACACATTTTGAGTAACACCGTTTTAACAGTAATTAAAAGATGGTCGGTCAATGATTTTGCATTATATCTACTCATTATTTATTATTCGAAAAATAATATAGGTACAAATAGTACAATAGCGGGAACTTCAAACTATATTAAAACCGCTCAGGAGAAGAGAGAGAGAGATATATATATATATATGTACTTACAAGATAATATGTTATGTGCATTACAATAAATCGAACAAATATAATTAATAGTAATTTTCGAAATAACTTCGGTGCTGAATTTTCCCTCACGTATATATTATTATTACTAATTCTTACTACATATTCCAGTGCTTCCCAAACTTGTTCAAGTCAAGGCACACTATTCAAAGTAACATTATAATTTCGCGGGGTATTGAGAAATTCAATACGTACTCAAAAAAATAAATTATCATATTCATTTTACATTCTGAAAAAAAAACGTCTGCAAATTTTTGTAATAATAACATAAATATGATATTGTAGATTGTTATTATGTTTGAAAATTGTAATGTCGACATATATGTTCCATAAAAATTCGCAGTGTAATGCCCACGGTCATTGATATTATATAATATAATTATTAATTATACCTATACGTTATGGTGGATTTTTTATTGAATCGAATATGCTAAACGTGAAACAATACGACATGGTCATAAATGAGGGCGTTTTTTTTCATTGCATTATTGTTGACTTAATATTGTTATGATATAAAGCTATAGTAATTCTGATAAATTCAAAATTAAATATAAATTTATTTCCATTTAGATATCGATCACAAGGGATTGGTGTGGATTGGTGTTTCAAGTTGATATGCACCTGTGTACAGAATTTAAATTCTTTGACAGTTTAAATTTTAAACGATAATAATATAACCCAAGAGAAGTTAATAACACGAAGAATGTAAAAATATCATTAACTCTGAATCTTAATTTCACTGAAAGACTTTCTTTACTATTTTTTTCACGGCTAATAAATAGACCTCGCTTCAAGTGACATATAGGCTAGGTAAGTCTTTGTTTTTATTGCTGTATTAACTGTGAAAGCGATTGTGACTAAGATATGATCGAAAAAATATATAATTGAAAAAAAACATACTTACAATATAGTAAAACGTAACATATAGGTACAGGTAAACAATTAAATAATATAAATATATACCTACGTAGATATTCATAACCTTTGAAAATGTAATTATACAAAAGCGAAAATTAAAAAAACGTTTTAGAGATTTTTTTGTAAGAAGTGGATTTTACAAACTCTCTATTTTTTTTTTTTAATATACATCATGTTGATAAGGACTTATCAGTGGTTCGACCATACAATAGGCTCACTGGCACATTATGAGTTTTATCAGTTTTATCACACATCTCAAGTAGTTTGAATAAAGAATAATTTTATTCATAAATTGCTACCTTTAATTTTTTAGTTATCTCATCTGACAAACAATGATGACATAGATAATAGCGAAAATAGGTAGGTAGAGATTCATTAATAAATCAGGAAGAAATCTGAGTTAGTGTGGCCATATTACATAATAGAAAAGTATAATAAATTTTAGAAAACAACATTATCGCTGTCAAAGAGATAGTGACATTTCAGTCAAATACTATCATTATTATATAAAAATATACTCTGTTTAAGGTGTTATTAGCCATTAAGTACATGAATTCAGGCAATATCATAATAACTCACACGATTTTAGAATGTAAAATTATTTATTGACCACATACATAATTTTATTTATAATGCCGCAGAAACCTGCATCCACCGGATTTCTGCCAATGTGCTTTACCAATTTAGCCACCTTCGCCGTAACCAATTACGACGAAATTACAACGTTAACATTATTTCAAACATCGTCATGCAACTGAAGCGTTTCTCAAATTTCGTTGATATTGGCTACCGGGCTTTATTTACCATGATTTATAGACGACGTGGATCATTCCATTTTTCTAATCATCTAAACCGTACTTTCACTTGTAAAATATAAGAATGTAACATTCTTTATTGAACATACATGGTCTTGTTCGGCACCATATGTATCTATTTGCATGTTTCTAAGGTGTTTCAATAAATTTATGATAAGCAAAAAACTCTGTAATTTCGATATGGTATACATTTTGTAAACTCTTTGTCGCTTAGCCAATCCAAACAGTTGTGCTAATGATAGTAGGTATCTACTCAATGGCTAGTTTTACAAAATTTACCATTGCAGTTTTCTCAATTTACAAGAATAAATAAAATGTTAAAACGAATCTAATGAGAAGTATTTTATTAGTATTGCTCTTATAAATTTACGAAAGAAAACACATACTTATCTAACTTTGTTGTAATTATTACTATCGATGAACTAGGTTGTTACATAAAAAATAAACAAGTTTTTACACATGTTTCTTGAATAATAATAAATAATAACTCTGTGACAGATTGTAATTACTGTTGTACTATTTATCAGATGTTATGATATTAATTATGTATTATTACGTTAGAAAGTTCAATTATGATGATAAAATATGCGGTTGGCAGTTTTGACGAAATTTAGAAGGAAATAAAAAAAGGTAGTTATGATTAAGTACTTTGTAATTAATACTACGTCATACTGTGACACATGTGGGTTACTGTGCTAATCTTTAAATTAACATAGTCGCGTAAAAATAAATATTATGTAGATTGTAGATGACACAATAATATGTAGTTTATTTTGTGCTGTTTACTAAGTTATTGTTTTTTTTATCATATTTCATATTGTGTTACGTAATACGTATATGTAATTGCAATTATAAAGTACGTCAATAGTCAATACCCACATTTTATTCACATACTACATAAAATTCTATAACTACATAAAGGGGCCGTATTTATGCTTTAAGAGCGTACATAAGTGAAACGGCAAATAATTTTCAACATTATGTGGGAGGTAATTTCGGCCGCGTTGCCAGTCGGAGAGCGATAGTCGACCTGTGAGCACGTCAATTTGTTTTGTGATGGCGTCGGAGGAATAAATTCTTAAATCGTGTAAAGATGACTAAAAAACGTTCCGCATGTTTTTGAAAAAGAAAACATGTCAATGAATATACTATTATTATTACGAATATAATAATAAACATAACATTAGAAGGACGCATGTTGAATTTTTATGACAAATTATATTTCGTTCGGCTCGCGTCATTTGCACAATCCGCGCATCGCCTAGTCACGATCTTTTTAGACCGTGCCTCAGCTGCGGTATAGCCTTAAGTGGCTCTGGGTTTAATACATATGTAATATAATATATACACACAGAAAAAAAGCACTTATTTAATGTTTTCTAATACTATTCGGGTTTTCTTCACTCTACGATAATATGTATCGCAAAATGAAGGGTTCAGGTTTATTTATGAGGTATGCAGCAGTGGCGAAGGGTGGCTTTTGGAAACAGGTAGGCTGTGGAGAAAGCACACTTGTTAGATGTATTTACGGGAAATAAGAAGATAATCCGGCATAACTACTGGTGAATAGGTAGGTACACAAAAACCGATGAAATTTCAAAAGCTCACTGATGGTATAAAATTAAGCAATTAATTTGCATTATGTATCTTCTTAAATATAAACGCAAGATACGCTCAAAATATATTGAAAATATCCGTTGTTGTGAATCTGTTCCATAGCAATTTATAATTTAACCCGTAAACTAGACATTTTAAAATACTTCTATATTTAAAACACAGACTTAGATACAATATCAGATTTCAACTTACATAATTGGCTGAATAAATTGTCTTAGTCTATGAATAAACTAACTGACAAATAAAAATCACGAGATAAATTATTTATTATTTTTAACAATCAATATTTATATGTGATTGAATCCCTAGAAATTATTTTTTTAAATTATCTTATAACTTATTTTGAATAAATGTGCACTTAGGTAATATGTAAGCGTAAGCGCTCCTTAAATAGCTTACCAATTTATATGGGCCGCCGCAGACGTGTTGAAATTATGAGAAACAAACTTCATATAAAAAAAGTTTTCGATTCACGCGAACGTAATCCATACAATATGTGAAGCGAAACGAGATGTCGCTTATTTTTTTAAAACCTTCGAGACATGCCATAAATGGTGCTTATTGAAATAGTGGAAAAGATCGTAAAATTATTATGACAATTATACGATAGATGTCGTTGGGCATATTGAATATATTATTATGTGATTATATTATTTAATATATCAATATAAAATTAAAAAATATTTTTCTTAAGAAGGTAGGCTTTAAATAATCGCCTAGTATGGAGTCTTCGCCACTGGTATGCAGAATGGTTTATATTTTAGTGTCTTAAATTCCGAACGCATTATCACAGGGGCGGCTTCTGAGCCCGATATATTTGTGCAAAATACGTATTGTTTTCAATAATATTGTGTTAGCCTTATTTACTGTCGAGCTTTTGGACCCTCTAAATTAATTGAGAGATCAGCTGGTGCAGCTGCTTCATAACTCAAAATTTTTCATGAATTCTTTAAATTATCTTTTAGAGACTCCCACCCCTATCAATTTGGGGGCTACAGCACATTTAGCCTCACAGTAAATACAGCCTAGGAATCTTTTATACTTATACATACGTTGTGAAAAAATTATACGTGTATATGAAAATTCATATATATGGCGATAGTACAAAAAAGTTTCACAAAGTACAAACGGTAATTTAAAAAGAAAAATTACAGATCTAATCACATAACAATCGGCAAGGCATAGATCGACGCAACAGTCTCTGGTCCGGCCTGGTGTTTGGCTGAAAATCATCCACGAAGACTTACATATATATGACTCCACGACGTACTCCGTAGTATGAATGTCACCACACTCGCAAGTGAGGACTCTTCCCATCTAGAATGCCTACACTGGATTCGGTTCAGACACGGCACCCCTACAAAACCGCTAGGGCATTGCCGCCCAGACATTGCATCCAAACCAAATGCGCCCGTACCAGTGCTAAGTACCGCCTAGACAAAACCGCCCGCAAAAAATACAAAAATATATTATAAAACAAGTGCTTTTTTGGTTTTTCGAATTGCGTATCAATAGAAATTTACATAGTTACGATAATCAGTGTAATTTGAGATTTTATCCGTTGGAGCTGTTAGTAGGGTAATAACTTAAAATCATCAGCTTTTAACACTTAGTTATTGACATTCTATAGTAGTATTTCTAATTTAGAATATTTAAGAAGTTTACCACACAATATTGAAATTTAATTTTAAATAATTTATATTTTTTGATATCTTCATTCATGTCTTTTTATTTGTGTAAGTATCTAAAATAATGTAATATTTTATAAAAATTGTCTCATTTTTAAATTATTTTGGCAGCGATGTCTGGGCGGCAATGTCTATGCGGTAATGTCCGGGCTGTTTTGTCGGGACCTCACTCATACAGGATAGGGTTCCACTAATAACACGCAGTATAAATGTACATATTATGTTCTGTATTGCTACGTCCATAGAGGTATTAAATAAAAAGAGGGGCAAACAATCGGCATCCTCATACAACTGAATGAAGCAGGCCAACAATAGCCGCCAACTTACGAGAAATAGCGAGGCGATAAAAAAAATGCAGGGCATCATGGAGGATTTACTTTGGTCATTATAACGTACCCGTATATTTAATAATGTTAACGTTAATTTTGCCGCAAATTGATTATCAGCCTGCCTCACCATACTTTTTTATATAATCTGCCTGCTTCACCATACTTTCATATAACTTGTCGCCCCTAGGCCACGTCCTTGCACATTGTCTTAACGCAGAGAATTAAGTTGGTAACTAGGCTTTATAGATGAGAAAAATACAATACATCATCTTTTCGGATTAATAATTTTGTAATCATAAATAAAAAAGTTGTAGTCATGTGGGCAGTTTCAAAATTATTAAAGTATTATGAAATAAAAACTTTTTCCTCGGCCTCAGTTTTATATGCAAGAAGTTTTTCTAAAAGTAAGATTGTTTGCTAATGGGAAGGAATGTCCTCGCGTAAACCAATGATTGGAGACGTATTTTGTCAGATCGGCAGGTTGGTTCAATGTACACATATGGAGGTCATTGGTGACAAAAAACTGGTTTAAGTCAACCACGATTAAATTTATTCAATGTTACGAAATTGCGGGAGTTGGTCTTTCCTGCATCACAGCGATTAGCAGATTAAAAGAAGTATGTGCAAAGCTTATAGATATATTACAGAAAAAAAAACTGTCATTGAGTTGTCAGCATATGTATCTACAATTCTACACTATCTACCATAATATTATAAGCAATAATATTTACAATCAAACTCTTTAATATTCATCGAATATAACTGTTTATTGATAGTAAGGTTTATGAAGATACTAATACCCGTATTCGTGAAATATATGGAAAAACAAAAGTATCCACCAATAAAATATAGATATAAAAATCTCTTAAAAAATATTAATATTTTATAGCAAAAATATATATCATAATTAAATATAGGTATACATAATATATGTAAACCGCTAAATTGATGAAGGTATGATAATAATATAGCAGTGGTGAAAGGGTGGAGGTAGGCTGTTAAGATCCGACATAAATAGTTTAACATACATATTTGTTATCATTGAACCGGCTACAATTTTCAGATAGTTTTCGTTAGTTTTTTTAAATCCAATTAAACCCTACGTGAATCCAGCCATAATAGATAATAGGCAAAAATATTCGTATATCTATAAAATATCTAAAATTATGCCATGGAAATCATACATCATCATAATATAGAAGAATAGTTTTTATATATTGCGGTTTGATTCAGGCAGGGCTTAATGATTTTAAAAAAAAACTATCTAGCACCACCTGTATCAGATACCTATGTATTCTCAATTCAACAAAAACAAATAAATATGACTGAAAAATTAATTAATACATAATATTAATGTTACCAATTTCAATACCGAATATATCGGTATTGTCTGATTTTTAAAACCGGTATTTCGGTATCGAAAAATACTGTGATACCGGGTTTTAAATACCGGTATTGCAATCCCTAGTAAGTTATATGCCCGTTGCTATAGAGAATATTAATAAATATGATTCCGTACATCGGTGGGCATCTTAGTATGCGCGAGGACATTGAGGTAGGTACGTGTGAGTTTGTTTATCTTGTACTATTAAAACCATCTAGATTATGAAATGAAATTTGGCAATGTTCTTAATTTTAGAACGACAACGTTTAAACTAATACTATTTTATGTAAGAGAGATTGAAAACTGACGAGTAGTGCAACACGGTATGGAAAAATGTATGCTGGGCATAACGCGAAAAGACCACAAAATAAACCAATGGGTAAGGGGACAGAAAATATTACGCGGTGTGACAAAGGTCGAAAAACTGATACATTGGCAATTGGTAAATTTTGTCATACAGGAGTTGGTACCCAACAACCACAGAGACGACCTAAGAGCCACTGGATTGCTGACGTTACAAATTTTGGCTGATGTACGTAGCAGTGAATAATGAGGAACCGATAATAGTAAATGGCCCCGGCTGATGATTAGAAAATTAGTGACATAACATCGCGACCAGCATTCATCATTGTCGCCATTTCTGAAATTTCGATTTCCCGATAGTTATTAAATTATTTCTAAATGACTCACGTATGTAAAAGTATGAAAGCTGCCTAATATAAATTGAATAATTATAAATTATAGTAAATATAAACTTAAATAATTTAATCGTTGCTCTATTGATGGTTAACTGAATTAATTGCCGCAACGCAGATACAGTGTACCTAGTAATATACTAGGTATACAGGATTTATATAAATATATTTATTAACATTGTTGATAATATGAGAAGATTAAATACTGCTAGTCTTTCGATAGATACTTGCGAATCGAGATGCCAGCTATCACAAATCTTACGCGCAGGTTGCATTATATTATATTTTTACATTTTTTTCACTAACCACTAAAATACCGTACCTATAGAGAATCGCGACATTCTATACATATCGGTTTACATATTGATTTCGAGTATGAGAAAAAACGGGATGTCGTAATGACAATACATCTTTCCTACAAAGTATACTGATCGTTCAGGCTTTTCAGGTCAAAAATATCAAAAATTCTTCATTGTCGACCTTTGTACGGCATGCACCCTGAAGACTCGACTGTTTTTATCGTTTTCTTCGTCAAAATTATTGCATGTTCACTGTCATGAGTGAATTGCAATTCCCGCCTAAAACATCAATGGTAAAGTGTGTAGGTATCTACTTATACCAGAACTAGACCGATAGCAAGTGGAGAGAGTAAATTGACCAACGAAAGCAGATGATAGCTTTCTCAATACAAATCCCGACCACGATGATAGCACAATATTGTGTTAGGTACTAGTATAAAAATTACATACTTACGTGATGTATTATAATATTTATAAGCATAACAATGAAAATAAGATAATATTGCTGATGAAACTTTTATTGTTAATTTTATAAATAAAATTTAAATTGGCCAGTGCCAAAATTTGAAATCGATTTAAACAATAATTTAAGCAGGGGTAGATTTTCCAACTAGAACAGAAGCGTTCGATCTTACTGGTGTATGAAACTTCACTTTAATTGCATTAACAGTTGTCAATTCTTGGTGAAAAGGCATCGATACCTTGTCAGTTTCATCGTCGCTTGTTATAAGACTAGTTGTGTGATTTTGTTTCATTTTCCATTTAAATCAAATAATATTTTTTGGTACTGTTCGGTTATACGGAATATAGCGGAAAACGCATTTTAAAAATAGCCGATAAACTGGATTATTTGTTAGGTTAACCTAACCAAACCTAAACTAAACTAACCCAAACTAACAAATAATCCAGTTTATCGGCTATTTTCAAAATGCGTTTTCCGCTGTATTCCGTATAACCGAACAGTACCATTTTTTACTATCGCCATATTATGTCGATAATTATATTTATATATTTAATCGATTTCAATTTTGTGTTATTATATTAATCGGTAAACCAAATTGTTAGTGTTTTTATGGCCATGTATATCTTACAAAAAAAAATGAAAAAGTTTAAGTACTACAATAGAAGCAAAGTCGAGTCTCGCATAAAACTGAAAAAATGCATTCTATAAGTATTATTGACATTTTTCGTATAATTTATTCTTCTTATACTAACACTCAACGTTATAAGTTATAAACACTGCTGGGTGACTGACAATGAGCAGGTGTGCAGATTTGCTGATGTTTGCCGGGTTCAATGAACTTTTAACTCAGCAGAAAGCACGTGACTCAGTTTTCCGAAAGCTTTATATTCAGCGAAACCTTTGTCAAAAGAAAGAAGTAAATATTACGACAAAACAAATTCCGATTCGTAGTACGAATATAACATTAGAATTTGCATTTATTTTGGAACACGATTAAAAAAATAATTGACGCAAGATACTGATAACAGAATGTCATTGTTTTTGGTCTATAATACACAATACAATTAAAACGGAAACGTGTATCTAAATATTGTTGCCACACAACTTTCAAATATAACCAAAGCTTATATTTTGAGTTCCTCTAAAACAGTGGTACCCAAAGTTGCTGGGCTCCGACCAATCTAACAAAAATTTCCAATCTTGGGACCCACGTCTGAGCTGTCTTAGAGAAAAGAGGGCATACATATTGGTAATGCTCAGATCCCCTAGTGGCGAGTCGTGGAACTACTTAATGCTGTCTTATTTGTTCTAATTGAGATAACAAAATATTTTTTATAAGTGTTACCAATATGAATGAAAGACTGTTGAAATAAGAAACACAACTTAAATAAAAAAAAATATTACTTAAATACCTACACCTGCAAGGTTTTTGTACAAAGTTATTTCAATTGGAAGGATGTATTTGTTTCTTATTTTTCTTCATTACAGTTTTAGCATCAACTTCAACTTTAGTTACTTTTAATCGCAGTGAGTTTGATATATCCAATTTATTTCGGTATTTAGTTTTAATGTTAACGATAGCCGAAAATCCGACCTCACGTAGATATGAGGTAGTAAAGAGGAGGAGGACTTTCATAGCTTCATCGAACAGGCAAGGATAATTATCAGCAACCGAGAGCCAGAATTTCGTTAACTGTTTACGATTGAAACTATTTTTCAGTGACGTATCTTCTGATATATCAATGAGTTCTTCACTTGCTTTTGTTGACATACTAGTTGGTAAGTCGTCTTGAAATGGGTTACAAATCCAACGCAACGAAGCAAACTTTTTCATCTCTTCCCCAAAATAGTCGTCAAAGGTCAAAGTTATTTAGTAACAGTGATAAATGACTGGAAATTTCAGACAGTACGTTCATCTTAGGCTGCACTTTGCGGTTTTCCATAATAAAAGTTTCAAGTGTTTCAAAACAATCATACTTGCCATTCTCAATACAACTTTTCCACAACATAAGCTTTTTCATGAACGCTCGAATTTTATCGTGAACTGCAAAAATATTTTTTTTCAATTCATGTATACAGTGGCGAGGGCCCACTCAATATTCGCGGTGGGTCGCGACCCATAGTTTGGGAAACCATGCTCTAAAAGCATTTGCGGTAAAGTTTTTAATTCATCCTTTAATTCGGATGTCCTTTATGTACATTTTAAGCAAACTAAATATGCGATCCATGTAATATTCATAGCATATTGTAACGGATGAACAATTTATATAATTATGCCCGCTATTGTTATCGATTCAATTGTAAAGCAGAGCAGCGCCGATAAAATATATTATATCCGTTCATGTTTAATATATAAATATATAGACAAGACAGATGAATAGAATTTTAAAATAAGCCTACAAATAATACTATAAATATAAACTAAGGAAAAGGGCTTTACAAATGAAACGGTTCTTCTTTAAATTATGTAGGCGTAATTACGCATTAGATTATGAGAAAATATGCACTTTCTTGACAAGCAATCATACGGAAGTCATCAAGATTAAATTAGTTACGTGGAAAATAATATAACAACCGGAATTATACAATCTTACATCATTTTCTAAATACAAAGTATGGAGGTAGGCATACTTAGCTTGTACAGGTTATTTCTGTTAAATAATAATAGTCCAGCAACTTCACACGCATATAAGCTTTGAATAAATTTGTATATAATAGAAAGGATAGAATAGCTATCTATTTTGTACTTTAATTTTAATACCTGACTTACTTTTATGAAATGACTGAGTTACAATAACTATGCTATTAACAACAGAGACATTAGTTAGTAAGAACTTAATAAGTAGAAAAAATGGTAAGCTACCGTAGAAACTAACGATGCCGTAACGTTCTCACGTGCGGCCACGTGATCTCCACCAAGGTCACGTCAAAAATGATATAACGCATCACGTGAAAGTAGTCCCATCTCATCATCACGATGGCACGCATGGTAGATTCGGCCCGAATGATGCAGCGAAAGCGGGCTGGTTCACGGCAAACAGTCATTCTCCGTAATGCCACTTTACAAGCGTCGATGCTTTTTTTGCCTAATGATGTGTATGGAAAGTGAAGGCTATTCTTCAATCGTCGCTGGCCTCAAATCAGAATAAAAAATATAATATAATAATGAACTTTCAAAACATTTAATTTAAATTTGTAATAGAAAACAAAATCACCTGTGGCATGAACATTCTACACGTGGGGGCATTACGATTCGGAGAATGAAATCAAGTACAAGACAATTAATGCAATATTCATCTACCGAAATGTATCTCACAGTGACTATTCAATGATAATAATTATAGTGTGGCTTTTATACATCCTGCTTATAAGCTGGTATGAAAACATAATATTGGAGAAAGAACATCTTGATAATGAACTGAATACGGAACTTCGTTACAATCTAAGTTAAAATTTATTAAGTTAATGATGTGAATTTACTCAGATGATGTTTCAGTGTAGTATGCGTGATTTCTTGAGTATGCAATGTACTGTTTGATTCGTATGAACAAAATACCTCATAGTTATCTATTATTAAAAAAAATGTCATTAAAATCTTTACAACTTAAACCACTTGTGGATCTAGTAACTGGTCCATCCAAGCCATCCAATGTGAAAAAATAATTTACAAAAATTACAAGATAAAAAGAACTTTTTATATACCACGTTTTTAAATTTTATGTTGAATCATATAAACTTGACAATTCTATATATTAATAAATACTTTTTTTGTACTTGATAAAAATACTGAATAAATATAGTACCTATACTGAAATGTCATTTTGACATTTCATATTGATTTCCATAGTAACGCACGTATATATTAATAATTTAGTTGCTAGGACCCTCTTAGCAACCAATAATAGTGTTTTACTTTTTACGATTTTTTTCCCGAAATAACTTTCCATACAAAAGAGAATTAACTGAAAACGAATTCAATTCCGCTTAAATATGGTTAAAAGTATTAAAAGAATGAATTGTCATCGTGTTCTGATATATTCTAAAAGTTTCAAACGTCTAGCTAGTCGGGAAGTTAGTTAAAAATCGATTGCAAGATTTGTATTGGACAAACAAGAAAAAAATTGTACAGTACTAACAAGAATACGAGCTAATAAAAACGTGGTAAAAATACAAATGGGTATACATAAAAATAGGTGCTATGAATAAAGTAGTATATCCAACCATTTTAGCACTAAAAGTTACTTTGATAAACTTAAGAAAGCCATGTGATCATAGTCCTGGAAGTGGTGGTATTATCAATAATTACTGTAAAATACCCTAAAGCGATAGAGATGTAAAATATATTTTCACAAAAAATGACAATCTCTTGTCAATAATATTTTAATGGTTTCTGTTTATGTAATGAAAATTAAAACACATATTTAGGACTAAACTAGTCCAAGGTGTAGGTCATAGGGTCCCTGGCCACATCATTGAATCTGCGGCCGCCTGCGACTACGAACAACATAACAATAACTGGTTGAATAGTAAAACACCACGGAATCCTAATAGTTATTAATGAATATAATATGTAGGCCTCAGCAGTGATTTATTCACAGCCATCTTGTATTTTATGAATACAATTATTGAAAATCAATTTGATTCGACAATAATTTTTAGACTGCATTTATGATTATTATACAAAATGAAACAATATAAAATCAACGTCGAGTAATGATGCTGCCAAAGACCTGCAAGATTATTCTTTTAATTGAAAATTAGCATTGCCAAATTTGAAAGAAACAACAGCATAAGGAAAAATTCGTCACAATACAAGCGAGATAATCAACCTTGAACTATCGATACTTCATTTTGTAAAATACAACCACAATAAATAATTGGAACGATGTTACTAGTTTTTTAGATTTTGAAAACATGATTTCGAGATAACAGAATTGAATCAAAACAAGCGAGGCTACATAGTTTATCTATAATAATTAGGAATGTATGTTGTGTTCTGACGTGTAATCCATACATAGGAATTTTAATGTGTTTTCCTTATTACACCAATAATTTAATATGCCATTGGATAACATATTTATATTTGACCTACATGATAGTGTGCAGTCTAAAATAAGCATTTGATGACCATGTAGGTATGTAGAAAAATTGTAAGTATTGAGAAAGACAAGCTATCAAAAACTATATATTATTATACATGACAAAGATAGTGATATATAGTCTGAGATAAGCGGTGGCAAACCTATGGCACGCGCGGAAATTCTGCTGACACGTATAAGAATAAAAATGTAGAACCTCAAATGTCCCTTGATTTTAAAGGGACATTTGCGACAACGTGGGCATTCGACTTGGATTCTGGACGGATATTTTTTGGTGGCGAGCACAAAAGAAAGAAAGCTAAAAATCCCTCGCCTTGGAATCTGGCCGGAAAATTATTTTAAACTGTACAAATTAAAACAGCTTTGATGAGAAAAAATGGATGGAAAGGCGCTTTCGACCTAGATTCTGCACAGATTTTTTTGAGGAAAAAGCGTTAGGTCAAAGCTAAAAATGACATTCATAATTTTCAAAAAAATCCCTTGGCATGCCACCATTTATCGCATTTACCCATTTATTATGTTATAAGTATTACCGGTCTAGCTATGAGCCATAATGAGTCAAATCTATATTAAATGATTTATATAATATAAGATGATAAATTTGACAATTTAAAGTCTCGGTACCTATGCATTTAATTGTGTTATTTTACTGAATATCACCTATTGCTCTTTGTACTAATCCAGAATTCCTTCTAAATAAATAATTGCGACGAAGCACGTCATACTATTTTTATATATGTACTAATTTTCCTGAATAGAGTGTCGGTAAGTAGTACATATTATACAACTTTAAAAATTATATTTCTGAAAAAAAAATTTACTACAAGAACATATTTCGTCAAAATTATAGTATTATACTATAATTATTATAGTATGGTTTAGAACTCAGGTTCGGTACTCAGAATGTCATACAAAATAAAAAAAATCAAAATAGTCGAATGACAGTTTTCAGAAAAAAAAATATTAACTTTGTGTAAGAAATTTAAATATGAAATTATGACAATGTTTGTATTGTCAGTTAATAGAGCCAATTCTTTTATAAAATCTTTCCTTTCATAATACTTTCATAAAGTAAGTAATAATTATTCATCAAAGCAAATAGGTATGGAAATATATAAAAACAACATCCTCAAAAATAAAAAGTGTTACTAGTGCACCTACATAATAATGTATACTAGGCATAGAGATATTTTGTAATCAAATCATATGTAACTATAATAATATTTAATTGAACATATACGTACACGACAAACGAGAATTCGCAATATTACGCCCAATTCGACATGGGCATAAAAAGTCCCGTTGTAATAATACACGTAGTTGTGATTGGCTGCCAATGATTAATATTAAATATTATTTAATTAGAATATTTCTCAAACAAAATGCTGTGAACTGAGTAATAAAATGGTATAATTTTGAAGACAAAATATACTGCCATAAATAAAATTATAATAAGACAATTTAGGCAGAAGAAATTAATATTCCGTACGCAATTGGCAGTTAAAAAATGTGGTCGGTGATATAAAAGTTATGTGGAAAAATAACGTTTCTTTTCAAATAATTATGTTATCTTAATAAAATATTTTTTCTATGCCGCATAAGAGTACCTACCTGTACCTAATGATAATTGTGTCGCATGTAAAAATATCTGCAAGAAAGTGTAGCGATTGCCTTTTATAAGTATGATTTGTAAGCAGAGCAGTTTTTGCTGAGAAATAAGTATGTAGGTAGGCAATTACACTATTATAAGTAGCATACATTCGAAATTGATTGAATATTCTATAAATACCTTCGGATTTCCATGTTTTTGGGTTGTGTTTCTCACGTTTGTGTAATGTACCTCCCGATTAATTGAGATGGCGAGTTGCTATTAAGAATTCCAAGGAAATTAAATCAATGTTTTTCGTAAATATTTTATTATAAAATTTCGGAACTCTTTGAGAAATCATTTATGAGATTCATCGATAATTCGAGATTTATTCGAAAACTATTCACACGTTTGAAATGTAGGACGTAGTTCTACTAAAAAACCCAAACTCCATCTTAAGAAACACAGCGAAATATATTAGACTTATCGCGGAGTACGCAAAAATACTTAAAACTAAAAGGAAGATAATTGCTATAATTGCCGAGATGAGAATAGTTGTTACTTATGGATCTGAGAGAAAACTTACAGTCTTTTAAAAGAAATGCAGATTGTTACCGGCGTGGCGATGTACCAAAAAAAAATCATCTTTGAAACTGATAGGAAGAAAATGGAATTCTCTAATTTTGACAAGTATGCATATTCACACGAAAAGCGCATTACCACCACATGCGTGAAAAAGATCACCAATTTTGTGATAATATGACATATTATGAAACTCCATACGCAACATACCTACCTATCGTCCGTTTAAACCTCTAAACTCGAAAATCCCAGTGCCCCTCACCATGAGTATGATTCATTAAAATATTATTTTCACTGTAGCTACATATAATATATACCAATTAACAGTGTGGGTTAACGGAACTCTGTTGGTATATTATTGTCTGCTTCCACTAAAAGTGAACGACGAAAAACAGAGATCGACAATACTCACATAGGGAATGTTATTTTGTGAAGTATTGTTTTAAAAGCAGCGCGGGATTGTCAAGCCCAGTGGTCTTAACTCCATTCCAATAGCCAATTATGGATATAATATTATAATAATATTACGTATGTGCATTTGATATACGTACTTAGCATGGTATAATTATTATAATTACACCAACATATGTTACGTAGCAATCGTAGACAGTTTTTCTCTTACATTAAACGTGAAAGGTAATTGAAAAAACCTTACATTCGTAAGTGTGCGGAAGTAATTAATTTTCCGACGTGTTTTGGTGGAAAGGACGGAGATACTTATTATCATAAAATTTTATAGTAAAATAATATAATCGTGGAATTAAAAAAATTACAACGACCTTCAGGGTAGTTATCTTGTTCGTTAATTGAAGTACCTAGGTAGTGTTTTCTCTGTCAACGTCAACCTGAAAGTTATCTTCCTAACCGCATAGTATAGATAGCGTAAGATTAAAAAACACTTTGTATATCAACAACGATCAGTGGGTCTATTCTATACACAAGGCTGCATTCGGTCCGCTACAATATCCAAAACCGCATCTCAAATTTTGAACTTCGATTTTCTCAAAACATACAAACATACTAAACAGGACATACAATATCTTTGCATTAAACCTATACCACATGACGCCTTCAAGAACCCTTGTCTATCGCCAGTCTCCTTGCATCTTCCCGGGAAACGCCAGCAAAAGTTATAATGGTTTTAAAACAATGTTCTTTATTAAGACAAATTTTGTGTCGTCCCGAAAATGTGTTCATATCATGAAAAAGCTGTCAACATAAATAAATGAATTATCACAGAATTAACAAAAAACTTTGCTTTAAAACTATTGAAGTTATACCACGTAAACGCAAATTCAATTAATAATGAAAATTTATAACTATGAAAGCATTGGTAATGAAAATATTATCATCCTATGACACACCCAAAAAATACAAGTACAAGTGAAATGCTTTTGAGAACTTATTATTATACACCCACTGCGCTAATTGCGGTAAAAATAAAACTCAAAAATTCTGATTACATCCGAAATGTTATCCAACGAGCAAGCGAGTCGGTACTCGCAAGTACGGGCACTTCGCATTTGGCACCATGGTTTCGAGGCAATGAGGTCGGCAGTGAAACCAGCAAGGAAAGACACCAGACATCATCACCCACATTCGCTATTGCCCAGTGACGTGAAGAAATTTCGCGACCCCAGAGACGACAATAAACATATCAACATTATCTACTTTAAGTTCGCAACCGTGGAAGATCTCGATAGCCAGTAAGAAATAGATTGTTTATTTTATAATTATATTTTCCGCATTATCGATAATTAAAATTCACTAAACCACACAAAAATTAAAAACCATACCTACTGTCTTTGGATGCATTTTAAAAGGCGTGCGAATAACGACCATTGACATTATTAAATTTACTAATACTAAAATAACCACTTTATGTGACCACTTTTGGTTGAATAAGGATTAGTGTACTTGGTATTCGATTATATTTTTTATTCATATTGCGCTTGTTAACATAAAACTAAATTTAATAAAATAGTCGCGGTAGAAAGTAGAAATTTAAGTCATATTAAATATGTATCCTATTCTTAAATTAATAAAATGAGTAATGTGTTCGTCATGACTCGAATGATTTGGCTGTCAGGCAGCAGCCTTTTCCGCAGCTAGGTTCCAATTTCTTCGTATTCAACATCATGGCATAATATTATGTTCTTCGTTGTCTGCAGTTTTTTAGCCATGCCCCCACATACTGAAGCGGGCTCCGAGGCCAAAGTTTTTGGCAGGCCCCCTATCGCTAAGGTTAAGGAAAGTGTGATGCTCTCTCTGTACTACAGCAATGTTTACAAAATGGTATTCCGCAGAAACCCAAAGTAAAATTGAGGATTCCGTGTATTTTTAGCGATTTTTTGTATGTTTAAATAAAATTTTACAAGTGCATTTTCATTTAATTACATCGATCATCATATCACATCAAATTGCATCGCACAACCACGTTATTTTTAATGTGAATACTCTTGAAGTCCATAGTCCTAACGTTGGAAGCCAGAAAACAACGTAGATGCCCTACTGCTAGTACATAATATCTGCTTCAGCATCTAAAAAATTGGCATACCACATTTTCCAGTTTGTCGACTTATAACGAAAGACACTTTGGTGAACATTTTCGCACAGAATCATAAGTGCATAATTAAAAAGATATATATTTACCAATGTATCTTAACTAAGTAAAATACAATAGCAGTTTGAATCTCATTTACGAAACTTATAAAATGTTATTTAAAAAAATACGACATGTTTTCGTCTCTCCTAAAAAGTTACTAAAAATGAAATTCGCTGTATTTAAGTGACGTTGTATTTTTAGCCCAGGTTTCCTGTTATAATATATAACTTTACTTAAGCTTGTTTAGTTTAGTTCCAATTTTGGTGTTATCGTCTTTTTTAATCCGCCGTCGTTGACTATTAAGTAACGCCACTGTAAGAACTATCATTCACTTTACCATTTTATATTCAAGTGTCGTACGTACATTTTTTGTCCATATTGAATGCTGAAAATGTCTCATCATGACCTACTATTTTAGTGCTTTATTTTGTGCAATAAGTTGTATTGTGTTAAAACTAACAATGCGCACTTTATATATAAATGTATCGATAACAAAATAAATAGTATTAGCTAAGCCGCCAAATCGTATGGTAGAATTAGGGTTGATTTGAAAAGTGGATAGGTACCCACCTGCTTAAATAATTGAGGGGGTGACACCACAACGATTGCAAATGAAATAACGTAATTATTTTGAGCAAATTTACATCAAACCTAAAACTTTAAATTGCTTTTTTCATAATGCATATATTTAAAAATAGTTAGCATGATTGTCTGATACGGTTGTGGACACGATAATTAGACAATGGCTGTTACGATTATTTATGCATGGTTAAGCCATTTACATGTGCAAATATATTATTCTGTAACAACCGTCAGAAAATTGTCCAGCATGTTATTGTAATATTTTGGATAATTGAGATTATTTGCGTTATACTTACAGGCTACTAACTATTAATATTTGGTAAAATCATAGAAATATACGAGTTAATAAGTTGAAACTCTGCTATTTTAATAGAGATGGTAGCAGTGTTGACAATATACCGACATTATAGTATGGTTAGACTTGTATTATGATTTATGATGATATATTTTTAATCTACTATATCTAATAAAACTGATCACAGTAGCGGCTAATATCAGAAAATATTTTTTAATTAAGTACCTACAAATAATAATTAGAATTGGAAATGGACATAATATGTATGAGTATCTATGTAGATTGTGGTTAGTTATTATATAGAATAATTTTGGAACAAATGCCATTGCAAAATGTACACACAGAGCTCGAAATGAACTGGAGCGCCGTTACGGTTCATTCAATTTTTTTCATATTCAAATTCAAATTTATTTATTTTACATAATAATGAACATGACAAATTATAAATTCAAATAATTCACGACATGACATAAAGTAAGATTTCAAATAAAAATTCAGGGTAATGTGAGTAAATAATACAATAATAAAATAAGAAAAATAAAAGTACATGAAAGCACACAGAGTGAACTAGGTCTTAGGCTGCGAGCAGACGGCAAAAGCGAAGTTTCGGATTCATCCGCCAAACATCGTTTGCGGGTCGAATGCGTTTCGTTTGCGTGTCGTTTGCGTTCGTTTGCGTCGATATGTCGACGATGCTGGTCAAACATTTGGACAGAGAAAACACAGTTTTCAAGGGGATTCATAAACACTTTTTTTAGTAGTGCACTCCCGCTGCGAGCGTATTTATCTCTCAGTACAGTAGCGTACAAGGGTAAATAAATAAATATAAAAATATCAGTACCTACCTACATAAATATTGTATTAGACCTACCAGTGGCGAAGGGTGGAGGTAGGCTGTTAAGATCCGCCATAAATATTGCACACTAAGCTTTGTCAGTCATACATACTTGTTTTCATTAAAATAAGACTACATTTTACAGATGGTATTGGTTAGTTTTTAAAATTCAATTAAACCCTGCTAAAACCAAGCCATAATAGATAATAGTCAAAAAATACTCGTATATCTATAATATATCTAAAATTATGCAATTAAATCATACATAAATTTGGATATTTTATAGATAGAATAATATTTTTTATCTATTATAGTTTGGTTTAGGCATAGCTTGATGAATTAAAAAAAATGAACCAACAATATGTGTAATACGTACTTATTCTTAATCTAACGAAAACAAATAAGTAAGAATGAAAAAATGTGCATAATTTTGTCATATCGCCTAAAATATACCAATACTATTATGGTTTGGTAAGATAGGGTTTAATTGATTTTTAAAATCTAACCAATACCATCTGTAAATTGTAGTCTTATTAAAATAAAAACATAAGTATACATTTGACTGAAAAAGGTTAATGTGCACTATTTATAGCGGATCTTAACAGCCTACTTCCACCCTTCGCCACTGGTACCTACATTTATTTTCCCACTTTTGCTTTTTTTGGAACTGGACTGTTTTATATCGAAAGCGTTTTGAAAATTACCTATCATTGAGCCTTTTATGTATCATCATAAACTTTGTCTGATTAATAATATCAACCGAGGGTACTTGATGGAGTTTGAATTTAAATTCTAATTAATTTAAGTTTTGTACTATTCCATTTGGGTATTTTTTTGCTACCAGGCTTTTGCCTTTCAGCATCTTGCGCACTCGCCGATGGCAAATACACATTGACATCAAATTCTAGCTTATTAATTAAGAGGTACAATAAAAAAAGATTATAACTTAATACACGAAGAAAGGGTAAAAACCTTATTACCTAGATACCTGCTAAGTAAAGGATTAAGTATAAAAACATAATATTTTGAATAATTTGATTATTTGCAGTGTTTCTAAAAAACCTGTATTAATAAATAATAATAGTAAAAAACTTAAATTCAAACTCCATCAAGTACCCTCGGTCGATAGCATTAGGTCGATAGTAGTAACTCATAAAACAACGTCCACCTAAGTTCACCCTCCCGTAAGTGGAATATAACAATATGCGAAGCGATTTGATTAAACATAGTCATTGTCATGATAACCCCAAAATTATCGCTGTCGCGTGGAACGTAGATTTTATTATCTGAGATAATAGACCATATAAAAAATCCTACACACTTATTTTTATAAAACAGACTTGCATACAATTATTTGATAACTTTGTTAATAGTTTTGGAAAATTATCAAGTGCTCCGGTTCGTGAAATTCTCTATTTTATCGATCTATATGTGACTATAAAATAATCTGCGAAAATCTGCTTAAACGAATCTCTGATTGAGGAGGGATGAAAGACGGTCATTGAAAAATCGCTAATATTTTCATATTTCGTTTTAGTTAGATACAACGGGGCAAGAGGCTGCCTGGGGAAAGTCACAACCCAAATACAAAGTTTTCGAATATCCGATTTTAACTAGATTACATAATATCATCAAAATGGTTGTAAATAATTACGTTGATTTTTATTGTAAAGTCAAGGCGCACACTAGAATAAAATAAGTATGTACGTCCTTATGACGTTAAATTCTAATCACGTGTACCTACATATTTTAATATAACACACTTGCGAAGCTATTCTATACACAAGGCGACTATCGACGGTAGTTTATCATATTATGTATATATTGAGGCGGTTAATTGTTACAATAAGTTAACCATCTAAATTGTCAAAAAGTGCTATGTTTTAACAGCCCTTCTCTTGAGTGTGTTAACTTTTAGAGCGAGATATACAGTTTTCACAGTTAAGGTTTATACGGTTAACTTATTGTAACAATTAACCGCCTTAATACATAAAAATGGTTAAGTGATAATATTTACCACTTTATTATATATGATTATACCTATTTGTCGCCTTGTGTATAGAATAGACCAACTGATATCGATTAGTGATTACGTATAGATTTAGATATCATTGATATTTCAGACATCAAATTAAAATATTTAAATACATTTTAAATGGTATGCCTAGGTACCGACTTACTATCGCTTTACTGGCTTTGTATAATCTAAAGAATAATAAATACCTATATCAAGTTAGGTAGTAGGTATCTAATATTAAACTACAAAATATCTGCAAGTCATCGGTCATTAGGAAGTTGCTTTCTCCGTCAATGATGCATCACTTTCATCTCAGCTAGATTATTTAAAAAAATAATTTTACTATATCCTGAACCACAATAGTATGTACCTATCTACAAGCATATTCAAATATAAAACCGAATAGTATGTACCTATCAGTTATAATAATAAATTTATATAGTAAACAACTGCCATGTTCATATAAATTATAAAAATATTCGAATCATCAGAATACTTAGTATTTAACCGATCCATGAATTAAATATAGATTATTTATAATTTAAACCGGAATCCATTGGAAAAAATAATAGAAATTGTATATTTTCACTTCATTATTTTGTGGTCAACTTCGTAAGCGAAATTATGATAAAATTTATTGTGTATTATAATGATACTAGTATTAATAAATTGATAGACAGCGGAAGAGACTGTTAATTTTCTAGATAAGCCAAATATGCATAATAATATAATATTATGTTATTATGATAGCTGTTCTTTGTCTGAATGTGAAATAAAGAACTCTTTTATCATTATTATTATTTATATATTTTTTTAAATTCTCTATATAATACTCAATGCAATTATAATATGTAACTGTTTGTTTGCTATAATAAAATTTTAGAATAAATTATGCGAAAAAACTGATATAAGTGTTATTAGAAGTAGTTTGACCTTTAAATGATAACGATATTCAGATTGTTATTTGTGTTTGCAATCAAAATAATACATACATTTTACCAAACCTATTGTACAAAATATGTACCTACTTATTATTTCCCAGACCTATGTGTTATTGCTTTTATTCGTGATCTAATTAATGTGATACCTAGTTAATTTTTAACGTTTTAATATTATTACATATTTTTAACACAAGTAAAATTTAAATTTAAATGTTTACAAACGTGAGAATATATTTATTTTGTATTTTCACAGGTAGATTTAAAGATGATTTAAAAAGTTTAAACAATCGTTCGGATATGTTTTCTGTCATTATTGACAGAAACTGTTATTTTGCTTAATTAACTGTCTGATATAATATTATATTACCTACTAATTTATAAAATATTATTATTATGAGTAGGTATATAATAATATTAAGTAGATAATGGATATGTATAAAGAAGTGTTTGACCAGTCGCATACCTCAATAATTTCTTGACTCTATAAATAAGTAGGACACAATTACTAGTAGCTGACAAATGGTATGAGGCGTTAAAAGTGACAAAATGAGAAATCATGTAGGCAAATGAAATCACGAAGACAATATGAATCGAACATGTTTTTAAGTTAAACAATTTGCAAACTAAATTTTTAAAATCTGTATAATGAAATAGTTGCGATCATCGATTCTGTGTGAAAATGTGGATTCACAGTAAAGTTGTATAAATTCTAATTGCTCTTATCACTGCCTACGCAAATTGTCCGTTGTACAAAAAAATGACAATGCAGTTTTATTATTGTTGTTAATTGTTGATGATGGGTACTAATTTTGGGGCTTATGAACAATGACACGAAGCTTCAAAATATAAACAAAATATTTCCCATATCAGTAAACGTCATTTAATACGATAAACAAAACAAAACAAACATGTCAGTTGGATAATTTAATAAAAAAAATATGTGAAGGAAATACCTATGTGAACTTTTAATTTGCCAGTAGACAGATGACATCTGTGACACACAGTAATCCAATAAAGAAAACTTCGAACAAAGTGTTTAAAATCACAGAACTACTACGCGAACACCATCACCGGACACTTTGATTTCATTACTGAATTTTATTTATTTTTGTGACCGATTCTAATATTGCCAGATACACCAGTAAAATTTCCTTTCATTTCCAGAGACACTGGCTGTGTATTGCGTATTAAAGCGATTGAACGCTTGTACAGCTGAAAATACTCAATAGAGAATATTTTAAGAAAAATCCGGATCAAAAAATGACAATACATTACTAAACTTATAATTAACCCAACATATTTTGCACTTAAGGTACCTACCTACTTTACTATTTTATAAAACTAAATTTGAAAGTACGATAAAATAATAAATATCTAATTTTGTAGATAGTAATAAGACTGTTCTATTGTATAGGTACTTAATTTTAGTAAAAGAGTAATAATTTGTATGGATAGGTAGTGACTTAGTTTTCTCTTAACTTAGAAGTTCTTAAAAACTTATTCCTGCGTGTAGCATGGCAGCACTAATAAATTACACTGAAGTGGGCTGTAAAACGTATCTATGGTACGAGTTACGCATGCGTAGAAATATTATTTCTGGCGGGATATTTAACGAAAACTGACGAAACATTATGCATAATTATATCAAAAGGTTTATCTACTCACTGAAATGCATAAATACACTGTATGATGGATTGCTGTGTACATACAACACTGTGACTGCCAACATTATATATACTCAAGTAGAAAATAATTTAAATTATTATTATTTAAATAAAAAAGCGTTTATTTGTATTACTGAATAAATAATATGTGTATTATCAGTTAAAACATCACGTCATAATTACTATCGATCATTACAAGAACGTACTTTGGCAGATTAATAAAAAAAATCAAGAGATAAGACCTTTAAGTAAACTGGAAACAGAACTATTATACAATAACATACATTATTATTGTAACATTATTATAAAATGAAAATAAATTGAGACACATTTTTTTAATTGGCTCTACAATTCGATTAGGATCTTTTTTGTTTTTACAAGATATTAGCCACTTGCTCAATTTATTAGGTCAATATTCTGCGTGTAAATATACCTACATTAAAAAACCAACATTTATTTTTCGCCAGACCTGGTATTCGAACCCGGAATCTCGACAGTATAGGTAGATACGTTACCGCCCAGTCATCGTGTGCGTGGGGGACACATAATATAACTAATCATTTTTAATAATATCCCTTTGTAAATAAGAGTGGTCGACGTATGTACCTACATAATTTCAATTTGAATGACGTCATTATTATTGTCCGGGTCCGTATCCTCAGTACTGAGTGTAAATATAATAATTGTTGCAGACACAATAATGGGAAATTCATTTGTAAATTAGTTACACATCCTGCATAGTCTTCATATAGTTATACAATTATTATACTACTTACCGTTTTTTTAATATATGAAAACATTAATTTACTGGGTAGTCATTATTAATTAGGTAATATAATAATGTCGTTACAAATATATCCTACTTTGGAAAGGAAAGGTTAAACTTTGGTTGCCTACGCCACTGGTGTTTTACAACGTAGTATTTCACCCCTATTTTAGATTAAGCTGTTTAGTACCTACATAATTTCGGAACAATAATTTAAAATATTTTTTATTTACATCACAGGTGTAGGGTACCTTACATCAACCAAATCGAGGGTACAATATTATTATTGGGGTGTTTTATGGAGCGATGGTAGTTGGTACCAACATCGCCAGCGAATCAGCATGGACTCAGTCTGATAAGTATATTTATACCGCAAGGACGTTAATAGTGTTGCTGCCCTCTGTCACATCTACAATAAGAGGTAGGCTATTATTTACAATATAGTTAGTAATAAATTAAAATTGTGTACCAAATTAGTCAGGCAATGAAACTAATAGCTGTGCTGAAAATATAAGATATTCATTTATTTTATACACACGTCACAGTTAAGTACATGAAAATTCACACGTTTTATGATAGGTAGAATTATTATAATGCATTTAAATGTATTTTTAAGCGTTGCTAATTGGTAGAAATAATGTGATATAAACCATAATATAACCGATTAATGTGGAAGGCATTAAGCCGGTGACTTTGAAAAGACATGAAAATTTGGATTGATTTAATTTCCCACTTGAATACTATATTGTATATGTTTTTTTATGTAAAATATAAACATCGAGTTATTACGTATATCATAGAGGTGTATTAATTAAATATTAAATCTCAGTTCATAAAATACGTTTACTTTCACGGTGTCAGAATAGTATTGTATTATAATGATATTTTTATATTTTTGAAAATGTGTAATTAAATATCTTTATGTACATACTACATTGTATTTTTATTATTATCATTTTAATATGTACTTACACTCGAATTGTATTATTTCTTTTTCAAGAAACACTGACTTAATCTATATATTATTAAAGTTGATTGGGAATACAATATTATCGTAAGTGTCTGCATATTATTAATCAAAATATCATAACGTACTTATACAAAGTCGTACCAACACAATTTTGTCATATTGTATGAATTGATATAATGCTTATTAGGATATTGTGCATAAATATTTTTTAGTTATCTAACGTTTTGACGAATAGTAGTATGTATTTACGTAAGTTACGTCACGTTGTTTCCATGGCAACGCTAACAAACTACAGTACCTAGGCAGTGAAACGTTTCATGCACCCTTTGGATACTGTTTGATATGTAAAACTTAATCGCCGGTTGAAATCTTTTATTCAGCCTGTCATCAAAATAATAATATGAAAACAAACATCGGAAAGCACTTTCTACGTATATTCGACTGGACATTATAACCATTATATTATCTGTTTTACTAACGACTAGGTATCACGAAATATAAGTACATATTGATGTATTCAGGCCTGGACTTAACATAGGGCTAAATAATTATTTGGATTATACTTCAGATTACATAGGGTTTAATTGACGGGGGATCGAAAACAGAGACTTGAAAATATGGTTAATTTATGAGTATAAAAATCTGTTTCCCAAATTGCCACGAATGAAATTCATACACACAAAACATCGATTATGTTTTCCTTCGATGTCAATAGGGATGGAAATGTTAATTTTCTTTGATTTTAATAAAATAATAGTAGGTATGTGATTTTTACAACAAAAATGCGAGAAGATTATTTTTAATAGGGTAGGTACATACATAATTACATACTATTAAATAAAATAGTTATTTGGGTATTAGCTAAGTTTCAAAGGTTAACCACCACTATATGTTTTTTCTATTTATATAAAAATAATTAATAAAATATATGAAAAGTTTTTCGTAAATAACATATAGGTATTATCAATGAAAATTTCAAAGATGTACCAATCAATAAACTGTGATCACATAGCAATTTTTCAATATGTTGTTACAGGTAGGACCCAGTTACTTAGTTACTTACATAGGTATACAAACATCTTTTTTATTAAAAAAATATTTAACATTATCATTATTCGTAATATTCGTTTTTTAACTTGACGTTTGAACAACCTCAGAAATATACCTAGTTGGAAAAATCATAGAAAACATCTTACTTCGAGTGGGATTCGAACACATGCATTTTACATTCCGGACGTGTGCTATATATTTCGGTAGAATAATAATGTATGTTTCTTTACGCTGTTCTGTGTATAGGTATTTATTTTGGTATTTTTAATAATAATATCCATATAGTTGCTAGTTGTTTCTAGTAATTTGAATGTCAATTCAATTTCTCGTCAATAGTTCAAATTTTATTTGTAATTCTAGTGTATCCAGTTCCTAATATACATTAAAATCTAGAGCAGTAGGTACTGGATGAAAGGTATATTAACAAGTCAGCGATGCTATATCAGGCTTCATCGCTTTAATTAATTTGTAGAAGAGTTTAGTTTCATTTTCGTACAAGTTTTCACGGGGGCCGTGAAAGTTGACGGCCGCGTTAGTGAAAGAGTGGAGGGGCGTCGAATTTCCCGGCGCGTCACGTCGCCCCGCGAAGAAGCTCATCCCTCGCATGACAAGGCGTCGTTTTCTCGACAGGAATAGTTTGATAGTGAATTGTTCGGTTCGTGTCGCCATGGACGATAAATCTTTTGTGCCTCTCACATGACAGTCGACCCATCCTGCGCTTCTTATTGAACTTTCACCCTCGATTTTACCAGACTTAAATACCTCTAAGTGTACCTACACCTGCATAAATCTACGGTGTGATAGTATCAACATACTTCTAACTGGTTGATAACAATAGTGGGCTTAGAAATATTCATGCGGAACGTCATATACCTACATAAATTAAAAATAAATTCAGTGATCAGGTACAATATGATACCTACTTAATTTGAGGTAAGTACCTACGTCTTTACACTCATTTAGCCGTAGGCGGCTCTAACGGGGGGAAATGGGGTCGTGCTACCCCGTTAAATTAATTCAATTAAAAATATATCTGTATTAATTATTATTCCCTAAAGATGGTTATCGCAATTGATGGCTTAGCCATAAATATTACTACTTGTTTCAATAAAAACACTTTTCAGTAGTTTTCAATATCATTGTTTTATTATTGTGTAATTATAGCTAGGCCTTACTGAAGTACAGTGACGTCCCGTGGGGGTAGGCAGATTGAGCGTCGCTTGGGGGCGGCAGTTGCTCGAAGGGCGGCAAATCGAGGAGAATCATCTCGTATATATATAGAAATAGTTACCTAAACTTAGTAATAACGAAAATATCTTTCCATTTAAAAAATCAGGGTTGGAAAAAAAATGTATTAATCAACGTAAAAGGTTTAGCAAAACTGTCATTTTTTTGTCAGGTTCACAATGTGTAACAAGCCACTGTGTCACCAACGCCAACAAATCCCTATTTTGAGGAAAAATATTTAAAAACTTAATTTTGTATGTTTTAGTGATATATATTTTGTTAGTACCTAATGTATCCATACAACACATTTCTTAGATATTGGAGTTATGAAAGGATGATAAAAAAATACTGTATAAAAAATGGAGCGGCATTTTGGCGCTGCCTAGGGGTGGCATTTTGTCTAGGGACGTCACTGCTGAAGTACATTACAACAAACATAGGGGTAATATTGATTTAATTTAATAGTTTATGGTAGTCTATTATATACTCTATATAAATACAAATTTTTCCATGCTCTAGAATTATCTAAGTTTAGTATCTTCTTAATAATTTATCGACCGGAACGCAATTTTAAATCTATTGACGAAACAGAGCACTATTGTCTAGACTCTAGGATTTCACAAACCATTCCATTTCGAGCCCTACAGAATGATAATAATTGACTCTGATTTGTTTTATTTATTTTATCCTTTTACATCCATCAACATATTTTGACATTCATAATACGCAGTTTATTTACACGATTCTTAATTAAATTATTTTGACATTATGCAGATAATGTGATAAACTTTGTGTTCGTATTAATCTTTGGGTCACTGTGATAAACTCCTTTGAAAGATTCGTGTTTAGTTCTTCGATGACGCTTGTTTGAACCAGTTTAATGTTACATTCAGTACTACTTTTAAAGTATTGTGCACTCGCAGTCATATGAAAAGGGAATAATAATTGTCCATCTTTATTATTAATAATAATATAACTTGATCCTGCATAATACGCAAGTCTGTGTTGACGGATTAAACTTAAGTAGGTAGGTATGACAATATAATAAACAATTTCCCATCATTTTTCATTTAGATTTAAACCTATGTTCCTATTTAGAAGTTAAATTAGAAATATGTATCAGTAGATAGACATAGCCTATAATTTGGTGACTATACTAAAAATACCATGCCCGTTCATTGCATTCAGGGAACTCAGAAATAATGGGAACTGAAATACACAACGGGTAAGGCGATAACAGGTAACCGACTCGAGTAAGGATGAATCCGGGTTAAGCTTACACACGTGTCTAGAATACGTTTAGCGTCGAATACTAAAAACTGCTCTCGGTTTATGCATTTACGCTCCTTTAATGTTGGTGTATTACACACACTATTGCACGTGCATAATGCGTGCTTCATTTTCGTAGGACACTCACACATTCAAAAGCCTGCTTCACCATGCGGCGTATTGAATATAGCCTATTGGTATTCTATTTATTATCTGTTCTGTGATTGCATTATTTCAATAACAATAATTAGGTAAATTAATAAAATGATTTAAGATAATCTACATCATTGTATGTGTTTCTAAAGCCCGTATCTACAATTGTGTGGCAAATACAAAACGACACTTTTGTTGATATTATTGAATATTTATAAAATTAATTTTATACAAGACTTATGAATTTTCATAAAAAAACAGCGAAATACAAATGATTTGAACCTGTTTAGTTTAGACACGAAAGATTTTTGACGACATTTTTAATGCCGACATGTTATATTAGGAACAAGAATTTTCTATACCTAGTGAGTTAAAAAAAACAAAACATTTTCTCCTCGACACTGACAAACATCTTTGCAACATGTTTTAGAATTTACATCTTTAAAATCAGATAACAGTGTCATAGAAACAACAGTTTTACTTTATTTTTCATTTAGTGTTTATAAATCATATTTGTGTCATATTATCTCGTATGTACTTTAAATATATCAGTAGATATTATTAACGGTTGAGAAAAAATGCATTTTTTATGTTCCCAATCTTTTCTTAAACACGTGTTTTGCCCATACACCTGAAAATATTACCATCTCCTGATTTTAAAATGTCAATAATAATAATAATATGACAACGTTTGAGTGTTTCAAAATGTTATTATTTTTATTGAATTAAGCAAAAAAACATACTTGAAGGCCGAAATAGCTATCGACCAAACACATTATAAGATACAAATTACCTATTAAACTTGGTATGTGTACTAAAATTAAATTTGAATGTTGGCTCAATCAACATAATATTGAAAAAAAGTTACAGTAAATTCCTCATGTATGTAGGTACTATTTTATAAATAATAAGGTACCTACCTATTTTCTTTGAAAAATGTAATGTAATTAATGTTATTTACATCTTTTTGAAATCAGCAGTCGCGTAGGTAGTCCCAGTTGTCAAAATTTTTCTAGGACTTGTAATAGGTATATAAATTCAAGTTTCAACGTTGAGACTTTTCATGTGTCTAATAGATAATAATAGAAAAATATTGTCATTTAATTATTTACGTTTGAATGTATTGTGTTAAGAAATTCGCTAGATCCTTCTCGGAGCGTTGGTGTTCAGTGACGTGGAAATGGCAGTTGACACTTGGGAGGTCGCGGCCAGTTGATTCTGGCGCGGAGAGCAGCCGGCACACGAATTGTTGCACCTGGCTCGCGATATTGCGTTTTTCATTTTTGTCAAACATACACACGCGGGTCCGTTGCCAACAAAGATCCGTAGGTAATAAATATATTATTACTTATCATTTTCTCAACATGTCTATTTTAATTAATTATTATGTTGCGAATCCACTTCAATCAAACGAATCATGATAGACAATTAATAGGTATATTATATTAATATAATCTACCACGGTTGTTGAAAAAACTATTTTGTGGAAACTATTTGTTAAACTCGACAAAACTCATAAGTAATAATATGAGAATAATTACAGTAGCCGAAATAGACCGGAACGGACCGGAACGCAGCATCGAGACTAGGTATCGCTCCGTTTCGTGGAATATTTATAAAATAATTACATTCTGGTTCGTGAATTACCGAGAAAATATTAAATTCATTTACATTAGGTACATTTTTATTCTCAAAGTTGCTGCAAAGAAACGCATGGTAGGTACATTTATTATACTCATCCAGCAGAAGAATTGACACTATGTAGAAATATGAAATTTTTTCAATTCTCTTCGTTTATGGTTGATTAAGTAATGTTGTTGAAAGGGACTAGCACTAGATGGAAAGGTGGAAATGCACGCACCACAGTGCACCGAGAACTTGGATCATTATCGTGGTCACAATGCGTCACCTACACACACATAGGCGGCCTGGCCTTACTTTTCATTATATTTTGTATAAGAGAAATATGTTTAAAAAAAACTTTATGGCATAAGGCATATAATACGCAAAGAAACAATAACATTGGAAAGCCGTATTTAACTATTTAATAAAATAAATCCGTCGGCGAAAAAAATCACAATCTACCCCCGTTTCAGACGAGATACCGGTGTCGCGCTCGTATATAATATAGGAGGCCTTTGTATTCGAATAAAGGGGCGTTTGTATTATGTTTATGAATGCCCCAGAACTGATGAGTCAACGCATGATTTCGCGTTATAAATTAGAACATAAAACTGGCTGCGGTAATAAAAACAAGTGTATCGGCGGCTTGAGAATGTAGCGGCCAATTACAAATATAGGTACTCACATAAATAGTTTTTGTATGAACATGTGTCAATAACAGATCTGTTAATTACCTACAAGAACTTATATCAGGGACAGTGACATCATTAGGCATAGTGCAGCGTTTGAAATGGAAAAGTTTACGAACCGGAGCGCTCGACGATTTTCTGAAGATATTAACATAGTTATCAAATTTTATGTATCTCTATATATATAAAAAATCTCGTGGCACGGTGTTTGTGGTCGTACTCCTCCGAAACGGCTCAACCGATTTTTATGATTTTTTATGTATATTTGTTAGGTATGAGAATAGGTCGTAAAGTATATTTCACACCACTAGGTGATTAGGGTATCTCTATCCAGAATTTTTTTTCTTTTATTTTTTTGACATTTTTTTTTATTTGGCATCAAAAATACCTATAACCCCAAATTTTCACCTTCCTACCCCCACCCTCCCATTTTTTAATCACTATTTTAGTATTTTTGTATGAATAAATTTAACCGTCGTTCGTATTTCAAACAGATCGAAATTATTTATGTTGTTGAATGACAGATGGCGCTACGTCTGAGAAGAATTCAAGAGAATCGTCGCGTCATTTTGAGATTTCATTCGGCATATCACAACGCAGTGCGTGCAAAATTGTGTACGATTTATTTTAATTTATCTATTTATGTGCGTGTATTACAGTGAACAATGCCAGCAAGACGCAATAAGGCCCATTTGGGCCGTCGAACGAATAAAGCAACAAACATGCGAAATAGTAGAGCAGAAAGAACAGACGAACAAATCCAACAAGATAACGAAAATGTGCGTGTGAGCATGTCCCAATTGCGTGCATCTCAATCACAAGAGGTACGAGCTGAACGAATCAATAACGATAATTGGAACGGAGTCAAGCGCGCCGGTTTGTAGTTAACACACGCAGAGCAAATGACCGACAACGCCAACAAGTACATTGAGCATTTACATCCGCTTTGTTCCTTCGTCTCGCATTCGAGTACGAGCCAGATATTGAATATTCCGCTCATCCATTGAACGTTCAAAACCAAAGGCCAAGTGTACCACAAAGTAGGCTAATTGCTGCCAATGCCAAACGAACCACATAAATTTCTACAAATCTACTTCACGGGCGGTGAGGACAGCGGAGCAGAGGTGGCATCAATCGTGTGGATGCACGTTGCGGCTACAATAACCTCAATTCGCCTAATGCTAGGCGCGTCGTCGGCGAGCTGGACGCCCTATTGAATGAGCACAATGAATTATTGAAATTCTTCAAATCACACATGCACGAATTGCAAAGTGACAATCACGCTATTGTCATCAATCCTGATAAAACACCAGCTGGAGAGCACGTGCGTCGATTCAATGCGCCTGTTGTTGACGACGTTGCTGGAATCATGGTTGGCGATCGCACATCGACGCGAGAAATCGTGATTCGAAGAAGAAACAATAATCTGGAGTTCATCGTTGACACACACCGTTCATACGACGCTCTCCAATATTCGCTAATTTTCTGGAAGGGACAAGACGGATATTGCATAAACATTAAACAACGAGATCCCGCCACAGGTAATTCATTCATTATGAACATAATTGCTCATTTTGAATTGAGAAAATGAATGGTTGGTGTTTTTTTGTTTTTATCGGCGGTCATCGTCTACAGCGCTCCATTCCTCTTTCTGTCATAGATCCCATCCCTACACACTTACAATACATTCGTTATTTTTTATTTAACAACCAAAATATTCACTAGAAATAATTTATATGGCAGAACAACGTTTGCCGGGTCAGCTAGTATTTCATAAAAAAAAATAAGCGTGTTGGATTTTTTGTTATATGACCTATCTAGCTCAGACGGTAAAATTATATTTTCCACGAGGCGGAGCGATAATTTTACTGATTTCACGAACCGGAACGGCGCTCCGGTGCGTTCCGGTCCATTTCGAGACCTGGCATAGTGCCTCTCTTAGGCAGACCTAGAATGTCGTCCCTTTTCTGTTGAAGTCTCAAATTTTATGCAAATTTGTTAGGTAGGTAGCTACTTAGGTACGAGGGTGGGTCAATAAGTCCTTAGAAAGCCGACAGGTGGCGCGACTAGTACTGTAAGCGGGTTGTTTTCATGCAGCGGCACTACCGATTCAGTATGCTGCGAAGTTTCAATCAGATTGGTCGGGTTGTTGTTTTTTATTTTCGTACATTTAAAAAAAAAATTTGCTTATTTACAAAAATGGAGAAAATTGAGTTTAGAGCTGTTATTAAACATTTTAATATAAAAGGGTTAACAGCAAAGGAAATAAAAAATGAGTTGGATTTAGTTCACGGCATATCTGCTCCTTCACTTGCAACTATTTATAACTGGTTAAATGAATTTAAACGTGGTCGTACATCAACAAAGGATGAACCACGCTCAGGACGTCCTGTAGAGGTGACTACACCAGAAATGATCAATAAAATCCACGATATGGTGTTAAGTGACCGAAGATTAAAGTTGAGTGAGATAATTGAGGTTACAGGGATCTCAAAAGGTAGCGTCATTTCTATTTTACATGACAAATTGGGCATGAAAAAAATTTCTGCAAGATGGGTGCCGCGTTTGCTCACAGTCGACAATAAACGCAATAGGGTGGTGGCCTCTAAAGCCCTGTTGTCGCTCATGCAACGCAATCCGGATGAATTTTTTCGTCGCTTTGTGACTGTAGATGAAACATGGATACACCACTATACTCCCGAGACGAAAGAACAGTCAAAGCAGTGGATTGCGAAAGGCGAACCATGTCCAAAGAAGGCGAAAACCGTAAAATCAGCTGGTAAGGTTATGGCTACTGTATTTTGGGATGCACGTGGAATTATTTTCGTTGACTATTTGGAAAAAGGAAAAACAATAACAGGGGATTATTATGCATCTTTATTGGACCAGCAAAAAAACGAAATTGAAGAAAAACGGCCTCATTTAAACAGGAAAAAAATCCTCTTTCATCAGGACAATGCCCGTGTTCACACATGTTTACGATCAATGGCTAAAATTGAAGAATTAAAGTTCAAATTGGTCGACCACCCACCGTATTCGCCAGATTTAGCCCCCAGTGACTTTTTCCTTTTCCCAAACTTAAAAAAATGGCTAAGTGGACAACGTTTTTTTTCAAATGAAGAAGTCATCGATCGGACAAATGCTTATTTTTCTGACGGTTTAAAAAAAATTGAGAAACGTCTAACCAAGTGTATTGAGCTCCAAGGAGATTATGTTGAGAAATAAAAAAAAAAAATAAAAAAAAAACTGTTTTAATGCTTTTTTCTAAGGAATTATTGACCCACCCTCGTACCTACCTATTTTGTTGGATTTGTCGAAACTAAAATCTTCTTAAAAATGACAAACACACCATCTAATGAGGATTAGAGAATTTCGCGAAACCCACTCTCAAACAAGGGTGTTTTTAGGTACGTATTACCTACAATACATACATTCGATAGTTTACCAGAATTTTTTATGCTTCTATTATTGAAAACTGTGATTTATGTGATTACTGATTACTGTGAACTATTATTGAAACTGAAGGGAAGCTTTATGGAAAACCGTTACTTATCTCAAAAGTTGTAATATTTGTATTCGTTCTTTCATTTGCCGCCCCTAAGCAACGCATGATCTCTGGCTACGCACACTGGACGCCACTGACCAGGAATTACTCAATCATGATATAATAATATGGTCGTGTTTATACAATTATAATGTAGTTGTAGATAATTAACACAAAGCAGAATTGTGACGAATTATTAAGAAAACTTTTTTCTTAACAACATTCCATAAACGATTGTGAGAGTGTTTTCACTTTCTTTAATGTCGGAATAATTTATTTTTTGTTTAGGTACCTACCAATGTAAATCTATAAGCATATAATATTATATATACGTATAATATCTAGGCTGAAATAATAATAAAAAAGAAAATAACACGCGAACGAATCATATTATAATGTGCATGTTTGATCAGTCATGAATATAAAAACAGAGAAAATACGGCGTTTCGTACGAAACGAATCATCCATATATCTACTTATTATTGGGTAGAAATAGGAGAATGCTGGTTATGTACCACACTTACGAAAAAAATAAGGATAAACACTAACAATGCATTCATTACTGCCCTGTCCTGAAATGACAGTATTTTTAAATATAGAATATAATATACATATCTAATTGATTGGTAAAGCGATTGTATTTTAGTGAAAAGGCTACTAATTTTCAGAAAATTGTCTGTTTTAATTTACAGTGCTAATACGTAATCTGAAGTATTATATTATTTTACTTACTGCTTTTTAACTGTATGTACCTTACCTGCCTACACACCAGTTCAAATAAGATTTCAAATCAATTAAAATGGGTAGGTACTTTGAAAAATAGCGAGTCTTTCTTTAAATGTCTCAACAGGATATAATATGAAAGTTTGGCAAGCCTATGCAGATAGTATCAGATGACATTTTCCGATAGGGCGCACGCATGAAGAAACTACCATTGGTTTTCCATATTAAGTGGACGTATTATATATTCCAGAATTTATACACCGGTTTACTTGACATAGATACCAAAAACTTTTCGTTTGGGCACGTGGTCCAATTTCCATGGAATAGCTCTATCAATTTTGCAATAGATTTTGTTCCTATCGAATTCTTGCTTTGTTTTTCATGTACCACACTGATAACACTGATAATGATAACTAATATCCAATGATTTATTTTTAATCTTTAAAAACCTAAAAATAGTGTACCTACAACCATGTAGATACAATATTATGAGGTGGCCGCCCATGTAGAAGAATAATTATTATATTCACGAACAGAATATCAAATGAATATAATCAAAATATTTTAACGATATGTACTTACGTCTTATCTTTTAATTACTGTAATACATACATAGCATAGGGATTCGCGTGGGGATGGACACGTGTAAGTATTTGTTTCACGTTAATTAATCTGATAGTATCACATGTCATCAATTTTCTAAGCTATTGAGCAAGGGGCATTTTAAGTCATCCAACACGCGTTACTGTCTTACAATAATGCAATAAAGAGTAAAATACCAATATTGGTGATATTCTATACCAGTGGTAGTGAACCGCCACGTTCTGCACGCATGGGAATTCTACTGGCACACGAAGTAATTTAGTGTGATTTTATGATCGCATACATTTGAGGGGCTTGGAAACAAAAACAGAAGTTGCTATTTTCGTAAAATCTTAGCAAGTCAACAAAAATGTATAAATTTTTTCGAAGAGATATGTCTTCAAAATAAAATATTCTAAAATGTTGTATGTATACTAATAAAAATAACATTTTAGAATAGTTTGTTTTAAAATTATACCTACCTAAAAGAAAGAATTAAAACATTTTTGACTTAAGGTACCTACTAACATTTTACGAGAACGGAAACTGCCATTTTTGTTTCCAACGAGTTTTTGTTTTGTTATTTTGTTCAATGCGACCGCTTGAATTAAAATAAAACATGTATTATAACCATAATAGAAAAATAATTGTTACAAAATCAAAACGATTCGATGAGCGGTTGCATTACAATGCATTGTAGGTACCTACCTGCTATAGCTATGCGATCGTCCACTGTTATGCGAAGCGAATTCAACCACTGTGAAATTTCAGCCTAAATGCGTAGTCGAAAAAAATGAAAAAATCAGTGTAATTTTGATATAAAAAATTAGAATTCCTGGGTAAAATCACTGTCATTTGAATGTACGCATTTAATTCGGTTGTGATGATCGTATAAGTAAAAAAATCATCGTTTAAATGGAACAGATGATATGCCTGTAGGGTTGAAAGCCGTTCTGGTTCGGCTGGAATAGTTCCAGACAATAAGACCTTGACCCAGATCCAGGGTGAACCTTTACCACCGAACGAAACGGAATACTGGCAAAATGAGAAAAGAAAACTAAATCTGATGATGAATGTAACTATATTTCTGGGATGAAAACCGCACGAACGAAAAGGCGATCCGACTGAGGATTTTTTTTTGAAAAGGTCTTGATAAAAAACATCAACTTCGGTTCAGGACGGAAACACTGATAATATTGAGGAATGTTGCGAGGGCTGTTCCATGCATATATTTTTTGATTAATATGTTTGGATATTGTATACTTTATGATTGGTGTAATATTATTTTTCTGGGGTTTATCTACAGCGAATTCGCAGCAGTAAACAATTATTACCCCATGGAACACTAACACTGCTTCCCAAACTGTAGTTCGCGACGTATTCGTTTGAACATTTTTTCGTAAATTCACGCAGTGTTGCGAACCGCATTATAGGTAATCAAGTCAAAATTTTGGGAAATCAGTAGAATTTTATTAATGATCCATGTTTCATATTCTGTCGCTCGATGCCCGAGTAGTAGGTATTTATTATATCCCCTCTTAACATTCATAGCAGTTTGGCGTAAAAATATAGCACTTACCTACCTACATCTAACTTTTGTACATTTCACATGAGGCGGAAATTATAATAGGTAGATACTTTACTTCATAGAAATGATACGGTTGGTGACAATGACAAGCATAATATTGCGAGTTTGGGAAACGTTTAGTTAGAACAAGCTGTAGTATTCTAAAAACTCTCATATACACGAAAGTGCATAATTAGCAGTCTTAATATTCAAATGAATGTAATATTAGTTACATTCATGGATTTTAACATATCAATTTGACATTCAAAAGATTTGTCTAGAATATTGTTATTTTAGTTTATTTACTTCTTCTTGACAGTGCCGTCCCGTAGGGGCAAGCAGACTATGCGCCGCATAGAGGCGGTAGTTATTCGAAGGGCGGCGAATTAAAAAAAAAGAATGAATTGCTGAATATTAATAATTAATCAATTAATAAAAATTCAGCTTACTGTTATTGATTATCTGTAGCCAACTAAATGTTGAGAGAAATTCCCAAATCATTAAATAACACACAAGTACATTTTTTTTTTCAAACGCAAATAGGTAGATACTACTCCAGTAAATGACAAAATAATAAAACAATTCATTACTGCCGTGGAAAAGTCTCAAAAATTACTTCACCCAAAAAACTTTTCCCCGGTGCCGACTAAATATTCACTCCCTATTAAAAAAATCTTTTTGTTTCAGGTAGAAGAGTATGTAATCATGGAGAATTTCATTTCCTGACAAAGCTTGAACGAAAATAAAGATGGCTCGGAACAATACTTATTCTGTAGAAGCTCCAACAAAGTTCCTTAATAATCTAAATGCCGCATCCACCGCTATTCCCAATTTTGGACACCAGAGACGCTTCACAAGTCAGAAACAATCTTCAAGAAAAGGCATTTTTACTACCAACACACTTCCCAATCGCATGAGACGCGAATTACGAAACAATTGCAGTATTAGACAACAAGCGGATGTAATTAGATATATTTCAACAAAAAATACAGCTGACACCAAAAAAAATAATCCGCAAACTGATAAACTGTACTTCCAAAATGTATTTACTCCAGATGTCCATTCGACTCCGATTTATCAAATCAGAAATAAAACGCACAATATACCAAAGAACTCTTCCATGTCTACTTCCTTTAACACAAAACAGAGCGGAGTCTGCCAATCAAACCATTACCTGAATGACTATGAACTTTTTAAAACGGCGAATCGGGATACAGTTCCTAGCATATCGAAGAAAATTGATACCGAAAGTCATCATATCACAACATTCAATATTGGCACTTCTACGATAGGTTCCGAAAGCAAAATCATCAAGAGAAGAGGTATCCGAGGAGTCAGTTGGATTCTGCGACTCGCTCTCAAAGACACATCTATAGGAAGAATTTATCGAACGCAGATTGGCTGGGTGATATTAATTCTGGTCATGTTCATTCTCATCGCAGGATTATTGGTCCACTTCTCAAGCAGTTTTTCCACATTTCATTTGGTGTCCTTTACAAATTTTACTAGCACCCCACCTAAATTTGTGTTGGATATTACTAATTCGAGTAATGATACTTCGACCACCGAGAGGTATACGACATATAATCCTTACTCGGCTGAAATGAACGATGCCATTATGTCAAATAATTTGAACGAACAGAATGACGTGCCTTCAACTTCAGTAGAAGTGTTTATATATGACGTTGAAAACCACACCGCTTTCGGTGTTGTTGAAAACAATAAGACTGAAAATATAATCAAAGATGGAGTCAGTAAACAAAAATCAAAGATTGAAGATTACACCAATCAATTGACGGGTTATTGCAGAGGATGTAGAAAGACCTTAGATGTTTGCATTGCCCTTGCTGATAGTGGTATTCCAATGTGCAGGCCTGTCATTGACAAAAGGGATCCCACAGGTAAGACTGACTTATTAAATTGTAAATTCTTATTGGATGCAAGCACAAAATACAATTAAAATTCAATTAACATCGCAGAATCTAACTACACAAACTGAAAATTGTATTGATGAATAAAATGTACCTTGGTAACTGTTTATCGATTTTATTACATGGACACGAATGTTGAATTGAGTTGAGTGAGAGATTGAGTTGAGAATTGAGAATGTTGAGAGAGTTAACAGCTATCTTTTTTGTTTTTTTAAATAATCAAACTAAGAACTAAAAACAGCAATTATTACTATTTTCATGATGAAAATTTAAAAATCCAGATTTATGGAGGAGTTTAGAAAAATATCAAGCGAGTGTCCGCTGTGCAAAGTGGCCACTTTTTTTAGCATTTGCAATCATAGCCTTTAACATTTCAGCCTTCAAAGTCTTGATTTCTTGGCCATTAGTTGTTCCAATATCTGTAGCTTGTTCCCATAAACTTTCTCTTTGAAGTACTCTACGGAAGTACACCTGGGGAGACTGCTAGACCCGCACAATTGTGCTACACAATTCTCACTGTGTTAACAAAACAGATGAATTTATTTGAATGAAAATTATTATAATTTACATAAAATTTTGTGGTGTGTTTGTACGTGTTCATAATTACTTTTCTATGCTTACCAATTCAACCATACTAAAAATAATGTTCTTGAATGTGTAATGTAATAGTTTGATATGCTCCTTTTTCTATATTTTATTAGTCTAAACCAGTGTCTGCCAAACTTTTTTACTTCACGGCACACTGATGAATGGGATTTGTTCCGCGGCATACCAAATAAAAATGCATTAAGAAAGGAAATGTACCTTATTAATATGAATAAAGAAAATCATAGTGTAGGTAACAAATTTTTTAAATATTTTATCAACATATATGTATGTACCTACATAGGTGGTAATAATTTTATTAGTGAGAAGGATGCAATTGATTTGTAGAAAGAATTCTGTCAAAACGCGGGTTCAAATTAGATAAACAAACACGTAACTCCTCATCTACCTTCTTTAACTGCTCTCGTTTTTTTAATTTCATTTCCACGAGCGCTGAAAAACCAAATTTACAAAGATACGACGATCCAAACGGCAACAGAGATTTAATTGCTGTTGTAGCCAATCGAGGATATTGACTCCAAAGCGATATCCAAAATGCTGACAACTCTAGCTCAGAAAATGAGGCTTTGTGCACAGGGTCGTTTTATAGATCTATTAAAATTTCCTCCTTTGTTAGTGTCAGGTGTGTACCGTCGAATCTTGCAAATGGATTCATTTTTTTAATTATTTTTTACATTTTGAATACAAAAATATGTTAAAAAAGAATAGTGAAATTATATTGCAACCAATAAAGTTTCCATGTATAAATTATAATATTATAGTTAAGTCTAACAAGAATAAAAAGTGAGAAAGTAAGAAGAACATAAATATAACGAAATCATATACGAAAAATGAGGAATAGACAAAAAGGTTATTATATTACATGAATACATTTTAAATTTGGTTAATATCCATTATATAAAATTTTGGAGATTGCGCGTTTAACGCATGACCCACTGGTACATTTGATAACCAAGTGATGGAAAATACTTAGAAAATGATGTGTATATACCAGTGTCGCGTCGACTACTATGTACGAATGTGACATAATATTTATTTGAATATGTACATGTTGAATTTATTTAAAATTGAAGAAAATTTAAATGAATAAGCATTATTTAAAATTAACAGTTTTGAGGCTTCTTCCGTCGCGGCAAACTAGTGTACCGTGGCACACAGTTTGGCAGACACTGGTATAAACTCTTGGAGGGCCAAGATTTTTTTAGATGAATTCTAGGTAAACTGTATTGATATGTTATCGTCACTGTACAGGCCAAGTAGCGTAACCCTAAAATATCAAATTGTTCAGGAAGTGAAAAAAACTTTGGGCATTGGATTTACTTATTATTTTATTACAAATTGAGTGGCTTACCTGTACGTACCCTGTGGCTTACGTTTAGAGAGGGTTACAGCATTTGGCTTGAATATTTGTCAAGTTACAAATGGCTTAAAAAATAGTTTTGAATTATTTTGATATAAAATATTTTTTTGGGATTTATGATACTTGGCCAGTTCGTGTAAGAGTATGCAATAAATCCATTACCATCAAAATCTCATTTTCGTGAAAAGTGAGGGTTACAGCAATTGGCCTGTACAGTGACGTTATATCTTTTCTCGCGATTTGAGTGTAATAAATAAATAAGTTTGTTAAATTGTAGGCTGCGGGGGGTTCTGTGGTCTCGAAATAGAAGCATGCCATCTGCTGGATCACAAGCATTCAATATACACATGCCGCCCACTGGAAACATTGCAACTGTGCAAAGCGGATGAGTGGAGATGCAAAAACAATCTCTGTGTTCCTGCCGTAAAGAGATGTGATGGTCACATCAACTGTTACGATCGCTCTGACGAGACTGATTGCAGTAAGTGTACATACTATTAGTTGAGGCATCTGTTTCTAAATACATGGTCAAAATCTAACAAGAAATACATACAATATAATATTCTATGTATAATTTCAAGCAGTATGTAGTGTAAAGTAAATTACCATGTTCGATACTAAGTGGACCACATGGGCCCATGTGGTCCAGAGTGTAGGTGGTGTATTAAGACAATTTCTAATATGAGAATATACGATGGAAAAAAGAAACTACCGTTCAAATTTTTATATCTCAAATACCTCATTATTGGTGTACTAAAACCAGTTTTTGTTTATTTTCAAAGTATATTGCATAACCCTAATATGACCATATGACCCCAAATAGTCCTGTATAAATTATTATGGTATTGAGTGCAAAAAAAAGTTATTTTTATTCAATTCATATAACAATTTAAATGTACAATGTATGAAAACATGCTTACCGATAACCAACACATCAAGAAAGTGACAAGCCAGAGTGCGTCCTGGCTTCCTTTCATAACTCTATCCGAAATCTAGTCCCAATCCAGTGGCTGGCCACCAATTTCGCACTTCAAACATACGATAGTCACTGGTAGCTATAACTAGTCAGTAAATTTTGCATCCGTCTCTTCTTCTCTGTTCTACAGGATCATCTGACATTACTTTCTTTCTGGTTAATGGTCAATCGTGACTTAAACAGCAGTCTCCTAGTCTTAATTTATTGTGTACTGGAATTGTCATTGTGCTTCTGTCAAACTAGCAGTTCAGTGCTATCAAGTAATTATGTATTGTCATAATAGAAAATGTATTTATGTCATAATGGAACAGGCCATTGATAACTTACTATTCTTCTTTCAGAAATCTGATGCCCATAAATTCATCAGAATTTTAGACAAACCCATTATAAACGATGTTCGTAATCCCAATTTAGTACCACTATTCTGTTATTTTTCTCGATCCGAAATAACACAGATTTCACTTTGGGCTATTCCTTACAAGGTGGTTACCTACAATAATTGGTAACACATTGATTAAGTTGGTATGCATTTCACGTGAGGTGTCTCTATTTTTGTGGAGCTCAGCCAACTTCATGTGGACTGATGCATTTGTATCTATCGTGTTGAGTTGAGGCGGTGGCTGAGCCGCCAGTGTCACAATATTAGTATTAACTTACAAAATCACCGCATCTCAATATGTAATTGTTGTACTCTGTCTACCTCTAAAGCAGTTAACACAATCGTCAGCGCCTGAGTTAAAAAACTACATGCCAACAGTTCACATCATGGAATAATTAACTGTCGGAATAGGATACAGCATATTTATCACTTTTTTAATTGATTTTGGGGTTAAGTCATATGCAGGACAATGTTCAACAGATTATCTTAGTTAGATTGAAATGCGCCCAGTATATGTAAATAAACTCCTAATCGAATCACTTTTTCTATTCCAAATAGCTTGTAATCTTGCCAAAAACTTTCACTGCGGAAATAATACATCATGCCTGGAGAAAAAACGTAGGTGTGATGGAATTCTGGATTGTTGGGACGGTTCCGATGAAGTGGACTGCACTCCTGGTAAAATATTATTAAAACTGCTTAGATATATTATACATTATTGCTGCATTACACATTATTGGCGATCAGAACACCAGATTCGCATCTGTCATATATATTAGAGTTGTAGTCAAATTTTATGTCTATAATGCTTACGAGTCACTTTTGTGATTTCAATTAAATAGAGGACAGCTCAACACTTAAATAATGAATACACTCATATTAACAATGTCAGTGAAATTGATGTCTTTTCTAAATCATTAGGCAACATTACACATTTAATCTGAATTGCTAATCGAATCAATCAAAAATCAAAGCGGTTCAGTTCTTCAATTTGCTAATTATACGTGCAATCAGGATCACGATTATAACCTGCCTATGTGAAATGGCTCAAGGAAACAAAAGTAATTAACATGAGACCTTTTTTGTAGTAGTGAGTAATTTGACGGCTCTCGTTAGCAAAGAATATATTATTTGGTCTTTGGTCAATTTGTAAGTGGAAAACTGATATTTCCCATCAGAAGATTATGTATCTTCAATTTCTCCGAGAAAATAAATTCTATAAATCTAACTGTCAGATACCACCTATAATTACTTCAATATGTAATTTGTAGTGACCAAACCAAAGAACTCACAAAACTGTGTACATAATTCGCAATTACCAATTTTTCACTTATCGAATATTCATTTTATAACATGCCATTGATACATAATATTCTGTTATTTATATAAGCTGAATTTTTTCTCGCAGCTTGTCCTGATGATGAATTCACATGCACAGATGGAGAATGCATTCCGCGCATTTTGTTCTGTGATGGGTTGGAGGATTGCAAGGATGGCAGCGATGAGCCCAGAGGGTGCGGCGGTTCGTGCCGGCGCCACGAGTTCAAATGCTCCAACAAGAGATGTATTCCAAAATGGCGGGTGTGCAACGGAACCGATAATTGTGGCGACATGTCTGACGAGCTCAGTTGCCCACATGTCAAATTGCCCTCATGATATTATTGTCTTCCAATTAGAAAACCAATTGTCACTTGTCAGAGGGTGAAAGGTTAAATGAATTTTGCATATTATGGTTTACAAGTGCTTTGAAAACATTATTCGATCGTATCCCATCATGCTCAACTAGTCTTTTAAAGTAAGAGAAGTTATTGATAATTGAATTTTATCAAGTAATTTATTATGGTAAACTGCTTCAATTACTGCCAAAGAAATGAACTCATCCTATTGTATATTGAATGATAGCAACTTAATGGAATTTGGGGAGTCTGCTCAATAGCTGATGATTGTATTAATTATTAAAATTGAAAAAAATGTGTTTGTAGTCTTAGAATTGATTTACTGTTCTTAAAAATAATTCATTTCATTTGTCTTAGTTTTTATTACAGTGAAACCCCGATTTTACATGCCCGGAATTTCTGTTTTCCCGCTATTTGTGTGTAGTTTCCCAGTCCAATTTTATTTTAGTACATTTAATTCTTGGTTATACATTGTTATTTCCGACAATTTATGTCTGAAATATTCAAAATTCAATTACATAAAATTAAAAAACCAATTTATCTGAAGACATTCATTCAATTCAATGCATAGCAATCATTGAAATAAATTCTAGACACGTGCGTGAGTTTCACTTTAGACATGTCTTCAGTGTCCCGAGACCAAGTTACAACATTCCAGTTCAAATGTCTCAGTAATGAAAAACAATACCGGTTCAAGAGGAAAGGACCATTCTCAAAAAGGTGAAAGAACAAAAACATATTAATTATAATAATATGTAAAACCAATTTGCGATTATTAATAATTTTATTATTTTTACGTTTTCCCTTTAAAATATTTTATGTGTCGGTCCCTTAAAAATGTAAAATCAAGGTTTCACTGTATCTGTAAACAGTAGGAATACAAAAGATTGAGGATACCATAATTATTGTAATATGAGATTGAATATCGTTGTTGAAACAAAAAAATTTGTACAGTAAAACCTCGTTAATACGAATTCCATGGGACCGAAAATCGAAAAAAAATTCGAATTACGAAATGTATGGGGGAAAAATATTAAAATTTGAATTTTCATTAATTTCGTTTACGATCATAGATGTGCCTACGAAATTTTCGATTCCGTGTGTTAATGGGTCATAAAATGTCAAGATTATTTATATTACCTTCTTAAAAATAAGTCATTTTTAAGAAAAATCTATCACAATTTTCAATGACTGGGTCATGAAATAGTGTTCTTTATTACGATTTATTGAATATTTTTGTATGGCAGGACTCTGAAATCATTTCGAATAACGAAATTCGAATTAAAGGTATGGTTTAATATGAAAATAATGTCCAAGGGACTTTTTTTTTGTGAAAATTTCGAATTATCAGTGTTCTTATTAACGAGGTTTTACTGTAACTCCATTTTAATCGAAAATTGACGTGAATTGACACTAGATGGCCGTTGTTGATGTCTACCCATCTTGCAAATGTCATTCTAAAAAAATTGTAGCATTGTTTAATCATGGATGATTTAACTCCATATTTGTAAACGAAACCATGTTATTTGTTTCTCCTGTATAGTGTTTTTGGAATTACACAATTTTCTAGTTTCAACGAATCAGAGATGTAGTCGCAAAACCGCTCCAGACATTTTGCAAAACCATTCTGGACATTTTTAAAACCCCGTTTCTTATAAATTGTATGACAGTTCAGAATCATCGTCGTTTTAGGCGATAAAATGAGAAAATAAAATTAGGTAAGAAATTTGCGATATTTTGTCAAGCAGAAAACGTCACCAGAGCAGGTTTTGTGATTCGATGACTTATCTATTCCACTGCGGCAAAAAAGTGTCAATTTATTGTTTTTGATTAGTACTACCATACAGAATGTTGTTTATTAAATAATGTTAATATTTTCTTTTTAGAAAATACGTGAAATAAAATAACCTATTCCAATGAAAAAATTCAGACTATTAAAAATAATTGGGTTCACTTTATTTGCTATAAACAAGTGATTGAGATGTTTGTGTGTGTATAAATATTTTGTTTTTACTATTTTTGTAGATAGATACGAGTTCTGTAGTACAAAAAAGAAGAAAAAGTAACATACTTAAGAAAGACAATAAATAATTTTCTTAAATTAATTCGTGTAATTCATTGTGATTCAAAGGTATAATATTACATAAGTATGTTTTCATTTACCAATTTATTAAAAACCAGTCAATAATTGGGTCCATAATAAGACATTTATTAAAGGAATTAACAAAATAGGAAACATTAAATGATTGAATTGTCAAATTACACTTATATTAAGACAATATATCACTTTTGTAATTATTACTTCGCTTTGATTAATGTTTTGTCGTGAGGGACGATAAGCGGCTGCATTAAGTGAACACAAATACAGCCACTCCAACACACTTCTTGGAAGCATAATCTCAAGAGAGAAATCTTACTGAGCAGAAAATTAGGCCACCGATATAAACAATGAATAGCCAGCGTGATCACTTGACTTCGACGTCTCTCGCGCACATTAAACAAACTCTTCTGGCTCCCTGGGCGCATCAAGATCTCTGTAGTGAATCACCGGGCGAAAGTCTGACACTCCGCCCCTTTAAAATTTTCAAACATTTTAAGTATAAGCTTTTCAAAGAAAAAAAAACATCCAACATTTATAAAAAATTCTACTAATTACCAATCAACAGGATGCAAACAAAGAACACATTGAAATAAAATAGAAGAAATAGACATCTATATCGCTGTTTAGGTGCAAGGTTTCATTCGGAAGAAATTTACTTGATGAACAATGATATAGACATGACACATACTTATAACTAAAAAAACTCTTGTATTATGATGTGACATGTACATATTAAATATTTAGATTAATATAAATTTAATTGTTTTGGAATTTTATTCCGCTATAGAGATTAGTGTTTCAATTAAAATATTATTTACATACACAAATCGTGATGTTTTTGCCTGCTAATTTATAAAATAATAGTTATGAATCTATGAAAATATTATTTTTGTACAAAAATGCCATTGATTGTTCAGATTAGACAGTATTTATTTCAAATTGTTTTGAAATGAAGAATTTATCATCGCCGGAGGAAATAACGTTTAACATTAGGATAGTAATACTATCATAACAAAAAAGCAGGGTGAAAAAGTGGTCATGTCTCATACATATTATATTTTCTTCAATCACACCTCCCAGAGTAAGAATATCACAGGATAGATAGGTCATAGGTGTTCGAAAATAAAAAAAAGATATTATCAATGTCAATTTTACATTTATTGTCAAAAATAGTAGCAGATATATAAAAAAAAACATGGTTGGAAATACCCAACGACTATAAATTATGAAAGGTCAGAACAAAAAAATAGATGTATAATATTAATTATATTATAATGGCCTCGAGGTTTGGAAATTCACTAAAACAAGTCACCATTCTCTGGGAGGTCTAGGTCATTGTATGTTATCACCGGTCTGGAACGGTCCACAAACGTATCCCTGAAACGTGTTTTGCGTCTTTATGATTGCCCATAAGAACGGGTGTGTCAAGATTAAACACCAAAGCTATGTTATAAATGCTAAGTAGATAATAGTGTTAGTAAAATATGACAAAAATACTATCTTTGTTAGATGGCAAATGAAAACTATTTTACTGATACTGCAGCCTGAGTATATCATTCGAGATATATCATAAGATATGAGCATAAGTTAGTCCAGGCTAGAGAAGGAGCTTTCGATTTAATTTTTACGTACTTTATATATTGAATGTTATATATTGAATACAATTAATATAAATAAAAAAAAATTAAGCGTAACAATAATCAAATACTTGTATATAATAAATTAGTTTTCTGATTTACTATGATTTAATGTCAAAATGTGGCCGGTCTATTAAATATTTAAATTTATTGTGGAATTACTTTACAAATTATCCGCTTCAATAAACTTTGGTTTGTCCAGATACTGGTTAATTCATTAGATCTCGGTTACATAAAAAAACATGTCATTTATCTTGCATCCTGTAATCTGGCCTTGGACTCAATTATGTAAAAAAAATAATTACATAGATATCATCCCAATTAAAAATACTCACACTGCTTTGCAAAACTGCCATTGAGTACATTCCTTACAATTTTTTTTATGAATATTCACTTCAAATGTTTAGATCCAACAAAAAAAATATATATATATGTACATAAGAAGCCAAACCATGATTTAAATATGTAATACATAATAACATAACTGTGCAGGCAGAAAGGATGTTTATACTATAGTGGGGTGGTTACCGACCTATTAGGCATTGCGACCCCCTTTGATCACTAATCATCAATCAATCAATCAATCTCACCACCCCTGCCAGTCACTATTTCCAACTTTAGTCTTCTTACACATTAGTGTTTTTTAAAAGCACTACAAAAGCTGTGATTCCTATTTACATACATTTAAATGTGACGAAAAAGTGGAACCACCATTCGGGGCGTTTGTGGCGCTTCTAAAAAACATCAATGCGCAAGGAGACTCAGACTTGATAGATATTTATATACGACATCATATTTTGAGGTATATGATGCCATCACTTCAAAAAGATGTGGATATATCTTGGATATGTTTCGATAGTACCAGAGGAAAATGATAATACATACATACACTTAATTAATTATGCTACCTACTAAATAAATTTTTGACTAAAAACAAGATAAATTACTATACAATTAGATTTAAACTAGTGGTGCACTACCCGCAGTCAACAGCCCACTGATTAAATGAAATATGCCAAAAATATTCTTAATTACTTAGACCGGGGGTTACTAAAGTATCCACTGTGCCAATATTCCAATAATATCATTGAAAAAAGGAGTCGTCTTCGGATGATGGAAAAAAAATATGTATATGTGAAAATGGCTAAAGTTAGTAGACTTTGGTTTAGGGAGCTGTGGAAAAATCCTAATGAACCAAGGGCATTGTAAACTAAAAAACTTTGGTAACCCCTGAATTCCGGAGTACGTTTCCAGTAAAGCATGGTAAAAGCACTTCCATGTGTAAATTATATTTTAAAGTTTATTGTCTGCAAGCAAAGATGCTGAAGAAACCCTTCTGCCAGATGGGAGACCTCTTCAAGTTTCAATTTGTCATAAGTGCCATTCGATTCAACTCTTCAGTTTGTATGAAAATTATTGGACCGGATGTCCATTTTTTTGTTCCACTTCATACATTTAGGCTTCATCTGAACAGGTTTTTTTTCATTGGCTGCAACCGGAATCACTGATGTACATTCAACGATTGTAGCAAATTTGGTCATGACAACTCAGTTATTGCATATCACCGCATTATAAACAGCAATTTGGTGACGATCAATTAAAACCTTATTGGTTGACAAAAGTCTACCGATGCCATCATGCCATGTCAGCGATCTGATAAACATGTATGTAATACAGAGTAGAGAATGACCGGGTCATTATCCCTAACACTCGTTATCTGTGCGATAGGTACAATTGGAAAATAAATAAATTGGCCGTACTAATGAAAAGGTTGTGCATCACCGATTCAAGGAGATATAGGTATTTTACTTCAGTAGATTATGAAGGAATATATTAATCACAAATGAAGAGAAGTTGTTTTATATTAGTCTATTCTACTTTATTAAGTCATGCAATTTTTTTCTTCATAAAAAAACCATTCATGCTGAAAATATCAAATTATTTTTAAACTGAAATATAGAATCACGATTATGAAAAATAATTTAAAATAAAACTAGTGTCATCATTGTGTATAATTTTATTGCACATAACATATATAAAAAAATATATAAATTTTAGAATAAGGTTAATGCTAATAAGATACCTTTGCTGTCAAAATCGGTGTTATAGTTATTTATAGTGCAAATTTTTGGCACATATTTTCATCAATAATTTAACATTATAATAATATGTATGAATAAGAGACACTTTAGTCACTGCGAAAGTTACAATACAAAGTTATCAGCAGATAGATATTGATAAAAAAAAAGTTTAAATGTAACATCCACATGATAAATGTGTACCCAGCCCAGTATAATAAGGCTGAATGTGTCATGATTTTAAAAGTAAGATTAAAAATTAAAATAATGATTCTTATGCTATGTTAAGTTAATTCAAAATGATGACACTAGTTTTACGCACAAAATATGAATAAGTAGCATATTCATAGCGCGTACCTGCCGCGAGCGAATGACCTGGTGTGACGTGGAGCCGCATAAGGCGGCGCGTACGCTGGCAGGGAATATCCATATGGAGCGTGATAACTGCCATAACCTCCGCGACCATAACCACCGTAGCCTCCAGACCCGTATCTAGAAAACGTAAAAGGCGTTTGTATTATTAAGGCACTCTCAAATATATTTATCGTGGAGAATACATACCTTTTGTAAAATTATGAGATTCTTGTGTGACTGATTTCACTGAACACATTATTTTGTGTGACTTGTTAATACAAAATATTATTTCGCATGCCGAAATTTAGTTTTACCGGCATCTGAGCGAGTTATCCACGTGGCAGTAACATGAATTGCGTCTTCTTTGGATTTCGGAATTGTGTGGACTTTTCGTTGACATTCGGGAGGTATTTGGTTTTCATGAGACTGGTTTTTGTGACACATCAGCCAGTTTTTAGTGTACGGTGTGTAAAAGTTTTACTTTAAACAAAAAGTGGTATGCACCTGATGAAACAACATTAGTTTCATGTCAATGTTGTATACTAACCCAGAAGGATATGAAGGCGGTTGGTGGGCAGGCTCCGGTCTTCTGCTAGCGGTGGGGTGTTCTGACAGCTGCGGTCGCTTCACATCGCGCAGGTAATTGTTGAAATACTCCACTTCCTTTTTCACTTCATCCACCTAACAAGATAATCGATTAGGTAACAAAATATCACTTTGTTTCTAAGAGGACAAGATGGGTCCCATCCACAGAACGGATTAATAAATAGAATTCAGATAGGCTACTAAATACACTACTTTGGACGTAGGGTTTCGAACGTGTGTCCTACAAAAGTGTAGCAAACATTATAGACGTGCAATAGTGTGTTGCAACCTTCAAATACACCAATATTGAATGAGTATCAGTGCATAAACCGAGAGCAGGTTGTCAGAACGAAGGACAAGTTTAGAATGACGTTTTCTTGACACGTGTTAAAGTTTATTCCATATCATTCCACACTCAAGATCGGTTGCCTGTTACTCTACACCAGTTAGGTATTTCCGTTCCCATTAATTCTTTGTTCCCTCAGAGTGAAACAAGACTTTTTTCCCAGATACGGGATCGAATCTGCAACCCAAGGCTTCATAGGCAGCCGCTCTACCAGCATAGCCATCCAATCCAGGCCAAAATCAAAAAATAAATGTTTAACAGCATTTCATATTGATACGAGGGTGGGTCAATAAGTCCTTAGAAAAGCCGACAGGTGGCGCGACTAGTACTGTAAGCGGTTTGTTTTCATGCAGCGGCACTACCGATTCAGTATGCTGCGAAGTTTCAATCAGATTGGTCGGGTTGTTGTGTGTTTCTCGTACATTTAAAAAAAAAATTTGCTTGTGGAAAATGGAAAAATGGAAAATGGAGAAAATTGAGTTTAGAGCTGTTATTAAACATTTTAATATAAAAGGGTTAACAGCAAAGGAAATAAAAAATGAGTTGGATTTAGTTCACGGCATATCTGCTCCTTCACTTGCAACTATTTATAACTGGTTAAATGAATTTAAACGTGGTCGTACATCAACAAAGGATGAACCACACTCAGGACGTCCTGTAGAGGTGACTACACCAGAAATGATCAATAAAATCCACGATATGGTGTTAAGTGACCGAAGATTAAAGTTGAGTGAGATAATTGAGGTTACAGGGATCTCAAAAGGTAGCGTCATTTCTATTTTACATGACAAATTGGGCATGAAAAATATTTCTGCAAGATGGGTGCCGCGTTTGCTCACAGTCGACAATAAACGCAATAGGGTGGTGGCCTCTAAAGCCCTGTTGTCGCTCATGCAACGCAATCCGGATGAATTTTTTCGTCGCTTTGTGACTGTAGATGAAACATGGATACACCACTATACTCCCGAGACGAAAGAACAGTCAAAGCAGTGGATTGCGAAGACAAACCATGTCCAAAGAAGGCGAAAACCGTAAAATCAGCTGGTAAGGTTATGGCTACTGTATTTTGGGATGCACGTGAAATTATTTTCGTTGACTATTTGGAAAAAGGAAAAACAATAACAGGGGATTATTATGCATCTTTATTGGACCAGCTAAAAACCGAAATTGAAGAAAAACGGCCTCATTTAAACAGGAAAAAAATCCTCTTTCATCAGGACAATGCCCGTGTTCACACATGTTTACGATCAATGGCTAAAATTGAAGAATTAAAGTTCAAATTGGTCGACCACCCACCGTATTCGCCAGATTTAGCCCCCAGTGACTTTTTCCTTTTCCCAAACTTAAAAAAATGGCTAAGTGGACAACGTTTTTTTCCAAATGAAGAAGTCATCGATCGGACAAATGCTTATTTTTCTGACGGTTTAAAAAAAATTGAGAAACGTCTAACCAAGTGTATTGAGCTCCAAGGAGATTATGTTGAGAAATAAAAAAAAAATACAAAAATAAAAACTGTTTTAATGCTTTTTTCTAAGGAATTATTGACCCACCCTCGTAACTAACAAAAATTTGTGACGTAATCTGGTTCTCTGGGCATTCAAGTATATTGATATCTTCAAATATTTAAGATGGCAGTAAAAATAATCACCAATTTATATAACTATAAATAAAATTCAATAACCTTTTCTCCGTGTTTATTGAATATGTGCTTCCTGATGAAGTCTGGACCTTTGAATTTTTTACCGCTGAGTGGACAGAGCCATTTGTCTTTGGCGAGCTCTTGACTGTTCGCTTGAATGAATTTTTCCACTTCTCCTTGGCAATCTTTCGTTCCCAATTTAACAAGCTCGTCGTCGTCCAAGGTTTGGGTGACTTGGAGAAATGCTGACATCTTGCCTTCAAACACACGGATGTACTCTGATATTTCATTAGCAGTCATCTAGAAACAGAACAATTTATTGAATTGTGCTATGAATGATTAATAGGTGGTGTAGCAAAAATTAGCTGTGGTGTTAGCAAGGTAATTTCAATGGGTGAGCGAAACGTGAGGAAATTACTCAAAGGTAGATAGAAAGAAGTGAGATAAAAATATGATTCAAATAATCCCCGCACACCCACTGAAATAACTTCGCAAATACCATGACTAAATGTAGCTATTCTAATAAATACCAAATTTTAAGACTTAGGAAACATAACATTGGAAAGTATTTTTTGAAAAAATATTTGTACAGAGTGCGACTGACATCCACCGGATTCTGGTTAAAGTACTTAAATAAAGCACATTAGCCAGAATCTGAGATGTTCCATATACATATTTTCAATTAACATTTATGACAATCATAAATCTTGTGAATTATTATTAAACGTACCTACCTACCTAATATTTTATGTTGATGATTTTTTGGATATTGACATATTGCAATTAATCCAATGTATGAAAGATAAGAAGAGTTATAAGCATGTACTCAGAATGATAATGTTTAATATAGCTGTCTAACCTTGGTGGCTGGCGGCGGCCCTCTGGCGTGCATGATCCCGCATCGGTTGGGCATTTCATCTTCATAAGGGTACTCGCAGTGGTTGTAGTAATCGACAGAGTGAACGATTCTCAGGTACAAGATCAGCCGGTCCAGAACGGTGGTCAGCTGAGGGTCGCGTTCTACCGTCTCAGCGGCAGAGTTTGCCGCTCCTTCCGCCGCACCCTCCGCTGTGGAGTTCTCCGCTGCGTCCCCACCGCCGCTCATTCCCAACAATTCCTCTTCTTCAGCCGAACCCTCTTCGATGAGATATTCGGTGATGTTGTGCAGAACGGGATTTGCTGATACTAGGCCAAACTGCAAAATTTACAAGAAACTTGAATTTCCGGATGTAAACTGCATTAGTAATTTTATCAGTTTACAACTTAATTGATTGATTGTCTGTATATTGATAATGATTGGAGGTCAAACAGCTAAGAGATGAGATAATTGCTGGACAAATTTAGACACCCAATAGTACCCAAGAGGTAGAAAATTTCTGAAAAGTAGACCCAGCGGTCGCGGAATCAATGATATTGTTAAATTCTGCTCAAATATATGGTAAAGTAACAGGACTGGACTGGTGAGAAATGGGATCACCATCGTGAGGCTTTCATCCTGCAATGGATTGATCCAGACTGATGATTATGATGAAATTACCTGGGTGGAATTGTCACTTTTGTGATTGTTGGTTTCCTTAGAAGTCCACAAGCCTGCTCGGGCATCCAAATGATGACAGAGCTTAGCAGCTAATCGTGCGTCCGCTCGTACAATTTGCCGATGGAGAGTGACTCCGCTCACAGGCCGAATGCGCCGTGATAGATCCCGATTGACAATTGCTCCCAGTTCGCAATCCCGTAACTAAAAAAATGTCAACTCTCACATAAAACATTCGCTTGAAATTAAAACAAGTCCTATAACATTTTTTTTATCATTAGCTTTACAATCCAGTGTGGACATTAGCCATCTCCGGAAGAGGTCTTTAAACAGATTATTTACGAATAAAGGTTGTAATTAACCATCAAGCTCAAGCTATTAGATGAATTGTTCTGGACAGAAACACAATGAAAAAACAATTTTATGAATTTGTCACACAGGCTTTAAACGTACAACTATCAACCTCAGAAGCAGATGTTCTACTACTCAGCTAACGTGAGCAACAGCAAAAGAAAAGAAAATATGCATACCCCACCCCACCCCAATATGTAATGTCACCCCAATGTGTACATCAAAATGTTTACAAACCCTTATATTATTGAGATTCCAACAGATATCCTTAATATTGACTTCTCGTTTGAAGGTGACCCATCCACGTCGGAACCATCTCCTCTCAGGCGCCGGATCGGCTAAAACCACTCGAAGGAAACCACCGTAACGTTTGCACATCTAGAAGATAAATGCATAATATTATACAAATAAAATACTTCATGAATATTTTCTGTGTACCTGAATTGTTTCATTATATAACTTAAAAAATAATATTCACATAGAACACACGAGCTTGGACGATAGTTAGTATGCACATGTGTCATTAAATTTCAAAACCCGCTACAACACTTTTTGAAATAATTAAGATATATTAATGGATTCGTTATTAAAATCTCTACATGAAAATTTTATCGCCTCTTTCAAAATCCGCGACGATTGACTGTCATTTATGAAACAACATCAATGTGTCTATCAATTCCCGCTATAACACTACCGAAGCATTCAAAAACCTTTCTAGTTCAAAAAGTTTTTACTGATTTTCTCAACATAATCAAGTGTTATACAGTAAAACCTCGTTAATACGAATACCATGGGACCGAAAATCGAAAAAGAATTCGAATTACGAATTATGAAATGTATGGGGGAAAAATATTAAAATTTTGAAAAAAAAAAAATTGATTTTCATTAATTTTGTTTCCGATCATAGATGTGCCTACCGAATTGGGTCATAAAATGTCAGGATTATTTTTATTACCTTCTTAAAATAAGTAGTTTTTGATTTTTTAAGAAAAGTCTGTCACAATTTTTAATGACTGGCTCATGAAATAGTGTACTTTATTACGATTTATTGAATATTTTTGTATGCCAGGGATTAATTAATTAAAGGTATGGTTTTATATGAAAATAATGTTCAAGTGACTTTTTTTTTGGGAAAATTTCGAATTACGGCGAATTTCGAAATATCAGTGTTCTTATTAACGAGGTTTTACTGTAGCGGATTTTGAAATTTAGTGACACATATTATGTACTTTTAGTATTACAGCACTTGATTGCATTTCTGAAACATTTTTAGTGGTTGAAATCTTAGGCAAAGAAAAATAATATGTACTTTGTAAGTTGGCGATATAAATTATAGCTGCCATCTTCGGTTACTATTTGGATGTTTCAGTAATAAATATTGTGGTTTTTCATCTACACATCATGAATAATTTATAGTTCAGTATATTTGGCAGCCTTCCTATGTACAATAATGATGCAATCTGTTCTTTCGCAGACTATATTTGCATTATATTGTGACAGTTTTGATTCGAATACAAGTCAAATATGTTTTTTCCATGGAAGCAAACGAAGCACAGAAAGGTCTCCTCCGTCAGGAAGGTGGAGTGTACCATTCATACGCATGTGATTTTGTTTCCCACCCTTAACCCGATCGCCGCGGATGGGACATATGTTGTTTTTTACATAAGCTCTGATACTGGGCGGATGTCGCAACAGTTGATATCGAAAATTGAAATGTCGGTAAAGTACGAAATACTTCACGCATAGTATTGATTTTTGTATTGAAAAATGCTCTGATTCGTGTTCGTACCGCCATATCGATAACTTTGTCAAAAATATGTTGTTTTAATTTCATAAACATCGATCTTTCGAACCCCCTCGATCTATTGAGATTCGCCGGTACGATTGCATCAGTTCAAATCTACGCGGTATTTTTCGCGGCTGCGCAGTAGGTATACAAAATATATTTCATTCGAGTTGAGTGTGCGCCGAGTATTTACCGTGTAAAGTTGAATATGCACCGCGATTTTTACATCATGTGCAAGAATACGAAAAAGACAACCAAAAAACGAAAAGAAATTTGTCGTAATATTTCTAAAAATGTACTTGAACTTGTGTTCTGGATTATGTCATTTATTACTCACGTGTCTCCCCAATTGTTTCAAAGTCATAAATCGAGCTCATTATTGAAGTCGTAAATATTTAGTAAAGATGCGTCCACACGGAATGAAAAAATATATATTATATTTTAGAGGATTGCAAGTTTTACCAATAAATTACGAATTACTATGAAGGAATATATAAAACGTATAAATTTTTGATAAAAAAACACACGGGTAGGTATACAATATAATATATAAATCATGGAATATTGACTTTTCAACTATATTACATAATAATATCTTCGCGTGCAATTTAATGCTTATAAATTTTTAAAACCTTACCCAAAAAAAAGTTTTTATAGCAATATAAAAAATAAATATTGTTTTTTTTATAAAACATAAAATGACAATCACTAACATAACACAATGCTCAATAAAACTGAAAAGTAATCTACAAAATCCAAGTTTCACTAAAAAAAAATAACAAAAAAATTATTATAATATTTTCAACCAGTGTGGACTCACCTTTACGCTAAAATTAGAATGGCCCATAAAACATGTAAAATGCTGACACAATCTATGCCACGAAATAAAACTGGTGACTACCATCCAATTTTAATGGATTTGTCATCAATAAAACTTACACTAATTAACAATAATTCATAAGTAACCAATAAAAGCTATTATTTTCAATAATTTTTATGGCATTTTTAAGTGTTTTTAACACGAGTAAAATAAAATTAGTCAGTGATTAATGTCTTCATTGGCGCACTTGTTTTGAAGTCGAGTGGTTTGTCATCGAAAATGGCGACGAGTTTATCGGAACAAAGCAATACGGTAGATTTTATTAAAGGAAACACAGCTAAATTCAACACTCCATTATGTGTTTTAGTGTGGCACTTGAATCCTTATGTATCTAGGCATGATAACAGTTGTACCCACAATTTTTAACTGCCGTATTTATTATAAAACAGCGAAGAATAACATTTCGAAAAACCTACCGCGGACAGTATATCTTTTGTATGGAAACTTTACGCGCCGATCGGGTTAAAGAGCGCCAGTCGCTGGCATTTAGTCTTTGAGTGAGGGTGTTCTCAGCACTCGCAGTGTTCATTTCTAGACTTGAGCAATTGTATTGCATCAAAATTGGCAATGCCCAAGCGGAAACCATTCAGTAGGCTTATAGCGATGATACCATTGCATTACACAAGTTAAGGTGTCATACAATTGATTTAAATTACGGTCGCATATCAGTGGCAAGCGGATCACATTCCAGTAGACCTTCAAAAATTCAAATTAACGAGGTCATTGATCATGCAGGACCGTCACCATCAGAGAATTTGCAGATGAGGTGACAATAAGGACTAACTCTGTACATTCCAGTTTGAGCAAGGGTCTGGCAATGCGGAGTGTTCGCAAAATGTATGCCAAATCTGATTCATCTTAATATGAAGTCTGACTAACACAACACCCCTGTGGTTTTCCTTGTGATTTATGGTTATTCTGAAAGCTGAAGATGCCACTGAAAAAGACCCGATTTGAATCACGAGAATATAACTCATCAGCCCGACTGTAGTGCATTGCCAAAAAGGTGTTCCAGAAATTTTGACAGCTGCAGACGATAACAGTATGATTGATACCATTGAAACCACAATGGAAAATGACTTGTGGCTTTAAAAGGTTAAATTAAAATTTTTATTAAAAGGTTACTCCTAGTGTTTCCGCTGCATCTGCTTATTTTCATAATCAGGCCCCGTCTCAAGAGATTTTGTGTAAACATCCTAGGTGTATGTTTTTTAAAGTTAGGAAAAATTATGAGACTCACAGCTTCAACTTCAGGTTTGGTGATAGTAGGTGAAAGATTTCTTAAAAATATGGAAGTAGTTTTATGCATCTCTCGCGGTTCTTTCTTCTCTGGTTGTTCAGTCTTGGAGTCAAGATCATCATTCAACACTTCATCTGGCTTTTCCGATGCTTCTTTTTCACCTTGATTGACACTTTTACTTTCATCGTCTTCATTGCCATCTTCCACGGCTGCTTCTGCAGTATCCGTAAGTTTCTACAACAGACAAAAAGGATTTAAGTATATATGTCATAAATATTCCATATTTTTAAACAACTATCAGACATTTAGTCAATGCTTTGAAACTAATATTAACTCATCATTAAAGCAATGATTCAGTTATTTAAGTCCTAGAAATATTTCCAGCAGCTTTATTCAAACCTCCCGCGAGTGTTCCAAAAAAATGATTGTATCCACGATAAATGATATCTCAAATTTACAAATGGTAAGAAGAATGGTGATGTTTGCCGCGACTTTTAACCATGACCTCTGTCAGGCGCCTGATCATTAAATTCGTATACGTCTGACCGTCAAATAGTATATAGAAATTGTATTAAGGCTATATCTCAGTTGAGGCATGGTCTAAAAAAATCGTGGCTAGGCGATGCGCGGTTTGTGCAAATGACGCCTGCCGAACGAAATATAATTTGTCATAAAAATCCAACATGCGTCCATTTAATGTTATGTTTATTGTTATTTTACTAATAATAATAAAATATTCATTGACATGTTTTCTTTTTTAAGTACATAGGTAAAGTTTTTAGTCATCTCTACACGATTTAGGAATATTTTCATCCGACACCATGACAAAACAAATCGACGTGCCACATCGACTTCGGTCTCCGATTGGCGACTAGTGAGAAATTTCGTCGCACCTACTGTTGAAAATTATTTGCCATTTCACTGAAGTACGCTCTAAAATAAAGGTTTCGTTTGTAATACAACAGTAGGTATCGTTTTAATTATATTCTTTCTGACTGACATCCTACGGTGTGAAATATGTGGAGAAAAAGTTACAACAGTAGAAAATCATCTGTCATCTGCAAATCCTGTCATTTTATAATTTAAAGCAAATTGTTAGGTACATATTCCAATACTGAAATTACGCAATGACATCTCGTATTCCCTATTGTGCATGCGCATTCCAAAAAAACCTAAATAATCTGTTATAATACATGTCAAGCGTAAGGCAAGTTACGCAACTAATTTGCCCTGTTAACAAACGATGCGATAGGTTACCGCGCTGAGGATTTAAATTGTGTTCAGTAACCAAGGTGATAACTACTTCCTAATCGTAGCGCAGTAGATTGAACTCGTGGCAGGTATACTGAATAGACCTGCAGGTGAGCGTATTGCCAACATTATAATATATCAAATTTAATATCTTCATAAACACCTACCTTCATAAATGAAATGCAAAATGCATCAGACATAATGAAACCAAATTTAAATACTCCACTGATAATATGAAGCACAATACCCCATTTACACATGCATAGATTTACTGTGCACTGTAAAAAAATGTATGGGGAAACATGTATTATCCTGCAGTTGGCAAGATTACGTCCATGAATCAAACAAGTTTGGAAGCTTTTAAATTGTGCTGATGATGCGCAAGTATTTGAGCCTACGCAGTAGAACAATAATGGCGAACCTGCCGGTAAAAACCCAGCTACTCATTTGAGGTTAACCGATTTTCAATACATCCTGTCAAATAGTAGTATAAAATGACAACATCACATCTCGCTTACTCTTGCACGTGTACAGGCGCTATTAGTTTAGTGATAATAATACAAACAAAAAGATTACAACAAATTTTTTATTAACGTGATTTGGTAGGGAGTTTTTTTGGCAATTTTAAAATAAAACAAAATGAAATAACCACCTCTACGACATTAGGAGTCTCTTTATCGGGTTCATCTTCGAGATCATCTGTGTGGCCAGGAGGTTTGGGTTCTTGGACGGCGGCCGCCGCTCCCCTTCTCTCCGCATTATTTCCTTCTCCATCCCCTTCGCTGTCGCTGGAAGAAGACGACGAAGAAGAGGAAGAAGAAGAGCCGGAGGAGGAGGCGGAAGATGTTCGTGAACGTTTCCTCTTTGATGCAGTGACTGCAGGGACTTCTGCTCCTGGAGGCTGAATCTCGGGTACTGAAATAATAAATGACAAAGCTTAATAAAATAAAGAATTTTAATCTGAAAAAAAAAACAATAATCTCATCCATGCCAACCTTGCTCGCATGTATCAATAGAGATTGCAATTAGTATGTGAATATAAATCACATCACCAGTGATGATTTCGCATTAGAATTTAAGAGCGTACTTCAGTGAAACGGCAAATAATTTTCAACAGTAGGTACGACGAAATATCGCACTCGTCGCCAATCGGAGACCGACAGTCGAGGTGTGCGCACGTCGATTTGTTTTGTCATGGCGTCGGATGAATATTTTCTTCAATCGTGTAAAGGTGACTAAAAAACGTATTTACTTGAAAAAGGAAACAGGTCAATGAATATAGTATTATTAGTAGTAATATAACAATAAACATAACATTAAATGGACGCATATTGACTTTTTATGACAAATTATATTTCATTCGGCACGCGTCATTTGCAACAATCCGCGCATTGCCTAGCCACGATCTTTTTAGACCATTCCTCAACTGAAGTATAGCCTTAACGCAAGTGGATTCCGCTTTCCCAAAAAATATGTCACATGACTTGTACGCAGCACATAATTAGTTGTGTTTGGGGCTAATGTGCATACATAGTAATATTTTTGTACATTGGCCCGATGTGTTTTTTTTTCTTCATAACGGGTATTCCTTTCATCCACTGCAACAATTTGAAAATGTAAATTAATTACCCAGATTGGTGTCCATGGGAACATCAACACCGTCCACGGTAGAATTGACCCTGGAAAAGAGTTTTGCTTGCTCCTGAAGTTCCCTGTGATGCGGGTCGATGTCCATGCACAGAGGAGTGGTATCTTTTTCCTTTTCCTTCACATCGGTCGTAGCCACATCACCCTCCGCTTTTGTTTTGTCATCGTCCTCTCCGTCTGATTGTCCGCTTTCTTTTTTAACTATATCGACAGTTTCGCTGTCCAATATTATCTCCACGGGTTTAGCTGATAGAAGAAAATAAATTTAAATGCATTAATGGATGGATATATATCACACAAAATACTCTCAATTAAATTAAACCTAATAGAAATTTGAAAAAGTTATGTATGAATTTATATGAATATCTCACCATTATTTTCTACGACGATCGGTGGGGGTTTTGGAGGTTCATCTAAAACTCTTAAGTCTTCCTCGGTTCCCCCTTCCAATTTGATTACAAAGGTATCAAACAACCTGATAATCTGTTCAGATTGTTCAACATCCACAGTAATTTTATCTAAGCTAGCGCTATTGAGCAGTTCTACAAATATTTCTAGTCGGTTCTGAAATGATTAATAAAACAATATTATCATAAGTCTATTCTGTTAAATAAACTTAAGGCATGGAAGCCGGAAAATGTTATCTCAACATCGACTTGAAAATGTCATAGAAGAAGCACTATGGACTTCTTTAAATAATATTGATTTTATTAGTAAAATCTTTTATTAAAAATCAACTCAAATCATTTACCATACTGTAAACAAACAAGGTCTCCTTCAGTGGTGCACGTTAATATAATAATTATAATACAGTACACTTCAGTAATCCGCGGCTCGATTATCCGACAACTAAACTATAACCCGCCGTTATTTTTACTGGTTGAGAACACAAAATCAAACTCTATAATTCACCGGTATTCGATTGTTAACCTTATTACTGCCGGTAGGTGTATGTATGGCGGTACCTTACACGCCGCGAATTTTATTGCAAAAATAAAATCAACTTATGTTTCAAGTGGTAAAAACGAATTCTGTTTCAATTCTGAAAATGTGACAATATTCCCAATATATGTCGTTGTGTGTTCAACATATCGTCGCTATAGTACTTGTCTTCCGAATATCCATTTTTGTCAAAATCGACATTTTAATGCAGTTATATTTCTTTTGTCTAACTACACCGAAATCATTTATAAAAATTGTATATTTTTATGTAGGAACGGAGATATTTTTTTTAAAAATTCCGAATACGCCATGTTTCGCAACGATTGCTTTGTGCTTATTTTCTGAACGTCAAATAGAATATTGCGGTCTCACTCTCGCATATTGCTTTCATATAGCGCTGTCTACTTCTAGTGTCGCTCACTTCATATGTGTCTGATGTCTGTTTGTCGTCTTTCAAAGCGCGCGGTTTTGACTACAATTGTACTATTTTAAGTTTCTATTGTTTAAATAGTGAATTTATCAACTTTAAAGTTATCAATCTTGGCTGGTAATCACCAGTTCGCCCTGAACTTACAGCAGAGTTATGGAAGTAAGTATTTTAACCTAAATTACTGTATTTTGTACTGAGAAACAGAGATAATATCCCAACGGTCATACGAATTGTACAGTGTGACTTGGTAACTACTATCTTAAAATAATTGTTATTAATCTATAATCAAAACTTTTTCTGTTTTTAATTTACTTTTTATCTTTCCATGCTAAAATGTACGCGAATAGTTAATCTCATTTATTAATAAAATGTATGTTTATACCTATTTTTATTTGGTGGATTTCCATTGAACAGTACATTTGATTGAATTATAATTTAGTATAATAATACTATTGGCTATCCAATAGATATTTCAGTTAATGTACCATCTGTTAAGATTAATTCTGGTTTCGTGAGTGAACTATTTTATATGATAATATTATACTCAGGATATAATATTCGCAACCAATGGTTATTAAATAACGCATGCCCCTATTTTTTGTTCCATGCCAAGAATACCTAATAATATGTAATATATGGTTTGTAATAAGTTTAATTGTAACAAGTTCGATTAAAATCCATGATGAAGCATTATTTGTGACCAATAAAAATATCATTGCCACCATTTTAATATAGAAATTAGAAAATTTTCACTACCTACCTTATTATTACGTAAATCTATGGATACAGTTTTTTTATAACTATAATTATATAATATTATGTAAATTCCCAATTTTGTAAACAGAAAATGGTGAATGGCATATTTTATTATTACCTATGAAATTAGGTAAAAACAATCATTGATACAACTTGATTAGGTATTTACAAAAAAATCATGTACCTATCAGTAAATTTATTAAAAATTACGTAAATATATATTAAGTTTTTAAGTTTGTACTTTTGACCACACGGTATACCGTGGTCCATGCAACGATACGCTACGGTCTTACATTCCGAATGTCCTTGTTTTGTTCTGAATATCCACTTTTCGGAGCCAGCGTTGAGAATGATCCGTATATCCACATTCCTTACTTGTAAATAAAACGTATTTTCTCTTAGTTTAATGAATTATACTGATATATTATTCATCAAATCTCTTCTTGGATAATGTGGCAATCATAAAGTGGAGACTGGGTGCTTGATATATATACTGATATTTAAATATAAGATAGTGAACTTTGTTTTTCGTTTCCTGAACAATCGACATTTGGTCTATTTGGAAAACAAGTACTATAGCGACGATATTTGTATGTTTAAAATAATTGATTTACCCCCCCCGTTTCCTGTTTAAAGCGGGATGTCATTTTTGTATGAGCGGCGTTCCGTTCACGGAAAAGTTCACGTCTTAAGACGTCATTGGCAGCCATCCGGTTAAATTTAGTAGTCCGCCGCGTACAAGTATACAACGCAGATGAGACAGGTTTATTTTGGAAATTTCTAGTTTGTAATAGTACGTTCCTCGCGAAGAAAGTAAGGTACCTGTTAGGAAAGTGCCCAAGGACCGCATCACAATAATTATGCTGTGCTCCAATGCAACCGGGACACACAAAATTAAGCTTTTGGCCATAGGGAAAGCCAGGAATCCTAAGCCATTCAAGAATATCTGCCTCACTGAACAATTGGTTGTGTCAAGTGATTTACTGTTGAATATTTAGTTAATAAATACGTATAATTTAGTAAATATTTGATTATGATTATAAATAAAACCGTAATATGCTTATACAAATTTCTCAAAAAAAACTATTTTTACGAAATACCTGTTTTATTTTTTACCATATTTTGTATGTATGCACTATAATAATCCGCCGCTTTCACTAAATGGACACTTGTCTGGTTTTTGGGGTGGCGGATTACTGAAAGAGTACTGTATACTAATATAATATTATTACAAAAATTAATACTACAATGACATAAAATACAAACAATAAAAGCCTTTCTTTGCATTGCCAATTAATATAGAGTGAACAAGACAGTGTTGACAATATAAAGTGGAGAATTATATTACTTATATAAAAAGAACAGCAGAAGTAAATTTTCTCTCCAAAAGGTTGAAGGATTTCAATTTTTTTAAATAACAATACCATCTGTGTGCCCGTTTGGTTTACTTGGATCCTAAAGGGCCTTCTTTTCTAAGAATATAAGACGACAATTCAAATGAACATGCTCACACCTCACAGGGAGCTTGTGTTGGGTTTCAAGTAATATGAAACATTATGGACTTGTGAAGTAAACTTAAATATCAACGATAGGCAAAGGGGTAAATAAACCATACCTTTAATGAAGTGTGTTGTTCTTCTTTGCGTTTAAGTGACTCTTCAGGGTGATACTTAATCTTGAACCTATGAAAGGAGTAATTAGTGAAAAACTACATGTGATCAGGTTAACACCTTACATTTTCTTTAAAATTTAGTAGATAGCAATTGAGTCTTTCAATGTGACAACCATATGATTTTACATCTTTGCAAATTTGCAGAAAAATTACCAGATACCATTGTTGTATGGTCAGAATTTGTAGAATGCATAGTAATTTTTTTTATGAATCTAATATAAAATATTATTCAATACATAGTGGATATAATTAATGCATGCATATATTAGTAAAAATAAGGAGAGTCCGATAATGACTATGTATCGTAGGTAAGTTTTACATGTTGATTACTTTGAACATAAAAATATTTTATGGCTTATGCCATAATTAAAGAAGTATGTATACGATAGTAAATGTAGAGAAGCTGAGAGATGATAAAATCATATGGAGGTTTTATTTTGAAATAATTTTGATTAAAATATAAGGCTTCCAGTCATAACAAATATTGAAAAGAATATAATTAATGTCTTCTTGATCTCACCTGTGACCCTCACCCTCGCAATGCGGATACCTAATAACCCTTACCTAACACGCGATACCTGAAGCATTGCGCGCTCCAGGCCAGTAACGGAAAAATCTACACGGTTATAATTGAAACGCGGACAAAAAGCTAAGCGTCGCACACGTCTTAATGAAAAATGTATTTCAGTTTTGATTTCATACGATGAACAGCGCGGAGGATTCCGGAGCAACGCTGTTGACTGTGGGGACAAACGTTCACATGTTAAGATTTACATCAACACGGAGACTTCAATGGCTTACGGACAATGGACCCCGACGACGCGGGACGCCCCCGCTTCGGAGAGACCGACTCGGGCGTCCGGTCAAGGAATCGATCGCCGGACTAAGCCATTCAAATCTCACCAACCTATCTAGCTTAAAGATTTTCAACATCAATCACATCGACATCTCCGCTGTCGAACGAGAGCTCGCCACTTCCATTATTCATTTTCAAATCAATCAAAGAATGAAGATCAACAATATGACAAGCGAGCAGATTATTTAAATTTACACAGGCGGCAAGTTAGCACTCTTTTTTTTTTCATAATACATTCAAAAGGAACACTAGGAATCTGCAGCGATAAGTAATTGAGCCTCTCTCACCATTCCTCGTCTTTGTGAGCCACAAAGAACTCATTGAGTTGTTGCCTACGGAACTCTAATTTGTAGTCGTTGTATTTTTTAATGGCGTCTTCGTCGGTGATGGAGTCGTCCTGGGAGGCTAGAAATGCTTTGAATGACATCATAGCGGGCTGTGTCTCGCCCGACGACGTGCCACTCATTCCAGTCTCTCTGTAAACAATGAAAATATAAAATGATTTTAAAAATTAGGCAAGTTAGGCACGCTCAAAGTGAAAACGTTTTCAGAATATGAAAAATGCGAGTGACCGCATATCACCTGGCAGAAGCAGGCTGCGAATGAAGGCCATAGGCGTGCTGAGCGTGGCCTGCATAGGCGTCGTGCGGCCAGCCGTAGCTGCCATACGTGTCATGCAGAGCGCCATACCGCCGCTCGTCCACAGACCAATCGGGCCGCATCCTTTTGGCCCCCGGGCCACCTTCGCGGACAGGAGAGTATCCACGGGATGCGTTAGCCCCACCACGGTATTCCCGGTAGTCGGCGCGTCCGCCCCTCGGTCTGCCGCTCGACCAAGATTCCCTGCACAAAATATCAGATTAATTAGTAAACAGTTCAGCATGCAGAATGTTATTTTGAAAAACATTAGATTTATCAGTACAGTTCGGTTATACACAATACAGCGGCAAACACATTTTGAAAATACCCGGTATACTGGATTATTTGTTAGGTTAACCTAATCAAACCAAACCTAAACTAACCAAAACTAACAAACAATCCAGTATATCGGGTATTTTAAAAATGTGTTAGCCGCTGTATTCCGTATAACCGAACAGTACCGATTTATCTTTGTTGATATGACCCTATTGTTTTTGGTTGTACCTACCTACCATTTCCATATTATTTGTTTCATAGTAGGTATTGGTGTCAGTTATATCATACTTTAAATGCAAACTTCCCTGCTTTCGATTGTCACATGTCTTCTTTACAATAAGTGCAATTGTATATACGATTATTCTAACTGTTTCCCAAATAACATGAACGTTAAGTATGTACCTTGGGGTACATACTTGATGATTGATAGACATAAAAGTCTGAACATAAATTACATTGCGTGTGGTTGTACCAAATTTCAGTACAGATATTCGGTTTAGTATCATTCATGGAAACGGCACTTACTCCTTACGATTTTTTAAATAAATTTATAGGTTAATAATACAAAATGTTGATGTTTGGTACTGTTAGATGAAGACCAGGTATTATTCATTACCTTCGGTAGGCGAGAGCATCAAGATTTGTGGAGGGTCGAGAATCTGTTTTTGGGTGCCGGAATCTGCGGATAGTCAAGAGGTCAGGGATGGATTAGTAATCTGGGCAGGATAGCAAGTCAACATAGGAAAAATTATAGAGTAGGATAAGCGGAATAGTGTGAATACAAATAACTCAACATACCTATCTTGCCATTCTTCCCTGCCTCTGGACCGTTCTTCGCGTCTATCACTGCCACGGTAACTGTTTCCTTCCGTACCACCGGTTCCACCGCGCTCGCCGCGAAATTTGTCGCGCCTCTTCCGATCATATTCATCATCGCTGTCGACCATCGTTTTTTTTTTAATTATCAATGTTTGTGGTTGAATAAGTAAAACTATGATAGTTTACAAGAAAATCTGGTAAAATGCCAAAGGAGTGAAAAGCGTTATTTGACGCGCTTTCGTCGACCCACTTTCACCTTCACCGCTTGAACCATAGACAAAAGGCAAATATATTTGAAACGTTTTCATTAGTCTATGGTCAGTGTTGCCATTAATAAAAGGCAGACATCAATCAGCTGTTAAAGGTACAGGTTTTATGTTTCTCAGAACAAAAAAATAACGAAGAATTTTAAAAATTCCAAGGCTCTTTTTTATTTAGGTACCTACGTAGGTACCTAAAAAAAATTCTTTCCTGCGAATTTAATCGAATAGTGTTTGTCGACAGCAGTGGCGCACCCAGGGGGGGGGCAGGGGGCCTTGCCCCCCCCCCAAATATGAAAATCATCAGAATGATTTTACACATTGAAATCGAAAGCCAATAAACTATACCTTGGGCTTAGACAAACAACACGGCAAATAATGATTTGTAATTCTCCAGCACCCTTTTTAGTAAAATTTCTTAGATTTTAATTTCTAACACAAAAAATTCGAAACACTAATGTCAGGTTTTTTTAGAAACCGTCGTGACCCCGAACTTCACCTAGTTTTAGTGTGATTTTGCGTAATATCATAAAAATTAAAATGTTTTCGTAACTAGTAATTATATCCAATGAAGTATTGCGTTGTCAATTTTGTACAAGTGACATGAAATTTCACATTTTGTAGGAAAAACATTAATTTTTGATCATTGAAAGACACCAGGCAAAGCATGGTGTACTTACCCGAACTTCGCCCAGCGTTGTATTTTTCAAATGTAGCCATATATATAAATAAAGGAAAAGATTTAATAGTAAATAGATGTGTTCAAAACAATATTTAGCAAGTAGTAGGCGAAGTACCGAACCTGTTCTGGCGTGTTTTCATACATTAGATAAACTTCTGTCAGAGTTGTCAATAAAACTAATGTGGAATAATTTTAATAGTTATTTATGATTTTTTTTTTGAACATAGTAGTAAGTATAAAAAAGTAACATCTGTTTACAACTGCAATAAACTAAATCAACTACACATATGCCTATACCTATCTTAAAATATGTTATAATCATTAGAATACAACTTATTAACATATTGAAAAATCGTTTAAAACTACTGAATCAAAATCAAAATTTCTTTGCGATAATATGGGTTCAGTTCGTGTAGAACCAAAACAATATCGGTTTTAATAATTTGAGAAATATAACCAATGAAAATATAAAAAGGAAAATTTGTTTACAACTACAATTAATTAATTTAAATCAACTACACGTGTAAGTATACCAATAACGAAAAAAATACAAATCAATCGCATTCGATTAGAATGCCATAGATAAAAAATGATAGGTAATAAAAAAATCTTATGAGACAATTATTCAGCAAACTTTTATGCACATAACACAATATTTATTCACTCATAATGTCGTATACACCATACACATTAGAATACAGCTTATTAATATACTGAAAAATTGTTTAAAACTTCTGAATCAAAAATCAAAATTTCTCTGCGATGTGATTTCGGTTCGCTTAGAACCAAAACAATATCGGTTTTATTAATTTGACAAATATCATCTACCACCGGCCAGCCATATCTGTTTCTTCCTTTATTTCTCAAAAATTTTATCGTAAAAGTTTCATTTATTTTTTTAATCACTTGCCCAATATAAAAGCGATCCGATTTCTGGACAGGAAATTTGACTAAAACAAAACAATTAACTGCCAGATTGTCATACTGTTCAGATGTTTCGCTCGTTATATTGAAATCAATATCAGTTTTTATGTTTCTACTCTCAAATTCTTCAGACACTTCACCGAATTTAATAGATTCGGTGTCAACATCACTATCTTCTCGAGGCAAAAAGTCATCAGATTCATCTAATAGCGAATATCTACTAATGGTACTAATAGTCTCTTCAGAATCTGATGAATCTGTAAGTATAATGTGTTCTTTTCGCTTCTTAGTTTTAGTGGGTGGAATTATTTGAATATCCGAAGTTACTGTAATTTTTTTGTTTTGATGCCTTTCGTGTTCTGAGCATTTCCAATCTTTTGGATCTTTAGATGTTCCAGGTAGAATTATTTCATTAGATGTATTAGAATGTTCTGGTACAATTATGCTATTCGCTGATGTATTAGCATATTCTGGAACAATTATTTTACTGGATGTATTAGAACGTTCTGGGGGGAAATTGTAAGTTGACGCAGACGTACCAGGCTGGATGTAAAGTCTTTTATTTCTTTCTTTCTTCATAGGGTTGGGTGACCTATTTTCCTTCAGGTAATCTAAAAATGATTTTTCTATTGACTATTCATTTCTATTTGATACATCAGGAAATTTCCGCAGTACTTTCTCTGGGTTAAAAGGGTATATGCCGGTATTTACAAAAGCACTAGTAATATTATGTCTTTTTTCGTCCAATTCGTTAATCAGCTGTTTAAGAAGTTCTGGAAAATGTGCCTTATTTAGAGATGTTTTTCTTGGATTCTGGTATTTATATTTTAATAATATAGTACGCCACAACTTTTTCATGGGCCCAAAGTAACAAACATCTAACGGTTGAGTCAAATGACTCGAGTTTGGTGGCAAAAAAAACAAATTTAATATTGTTTGATTGACACAAATCTACAACGTAATGATTGATGTGTGTCGCCAAATTATCTCCAATTATAACCTTTGGTCCAATTTTAGAATTAGCCCAAGGTATAGCTATTTGTTGGAACCAGTCTTCAAAAATAACAGAATCAAACCAGCCAGATTTGCTCCTGTTATATCTTGCTCCAATAGATCCATTTATTCGCCACTGATGAAATAAATGTTCCGCTTTATAAACCACATACGGTGGCAAGCAAACACCACCTGCAGATATGGCAAACATCACAGAAATTGATCCTTTTGTGTAATTCACTACACGTTCTGGATATTTAATACCGCGGCGAAAAATGCACTTGGACGCACCCGGGTCATCCACCAAATTGGTTTCATCATAATTTAATATATTTTCGGGTGGTACATCTTTCAATGTCTCTTTCAAGTTTTTGAAATACATTTCGATTTCACTTGAATTTTTTTCGGCGCGTGATCTTTTTATATTTTGAGTGGATCGTGTTTTTAAATTAACTTTGTTACGTTTAAGAAAAGAATATGCCCATTTTTTCCCTGGCGGATTGCCATCAAATAAAAATTGTCGCCCATTGGACAATAGGTATCGATGCACCACAAGTCTTAAGTCCAGCAGAGTCAGTGGACAACCGTAATCCCCAGCAGCAATTAAAACTTTCACAATTTTGTCTTCTTCTTCCTGAGTAAGACGGGTTGGAGAACCAACTGGTTTTACATGTTTACCATGTAGCCTATCCAGCAATGTTCTTCTTGGAATGCCAAATTGTTTTTCCGCTTGATACGACGATAACTTTTTATCTCGCATTAATTCTAATGCAATATTCATCATCTCCTCGTCGTGTTTGGTGGCGTAATTTCTTTTTTATTAGACATTTTCTTCGCACGGAATATTTTATCTGAAACAAAAAATATACTCATGTAGTTAATAAGTAATATTTGTTGACAAGATCATGCAGACATATTATTTTAATACAGATATTTCAAAAACATAATTCATGGAATGTAAAATAATAAAAAGTACACATGGTGGAGCCAACCCTACGCGTAGGCGAAGCTGGGATCACTTTGGCGGGAAAAGGCTCGAGTCTATTATTAATTCAAATTAAATGCTTATAATCAAAGATAGAGTTCTAAATGTTTTCAATTTATAAATATAAAACTTCATTAAACCTATAGAATACAAAAATAATAACTTACCTTCAACAGATTCTTTTTACAGACAAATTTTTGTAAGACAATTCGTAACTTGACACTCCCGCATCACAAACAAACGTGTTTTCCTGACACTCCACATGAACTTAGATTCAAATTTTGGCACAAATGTTACCACTATAAAAAAATATATCTTTGGAAAGATAGTAGGAATGCCATTGTCAAAGAAAGAAGGGTAATTTTTAGGTTTAACTAAAATAGGCGATGTAAGGTACTGCAGGCGAAGCTCGGGGTCACGACGGAACCCGTTCCCTAATGAAATTCTCGGTGTCCACCCGAATTCCGGAGTGGTATAGGTCATGGCTGGGGAGGGTTGACAGGGCTCTAACCTGGGGGGCCGGGCTGTGGGGGGCCTGGCGTGTCGGGTTGACCAGATAAGTGAGATAAACACACATCATAAATTAGCTTTAATAGTAAAAAAAGTTGCCTGCGGCGCTATTATACTTCATGACCATGAACATTTTAATTTATATAATTGTGGAATATATTTTCTGATTATTATGTGTCGATACTCGACAGCTCCATTATTAAAGTAGATGTATTGAAAATCACCAATAATTAATTCACTGTATAAGTACCCTCAATTTGAACTAAAACACAATTTGAAAAACGTTAATGTAGTATTTCACACTGCCTTTAATCTAAGCGGTGGATATGGGGCCCGTCAAATACCCTAGCCCAGTGGTCGGCAAACTCATTAGTCAATAAAGCCAAATATCAACAGTACAACGATTGAGATTTCTTTTGAGAGCCAAATTTCTTAAACTTAAATTATATACGTAGGTAGTAAGTAGGTACACTGCTAATTTACTTAATAAACTTTAGTTAAAGTTTTAAGTCCTAATTAAATTATCGGTAGGTACACTGAATAAAACTGAATATCATACGTAATAATGATCTTATTTATTAATAAAAATTAAATTGTTAGTCAGGTATCCATAAAATTGAATCATGACAATGACTGACAAACTCAATGTGAATAATGGCCTTGCATCTCCTTGTAAAGTTTGGGTAAGTCAGGTTCGTATGTTGTTGATTTAATTTTAAGCACGATTCCAGGTTCTCATCAATAAATCGATTTCTTAATTTACTCTTGATTTCCTCTCTTGGAAATCTTTTTACTAACCACAAAACTTGCAATATTAACATTGTTGACAGATTTTATTCGGTACCTAATTAAATACAGAACTTTATTTTTATTGACTCCTCTCTTCAGCTGCTTTCTTCCTTGCATCATCGACAGAATATTTAGCGCAAAATTACGAGTTTTTAGTTGTATCTTTCTAAATTTCAATGCGCCAATTTTTCCCGACACATAAATACAGGTCGGTAAGCCATTTAAGTTTTGAATAAACGCGAAGTCTCGGTCTATTCAACATTACATGTACGGTTATCCTCTTCCATTTTCTTTGCGCCTTCTTTGTAGCCATGTCAAATATGGCAGAGAGCATCTGTGGCAGAGTCGCACTCAAGGGGCCAAAGAGCCGCAGTTTGCCGACCACTGCCCTAGCCTGAGGGCCCGTTTCAGGATATGGGGGCCATGGTGTAGGTACACCGAGTGTAATAGACAAAAGACCGATAAACGAGATATTAGGCTGTGTTGTATTGAGTAGGTTGTGTATAATTTAAATAAAATAATACTTTTTTGTCCATTTTCGATTAATATGTTGGAACCTCAATATTGAAAAACCAAAAATCTACTATAAACATTCGGCGAAAAAAACGACTACACCCACTACGGTGGTGGTGTAAATCAAAAGAACATTTTTTTCGGTGGAATTCGGCATAAATATTGTAGCTCTCTAGACCAGTGTCTAGATTTATCTAGATTGTGTAGCGCCGGCGCGAGGTTATTTGGTGCCCTAGGTAACGTTTATTTGCGTGCCCCCTTTTTAACAAATTGTCTCATTTTTTTCGAAATAATAAAAAAAACATTTAGGGATCATTAGACATAATATAACAGACACTTATTTATATAATATTTTTAGTCTCTTCCAAAAATTTTAATTTAATAAATTATTATAAAACACGCACGCACACATAAGAGAAAAATCATAAGAAAATTATAAACTTTTTATTTTTCAGTTTCAAATATACAGTTTAATTTAAATAAAAAAAGAATTTGTAACCAGATAATAAACAACAATGCTTATTTAACAAAAAATAGACATGATTACAGAATTAAAATTTATTTTTTCTCGCCTTCTTTTTTGCAAAAAAATTAACCAACTCCTTCAAATCTAATGTCGTAGTTTGGTCATACCTACTCAATTGAAATTGTTGCTAAATCGACTAGTCGGTTTTGTGGCATCGTTGAGCGCAAGTACGTTTTAATAAGCTTCAATTTGTAGAAACTACGTCCATCACTTGCCACTGTTACAGGAAGTGTTATAATACAAAAACATTTGGCACACAACCTTCAATATTTTGTTCCACTATTATAAAGAGCAGTACTTTTGGTGGTGGCATAGATTTTGAAAGTCTTCGAGCTACTGCTTGAAGCTCACTGAAGATTGATTGTTAGCATCAATAATAATATCTTTGTTAGCATTATGAGTCAAAGTATTTTCTAAATTTTTGGAGTCTACAATAATATCTGCAGGTGGCTTTTTGTTTATATTATATAATTTTGTCATACAGGAAGCCAAATAAAATATTATTCCAATTGTTTGAACCTCTCTTCGATAGATTGCATAGCCATGTCTAAAACTGGATAGTAGAAACCTATTTTGTATTGCTGTTTAGGTTCTTGGGGTGCCTCGTCTTCAGCTTTATATTGAAAATGCCGTTTCTGTCTTCTCCTTCAAACATGTTTTGTGTCAAATTTTGGTTCTGTTTTTAGCATCTTTGCAATCTCAGCAGCATCAATTAAAACTTGTTCATAAAATGCATCACTCCTGCAACTTAGTAAATATTTTTTTAGTTAGCTCTAATTGATTTTAAGCAGAATATAATAATATTATATCAGTATCCTTCCTTGTAATATTTTACTTGCAATATTTGCTTCTAAAAGAATATTGTACCTACCATGCGACAATTGACACCATAAATTTAAAATTGCAAATTACATCAGCAAGTAAGGGCCTTTGCTTCAATTCAGGATGAATTTCCTGATGAATTCTTCAATATTGGGTCATCAAATATCTCCATTAATGCATCATATATATCACCAAGCTTATATCTTAAAGGCTTCACTCCTACCTTGTTTCGCTCAATGGTTTGAGAGTAAATATTGGGATACGGTTAGATAAAACTTTCCAACGACGTGTCGGCCCAGAGAAATAATTATATATTTGTTGAACTATTCATATAAATTTCTGAGATAAAAACGTATACGGTCTCTTTTTATCTTGGATTAGCTTAGACCGCCTACCTGGAAATGTTGCAGTTTTAACAAAAACGGTCGATAGAAAATAAAAAAATTGATTAGCGATCAGAATGTTTTCCGAACTCATGGCGAGAGGCTGGGTTCCAGGCCAAGCGTTTACTAGACTAAACAATATACACCTATATTGTGACAAAACTCCGGGATTTGTATCGTTTGTACCGTTTGTATCTGGTTGTATCGTTTGTATAGCTGAAGCTGGCCATGGAACGCCACCAGATTCCGAATCCGATCACTACTTATGATACATAATTACAACAAACAGATAAAAACATCAAAATAAAATAAAACGTATTATTTAAAATTACTAATTAATTATAAATTAATTTTAGTTCTCCATTATTTATGTGCCCCCTTATGTCTTGTGCCCTAGGCGGTTGTCTAGTTCGCCTATATGTATGCGCCAGCCATGTCACCGAAAATAGAGTTCATGGTCATTAATCTAATAAAATTATGTTGACGATTATAATATTGTATTGATATGTTTCCATAGACCAAATATTAATGAGGTAGGTACTCTTTCGTAGCGATGATAGGTAAATAATTTATAACTATACGAGAATGTTTTTCTCCTTAAATTTTTGAAATAGCACAGAACAGATTAATAAATATAAATGTAAAAGCCATCGCAGTGGACCAATATTTTAATTTAAAGCATGGTAGGTAAGTAAAAAACCGTACCGACTGTCCACAATATTGAATGCACGTTGTATTTACATTACAAACTTCAATGGACGTCATTATTATCATACAGACGTAAGTATTGAAAATAACAAATTCTTTAACACGTGTTTAAGTTTATCCCATATTTTTCCACACCCAACATATTTTTGTAGGTAGCTTGTTATACCACATCAAGTATGGTAAGCCAGTTCCTATTCATTTTGTGTTCCCTAGACCATAGCCAAACACAGCTCTCATTATAATCTCCTATATATTATTATCCTAATAGATTTTGGAAAACGCACAATTTTTTTTTATTTAAATACTATTTTGTTGATTTTTAAACTATTTCAATTCATTTTTAAGAGACCCAAATTCCGGCACAATCTGATAAAACTCGACACAATCACAGATAATATCATTTTTAAATCGCGTTTTATATCCGTCACCATACATTTTCGCGTGTTGCTGTCCATCTACCGCAAATTAATTATAATGTTGCCTAATACTTTCTATATAATCTATATATCACAAATCACAATGATAATTCCACAAAACTATTCAAATCTCTAAGAGGCACATTGGCGTACTATCAGTTTTAACAAGAAATAAATGCATATTTCCTCACTAATTACTACTAAAATATAATCTAAAACCACGTCACTGTTTTTTATCTGTCAAACTAATAGACTAACTAGCTGAGCCAGCTGGCGGTCGCCAGTCTGTCTCACTAGGTCTTGCAGACGGCTTGGCGGTGCTGGATTTTAATATAATTGTGAAGTATGCATAGAGTTTTCCCTTCGGAATAGATTTTCATTCACCTCAGATAGTTTGACATTTCGCTGATTTGTCAGTTTTACGATTTGCAAGTCGTCACTGTCAATATAAATTTGTGGTCATATGCGTAATCTATTCTGGAGTCTGGCCTTCACAATATAGTCTGACACCACCCCAGGCTGATAGGCCAAGTAGAACAGCTGGCAATCGCCGATTGCGACCACTGACATTTTAATAGAATATAATATGTGTAGTTATATAAATGTTTCGTTAAAACACGTGCATTTAAATATAATAAATAATTATACATCTCATAAATTTGAATATAAAGCAATGTATGTGATTATTATAAATAGCGATCTAATATAACATTATTATTAATCTGCCACGGGACCCATTTAGATAATAAAAGGTTAGGAGTCTATAAAAAATAAATGCTTGCCGCCGTTTTTGAATGAAAATTTAACCTTAAATAACCTAGTCTTCCGGTGCGGGACATTCATATCGAAACAAATGTTGATAAATAATGGTCATATTATATCTGAGAGGAATTGACCAATTCTGATAAGAATAGGAATTTATAAGATCCAAAGGTGTGGAATCAGCTTATAGAGGCCTTCATCCAGCAGTGGATTGATACAGGTTGATGACGGTATAAATGGGTAGGTATATAAAATCACAAATTTAAAAAAATATAGCAATTTATATGACCAAGTAGAGTAGAATTAGGTTGGGATAACCTTCACCCAGCAGTGGATTGATCCTGGTTGATGATGATAATGATGATACTATGAATGGGTAAATATATAATATCAGCAATTTTGATAAATATAGCAATTTATATGACCGACAGAAATACAAACAACTGAGAGAGGCCTTCATCCAGCAGTGGATTGATTCAGAATCATGATAATAATGGCATTATAAATAGAAGTTTTATAATATCACCGATTTTGATAAATATATCAATTCATATGACAAAAAGGAGTAGAATCAGTTACGGCTTTATCCAGCAGTGGATTGGTTCAGGTCGATGATGATAAAGACGATAGAAATAGGTATACTATCACAAATTCGTATAACCGATAGTAGTAAAATCAGATTGCGGAACCCTTCATTCCATAGTGGATACATATAAATATGTAGATATTATTATAATATCAACCGTTATTATAATATGATGTCTTTCATTAATGTCAGATTGTCTAAAATAAAGATTTAAATTATTTTCTGTTTCATTCTTACAATGGCAATTTTGTCTTTAGTAGATTCAAATTTGGCATAAATTTTGGTTATATTAATCTATGGAAAGGTAATTATTCAATAAAAAAAAGTGTGTAGGTAATAATAATGTAATAAAAATAATAAATGTGACAGCCATAAAAAAATATTTAAAAAAATCAATTTGGAATATCACGTTATCTATGAAATTATAGCAGTGGCGGACGCGGTTGTCAGAAGATAATTTACGTAGTGAATCGTACCAAGATTATGGTTTTCTCACCGGAAAAAGTGCGCCAATGCCTACATTACGATATTTGAATTAAAATAATTGGTTCCATTTGAAAATAAAGGATTAGAAGGTCTTAAGCGACGAAGACGTCAATCGGTCGACCGTGAATAGCAATATGGCGAATCGTATACGGTATGTAAAAAAATTTGGATTTTAAACGTCACGTTTCTGCGAAATCATCGAATATTTTTCAAATCTGTTGAACTCAATAGGTAGACAATTCGGTAGCGTACATATCGAAGTGAAGATGTACAAATATTAATAAAATGTCGCTTAAATGAGCAGTTGGTGCGTTTTCCAAAATCTCTTATGCGTCAATTACATTGAGAAAGCCTCAATTACATTGAGCTTCTTTCCGAGCTGTTTGTTGGCGAATTTAAAAGCGGGCGATTCAGCTACTGCGATTGTGATGATGACACACAAAACTTTCCATTCGTTGAGAAGCCAACAAGCTAGCGACTATTTTGACAGAACGTAGTTCGTTTTTTTACCGGGAGGTTGCTACTACGCTCTACTGCGCAGACGCAATAGGCCCACATGCCGGCGCGTAGCGTGTAAAGTTGATCGGCTTTCAACTTTTCTCGGTAGATTGTTTACAATCTGTTTGTTAGCTTGTTCGATGATGACACTGGGCGACTTTACAGGCAGATTGTAAATTCGCCAACAAGCAGCTCGTAAAGTAGGTCATGAATGTAATTGACGCATTAGGATAATAATATATAGGAAATGATTATCATTTGTTTTCTTTCGCGAACCGCCTATAACAAGTTCGTTTGACGTCAGAATTCAAATTTAAAATTTGCAGGAATAATCGAAAAATGTGACATTTGTATTAGCACCCATAAATAATCAATTTCAATCAAGACGTTTATTGTAAGATGAAGATAATTTTAATACTGCTATCAATAAATTGAATAATTTCAGACTTTCGAGTAATATAAGAAACTATACTATATTATACATATATTACGTTCTTCTCAATATTTATAGTAAGTATCACATACTTCCATATAACATAGATTGATAGTTATTATTATATCATAAGTAACTATTAATACTCAATAAAAATTAAATTGCAATAATGTTTCTTTTAATAAAGACATTATGCATGTTGTTTGCTATTTTATCTTTTATTTCTTCTAAGTGAAATATAATATATTTATTTAATATCCAACACCGCCAAGCGGTCTGCAAGACCTAGCGAGACAGACTGGCGACCGCCAGCTGGCTCTTTTAGTATTCTATTAAAATGTCAGTGGTAGCAATCGGCGATTGCCAGCTGTTCTGCTAGGCCTATCAGCCTGAGGTGGTGTCAGACGATATTGTGAAGGCCAGACTCCAGAATAGATTGCGCAGCTCAGCTAGTTAAGGGGGAGACGCATGCCAGCAGAGAACCTAGCGGAAATATACGAAGCTTGCAATTTGAGATTTTTTTTTTTGATAATTTACAATTTCAACTGTATTATTTAATAAATATGTATCCGAAAACATTAAAAAGATTTTTTATTTTTTTTTAAACTTAAAGGTAAACTTACAATTGTAAAAAAATGTAATAAAATGTGAATTCGTTGCAGGGTCAAATATTATTATTGCATTATATTTTATGGTCATAATTATCATTAAAATTTAGTTTATTAAGTTTTAGATTTTATGTGGTGTAGATTTTTGAATAATTCATCGTTTTAATATTTTTTATATATATTTTAAAAAACATCGATGTTTATAAAAATATAAATGTGTATAACTTGAAATCCTTTTTCCCCCTTCCCAGCCTTCCACCCCCATTTAGTTCATAAATTAATAAAACAGACATATTTATGAATGGTAAAGATATATTAATACTAAAAATGAACAAAAACTTAATTAACAGAATAATAACAAGGTTATACTATATCTACATAATATATTATAGGTATACTTACATTAATTGTAAACATACTTTATTTTTAATGCGATGAATGTGCTTGTTTATTAGCACAGAGTTTATTAAATTTAGGTGTCATTGTGGAGTTGACGAGAGTGCTGCTTGTAGCTATTCTAAAATGCAGAAAATCCCGTTTCGCATAAAAATGATGTTACGAAAGGAAGTAGCACTTGGATTGCTTTGTTTGACAAATAATTAGGTATATTCTTCACTTCGATGAACAACTAGGGTTTCTCTTTGAAATTTTTGTTTCAATGAAGTAGGAACCTATCGCATGATAATTCTATAATTGTTTCCTTTTCATAGTCAATCCAAATTCATCATCTTGTTCACCAAAAAATTAATATTTTGAATCCACGCGAACTTATAAAATATATAAAATAAAGATCTTGTAAATAATGTGAAAAGTAGATCAGCAAACCAGTGTTCAGTAAATAGATTTTTGTTTGTTCTGGCGCAGAAATCATTTCAAAGTGGATAAATGTCGAACTATTTTTTTGTAATTTTGATTTCCATAGCTTCATTTTTTATGAATGCTTTCACTTTGTCTTTTTGAATCAGTGAATGCATCTGTGGTACCTACTAGCATTGATTTATTCGAAACACCCAATTTTCCAAAAAAAAATATCGGCATGTTATCGTTTTGATGGTTACTGTGACTAGCAGTTCTCTAGCGGCCGGTTTATGAACTATGGACTTGCAAACTGCAAACCAGTGGTTACATTAATTTCTTTTACACTCTTCGCACCTACTTTTGCATTAGTCCCCGCCTCCCAGTTTGAAAATGGCTGCACTTGAGTGTGCAGAATTCCTAACTTAAGTTACTTCGGCCGGCCCAAACGAGAAAATAGTAATAGATAAGATTATTTCAGTCTCTCGTCAGCCCATACGAACTTAGTTAGTAGGTATGACCTACAAAATGTAGGGGGACAAATGTTTTTGACTTCTGACTCAGTTATTTACACTGATAACGAATCTGCTGGGTGCTATTTTAGCAACTTTGGCCGCCATATTTGAAAATGGTAGCCAACAATGGTCATCGAGGAATAGTTCATTAATCGTTAGATATCTCCACAGATCACAATGTAAAAATTAAGATTAGGATTTAATTAAATAAGTAAAAAAATACCCAAGTAAAAAACAACTTTTGAAAAAATGACACCCAACGGTAAACTTATTTGCAAATAATATCGAGTTCAAAGCGTCGTAACGCTTTACTAAATCTCAGTCAAAACATAACATTCATAACACAGTGCAGGACATTGCGATTCAAGTGCTCTACCAAAGCACATAATAACAATATTATAAATCAGGTTTTTTTGGTAACGTCACGTTTGAACTTAGCTTTTGGCCCCGAGGCTAGGGGCACCATTGTTTACTGCTCGATAATATTATAATGAACTATCGGTAAAAAGTTTTTTGTTAGATACTCCGTCGCGCGAATTCGAATCGGTGCTTATTATGTTTAGACTTTTATAGTTGAACGATCTGATAAAAACGCTGTTAATATTTCGCAGTGGGGGTGCCTAATAGTTCAAGGTATAAGGAACATCGCCATCGTTATACTCAGATAATTCAAAAACAACCGCCCGGCTATACCTACTCGCAACACCCAATTCTGGAGATCGGGAAATCGAAAATAGTTAAATTGTGGAGAAAAGTTGCTCGCGAAATATAAATAAATAGCAAAGGTTATTTCATCAACTTTTCTAGTAGGTATTCACTACCCAGGTATCTATTGAATGTGGATTCTTTCCGTATAACAATGAACATCAAAGAAAAAATCACACACATTTTTTTCTCGGTATGCTCATTTTTTAAAAAATAATTCTTTCTATTTTTTTCATGGGCTCACTCATGATCTATCTTTACTAATTTGATGTCTGATTGTATGCGGTTATATGAGTAATAACATTGGTAAGAAAATAATATATTTTTATGTAGGTATACGACATCCAAGACCATTTACGTTACATTGATAGATAATGAATAAAAAGTGATATAATATAAGTAGCATTATTTGGAAAACTGAAAATGTAATAGACTGCAAATAAATAATGTTTCTAGAATAATTTCCATCCATATAATACATAGGTATCATTTAATATTATCACGACTATTAATTATTGTAGATACATGAAACAAATAATGTATCTGACGATACACACGAATATTTACGTATAATCATGTTATTCCATCAAAACTTCAAAACTATCCACCAAAAAACTATGAAAGAATCAAAAAAAAAATGTGAAAAATTGTCAGTCTTCATAATACATAATTAAAAAATGTTTTACATAAAAAAGTACCTACTGTAATTCAATATTGACGTTGATTCGCCTGCAGCACGAGGTGATACGAATATTAATATTTATTTTGCAGATATAGTAGGTACATACTTGATATGAATTCTCAGAAATATTTATAATCTTATAGAAAATATATTATAATTTTGAAAAATCTCAGTTAATTTACCTATTAGGAAAAATCCTAGAAAAAAGTTGGACTGAGTGAGAATCAAACAAATCTTTCATTGTTTGGGTGACCACCACCACCACCCGTCATGTAAGTACAGCCATGGATATGCACGGCCACCTTCCATGACGCTATAAACGTGTCCGAAAGAGGTGATTTTAAGTGCTCATCCTGTCCCGAGACGGAGCCGCACGGGACTGACGCTACAATCTTGCACCGTAGTGCTTAAGATGATACATCAGTGAAACGGCAAATAATTTTCAATTATAGGCGCGACGAAATTTTGGACTCGCTGGCATTCGGACAGCGAACGTCGAGGTGTGAATACGTCAATTTGTTTCGTGATGGCGACGGGGGTATTAATTCTTAAATCGTGTAAAGATGACTAAAAACGTTACCGATTTACTTGGAAAAGAAATCATGTCAATGAATATATTATTATTGTTAAGCGTCAATTACATTGAGCTTCTTTACGAGCTGTTTGTTGGCGAATTTATAATCTGCCTGTAAAGTCGCCCAGTGTAATCATCGAACAAGCTAACATGTTCGATGATTACACTGGGAGACTTTACAGGCAGATTATAAATTCGCCAACAAACAGCTCGTAAAGAAGCTCAATGTAATTGAAGCTTTACTAATAGAACAATAAACATAACAATAAATGGACGCATGTTGGATTTATATGACAAATTATATTTCGTTTGGCATGCGTCATTTGCACCCGCGACCCGCAATCCGCGCATCGCCTAGCAACGATCTTTTTAGACCATGCCTCAACTGAGTTATAGCCTTAAAGAAGGAAGTTAAGAAAGAAAACAAATGTTTTGGACTGGTTCTACTGTCTTCTGACGCTAAGCGCCCTGTGTAACCGCATACTGAGTGTCACGAGTTGAAATAGATGAGTCTACAGAGGAGTCGGGACCCCGCTCCCCATACGATGCTGCAAATTTCTCAAATCCCGTAAAGTTGGCCTCGGTTGCTATCAGATCCGCGTGGCCAATTGGGCCTGTATGAGGACGGACCCTGGCAAACAGCTCCGCTCGTTCAGGTTTCATAAGCGAGCAATCCTAGAGGACGTGTTCAACGTCTTGGTGGTCATGCCCGCGTGGTCTAATCCTTTGGCCCGTCGATCATTCTTTGATTCATGAGTATGCTATCTGAGGCACCTACTTCAAATTCCGCCAAATAGCTTTTGTTTGATAATCATATACGTAATGTAGATTACTCGTATGGCAGTGTTTAACGACGTTCTTCACAATCAAATGGTTACCAGTCGCTTTGATCAAAAGACGTAGATCACAAGAGAGCATTAATTATTTACCATAATTAAAGAGGATAGGTGTTAAATTAATTTTAGCGGTCTTGGAGGGAATGGGACGACTGGTCTCCGGACAATTGGACGCCGCACTGTCGTAGACACGTGTAGACGAGGTATTTTAATCAGTTTCTATCTACTACTTAGTAGTTTGAATTCATTTTACTCTTAACATAATGTATTCTTTATCGCGGATTGAGAATTACCATGCTTAAGGCTTTATATTAAATAAAAAACTCTTTTTTCGTTGGAACTTAAACATATGCACGATTAAATCATTGTTTACGTCTGCATATTTACATTCTTACCAACTATTAAATCATAATATAATCATTGAAGTATAAATAATAATATGGAATATTTTTTTAAGTACCTAAAAGTACCTAATGTCTATTTATTTTCGAATTCCGTGGCGTCTAGTTGTCCGGTGCCAAATCGTCCTAGACCCGTCTTGGAAATACTGATTTTGGATACTTACCCTTACACACTAATGTAAAAATAGTTTGCCTAATGTAAAAATTCGATTATAATATATCTATAGGTCATTGTGAACATTCTAATATAGTTATTGTCATCTAAATAATGTAGTAGTCCCAATATTTTTTTTTTTTTTTGACTTGATTTAAATTGTTAAAATTATTTTTGTGGGCTTAATCAGCGCTCGAAATGAAAATTTTGCGAACCGGAGCGCTTGATAATTAAAAAAAATATTAACATAGTTATTTAATTCTATATGTATTTTATGAGAACAAGTGTGTTAGATTTTTGTTATATGGCCTATCTAGCTCAGACGGTCAAATAAGTTGGTCCACGAGATGGAGTGATAATTTTGGGGATTTTATGAACCGGATCGGCGCTTCGGTGCGCTCCGGTCCACTTCGAGCCCTGGCTGTAATAGGTGCCTACCTAATATTAATTTAATCAGCGATATAATGCAACAAAAAACAATATATATATATATATTGTACAAACCCTTGTACATACTATAAACAATGCGAGGGTAGGCTTTATTTCTCGTTAATATTATATAACTTCATTATACGTACATAATATTTGATCATTGTCACTAATACAGTGATGTCACCCACATATTGTATTCACTATTCAGAATACGTAGTGACATAATATAAATTATTATGCACCTAGTCAGGCTACATATGTATCGTTTTTGTGTATAATGGAATATTTATTATTTAACTACTTGCATAGGTAGATAATAATAAGAATTATCATTCTTTCAATAAATACGAATTTAACATTTTTATTCAATATAGCGGAAACATCCGTACCTACTAAGGACAATAAATTATTACCCAATAAAACGACAGTAAGTTAATGTACTGAGTGTAGATTGTAGAGTAACAGGTTTTTTTACATAAATTATAAAGGTAAAGCTTATGTGACAATGACTAATAAAATTGAGTACCTACATTATTATCGGCTACCTACTTATTGTCTTAAACATATCTACATATTTAGCTGGTTATAATAATATGCAATAATGAGCTGTTTTTGGAAGGATTGCTTATGATTTTAATTATTTGAACATTGTTATTATATAGCAGGCATGTTCAACTTCAAGTAGGCTGTGATCTACTATCCAATATCAAAATTGGTAGTGATCTACCATTCTCCCATTGTCATTATTCAACTTAAGGGGGAGGCTTCTACCTACCAGAGGCTCCTAGCGGAAAAATAAGAAGCTTGCAATTTGAGACATTTTTTTGATGATTTACAATTTCAACTGTATTAATTAATAAATAAGTATCTGAAAACATTAAAAAGAAAAATATTTTTTTAAGTCAAAGATAAACTTACAATTATTGTAAAAAATCTGAATTTGTTACATAATTTATGTCCACAGTTACGTTATTATTACATTATATTTTATGGTCATATTTATTATTAAAATTTAGTTTATTAAGTTTTCAATTTTTCCTCGTACAGATTTTTGACTAACTCGTAGTTTAGTATTTTTTATATTTACTTATTTTAAAAAAAACATCGATTTTTATAAAAATATAAATGTGTATAACTTGAAATCCTTTTTATTTATATCAAATCGAGCTTAAATATTGGGACCATACCTAAATAAGATTTGCAAAAATAATCGTTTATCTATGAAAAATATAAATTATGTAAGGTTGAATGGCATAATTTTAGATATTTTATAGATAAACGAATATTTTTTATCGATTATGGTTTGGTTTAGGCAGGGTTTAATGAATTTAAAAAAACTAATCAACATCATATATTCTGTAATATGTATTCTTAAATCATTAAGCATATTTAAACTATTATGGTTTGGTTCAGGCAGAGTTTAATTAAAATTTAAAAACTAACCAACACCTTCTGCAAATTGTATTCTTAATTCAATGAAAACAAATAAGCATAACCGACAAAGTTTAGTGTGCACTATTTATATACAATCTTAACACCCTACCTCCACCCCCACCCTTCGCCACTGATGTATAGTATGTCTTGATGCATGTTGTTTATCAATGTGTGTTTGGTCCAGTGCATGGATGATGACGGGTATATTAATATACCTAACCCCCATGCCTTGGAGACCCGTATGTTCAAGTTCGGATAGAAAATGGTAATTTCATTTTATATGGCTATATTTTATTGATCGAATGAAATAATTTTAATAATAATGATTAGTAGAATATTAATTAAGCACTTTGGTATATTATGATGTATCTATTTGGTGCGAGGTATTATAAAAAAATATAGATGGAGAATTCACACACATGTGTACCTTTATATAATATATGTAGGTGAATACCACATATGTACTATAATATTATTATAATAGAAGAATATTATAATATCAGCGATAAGATAATTAAATATAAATATCGACATTTTACTGTGTAGGTAATAATTACTTTAATTAACTTTAATCGTGTTAAATCAATTAATTTTCTTTTTAAAATTAAATATTGTAACCATTTAATAATATTATTAAAAAAATGGTTCTCATAAATAGAATGTGAACACACCTATAATTTTTTTCATCGCATTTGTTTTATATCTGTGTATTACATTATCACGTTTAGAAAAAATCACACATCAATGCAAGATTTACAATGTCAAGGATAGACACCATTATAAATTAATATCTTTTTTAAAAATATAGATGATTATTTAATTTCCGTGTGAATTACAGACACTTAGCAAGACCACAGCAAACATGTCAGATAGACGTTTGAAATTATTTGTCGTTTTTGTAAACTTAGGTATTATTAATTCCTGGTAGTTAAATTTTCCCAGTGGTTCATAATAAAACACTACCGCATGACAGAACCAGATAATATAACATTGAGTTTTAGGAAACATTACTCTATAGAAACTTCTGAGAACATAAATTATTAGAATAAAACAACCTTGTCTTTAATACAATCACTAATATCATACGAAAGATCTTTACAATAATAATTCAAAATATTATAGTGTGTGACGAAATCCATTTCTCGAAATATCTATGTAATAGATAATATAATTTATTTAAATATATATATATATATATGCATTTTGATCAGATATATCAGCCTAGAAGTTAATAGAAGAATTACACCGTCAAATTATACTATTATTACGGTTTACAGAGACATTATTTGAGATCAAAACTTCTCTCAAATAAGAGTAAAATAGATAGACCCATATTTATATATTATATATTGGAGTGTTTGAGCTAAGAAGCCTGCGGTCTCACATATGAAAACGAAGAATGACTCTGTTGGGCAGTCCATCTGACACCACATCCACATCCCTGAGTATGTGGCCATGCAGCGAGGTTAGGCCGGACAGAAAAGAATGGAAAAGTGTCCTGGAGGGAGCCAAGACCTACATTCGTTTGTAGAGCCGATGATCATGATATTTTGAATAGAGCTGCTTTCATACTAAATTACGTAGGCATCAGTAATATTAATTAATATTCAAGAAGATAATAAATTATTCTTCTTTTTTAATAAACAAATTGTTTTTTCTCGTAGTTTTCATAATAAACATACGATTTTCGATAGTTTTGGTTCGAAACAAGATTCATAGGGAAGGGCATAGAACGAGAAAAAGCGATGCAATAGACTTTTTTTTTCGATCATGTCCGATCCTGATAAGATCATGTGGGCCTCCACAGAGTAGAGGTTTGTATTGACAGATTTTTGTTTTTTACGAGAAATGGATGTCAGCCACTTGCTCAACCTATTAGGTCCATACCCTGACACACACAAATTGAAAAACAATATATGTACACTTGCCAGACCCTGGGACCCACGGCTTTATAGTCCAGCGCTTAAGCCGCGCAGCCACCGCGGGCAGCAATAGACTTAATGTAAGTAAATTTGACAATTTAGCAACCACGATAATAATTTTATTAATTATGTATAATGAATTACTGCGCACTCGAAGAAATTGCACCTGCGCATATTTTTGGTTAAATGGTTCCATTTATAGTTGTCCTTGTTTGGTCAATTTACTTAAATTTACTTGCAAACTTTGAATTGCATTATTAATTAGGTGGACATTTGTTTTTTATCTCAATTGTTCGTCTTCCGGTTGGGTTACAGTTTAACTCCAGCTCCCCTCCAGTTATCGACGCCAAGACAATCTCTTGTGTAGCTCTTCATTCCTTCCTTCGGGGTTTCTATAGATATAGGTACCATCATAAATCGACAGGTGTTCGAATTTAGAACTAAGCTGATTACATTATAAAAAAAAGTATTGATTGCTAATATGTCAAATGTTAGCATATTGTGGCGCCCTCACTCAACTGACAACTTACACTGGTGGATCTATAATAGTAAAGACCATTTTTGCTACCCGTGTCTCTCGCATGTATTGGGCGTCAAAAAGTTGTTATGAAAGTGGAGAGATTCGAATTTTTTAAAACTCAATATGTACCTTATAGTAACTTATGACGTGTAATGACAAATAGAGTATAATATATTATACCAATTATTATTAATATTCTATATGTTTTCCTCATTGTTAGTTAATTGCTGCACTTATATGAATCATTTTAAAATATTTTATGATTTTATCAGATATAGACACTCTTTTGTGCATGTCCGCTAAATAGTATTAATACTAATTAGTCTGAAAAGAATAAATAAATAAGACAAGATATTATTATACTAGCAATAAAATTTATAGAATTTCAATGGTACTTTATTTATAAAAATAAAATATGCGAAATTCCTTGATGTCACAGCACGATTGTTTATTAATTATACTCACTAACTATTAACTGTGAAGAAATATTTTTAATTTAGCTAATAAATAGCTTCTCTGTATTTTCTAGATGTGCACAATATAATAATGATACATTAAAATGATTAAGTACTTCAATCAGGTGTATTATATTAAATATTACTTATAAATATAAGTAATGATATCATGTATTAGTTTTATTATTTTCATCTTATCATCATAGCGACTGTTAAAGAATTTATTTTCGACTAAATCTCATTTACTCGTGACCTTGTTGCTACACTGTGGATCACAAATGCACTGTGATCATCTACTTATTTGTCATGCCAAGATATGATCCCTTAAATCCGCCTGCTAAGCGGGTGATGGAGAGACGAGAAACGTATTATCTCAACGTCCAAGAATACATATTTATATAAGCATTCGACATGATAATATGTGAATGAAGAAGATGTCGAAGATAGCGACCCGATCTCTAAAAGATTATTCGTATACAATTCAGTGTTTCCCAACCAGTGTGTCGCGAAGATAACTTAGATATGTCACAATTTTTTTTTGACAACTAAAATAACTAAAAATGTGTTATTATTTCAAGCAAAATTCCTTGTGTCATGCTTATCAGGCAACGTTAGCGAGGGGTGAGGACTAATCAATGGCCTCCCTAGAGACATAGACATTTTCAGTGATGTGTTGTCAAGGTTTTTCCCTCTCTTTCTTTTAAGGGTAATATTAGCTACCTATATATTATAAGTGTATTTTTATCTAATCGTTTGATTAGTGAACCGGTTTTTTTCAATTTAAATACCATGTTATGAACGTCCTGGATTCTAATTTGTTATGTCCACAATGTTTTGTTTTTACAATAAATACATCCCTTAACCCGCCTGCTAAGTGGGTATATTCAACATTCAAGAATATTGCTCAAAGCATTTGACATGATGTGTGAATGAAGAAAATCTTTACTAAAATCAAAGTTTATTGAGAGAGAGGACAAATACTTTAATAATTACTATACACAAATGGAGAATACCCGAGTCATCTGCGCTTTGCCGATGACATAGTAATTTTCTCGCAAGACTCAGAAGACCTCCAAAACAGAATGCAGGAACTCGCTGAAGTAAGCAATAGAGTAAGTTTGAAAATAAATGTAACAAAGACGAAAGTCATGTTCAACTGCTTTGCAGGCCAAAAAGAGATCCTCATTAATGGCACTCATCTTGAACAGGTGAAAAGCTACATCTATCTGGGACAACAAGTGTCTATAGATGGATGTATATTTGATGAAATTGTTCGCAAAGTAAAGCTAGGCTGGAGTGCTTTTGGCCACCTGAATAATGTCTTCAAAAGTGACCTTCCACTGTGCCTAAAGCGCAAAGTGTTCAACCAGTGTGTGCTTCCCGTGATCACATATGCGTGTGAAACATGGACCCTAAGTAAAAGAGAGATCCAGAAACTTACACAAGTAGCACAACGTGGTATGGAGAGGTGCATGCTGGGCATAACGCGAAAGGACAAAAAGAGGAATGAGTGGATAAGGAAGCAGACAATGGTTTGCGATGTAATAGAGTTTATTAAAGTGGAGATGGGCTGGACACATAGCTCGAAGAAGAGACAATCGTTGGACAAATTTAGTCATCCAGTGGTATCCAAGAAGTACAAAACGTCCGCAAGGTAAACCTAGAGGCCGCTGGATCGATAAATGATCTGCGGAAGTACGTGGCAACGCAATGCACAGGACCGAGAGAAGTGAAAGCAGCTTGAAGAGGCCTTCATCCAGCAGTGGATAGATTCAGGCTGATGATGATGATACATAATCGATACATTTCTCTCGAATACTTATGTGTTATATAGATCCTGTGAAGTTTTGGTATAAATCTACAATTACATGGTCTTTCAGAAAATACAACTGTAGAATATACATGACAACTGGTTTTATTAGTGTTTTGTACATAGAACAGATTAAAAATATATAAATGCGAATATATAAATATAAGTCTTAGAAGTCAGTTTTGGTGTATTACTAATTGATAGTCTGGTCGTAAAACGCTAGAAATACAAAACCCGTCGAGTGTCCTCAAACATTACCAATATTGAATACGTGTTTCGTTTACATGACAAACTTTTATGCATATTATAAAGACATAACGATTCTCTACACCAAAAATTTTACCTGCTTACAGCCCCCTTTAGAGACGGCTTTAAATGCCCACGATGGCCGAGCGATAATGTGTCGGCTTATAGGGTTCGAATCTTGGGTCTGACAAATTCACATGTTGTTTTCAATGTGTGTTTGTACCTAGAATTTGGACCTAATATATTGACCTAATGTGTCTAACATCAACCTCGACTCTCGAAAATCGTGATGTAATGTACCTAATGTAAAAACAGCTTCACCCAGAAGGTAACCCACGTATTTTATTATTTATTTTGGTGTTCCCTAGTTTTGTTCATGTAAACACCAATACATTGGAACGTAGCACCATGGTAATCTATATTATACATAATATAATAATATTATTTTTCATTTTAAAATGTTGTTTAGTAAGTGTCTAATTATATAATGATGTAATAAATATTATAGTAATATTAATTTGATTTTAATGTTATTTACATACATCGCAAGTCATGTTATTCAAATCAACCGATTGAAAATGATTGACATCCTTCATTTATTTATCAATGCTTCAGTCGTAATAATTATTATGTTTTTCGATTGGTGAACATCTTCCACACAAATTATTCTCATATCGAAGGTTTTTCTATCATATTAAAATCACAAAAAAACAGCGTCATAGATGGCACGCGAAGCTTGACGAGAAAATACCAACAGAAATAAAGAATTTAATTATAGTGCACTATAATTAAATTCATTGACTTGGTGCATAGAAGGTATGACAGAAATATGAATCAGACGTGTTTCAATACAGGATACGTATTTCTGAGATATGATTCTTTTTATTATCGGAGTATAAAAACCGCAACAATAGGATTTCCCACGAATAAATATATCAACATATATTATGTAAATGCAACAATTGTTATTAACTGCGTTTATTACGATGTCCTTTGCGCGGATCGATTGACTGTATGACCGGTCAGAATGGCGGGCAAATAAACCACGACAAAAAAAATGATAAACCTCACCGAGCTCATCATTCTCTGGGAAAACAAAAAAAACAAGCAGTGTAATTATTTCCAATTGGATACAACAAAAAACAGACAAATTAACGGATACATTTTTTATTGTATAATTATTGGTTTAATTAAAATACAGACAGTAAATAAATTAAAGCTATTAATTAATTGTAAATTTAAAGACAGTTTATTGGAATCTATTATCATATTAAACTTAGTTGTGTCACTTTTACTTAGTATGTCTTAGATACATATATATATATATATATTAGTTTGGTTCAAAACAAGGAGGCCGGAGAGTCCCATTTGCGCAAACTGTCCGTTTTGACTACTATGACCTATGACCTACTTACGCGAAACCTCATTTCTAAATATCAAAAGTTATTAACGAGTAAATCCTGTGCGAAATTATCTAAAATCATACATTATCTATGTATTATATTCATGGTCCCCACCCACATCCTGAAGCGGGCCCCCAGGCTCGGATCTTTGGCGGGCCTCCCTACCTATCGCTAAGGATAAAGGCAGTGTGATGCTCCACAGTAGCGTTTTCCAAATGGTGTACGCGGTAAAATTAATGTGTATATTTTTAGTGTTTTTATTTTTATTTTGATACATCCATCTGAATTATGGAGTATGGAATACAGAAATAAAAATTGTATCGTACAAACACATAGTTTTAAATAATAACAATATCGAAGGTAAATAGCGCCGCAGGCGACTTTTTTACTATTACAGAGAGAATTTGTGACGTGTATTTATATCATTTATCTGGTCAACTCGCCACGTCGGGCCCTTCTTGAGCCCGGGCCCCCAGGATAGAGCCCTGTCAGCCCCCCCTTTGTGGGGGCCATGATCATATTAATGGTTCAGCTTCACTAGATGGTTCATATAAATAAAATCACTCGGCTTATGGACTCACCCGATTCCTATAAAATTACGTCACAACGGGTTGTCAAACATTTATAAGGTACATATAAATATAGTTGGTTTTAAAAGCCATTTTTAATCAAATGTTTTTTATCACGACTTCAACCGACAGCAATGAAAATAAGTATCTAATCTTCAGGAGCGGATCGACCATATACATAAATATATTTTTTTGTCTGTAAATGATGTACTTCTACAGTACAACACCTAGGAATTATTTGGAATTGATTGGTTAGGTAAAGCAAACAATGATGTAGCGCTGCAGACGGAAAATGCAACAACTATTTTAAGTATGACAAGATTTTTTTTCATATTTTCTCAGTTCTATATATTTGATCCACTGGATTTACCCGATCATCACCACTAGTTATTTCTTCTTCTTCTCCGCCTTACACACGTCTTTCTTCCCCCGACTTCTACCCCATGCGATTATCTTTCGATTCTCAGCCCAAATTATTTTGCCTGAGATGGAGTTAGCCCCTGGGTGGACGTAATTTTTCCGTAAAGTAACCCCGGGAAACATACATGGAGGTTCAAAAAGTAGGTAAATTATTATTTAAACGTACATAATTAAAAAAAAAAAAAAACATCACGTGGAATAAGAAAATTCAGATACTGAGATGGATCGGCCAGGTGCATAAAATGCCGGAGGAAATTAATACCAACAAGGCGGCTTATTTTAGACTATTCACATTAGAGGAAGTGAAAGATAATCGAAGATGACTAATGGTGTTACATAAATGATTTTTAATCCATTAAATTTGAGGAAAACCCTTTTCCCGTGTCGATTAATTTATTTTTCGGTTTTCAGAAATACTGCAAATTAAAAAAAACGAAAATAGTCCTAATATCACCCTACATAATATTATAATGATCGTGTGCAGGGTTTCCTATGTCTTCCAAGTTCATAATAATATAGTAGTTACATATAATAGTGAAATTTCATTGTAGAAATGATTGTGCTTGTCCGAATTACATGTCTGGGAGTCTTACACAAAAAAGATACGTATATACAACGAGTCATTAAATATTTGTATTATATGTGTGAATATCAAAGATACCGAAGAAAACTTTCTTATAAATTATATAGCAGGGGTGTCGAGTAATTTTTACATAATATCTACTTTGGAGAAGAAAAATCCTCCGCGATCTATTTTTTCTGACATTAAGGACATAAGTATAGTATATAATAGATATATTTTAAAAACCAAAATAAAATCTTACTAAGAAAATTAAATAAAGCGTTGTACATAGAAAATGTTTTATTTACTTAAGTACCTAACTGTAGTTATTTTATTTTGAATAGATACATTTTATTTTGAGCTTCCGGATGATACAGAGCTTGAATTACTTATCCTACATTGTAAGCTGGTGTCTTCAATTTTTGTATAATAATTGGGGGTGTAATTACACAAAGAAAAACTCAAATATGATTCCAAATGTTCGTCCGTTAAAGTTGTTCTGTACTTCGATTTTATAATGTTCATTTGCGAAAACGCTGATTCGCACACGTATGTCGAAACCAAACAGGTGTACACATTTTGAGGACATTCTAATAATTTAGAATACTTATCTGCTGGTAAATATTTCCAAAATTTATCCTTCGAAGCTCTTGCTAATGTAAATATCATTTTGCAGCGTAATTATTTCCTGTCCAAGTTTCAATATATCCACATGAAAATATGTCGAAAGGTTTCCTGCAATTACTTCTGCTTTGTTTTTGGAATCACATGGAAAACTCATCACTAAAACTGTGGCATCTAGTTTTTTTAAATGTTGGAAGCGATACTCAAATTCCGTGATTAATTTATTGACATCTTCGATGTATTTATTATTGTCATAATTTGTAGAAACCGAACTATTGAGTTGTTGCTTTATGTATGGTGTTTTATAAGATAATTAAAATTTTGGGTTGTAGAAATATGTATAATGAATAAAATCCCATTATACTTACAAATTATGAATAAATAAACTAAATATTTTTGGCGATCGACCAAAAATCATTTCGCAATCGACCTTATTGACATCCCTGTTATATAGATGGAACATAAATGTTTGAAACTAAATCTGACATAGCCACTTACAATCCACTCACACAAGCCACTTTACATTTCATTTTCATTTGTAGTAAACTTCACATTAAGCGTGCTCTGAGATTTATTTTCCATGACTACACTGAGATAAAAATGCCCTTTTTTACATAAATTAATAATATCTGAAGGAAAAATCACATAATAAAGGAAATAACAGTACATACAGCAGTAAATAGCCAATGCAAAATATCAGAGCAGGCTGCCATTATCTTTTGTATTAATAAAATTCTGCCTATACAGAGCATGATATTTTTTCACTCAAGCAACCAATTCTTCTTCTTCGGTCATCTCCACCTCTTAACTGGAGCATATGGACGCCACACGGCGCGTCCAAGAATCCATGTCGCTTGCCAGTCTTTATGCGCCGTTCCAGGTCATTCCAGCATCCACCGTATACACTCAATAGATAGTATTAGGACGCTGGAATCCAGTTGGCTTGAAGAATTGGCAAGCCAAGTTGAGGTTCACTTCTGGCATCCGGAGCGTGTGGCCGAACCAAGTCGAACGTCACCTCTTCACTCTCTTGCTCGTTATCTTATATTTCTTCTTCGTAAGGTCTTCGTAAGGTGCCATGATTCGCTACCGTAAAGCAGCACAGTCAGAATGCAAATGTCGAATTTTCGGCATTTGGTTTAACCGAGTCGTCCCAGACAACCAATTCAACCGTCCTAAAATCGTTGTGAAATTACTGTCAAATATTATAATACTAAAAATTCACATGACTTCATATTATTGCTCATAGCTCAAACTCTATGCTTTTAAGGGCCCACATGCTCATGCAAAATGGAGCTTTTATGGTATTTTCAGAGCATAACCCTGGACATTCCTTAAACGTTGTAGATAATCTATTTATATAATTTTGAAGCCTTATTATCCTTTATATTTATTTTAAACATTTGATGACTGCATAAAGTATTTTTATTACATAAAATAGTATTCTTTTAAACCTCTAGCTCTAATGTTTTAGAATATAGTCATATTTCAGTACGTCCATGTGAAGTGGTATTAAGATTTTTTAGTTTTATCAATTTTTAAAAGCATTTATAAAACCATTAGTAAAATTTATGTCGACATTATTATAGTGACATATTTACGATAAAAAAATTATATTTTATAATCTTTGTGTTGTTTATTATTTGAATTTGAATTATTTGAAAATAATTCTAAAGATACTGATTATAAGCTATGTTTTTGACCATTCAAATGTGATAAACATCCTACGAATAATGATTGCTTCATAATAATTATTGACCTAAGAATAAGGTAGTATTTTTTTGAAATACGCCATTTCTATTTGCATTTCCCAGTGGTTAAGCTACAACATACGGCCGTAGCCATAAATTGACAAACGATAAATGAAGTAGGGAGTAAGATCATGGTAATGCGCGTGTTTGAACATGTACCGTTTTTTAAAAAATATTTTTTTTCGGTTAGGTACATGTTCATGTGTATAAATGTAAAGAGCTCGGGCTTAATATAATCCTTAATTCGTCTCCGACAATCGTTAGCCGAAGAGCATCAATTTGATAATGCCCCAGGGTCAACAGGTTGTCAGGCCGTAAATAATATTCCTACTAATAAACCGAATACTGAAAATACATAATGTAATAATATAATATATCTCAGAATAAACAACGAGGTGAAAAAATATGACAACAATACGAAAACTATTATGACGCTTTCTAAGAAAAACAAGTTGAAATAAAATTTGTATAATGAGAAAGAACTCTGGATTTTTACATAGGCACCTACATACTATTATGTCAATAAATTATCTTACAACCTATTTTTTTTCTCGACCATATCCGATCATAATAAGATCATATGGGCCTCCACAGGGTAGAGGTTTGTATTAACATATTTTCTTTTTTACGAGAAATGGATGTTAGCCACTTGCTCAACCTATTAGGTCCATACCCTGACAGACACAAATTGAAAAACAATATGTGTACTTGCCAGACCCAGGATTCGAACCTGAGACCCACGGCGTGATAGTGGCGTGGTAGAAGGGGGAGAGGCATAGAAATTCATTATCAAATTAAAGCTTTAAACATATTTTAATCGATCGATACCTATCTAAATACAATGGGAAAAATAAAATATATTTTTTTATTTCAAAGAGAAAGCGACAAATTTGGAAAAATGGCTAAAAATAAGGGTTTTACTAAAATAAATATTTATTGTTCCAAGTAATTTCTTGAAACAAAATTATCGATTTAATGTTGTTTAATAAGTTTTCTTGGAACTAGTGAATCTCTTTTGTCAATTCATTATAGTTTTAATGTTTTTTTTTCAATCTAAAATCAATCGATTTTTACGAAAAATAAAAATGTTCAATTTTCAATAATTGCATCAAGCGAAAACGTGGGCCTGTTCAATATATTTTTCTTACTTTTTAGATATATTTAACGTAATATTTTAATTTATATTTATTATGTTATTTACTAATTTCAAATTAAATACAGTCGTCAAGGACGTGCTGCCTCTAGCGGCAACAACGTGCGATACCGAAATAACTGTCATCTGTATTAGATTCTAGTTCGCATGAATAATAGGTACCTACCTCGTATGTAGATACGTGCGGTTAGTATGCATGCACATGGTAATATATTTTATTACGAATGGTCTGAAACAATTTGAGAAATTTATGTTAGCATTTACATTAAGCCGTCTTCTCATTTGTTTACTTGTATATTGATAAAACAAAGCAAACATTCATCAGTCAATTTCAATACACTGCTAGCAACGTTCCCTCTAATTTTTCTATTGTGTGTGTGCGGATCATCAATTCACGCATTTGAGCAGTGGCGTAAATAGGGTTGGTGTCACCCGTCAGCCGGTGTGGTAAATTTACATCCCCCCCCCCCCCCCCCCCCCCCACAAACAAACACATACAATTTTTCATTAAAACTTATATTGTTAAGGTAGGTATCTATTTATTAATTTCAGCGATTTTATATAATAATAACACTAACAACGATAATTTTTGAAGTACCTACTTAAATAAAAAAATAGGAAATAAAGAAAAAAAGTAAAACGCCCGATCTGGTCCCACAAAAGCCAATTTGTTGCATTTAGAAAATTTGCGGCGTCATACTGTCAACGTGAAGATGTTTTTACTTCCTTAGATAATTCATAATTATCAGCTTTGTATGAGCTACCAAAATTTTTAATTTTGCTTATGTGTTCCTTTCTTTCATGGCCACTCTTGACTAGTCATATAAATTCGGTTAAAGCACACTTGAGTGCATGGCAACCTCAGTTTGGGTAACTCCTAGGTAGGTAGGTAGGCTCCTGAGACATTCTCAGTTATAAAAAAGCAATTAGACGAAATAATGTTCGCGCTTACGTAGTAGGTAGGTACAAGTTAATTTTCCTGAATCATCTTATATGAAAAGACATACATATCCTGAAAAACTATCGCGTTTGATATATTATATGCATTGAATTCTATTACCACTTCAAGTGAATGTGAACGCGAATTTTCGCAAATGAATCTAATTATTACCCCAATAAGCAGTGGCGCATCCAGGATTTAATATTGGGGGGGGCCAAAGGAGGAGAATGTAAATTAGTCCCATAGGCTCTTTGTCTTCTTCACAGCCTAATTTATCGTTTATCGGTCTTTTGTCTATTGCACTCGGTGTACCTAGACCATGGTCCCCACATCCTGAAACGGGCCCTCAGGCTAGGATATTTGGCGGCCCCCCTACCTACCGCTAAGATTAAAGGCAGTGTGAAACACTACATTAACGTTTTTCAAATTGTGTTTTAGTTCAAATTAAGGGTACTTATACAGTGAATTATTGACGATTTTTAATACATCTACTTTAATAATGGAGCTGTCGAGTATCGACACGTAATAATCAAAAAATATATTGCACAATTATATAAGTAATTGAAAATGTTCATGGCCATGAAGTGTAATAGCGCCGCAGGCGACTTTTTCTACTATTAAAGCTACTTTATGATGTGTGTTTATCTCACTTATCTGGTCAACCCGACACGCCGGGCCCCCCACAACCCGGGCCCCCAGACTAGAGCCCTGTCAGCCCTCCCCAGCCATGACCAACACCACTCCTGAATTAAGTTGGACACCGAGAATTTTTTGACAGTTCATTAGGGATTGGGTTTCTAAAATTTTGTTTGTTTTTTTCGTTTTTTTCAAAATTTTTGTGTTAGAAATTAAAATCTAAGAAATTTTTCTAAAAAGGGTGCTGGAGAATTATTACAAATCATTTTTTTGCCGTGTTTTTATTTGTCTAAGCCCAAAGGTATAGTTTATTGGCTTTCAATTTCAATGTTTAAAATCATTCTGATAATTTTCATGTTTGGGGGATGCCAGGGCCCCTCGATCCAGGGCATATCGACTTGGACACTAAAGACGTACCTAGTGCGTAACGATTAGGTGGCCAATCGACATAATTAGCATACTATTTAAAAGTGGTAATTAAAAAGCAATTATCTAATCAGCAGTCAATGTGTTAAGTAATTAACATACCTACTTAATATATATTCATCGAAAATAAAATTGATACAATGTTTGTAAGTAGCTACATAAAAAAAAACATTACTTATAAAATATCTGCAAACTAAATAATGTCAAAATTAATTATAAAATTAATTTGGGATATACCTACCTATTCAGATTTAAATAATTAGATCAGTCCTTATTTGGTTTCACTTAACCAGTTTCCAATATTTGTATAAGTAATCAGAAGTATTTACCTACCAAAAATAATCTCGACTGGCATATTTATACCTAGTCACAAATCAAAACTGGCGCAACGTTGCTTTTTTGCGATGGTCCGAGACCACAGAAAAGAAAAAAAAATATTTCTGAGTTCCCTGTCCAGCCAATTCAGCCAGCATTGATGGCAGCTAGCATTGATATATTACTAGGTATGTACCTGCACGACTGACAGATGCTTTCCAAATAAACCCTGCAGTGTGCCTGCCTACATTTATTATTATTACCTACGTTTTGTGAATGCCAGAAAAAATAAATTATCAACACATTCGACGTACTGTTTTGAGTCCGGTCTAAATTCTATTCAGATGTTAGGTATATTTTCTTATGATGAGAATAAATTATTATTGTCAATGTTTTGGGTATATTTTTTTTTTTAGAATTATTAATAACCATGTCCTTGCTTTTTCGTACAAGGTGGTTGTTAGTAATTTTGAACAATCACAAACACCCAGGCTTTGAGAAAAACACATAAATGTTTTTGTCATGACTGGGAATCGAACCCAGGAACTCTCGGGTGGAAGGCGAGCGCCTTACCAACTGCACCACGAGAGCCGCCTAATTATTTTCAAAACACCAAACCGGCTGTCATCTTCGGATTGTTCTAATAATGTATTGATAATATTTATATTTTTACTTAGGTAACCTAATCATTATTTTCTAAAAATGTGTTGTAAAATAGTCTATGACGCCATTTTTATGGAGATCGTGTGTATGGTCTAATCTAATGATTCCATACCTAATTAATTATCTTCATTACTATGAGAATGTCAATAATTCACAGATTGTTATCACATATAAATATCATTACACAATATTATTATATGTATATATTTTTTTAATATTACTATAAAATCCAAATTCTAATACAATCCAATCCATTCCAATTAAACTCACATAAGTAATTATTATAAGGTACTACCAGGTCGATGGTCCACGTATATTTTTATAATAATCTGACAAAATTTAAAAAAAGTCCGATTGAAATAAAATGCAAAAAATATATATACCATTGTTTAAATAATAACTGTAATTATATCACCTGTTTTTAGATTTTTTATTAATATATAATTACAGTGACATCTAGATAAGATGCCTCGAAGATTCATTCAAATTGGATTGTAATTGGAATTAGATTCTGATATAATTTTGACCTATATGCTTTGTAATTCGGGGAATAGATGGCTCTATAAAAACGAAACTTTTGATGACATCCCCCTTAAGCCACGCGGCCACCGTGGGTGTACAACCTTTTGCAGTGTATCATGAACCAGTTTAGTTTATGATTAACATTAATACAATACAATGTACAAAAGTTATATTATTCATTCCTATCCAAATTTAATCGCGAATGACAAGCAAAATGTCTGACTAATAGAGTACGTACTTAAGTTGTTCAATTACTGTTATTTTACTCACTCCAATAGTTAAATTATTTGAAAGGGTTTTCAAAACAGTTTTAATTTAAAATTCACTTATGCTTTTTTCTATATTATTTAAATTTCTAAATACTAATAAATAACCATAATCAGTATTAATTATTGTAATCAAATATATGTATAGTATACCGTTGGTGAAATACGATTCTGATTAAATAAATTTAACTTTTTTTACAGATTTTATTTTTAATGAAAAACCGGTTTCGTAGGTTAAGACATTTTTGGTTCAAAATAAAATCTGTAGAATAAGTGCAAAAAGGTTTATTTTATCTTACAGCAATATTTAAATAAATATGCGTTGCTCGGGTATAACTATATAAGTCGATTTTTGTCAAAAATCAGCTTTACTGAATATTTATTTTAACAACATTATTTTGCTCTACCACGCATCGGTCATTTTTATTCTGTTAAAATTGGTTTAAAATATTGTAAATTAAAATTGTACTATTAATTTAACGTCATAGCGTCTGTACACGTGCATGGATTTACTTGCACCAATAGTGTGTATTTTAAACTGACTGTCTCGCCAATCTCATTCTTCACGAGTAAGGGAGACCTGATGTTATCATGTATGGTACTATTTGACAGGGAAAATCGGTTTACCTCAAAATTAGTCTCTGCGCGGTGTAGTTCGTATTTTTACCAGCTAGTTTGTCACTATCGTTTTACTGCGCAGCCGCAGATATCGCACTGTCCATTTGTTCAAATTCAGAAGCTTTCAAACATTCTTTTGTCCTGCATGCAATCTTGCAATTTTCATGATAATATATACGTGTTTAGACGTGAATTTTTTTGTTATGGCCGCGATAATACATACTGTCAGCAGTAAATCTATGCACGTGTAAATGGGGTATGAAGTATAGATTAACACATTATTCTTTAAACCGTTACAATTTTCTAAATAATAATTTGGCCATCCATAAATGAATGTATAGATGGGTTTAATGTAGTTGTATTTGAAGTACAATCATTGCATCTAGGAGAAGCATTTAAAGACTACTTTTTATGCGAATACAACAAAAATAATTTGCCAACATGATTAATATAAACCACCACTAAAATTAGCACAAAAATAGTATTACTAACCATACAACTAGTAGGAAGAAGAGATCACTTCGATCGAGCACTTTACTATACGAGGAATTGATATTATAGTTAGGTATAAGAATGATTACTTCGGTGTTAGTTTTACAGTAGGTAATGACTAGATCAATGGAAGCGAAAATTTTCAAACCTCATGAGATCAATACACCATAGGTTTAAAGGTTTCTAAATAGCGCTTAAATTTTCCGTTTCCTGCATATTTTCGTTCGCGCCGAACGGAAGTAGGTACCGACCTAATGAAAAGCTATTCATATGATTTGTTGCAAACAATGTTTGTTTACTTTAAACTAGGCACATAATTTATTGCACTGGTTAAAATTAAGTTTGGCGATCATTTACGAATCTCAAAGCGAATTTTAATAAACCTATTGTTTGATATGCCAACAGAATAACAGTGTAACCTGTACCTACTACCTACCAACCTACCAATAATATAATTATGTTCTAGGAAGTTTTATACCAGTGGTGTACATCAGAGGGCAGATGAAGCTATCGTTTTTTGTTTTGATTTTTAATTTTATTCTTTTTTTGGGGGCTTTAGGTACATCTAACATTATTTTGACAAAATAATAAAAATGTAACAAATTTATATTGTTCTTCTTTATACTATTGCTATTTCTAAACTAAATAAGAATATAAATAGTAACAGCATGACTATTGAAAACATTCTCAAACTCACCATTTCGGTAAATTCTTCAAATAAGTAAATATCAAGTGACTGACTGTTCGGTATGATGTTTATTATATATTTGGCAATTCATTAATGAAGATGGTACCTAATTATATTTTTTTTGTGTCGAAAAAATAGATTTGTATTTTTTGACAAAGAAACGATTGACACGATCATTGTCAGATTACATACAATTTTATATAAAAATTTTCACTGTCGTAAGTTTAAACCGATTTATACGTGGATGCTTGAGTTTAATATGATTGGACGAATTATAGGCAGTGGCGCATTTAGTGACGTTTATTTTAGCCAGCTAAAATAAAAAAATAACAATCTTATTTTAATTTTCGATATTACTATATACATTCGGACAATTTATTATTATTATTATTATAACGTTTTTCTTAGCTCGTATTCTTATTTGTCCGGTGGTTGTTTGTCCGGTATAAAACTTTCAATCGATTTTTAACTAACTTGCCGACTAGCTATACATTTGAAACTTTTAGAATATATCAGAACACGATGCCAATGCATTTTTTAAATACTTTTAGCCATCTTTAAGTAGAATTGAATTCATTTTCAGTTAATTCAGATTTTGTATGAAAAGTTATTTCGAGACCATTATTGGTTGCTAGGGCTCTGGTGTCCTAGCAACTAAATTATTAATATATACTTGCGTTACTATGGAAATCAATATGACATGTCAAGTACATTTTTTTTGATCGTTTAAGCTAGTCAAGTCAAGTTTATATGGTTCAACAGAAAAATTAAAAACGCTGTATATAAAAAGTTCTTTTTATCTTGTAATTATTATTTTTACTTTGTGTTCGTTTGGTTTTTTATTACTTATCTTTTTTATATTTTTGAATAATTCAATAATTTTATGACTGGTTTGAACTGTAAAATTGTCTGACGAATCAAGTGCGTTACATGATCGCAAAGACAATCGCCACTAGTTACAGGTATAGATGAAGACTACGGATGAACACTGAATAAATGATCGGAAAAATCCACATATTCTTTTGGTTGACATCCGATTGAAAGTTATATATAAAAAAAATTAGAGGTAACATCACAATTAAATGTATGCACAATATTTGACACGACAAATTGGATGTGAAGTAGCTTTGTGATGACGTGGTTGTACCAGGTTTGCTCATCGCGTCAATCAAAACTCTCCCACTAGTTTATGGATTTTGTTTAGTGTTAGTTTGAATAGTCAAAATAGTAAAGTTTATATAAAGAGGCGAATCCGTGCGCCGTAGTCAATGTCGCCAGAATGTATTAGATAGAATATGGATGGATTTTTCACGTTGGAAAAATTGGTTAAACAGCCGATGTTTCAATTGAACCATATTTTATTATTTATTTTCAGATAAAAGTTAAGTTAAAAGAAAAATATTATGTCTTTTTTAGTTAAATGGGTCACAATACAATCGGTTAATGCATTTAATGTCAAGCGTCACGTCTTCGGAGAAATTCATTATTCTTGGGAATAAAATAAAACATTTTCACTTTATCCACGTAATTTAATAACGATCGGGATAGGTTTCGTCCGCTTAGGTGGTCGTTGTCGTATAACACACGTAGCCGGTCTTAATCGATATGAAAACGTGTCGGATAAATAGACATACACAATATGTTCAATTTACCTATTTTAATTAAAATTAATAATTACATTCACAATAATAGTATTTGGTACTTACCTATGCCAATATGTGTCATTATTATGACGACGTTATTTATTATAATTTTAAAACGTAAATATCTTTGATGTCAGTATGAATCCTTTCAACCCTCTCGCCGTAAAATCTTTCGTACTACACTTGAAACGGTACAAGTAGTTTAGCGTTCAAGCAAAGTTGTTTGCATTATTGTATGTACCTATGTACATATCTTGTGGCAAGAGACGTTTGATACTAGTGTACCTATATAAGGAACAGGTCTCTGATTCTGCGGCATCATTTAATTAAACACCTCCACGATGAGGGGTTGTAGTGCTTGTGTTTTAGTGGCCATTTTGGCAATAGGCAACTGTAATCCCTATGGATACCACCATGGCGTGAAAGGGGGAAGTAAAGCAAAAGCGCCAAGTAAGGACTAACTGCCTATATATTTTTCTATACACCGATAGCTATATGTATCAAATTCATTAATAAATAAATATGATGTATATAAAAATAAAATAATTTACTTATGTAAAATAAAGATTTAAGTAGGTACACGATAATAATAGAACACAATTCTTGGCGCAATTTGACACCTGTGTCATCGAAATTTATTTTGAAATAATATAAACATCTAATACCTACCAGATATAAATATTATACATTTTTAACGAGGTCGTCATTTTCAAAATAACTGAATAAAATATATACATAAATTATGGTAACTATATAAAAATTTATAATATGGTAAATATCAATAATTCGATTCTAAAATGATGAAATATAGTACCTAAGTAATTAATTGCGAAAAACCTAGTCATTATTATTTAAAATTGTGTTGTGATTTAAATTTGTGAGTTGATAAACTTTGGATAACTAACTCATATAAAACACATGAATATTATATAAATCTTTAGGATTATTTGTTTAACATCTACGCATAGATTTAAAATTTTGAAGTTTTGAAGACTACGATTTGAAAAGTTTACAGTCAGAGCGATTTTAAAAATGTTGATTTGCTGAATATTATTGCGTATTATATAATTCAATATCAAAATTATAAAAGTACATAAGTTTGATAAAAAAAATAAGTTTAATGCGGAAACGTACATTTTCATTCAACGATGAAAGTATCAAGTACTAGTACTAGTAATCTTAATATATAATATATATATAAATAATATAATATATATATATATATATATAAATATTATATAATATAATATTAATTATATAATATTATATTATATAATAAAAATTATATAATATAATATATATATAAATAATAATATATATAAATAATAAGAAAGTATCAAGTACTAGTAATCTTTTAATCCGGCTTAAAGCAAACAAACGTGTATCATTTAAAAATAAATATTTGTTATCAATTATTTAGAATTAGTCAATGTGTGTGCATTTTTATTTACGACTTAACATAATTATAAATATTTTTTTTAATAGTTTTTGTTGCATGAACAAAAAAAACTGCATATGATTTTTTTCTCCATTATTTGACGTACTATGACATTTTGATATAATTTGATAACATACAAGTGATGAATTTATTAAATTGGACAATTTTATGTAGATTCACAAAAAAATATTAAAATCTTCACACACTATTCTAATGAAAGTACTTATTACTGCCAAATAAAACATTTCCGTTATAAAAATATGTAGGTTATTCAAATTAATGAAATGCACACTCGGTATTATTGAAAACTTTGGAAAAATAATTGATTATTTTTAATGTGTACATAAAACATAGATTTACAGACAGTAATTAACTTGTTATGTGGTCTTTTTATCTATTTGCATCACTGAATTCATATGTATATACAGGAGGACCTCGACTTTCGCACATAATTGGTTCCTGAAAAGGTGTGCGAATGTTGAATGTTCGAAAGTAGAGGGAAGTAAAAAAAAATTAAATTGTGTGTATTTTGAAATATGTATTTATCAAGTAAATATAAGATGTTTAAGAGACATGTTTAAGTGGGGTTTGCGGATGTTTCCCTTAAAAAGTTATCAAGAGTTAACTGTTTGCCACTCTTCTTTTTCTTATTTTAAATGGTAAATTATTAACTTTACAATATTGCTTAACTGCTGGCACGAAATGTAAAGTGAACCAATCTTTTAATATTAACGCAGTAAACCCAGTTTTTTTTATCTTTGTTTGATTACTGGAAGCAATTCTTTATCCTTCCCTTTCAATGCCCTGGGATTTTCTGGTTGATAAATTAACATTGGCATCAATTTTAAATCACCAGCCAAGTCTCCACCAAGAAGCAATGTCAATCGGTTTTTAGAAGGTTTATGCCAAGGGGCAACTGATTCTTCCTTAGATAAGAATGTACGACTAGGCATTTTTTCCAAAATAAACCTGTGTCATCTACATTAAATATTTGACTAGAAGAATATTCTACATCTTCAATAATTTTGGATAATGAGACAATAAATTCTCCGCGAAAATCAGCCGATTCTCCAGTGAATTTAATATAAACCAATCGTTACTTACTTGAAAAATCGTGTTAGAATCTTCTTTTAATCTAGCCTTCCAATCTTTGTGCAAACTAAGAGCCTTCGCTTGAATAATTGAAATATTCAGAGGGACATCTTTTTGATGTTGGTCGTCGATCCATGATGACAAATATTTTTCCATTTCATCCATAACTATGCCGTGTCTTTTGGAAACAACCTTTAAAGATATATTTCCACAATTTTGAACGTATTCCTTAATTTTATTTTTATTTTTCAAAATTGAACATATCGTAGTAGACCTGTTTGTATCATACGAACGTCCGATTGAAGAAAAAGATTCACCGCAATCAGAACGTCGTGTGAAGTTTATAAGTCATTGATTTCTCTTTGTTCGTATCAACACTGCAGTTTTTCTGTTTCTCACTCTTGTTTATAAATCTTTAGGGTGAAATATTTCAAATGAATAAAATTAGCAAAACGCACAACATAACACGCCCGCACGCGCTCCTGCGCAAGACAAAACCTATCCTAGCTAGCTCACAAGCAAAGTGACGAGTGCGAGCAGGATGCAAGTGACGCAAGAAATGCACTTGCTTGTGAGCGAGCGAGAAGGGGATATCTTAACCCCACGGCCAACGCGACGTTTAAAAAAAACGATTTTTTTTTAAATGTGCGAAATAACGAATTGTGCGAAAGTCGAACGTTCGTAAGTCGAGGTCCGCCTGTATTATAATTTTACAGAATTATTAGCTTATAACGTGATATGAGCAGATTTCTCGGAATTAAATGCCTTATCTTTCGTAATTTATTTTCGTAGAAAATCGTTCACCACGCCTATACGATTTTAGTATGTATGAGTTTTGTTTCTTAGTATGGCATGGAGCTTTCAATGATTTATTCACACATTGATACTCCGAGCTTTTTTATGTGGCGCGTGTAATATACAGCGCAAGCTTTTATTCGCCATTGTCATGTATATTGATTGTTTGCCCTTGAAAACATAAATTATCATACACATCACTTTTTAAACTGCGTTCCACGATCTTCGAACGAATTAACAATTTAAATTTAAAATTATTGAAAATATTATCGTCTACGGCAAGATTTCATTAAAATCTAAATTGTGGTAGGCATATAATTTTAAATAAATCTGAGATTATGTGATGTTATAGATTATACATGAAATAATATTTACACTATTATTATTATGACAAAACTACTACAATCAATATGATATTTTCTTACCTTCGCAAAATCTTATTTTTTTTTCAAATTGAATTTTTTATTTACTTCAATAAAATAGGTGCTCCTATTCACATAACAATATTCCCCTTACCGCATAGGGTGCCATATATGGCCGCTGCACAAAATAATTTTTTTGGGTGTTACGAAAATCATTTATCGTTTTACTGCATATAGAACCATATCGGGCAATATTCATCTATCGAATACTGCCACCTAGCGGTCACTAACAGAATTTTTCACTCAGTTATAGCAATTTCAAACTGCAACGACAACACGTGTTATTTGTTGCGTTTTTAAGCGGCTATTTCAGTGCAACTGTGTACAGTATGAGCGAAAAAAAAATATTTCATAAGATCAGATATTGCTGAACACAACTGTAATATTTTGGTAAGTATTTCTGTTTCAATCATTATTATAATGTGATGTTTATGTAAGGACAAATCTGGCACTATATGCATTGAAGACTATATGTATACGGCCATATCTGGCACTACATGCATTAAAAGTTATTTTTATATTTTCCACATTTGGCACTACATGCATTAAAGGTTATTCTATTAATAAACTTTCTTTATGAAGAACTAATGACGGTGTTTTTTTTCGTCACATCGAACTAGATGCTGGCAGATTCTATGGGAATGGAATTTTAGCATGGAACATGCTTTAGTCCTTTTTTAGTCCGTTTAGACCACCCGGGCGGATTCATTATGAAAACATTTCACAGCATTGCATTGCGGTAATGAAAACGAAAATAACACGAAAGTAGCGCGGGCCGCGAGTGGCTTTAGAGTTCACTTGGTCGCGAACGGCGCTTCGGCAATGGCGTGTGATCCGCACCCCGCAACCTCAATTCCATCGACAAAATTGATTCAAAAAATATTACTTATTTCAGCTATCATAAGCCCATATCCATTACTTCTAGCGATTATATATATACTATATGAATTTATAAATTTTAGTTTTTAGAAAAGTAAAATTGATTAAATCCTTTGGATTCGGTTACTTTAACAAATACATTTTTTTCGAATTTGGACAACCAGCATTCAGAGAATCAGTAGGCAAAGCATGTTCCATGTTTAATAATTTTAGCCGTCAGGGTTTAAGTAATCATCATTTGAGGGGCAAACTGCTTTGCCGAGTTTCATATTGCCTAATTTCTGTTTTCTTTTTATTTCACAATTTTCTATTTCATTCATGTTTTTTATCCTCAATGCATGAGGTGCCAGATATGGGTACATTGTTAATATTATCGTGACTGCATGTAGTGCCATATATGGCACAATTAATTATCTTTTAAATATACTATAAATAATACAGCAAAAATTTTTTAATTATTTTTTACTAACCTTTCCAACCATGATTCATAACATATATTTTTTTCAAAACGAAAAAAAAACCCATGCGGTAAGGGGTTAAATATTTTCTGAACCGAATCCGATGTGGGCATTTCAGGCCGGAAACCATGAGTTTGGACCGGGCCTTCTTATAGTAGATCAATTAAAAATATAAATAACATCGAGGCTGTTTGGTAATCAGATAATGATAGACTTTCAATAAATTGTAGAAGAATTTTGTCGGGGATGTAATCAAACAATTGGGGTTTTATCGTTAAAATCCGGCATCCTAATATGCATATTATTATATAAAAAATAAAGTAGGTAGGTCCCCAATATTGAAGAAAATAAATAGATACTCGAAAAATATAACTATAATAAGTCATGGCCTTAGTAATTTATAAAAATAATTCTTTAAAGTTGCAATAACAATATTGTCCTTTCTCTAATAAATAATCACAAACATTAAATTGTTATTTCTGTGATAACTAACAAATTAAGGTCTCAACCTTCGTAGTGTTATGAAGAGATCTTGAGATGAACCTTGATCAGGAAGTCCTTTCTTTTCCGGAACTGTATGCTCTATGTTATGATCAGCAGTTTGCCTTTAAATAGTATAATCCTTATTGACCCTGCAAATACTCATAACATTATCTTTTTTCCCCTTTCAAACGTTTTCATACAATAGATTTTCCGACGAGTTTTTAATGCGAATATATTTCCGTTCACATCTAGATTTATACAGCAAAAAATGCTCAATGCAATAGGATGCACAAGAAGTCGTTATAACATTTTATTAATTAAAGCTATCAAAATTCAAAGGTAAGTTATCACAATTTTAGTGTCATTGGTTTTATTACTTTTTCGCGCTATTGTATATATATATATTGTGTTGGTTTAATGCTAAATAAATTCTAGACCAAATTATTATCATTATTTGATTTCTTTTACGTAAATTAATGTATGGTGCTTGATTTAAATTTTGGTACATACCTAAATAATTATTAAAATTTCATTTCTTTTTTTATGTATCAATGAGAAAAAACCGTTTGTTAAATTGGTTGATAATAAAAATGATAAAACTAATGAGTCACCTATTACTATTTTATTTATTAATTATCTGACATTTAATGCGATCTGGTTATAAAAACCGGATACTTACGTAGGTTACGTTATTTATTATAACTACCCGGTACGGCGAAGAACCCAGAAGGTTCAAATTACTCTTATGCAGCAAAATTTTCTATGCAGTATATATTTTTTCGAATAGATTTTACCTACACATATTTATATATTCCTTATTTGAAATAATACTACCCTGTAACTTTAAAATTAATATTGTTTTTTGAACACTCATTTTTTCTATATTTTTCCCAAGTTGATATGTATAAGTACCTAATTAATAATACATTTTGTAATAAATAACATGTCTAGAAAAACGTAATTAATATTAATATATAATAATATAGAACGATTGCACATAATTTATATCTAATATAAAATTCATTTGTGTTTACAAGTAAAAAGACTGCCGAAGATTTTTTAGATCATCTGATACAATAATAATAATATGTGATTTATATTCCTTGAATGCGGCAAGTTTGACCTATAACGTAACGTTTCATTGAAAAAAACAGTTCTATTTATAACAGCGATTTAAAGATTCATGCAGTTCTAATCATGTTTTTGTTCTCTCGGATGTTTTTTTTATTTTAGTAATAATTAATGAAAAACTATGATTCTTTAAAAAAAAATAGATAATTATATGACTTTATTTTATTACTTAAATTCAACAACTAGACGTAGGTTTAAATAATTGTGCATTTTATAGTAATGAAAACAATATTTCATCTATGCATGTGAGTATTGATGTTATTATTAATAATTATAAGTAAATATAAGCGAATATGCGTATATTATGCAGATAATACAGGCGAGTGCACTTATTAGTGATTTTTTTTAAAAGAAAATATGATTATAAATACTTAGTATATTTCTCACGGTATAATGCCAAAGTTTTATCCACTTTTACTATACTTACTGGAAAATATTCTAACTCAATTACCTACGTACCTACATAGTTTGTTGTATGAAGCACTGTTCTTGTTCTTGTTCGATCTTTTTTTCTTGTAAAAATAATGTTAACAATGACATAATTTTTAGAAACGCTAGTTTCTAGGCACTTTTTGAATTTTGAGAAAATCTAGCGTTTTTCTCTGCTATCTACTTTATTGTCTTACCCTATATTTTTCCGAATGACAGTTGGCAACACTAGTCGTATATACGCTGAAACGCATAGATAGACATTTTATATTTTCGTACTGAAAAGGTATTATTGTTCGTAAGCCATACTGACATTTACAGTGTTAAGAAAAACCCAAACTTTTTTAAAGGTCGTGTCAATAGGAAACAAGACAAGTCATCGTTATTACAACACGGCGTGGCTCGCGTTGGCGTCCATCTATTGTTTCGTTTTTTGTTATTATAAATTACCATTTATTACACTTGAAATAATAATTATTATAATTTGCCAGCCGTCAAACAGAATTTTCTGAATATCCTATTAATATACTATAATATATTATAAAATAAACATAATAATATATCAATGAAACATTGTCACGATTAATAATGTTAGGTCAGGTTATGTTTACGTATAGCGTGATAACTAGGTATTTATACAGAAACTAGTTTTTCATTAAAAAATATGTACTTATGATGAAATTCTTACATTTTTTTTTGTTTCCACTGAAGTATGATGTAATCTTCAGCACACCTTTTTATCCAAACACAGCTTCTTATAACTCGGTAATGGATTATTGTATTAAATAAATTAACGATTGTAATAAAATAATATGTATGATATTTTTATCATAATAAAAATATTAGCAACTACTTATCTCAGTCAGTTTTATATATCGTGTATCGTACATAATCAAGATGTAACTTGCCTTAAATTATACTTTATATAGGTAGTTATAATAACAGAGTACCTTCAACTATTCTAGTAATACGTAAGTAGGTATGTGATTTCAGACATAAGGCTATAAATAGTTGCTATAATATCTATTAATTGTTGAATTGGGTTGATAAATAGTTGAAGTATATTATTTCAAAATTGCTCTTTCAAGTAAAACGTTTGGTACAAAAGCCTATGGCCTGTTTGTATGAAAAACAGCAAAATTGTATAAAAAATATACCTAGTCGTACATATGTATTGTATTTAAATTTATTGTATCATGATGTTAATATGACATATATTTTATTTTTTCAGTCAATCCCATAACTGATAACAGCGATGCAATTGTGTTCGAGCATCCATCTAACGATGATGATGATGCTAGGGCCGGAGCCTTTGGTGCATCTGGAAGTTACTCACATGCTAGCGCTTCAAGTTCTGCATCAGCAGGTGGTGGTGGATTCGGTTATGGAGGTTCTAAAAAGCCATCAGGTTACGGTGGCACAGGCGCAGGACATATTGGAGGACTAGGATCAACTGGTGGAGCCTTTGCTTCATCAAGTGCTGGCAGTCATGGGACATCGGGAATCGGTCTGAGTGGGTCACATGGTTCAATAGGTGGAGTAATCGGAACCAATGGAATATTTGGGGAATTATCTACTACTGGATCTAACGGAGCTCACGGAGGGTCATATAGTGCTGGGAGCCATTCGTCAGCTGGTGCGTTCGGTGGTGTTTCCTCTGGAGGATCATCACATGGGTTTGGAGCCGGCATTATGATGATTACTGGTTCCGGTGGCGCACAGTCCCATTCAGAATCTGGTTTATATACAGGATCTACAAGCGTTGGTGGATCTGGCTCTCAAACTTCTCATACAGGAATTTTAGGAAGTGGAAGCCACGGTAGTTCTGGTTCAGGTTCATACAGTGGATCTACATCGGGAGCAGGTGGCTTTGGTAGTCTTGGTATCGGCAGCACTGGTGGAAGTACAGGAAATGACCACACTGGGCATGGAGTTTCCGGTTCCGGTAGCTTTGGGTCAGGTACGCCTACATCAGGTGGATTAGGATTTGGATCAACTGCAGGAGGAACTTCGGGAGTTTTTACTGGGATCTCTACAGAAGGACACCAAGGAAATACTCATACTTCAACTGGAACAATCTCTAGTACCGGAACAAAAGATAATAGTTTTGGATCAACATCTTCTGGAATTAATATTTCTGGTGGCATTTCTGGTTCTGGACAGCCTGGTAAATATAATGGTGGATTTGGTGGTGCACCTGGAATATTGGGTCTCCAAGAAAAAGAAGGTTTTGGTGTAGGTAAGAAACCAGACGGCGAAATTAGCACGGGCGGGGGTAATATTCATATTGGTATTCCTAATGTTGGTATTATGTCAAATGTCAATGCGGATGCAGGAAGCCATTCCGGTAGTGTACCAAATTCAGGATCTTTGACTGGCATAGTTTTGGATAAACCTGGAAAGTATACAGGTAGTTTTGGTGGTGCACCCGGAATATTGGGCCACCAAGAAAAAGAAGGTTTTGGTATTAATACAAAACCAGGTCATGATGGAGTTTCAGGTGAAAGTGCCACTGGGTTGAATTCATTTGCTGGGTCTAATGTCAATACAGGGTCTGGAGGACACTCTGGATCTGGCTCATATAATAGCGGATCAAATATAGGATCAACATCCAGTTCAGATAAGCCTGGGAAATATACAGGAAGTTTTGGAGGCGCACCCGGAATATTGGGCCACCAAGAAAAAGAAGGTTTTGGTATTAATACAAAACCAGGTCATGATGGAGTTTCAGGTGAAAGTGCAACTGGCTCGAATTCATTTGCTGGGTCTAATGTCAATACAGGGTCCGGAGGACACGCTGGATCTGGCTCATATAATAGCGGATCAAGTATAGGATCGACATCCGGTTCAGATAAGCCTGGGAAATATACAGGAAGTTTTGGAGGCGCATCGGGAATATTAGGTCACCAAGAAAAAGAAGGTTTCGGTGTCAATAAAAAACCAGATCATGACGGGAGCTTAGGAGGAAACATTCATGGGGGTTCAATTAATTTTGGACTCGGTTCTACTACCGGTTCAAATTACAATGCAGGCTCTGGAGAATATTCCGGATCTGGTGCACACAATAGCGGAACTACTGGCTCTCTAAGTAGTCTAAGTGGTTCGACACAAACAGACAAATATACCGGGAGCTTTGGTGGGGCACCAGGGGTATTGGGTCTCCAAGAAAAAGAAGGGTTTGGAATAAACAAAAAACCTGATAATGGCGCAATAGGTGGAACTGTTCATTTAGACACGCCAGCTTTTGGAAATGGACCCCTCTACTCAGGATCAAGTGTTGTTGGTGGATCATCGGAAAGTCACCCAGGATCTGGACTTACTAGCGGTGGAAGTATCACCGGCATTCATATAACAAGCGGATCAACTGAACCACATTCAACATCAACGATAGAAACTGGGTCATCACATTATACCGGTACTTTTGGTGGGTCTTCTGGAAGTAATGGAGAACAAAAAAACGAAGGTTTTGGAATATCAAATACAGGAACTACAGGCAGCACCGTACATACCACAGGAACTGGAGTACACTCTAGCAATATTGGCTCTGCCGACTACTCTGGAACAAATCAACAGCAAAGTAGCATTGGACAAGTTTCTGGAACTATTCCTAATCAACACAGTCAAGGATTTGAAATAACTGTAACAAAAGATCAACCCGGTACTCTTACTCTTTCGAGTGGAAATTTGGTAGGTGGAATTGGAGGTGGAATATTGTCTGGTGCCTCTGGTTCCAGTTATGGCCATAACGAGGGAGGAAGCTTCGGCGTTGGAGGCAGTTTAACTGGAGATAAAGAAAACAACGGAGGATATCATCATGCCCATGGCGGAAGTGATGGCACAAGTGGAAGCAGTATCGCCTCTTCTGGTAGCTATTCAGCATCTAATATTGGAGCAAGTTCCAATCCATCAATTCATTCAGATACAGGTAAATATACTGGTAGCTTTGGTGGAGCACCAGGTATTTTGGGGGAACAAAAACCTGGCATTGCAGTAACTGAAGAACATAAAATTTCATCAGGCGGATCACAAATAGAAATAACAGGAATCACTGGTCAAACTAACCATGGTGATGGACATTACTCTGGAGGATTTGGAGGAGCACCGGGCGTCATTTCAGCTTCTGGCCCAGCATCAAACCTTGGACCCGTAGGCATCGGACATACAGGTACCATATCATCAACTGGAAGTTTATCCGGATCGACAAATTCACAAGGAACTGACATTCATGGATCCGGTGTAAATGTTGGATTTACTAGTGGAGGGCAACTAAGTCATGACTCTGGATCAATTTCACATACCGGTTTAGGAGCAACAGGGTCATCGGGAAGTTTTTCTGGATCAAAAGACTCACATGGAACTGATATTCATGGAGCAGGCATAAATGTTGGATTTACTAGTGGAACTTCAGATGCAGGTGCAGGTGCATCTACTTCATCAGGAAGTTACAGTGGATCAAATGATTCACAAGGAAGTGGCGTTCATGGATCAGGAATAAACTTTGGTTTCACCGGCGGAGCTCCACTAAGCCATGCATCTGGAACTATTTCTGGTGATGGAGCGACAGGATTGTCAGGAAGTTTGTCTGGATCAAAAGACTCACACGGAACTAGTATTCAAGGATCAGGCATAAATGTTGGATTTACTAGTGGTGGTCCATTAAACACCGGTTTTGGATCCACTTCAAATGCTGGGGCAGGTGCAACAGGATCTTCGGGAAGTTTGTCTGGATCAAAAGATTCACAGGGAACTGATATTCATGGATCAGGTATAAATATTGGTTTGACTAGCGGAGGAGCATTAAGCCATGGATATGGCTCTAATTCAAATTCAGGAGCTACTGCATCATCGGGAAGTTATGGTGGTTCAACAGGAAGTCACGGAGGCTCAAGTCATGGATCAGATGTTAATTTCGGAGCAGACCATGGGGGAGATCAAGAAGGTGGCGAAATCGATGTAGGCGGACCTTATGGAGGATATCATGGTAACGAACATAGTTCTGCCGAGGCTGGTGCGGGGGCCTTTGCTAGCGCTGGGTCTGGATCAGGCGATTATGGCGGATATGGATCTCACAAGGGGCATGGAGTGAAAGGATCTTATGGAGCGCATGGAGGACTTGGGGGACTCAGTTTATTAGCTGGCGGAATCTCTAGTTCACATGCCAGTGCACATGCAAGTGCTAGCGCGAGCGCAAGCTCCGGATCAAGTAAGTACTCAAAGATTTTTCAAATGCCACCACCAACTCATTAATAAAAATTACATTTTAAAGTAGGTATAGATAACATATCATCGTATGAGTATGTGGATACTGATAGTATTGAACAAGATCTTTCAACAACTTTATTGGGAATTTTTATGATAATTACCCAATAAATAAGTGTTGAATTATTAAATTTGTAAAATATATAATTCATTAAAAAAAATACTGTTTTATTTCAAAAAATATGTGAAATAAAAGAACACAATTTTTCTTATAAAATTAGTTAAACATCTACTTTGTAATAAATAATCTTTAACGATAAAGTCTTAGGTTAAAAAATATAAATGTGAACAAAAAAAAGAGCTTATGATTTTTCTTTAGAGTTTAGACCTTGAAATACCCAATGAATCGACAACATATTGATAACAGCTTAAGTTGATGTAACAATATTGAATAGTTATTAAAAATAAAAAGAATATTATGATTTTTCATTATTCAATAGATTTCAATAAAAATGTCATTAAAACAATGTATGTTCTATTGTTTCAGGTTATGGTCACAAAGGAGGGTACGGCTTATCTGTGTTTGGTTTTTAAACAGTTTAATGTTTAGAAATACATACATCCTGATCTATTAATTTAAGTATTATTTGTATGTACTGTTAAGCGTATATTTAAGATGAATTGTGATAACAATATTGTAATCTCTGCAGATTTCCGCATACTTGTATTATTAATAAAGAACAATATTATAAACAGGTATTTTTATTATATTATTTTTATATTTAACGACCCATATCCTTAAATATTCAGACAATTAATTTGATTTGTTTAGCCATTTCCACCATACCTACAATACCACTGGGAATGAATTTGTCATGGAATTTACAAAAATATCATAGTCAATCAAGTAGGCATTTTTTATTTGTACACATTGTCAGGGGCGGCTCTACATTAAGGTTCATAGGGACCATCCCCACATAGTTGTCATGTCAAAAATACACATCCGATATTTTTATAATTATAATAATTACAATTACATGATTAAATCAACTATTTAATTTATTTTATCCTTATAAACCCGTCATAATATATAGAGATACAAAAATGTCGTTCTACAAATAATGTGAATGCATAAGCGTTAGTATACGGATACTGGGGAGGGAATGAAATAACCACTAGGTGAGTAAAAATGCCTGATGATTTGTTATAAGACTTTAATAATGACTATCATTAATTATGTTAATATCCGCATAATATAATCCGCATATAATTATGTTAATATTGCAAGCTTTTTAGATGCGATTAAGTAACGACTCAGATAATCACATTATTTATTCTGAAAAATTACTCATTTCTTCATTAATAAAATCATATTATTATAAGTAGCTTGGAATATAATGTATAATATGAGAAAGTAGGTAGGTGTCTATATTTAATAATTAATGGCTAAACCCCACCATCTAGAAAGTCATTGAGCCGCCACTGCACATTGTTATCTGGACATACACTTTTATTGAGAATGTCGTTAAACCAAAATTTTCCCGTTTTCAGATTTAATTAACACTCATATTGGTACACGTCGAAAAAGTAATACATAATACGACATAAATCATTGACATATTACGTAAAAATAGTTGCTTTATTATTTTCACCCATGTAAATATCTGTTGATAACTCAACATATTATTAGTATGCATGAATCGTTGTTAATCTTTTGTTCAATACATATAGTGATAAATTGGATAATCAAATATATTTACATACTCCGCAAAGAAAAGATGGTTGATAATATTATTTGACATCAATCTATTCACCCCGTCCAGTTAATTAGTATGGTAACATACATATTAATTCACTTTTCAAAGCCTAGAATCTCGGGGTCTTGATCGATTTTTTAATTATTAATATGATGCAATTTGCCCACACATTTATCAGGAACAATCTTACAATAAAACTTTTTACTTACATAAACATAACGAATGTATTTTTCTACATTTTTTGCAGGCAAAATGGATGTTAGCCACTCGCTCAACCTATTAGGTCCATAATCTGACTCCAAACACACACTGAAAAACAATATAGGTATATATGTGTATTTTCCTGACCCAGGATTCGAACCTGGGACCCACGACATTATAAGCTGACATATTACCCGCTCGGCCATCGTGGGCGTTGAAACACCAAATAATCATCTACAGATTTTTCTAGCCTTAGACATTGTAACACATACAATGATCTTTTTAAGTGGATACTATGAAGAATCCGGTAAATGGCGAACTATAATATCATTTATACAAGTATCCTCGACTCTCCATGATCATTTAAAAGATCCAAATAAGATGGTCGTGACTCCTGTCACATGATATGAATGAACCCACAAATCTTATAGAAGATAGTTGTTGGTGCTCAGGGAGAAAATAGATACCTATTAGAAAACATCGACTACGCAGGGAAAATAATTTGGTGAAGAATAATATCAAGACCTGTTAGTTGCTAAAGTGAAAAACTGGAGACAACGGATGGCAGAGTAACGTTGAGGTGGAAAATTAAGGAACCGAAACTAGATTTCGTTGTAAAATCACTCAAGAAGTAACTATTTGGATAAGGTAGGTAATATATTTCATACCAAATTTTGTTTTGGAAGAGTTATGGGAGAATTTTGTTATGAAAACGTTGAAGGCGCATTATTATATTTGCGTGTAATGAATATTTTAAAATCACGAACAAATTTTATTTACAATATACCTACCTACCTACTAGCTACTAGCTACTAACACCAAACTTTTACAAATTTGATGGATGAAAGCATAAAAATTATTAAGAATTCATGCTGTACCGTCAAGATGCATAAAAAAGTTCAACACTCGATGGAAAGATGGCAGTGCAAAATTGAGCCAATAAACTTATTTTATATTACCTATGTCGTTGGCTTACATTTTCTTCATACCCTGCAAATAAAATATAGTTTTCAAAATAATGTTATACGATCATGAAGAGTTCAACATCGTGATGACTATAAAGCTCCGAAGATTCCGCTTGGTAGGACATGCACTTCATAATATAAATTAGTATAAAGAATGGACGATTGTGGATGATGGCCGGAAGACCACCTGACTGCTCCGGTGGCTGTATGTACGAAGTAGAAAATGACTTACATACTATCGGTGTGTCCAACTGGCGATTTAAAGCAAATCCGAAGAGATGGTAATACTGTTGGATTAAACCGAGACCAATCCCGACCTGTAATGCCATTGATAATAGTAATGTTATACAAACGGAAATCGTTAAAACATGCGTAGATAATTTATTATTCAATTGATGGTTTTCAAATTGCTATTGTTAATCATCATTATCGTTAATATTTGTAGACATATTTTATTGCATCAGTTTGCACACATTGATTTTGAAATATTATCTAATCGGTTACCTTAAAGAGGCGTGTGTAAGTAAAAACAGTGACTTATACACCTATGTTTGCAATAACTGTTTGACAATACATGGCGACCAAAAAAGAACGCACTCAGCACATTAAAATTACTCATATTTATCATTTACGTTAACTTTGATATTAAAAATAAATTACATTTTTTAATCAATATACCTACCTAATTTGATACCGGAAACGTATCAGATAATAAATAACAATTTTTCCTTGTTAAGATTACACTTTACATTATATAATCAGCTATTGTTTCATTTTTATAAGATAGATTTTTCTCTATACGAAAACTGTCTGTATTTCTGTTGCACAAACTTCTTTCAAAACTCTCAAAATTTCCGTTTGTAATACTTACAAATTATTTGATAGTTTATTTTGATCGTGCATAGCTGAAATCTAGTTTCATTTTATGTGTTGTACTAATATCACATTGTACATAATAATATCACGAAACACAGCCTGAATGCAATAGAAGGGGTTGGGTAGTCGTATCTCCAATACTTATTTATAGAATGCCTAAAGATTACAACACTTCTAATTATTCACATGCAAATAAAACATTTCATGATTAATTGAGAAGTTTTTAATTGATCTCTATTTAAAAAAATATATATTGTGTATGCCTAAGGGTGAGAGTAACATTTCTAGCAAAAAACTTACATTTTAAATAATCAATACGTATGAATCTAAGAACATTACAATTTGATTTTCATTATTTTATGGATATTTCTAGTATTAAAATGTTGTTTAATAAGTTATTTAAAAGGAAACAAAAATACACAATTTCTTCGGATTTATTAAAATTATGAAATTTTCGATTTTTATAAAAAAAAATGGGTATACCTACCTTGTTTTTTATTTATTGACTAATTTGAAATCGAGATTTGATGTGGCCATAATATCAATACTGAAAAATAGGTTTTTAAAATGTACTTATTGATTTACTTAAATATATTTTATAAAAAATTGACGTTTTTTAAATCGGAAAAATACGTTAAAACTAAAGTATGTTAGTAAACATACGTTAAAGCCATGATTTTTTCAAAAATAGCATTTCAATGAAAGATATGCATAATATACAATGTATGTACTAATATAAATGTGACTCAAAAAACGCACACATTATAATATTATATTACTTAGTTTTTTTCTAAGTTGTGAGTTTTGTGTCGTTGTGAATTAAAAAAAAATGTTTTAATTGTTTTTAGATAGGTACGTACGTGTTGATTATTTAAAATGGAATTTATCGATATATAAAATGTACCTATTACATTGCAGTTATAAAAAGCGCTTGCAGAGGCATTACGATCATTCGTGTATGCAAAAGAATGCTTATAATTATTACGAACAAGAATTCTGAAGCAGGATCCAATTAAAATTCTCATAATAAGTTTTCAATGTCATTCTGAGGTTTTAAGCTTTGATGAAGGTATTACGTATTCAATTGTTTTCGTTCGAATTGTTCGTAATAATTTAAACGTCTAATTTATATATATGGACACTCTGTACGAATTTCTAAAATTCTACGCGTAAGTTATCGAGAAAGAGACAAACTAAAGGCAAATAAAAGCGGTGAGATAGTCAAAACTTAAAGAGGATTTGTCAATTGCTCTTTACATAGTCAATAATGCATACCACTTCAAGGATTTCTTCCACAAAACAAACACATGAAAACTATATAACGATCAATTGATAGTTTTCTTTTGTAGTTAGTTTCGATTCTTGGTTAGTTTGTGCTGAGAAAGGTAGCAAAATGAGAGTGTTGTTATTGATAACGTTGTGTTTAGTTGCAGGTATGTGAATATAATTATATTATAGGAATACATAGTTTTAATTAGAGTAGACAGGAAAAGAATTAAATTAAAAATAACTTCGTACATAATTACAATAAAATTATCGTACAGTTAAATTGCAATTAAAATATAAATTTATTTTCAATAGTGATTCGTGTTAAAGATAAAGAAGGATGGTAAATAATTATTTTTATTGTGCATAGATTTTTATTAAAAGTAATTAAAAGTACTTTATAAATTAATAATTAAAATAAAATCAAAGTCAACTGATGACAAAGTCCCATTGAAGCCGATGAAACAGGTCCTGATTATTATTAAACTATGTGGAATAAATACTACATATTGTATTTTATTTTAAATTATACAATATCTTTCTTACAAGAATTGACATTTATTTAATACTATTAAAGAATATTTTATGGCTTTTTCAGAGTATTTGAATTTAAATACCGTGAAAAATTATAAATAAAACAAATGATCTCGTAATATTATTAATTATCTGAAAGAAAACAATAAATTTAGTGCCTATTTAATATTATGTTTTTATTGTAAATATATAAGTAGATATAAAAACAGTATAATATGTAATGGTAAATACAATATTTAACCTAACCGAAAATAAAATGTTATAGGTAGGTAAAATATCTTCCATGATAAAATTAAGCATCGTTCTAGTCTAATCGATTGTCTCCAATAATAATCTTAAATACTATGTGGATGTTGTAATCATATTTATTAAATAATTGTATTTACCTTTTTTATCTAAAAATTTACTTTATTATTATACCAACACCTTGAAAGTATAATACAGATAGTATTTTGAACGCTTTATCTGGATACATAATACTTATATATATTATTATGTCACAAGGATTTTACTGAAATTTGGTTTTCAATGGTGATCTTTTATTGTAAATATTGAAATTTATTGATAATTATATTTTTTGATAGTCGTTTCGATTGTTTGAAAGTATTTATCAAATTTCATAAAATTTATCCATTTTAAAACTGTAAATATTTATTTTTGTAATTGCCAGATATATGCCAGACAATCCTTATTAACTGAATACTATAATCTTATGATAATTTATGTAAATATTAAATTCGCTGCATAACTATTTAATTAATAAATTGCTTTATATTTTATAGCACAATGCGACAGTTCCAGAACTCCGAGAGATGTATCCGAACTTCTTTATGGAGCACCGCCAGTTCAAGCGAGGCCTATCCCCGTTGAAGCAGAAAGTGGCTACAACTACCCCAAGCCGGATATCCAAACGAGACCAATTTTCAAGGACCCTGAACCTATTACAGAAATACCAATCATCCCTATACAGACCAGACCGTTATTCAATTCAAATAGCTTGGATTCTGTACAAGTGAATACTCAGGTGCCAAATGGTATACAGACACGGCCAATTTATAATCAACCACAAAATAATTTCGTTCAGACGCGTCCAATAGTTTCTGAACCACAACCAAATATCATCCAAACACGCCCGATTTACAATCCACCGCAGCAGAACTTCATACAAACAAGACCTATTATTTACACCCCACCTACTCCAAATTACATCCAGACTAGACCAATTTACAATCCTCCACAGGTCAATTACGTGGAAAATACTCCAATCTATTATCAACCCTCTAGACCCATATATAATCCACCCCAAACTAATTTTATCCAGACGAGACCTATTTATAATAATCCTCCGCCGAACGTTATTCAAACCAGGCCGATCTATAATCAAGGCAATTCCAATCCAATCAATGACGCTGTTGACGTTGTCGCCAGTATTTCAAAAGAGGCATCCAATAAGTTTCTTAGGCCTTTCTTCGATGCGATATCAGGATCTTACCCCAACAATAATAACTATCCTCAGTACCCTGGAGCTAATACTAATGGTTTCCCGGGAGTAAATACTATAGGTTTCCCGGGAGGAAATGGAAACTATCCCAATAACTATCCCAGTAATAATTATCCCGGTAACTATCCTAGTAATTATCCAAATTACCCAAGTGTCCCCAATTATCCAAATTACCCAAACTACCCAAACTATCCCAATAACAATCCAATTTTGAATAAATTTCCATTCCTAGCAGGATTATTCCCAAATAATTATAATAATAACAATTACAATTACCAACGATATGCAGCGCCGCCCACTGTCATACCAGTCCCAGCAGCTAGTAACGGCGGGAACATTGGTCAAGTTGATATAAGTATCCATGGAGTAAATTCTTTAGGTGATGGTGTCAGTGTTAATGAGATTCCTGCACCGGAACCTCAAGGCTATGATTATCCTAATCCCAATTATCCGCAGTTACCTCATGAACTTCCTAGCGGCTTACAATTCAGGACTTTGCCAGAACAAAACACGCAATAATACTGTTAAACGTGCTTTATTAAACTAATTTCTTGGTATAATAACCACTTATGAAAATAAAGTGTGTTCAATTGTGAGAAATTTCTATGTGTGAACATTAATTTAAAAGTGGTTGTACAATATTATGTACTTTCTGTGTGATATAAAAAGAGGTCTAATTTTATATAAAAGTAATTGCTTGAAAAAAGTACAGACTTGAACAATATATGAATTAGAAAATTTAATATCATCGAAAAGAAATGTTTACTTGAAATTCTGTCATGAAGTATATTTTTTCTCAGTAAATATTTAAATAAAAAAAAATACTACAATATGTTCGCTGTAATAGTTTATTTATAAGTAATTGTTTTTTTTTGGTTTTTTATTTGTGTTGACAATAAAATAATTACAACTAAGTTGGCGTATTTTTTATTTAATTAATTATTAATGCGTAAGTACTTAACTAATTTGGTTCGTTACAATTAAATATATTACATTTTATATCACTGTTTGTAGGAAGTATATAAACTACATTATATTCCACACAGATTCAAGAATACCGTAAAATAAAACCTTTTGCCAATATTTGACAAACCCCTGGATATTTATAAAATCCACATTACCCAAAAATAAAATTTTCCACTAATTTTCTTATCACCAAAAGTATAAAACAAAAATATATAAGTATTGGTCAGATAATTACAATAAAATTATAGTTGGCACACAATCTAATGACACTATACATAACTTTAAAAAATCGATTAGAATTTTCCAGTTTGAGCTGTATAATACACTTTTCCATTTGAATCTTGTACGGATGAAGAACTTGAGAATACACCATTTCCACCTGATGACACACCTGAGATGCCTACTCCGGCCACGTCATCCCCGAAACGGCTGTAAATACTGAAAAAATACAACACAAACAATGAATACTTAATTAAATAAAGGAAAACAAAAAATATTTAATAATTGCAGCTACATAACATGATAAATAGACTTTTAGTCATTATTTACATATGGCATAGGTGTGATCTCCGCATATAATAAATTCTTCAAACCAGATAACTTTTATTGATTTTTATTTAGTTATGGCATTATTTAAGGCTTTGCTACACATAATCATACGCTGTAATATACACAACATTGTATAATATATTATATTAGAATTCATTGTTCAAACTCGATTAATTCAAAATCAGTAAATCACCCTTACTGAGGAGCCGAACTGTCAATACGAATGTCGTCTCCATATTTAGTATTATAATAATTAAAGCGAAAAATATTGGTTATCGCCTACACACCTACTCAATTAAATAATTATAGTACCCAGGTAACACCAACAGAATAATAAAAGTGTTCTCAATTTATTATTCATAAATCTACATAGATACCTAATGTAAATTAAATTTTCATGCGATGAGCAACGGTCGGTCAACAGCGAAACCTGACTTCACGTTAACTATGTACTTACCTACAATGATTCGTCAAGGTGGCACTGGCCAGGTTACGCGCCTAGGTCCGGTTCACAACGATATCTATGTACACTATTGTTTAGTGAGTTTTGTGTCTATTATTAGATTTCATTGAGTAATTTAATGAATATTAAAATTCTCAAGTATATAATTATAATGCTATGTTCAATTATTCTTTTGTAAACATAAAAATAGTACCAGTAATATTGGACATTATAATATTATGATATCCATTATTTTTTAATGATTTAATTGAGGTTTAGTTTAGTGTGAGAGTAACGTTTTTAGCAATAACTGCAAATTAATACATTTTACACACGCATCCAAGAACATAAAATTTTATTTTTACTTTTTTAGTTAAAAAATAAAATTACAACTTTAAAAAAATCCTTCATATTACAATTATATATAGGTAAAATATGGGTTTTAAAAAAACGTTTAGTCACCTGTGTCCAAACAACTACATGTTGGTACCTAATAAAAATATTCATTAAAATAAATATGACATAAGTGTCTACTTACAAGTTTAAAAAAATACTTCCAAAAATGCTCATACCTAAGTAAGTTTATTATTTTAATAAAATAATACAAAAATCTTTTCAACGTTTATAAATAAGTACGTGTTGCTTAAATGAAAATCATCAATATATTCAATTACAGTTTTAAAATTCGCTTGCAGAGGTATTACGGTCGCTCTTAAAAGTGCACCGTTAAATACGGTTAAATCAAATATTCAAATCAAATATATCAAACAAATTTATAGAGAAGTATCTCACTGTTAGAATTTTTCTATTTATACTTGGGTATATTATTATCAAGAGTTTCTTCAAATGACAATAATGTGTGTAGCCGGACACTTGACCACTGCAGCTAAGTGCGTATTATTCAGACAGACTAGCGAACTTATTCAAAAACCTATTACCTACTCGCTGGAATATTAAAGAAAATTGTTAATAACTGTGACGTTACAAATAGTATTTTTTTGCAATATTCCACTATAAACAATATTTTGAGTATCATTTTTTAACTAATTAACTCTGTTACAAAAGTGGATTTTTCATTTGATTTCATTTCATATGATTTGAAAATATATTTTGAACAATCGACGTTAAAATTAAACAAATAAAAATAAAATTATTATTAAATTCATTATTTAAAAAGATACTGGTCGTCGTTTTTTGTCTAAGGTCAATTTTCCGAAAATATAACAATGTATCCGATAATATTGAGCTATGGATATAATACTGCACTCTAAGATCAACCATAATACAATATTTGAAAAGACTTTCTTTTATTAAGCAATAGCATGTCATAGGTATATGTCATTATTGTCAATTTTCTTTTTCCAACTGTTTACAGTTTTAATATATCTTTTTAGCATATGGTCATAAATCTACATCGTTGTTGGCTTTCTCATTACGGAAACGACAAACAAACAGTCAATGACATACGATATTGTGGAGACAAGCACGTTTTCAAAAATAAACACCTCTTTTGACATGGCCATAATAAACATAATTAAAAATTTTATTTATTATTATGCCATTTTAAATTTGTGTATTTGATTGACTTATCATTTCTCATGTCATTTTGTCTTCCTGGTAGTATCTCATAACATAATCTTATAAAAAAATATATTATGTACTTAAGTACCTATACCCATATTTACTATAATCTAATACTAATAAATTATAAAGTAAAAATATTATTTCCGTGTTTAATTAAAGTTTTTTTTAATCAACTTTAATATTATAATCTACTGAATTTGATAAACACAGACACAGAAAAATCGAACTGAAACAAAGTTATTTTTGTTAATTCTAAGTTATTTACGTTGAAAGCTGTTTTGGACCATAAATCTATCTTCAGTTATATTACTAATAAATGTTACGCATACATAATATTTAATATGCAAATTAAATAAGAAACATAATATTACACGTAGGCATTAAAACAACCCTATTTTTGTATTTTAATAAAATATAACACAGTATGTACTAGCAGTATTTACGTCAAATACTTTTAATGATGACGACCAGTTTTGCCCGCTTCAATAAAAAGTTTTCAACTGATGAATGGTCTATTGAAGCTGCCTAAACCAGTCTTAATCATTATTAAAGAATATGGAATAAGTACTACATATTATGTTTTTCACTAATTTTTAATACTACACAAGAGATAAGAATGTACATTTAAAATACACAATAAATATGTAAAATATATAAATAAAAATATATAAATAAAAATATGTAAATAAAATACGTATAAAAAATCCTCTAACTTAGTGGTATTTAAATCTACATACATTCGAACGAGTGGTTTTTCAATTAAGCTACTGGCTCTAGTTCTCAGTCCTGCTGATATTTCATAACAACTTTGTGTACATTTGGAATTGTGGGTACATATCCCTCGTATTATTGTAATAATTATTAATCCATATTACATATCTCAAAAAAAAACAATGAAACAATCTTGTTTGTTTCAAAGGCAGAACATATTGAGGGAATGTTAAAAATTAGGGCGCCATAAGCAAAAATAAGGTTTTTCCAGGAAGACCAATTATTATGTAGAAAGATATTCGATCAAAACGGAAGGCGTATAAACTGATAAAGTGCCGATAAAAAAAATATTTAGACTTTGATGATAATTTTACGTCTAGGACATCCGATTTAATAGACAAAACATCTTTCTACTGTATGTTGTAGGTATAATATCTTGACCTTAATGTAATATTAGAAAAAAAGAACAAAATGTTCTCGTACGTAATAAATTTATCAATTTCTTAATAAAGATACCGTTTGTTAATGTTGCTCTAGTTTAAATTTAATAATACAATATTGCGTGCACATCGATCCAAGTGAATTTGTATCAAATCTACGTAGAGTTTACAGTTGCACGTTTATTATGGGCAATACGTGCGTAAAGTCTGTTTCACAATACGTGAGTGACAGTTCAATCAACGAAGACCTATATATTAAGATTATTATTTTACGCTTTTCCAGTGTAATAAAGCATAGGCTCTTTTACAGTTTGCCTATAAATCTAAAAATGTTTTACAGGTGTGGTCATTGATACGACGTACATGCATGTAACTAAATTCATGAATAATTTTCCACATCTATATTTAAATATTTTATGGCCAGTCAAGTAGCCACATCAATAATAATTGTGGTACGTATGTAAACGTAAATTTCAAATATTTTTGTTAAATAAATTCTTACGTCTATGAAATAACATGCGATAAGCATAATTTTAATGGTTGTTATAATATCCCATAACAATATAAAAATCAGATGGACATATTTATAGAGTGATCCCAGGACTTTTTCCAGGACGAAACACGGAAATTTTTCAAACGATTCTCATCAATACCTATTAAGTTCAACACGATAATATTCAATCACGTGAATATACATATAAAATGATGTCATTATTGTTAACTTAGAAAAAATGAGAAATTGTGTAAGTAAGTGGTGTATTCAGTCAGTCAAATTTTGAAGGGTTTATAGAAAAAATTGGTTGTTTTAGGTCGCTTCGATTTGTGTCTATCGATAATCATTGTGATTTTACGAATTTATCGTTTTTTACTTATCCGTCGAATGTATACATATTTAAAAAAAGTACAGGGTAGCTATTGGGATTTTTAAAAACAGCGACCCGGAACTATTTTATTTAGCACTACACCACTGGATATAATCACTGAAGTTAGTTTATTTTCGACAATTATGGATTATTAAATTTGCTATATTTATTATTTATAATAAATATAAATACCTTTATTTCAGTATTTATAATAACTTCTACTTTGACTGCTAACAAATATTTTCTATTAAAAATATTATGAAATTTGTAATCATGCTATTGCATATTGCGACGCGGATTTCGCTTTTCGGCATCTTGCCATCATATTTGTAAAGTATAAACAAAACTGAATCTCGATGCTATGTACATGGTGTCTATGTAAACCCATAGAGATGTCGAAAGTTGAAAACCCTGGTCGAATTAATAAGATAAATAAGAATTATTATTATTGTATAATATCAAAGGCATTTTTATTTAAGCTCGCCAATCACATTATTTTCATGCAATACGATTACAGACTCAATAATTTCATAGTATTTGAAGGTGTCACCACTTTCTCACGTTGTAATTGCATTACTTACGAATTGATTAATTGTTTCGCTAGATTTCAAAATCAATATAGTCCATAATAGATGCATAGGAGAAAACAGCTTTTTGTTTTCTCAAATACACAGTCACAAGGGTAAAATTTTATGTTATTTCGAGTATAGAATATTTAAAATTAATAAATTCCACATTTTCATAATGCAAACATGTTAGAAAGCAGTAGTTCTTCAGCAATTCACAAAAGAGTCAAAAATACCTAAAGGTGGACTTGGCTGATTTTGAAATGTAGCGACACAATTAATCAATTCGCGTTATTCCTGTCAATTGCTTATGTGAGCATTATATTTAAATATTTTTTTATGTTTTACGTAACCGTGAAAATAGAGCATTGTATCGAGTCTTCGCCACTGGTTCTGGTACACTAATTATACGTTAAAATACTTTAATTATTGAAGAGTAACCTCCCATTATCCCGGAAGCGAAATGTTTTAACCAATATATTCTTCTAATTCAAACATATGGCTGCAAAATATTTACAGAGATTGGATAATGTAATGCATATAGGGTATGAAGGGCAGGAATTAAAAAATAAATCAAAGGTTAAAGGAGAAAATAAAAGTATTCGACATAATACGATGTGTAAAGTTATTGGTAAAGAAATGGATACCGAGGAAGTCAGTCACGGCTGGTTATTGCTGGATAAATCTCTTCAACTGGTGGTATCTAAGAAATATCAAAAGAGATTTCTATCTATTTGCCTATCAGTGCAATGAAATAATCAAGTTAAGCGAAAATAAGTAGATGTTATTGAGACAAAGATCCGAGATGTGTTGGATGGCAAGAAAACGTTTTCATCCAGAATAAGGAGTGACCGAGATGATGAATAAATTATAAAACATCAAACGAACGAAAAGATATTAGAATATGTGGGTAGACATCGATAAGCACCCCGCATCAAATTTTCCCCCATAGATTTTATTCAAGAATAATGGGCTTAGAAATATCTCATCTCGTTTGTACCGTTCTGTCGTAAGTACAATCGTTTGGGTAATTTGAGTAAGTACTGCCTTCATAAAATAGTGCAATCGACAATGTGAAATGATCGTTTTTGAGCCAAGTTCAATGTCCGAACGTATTATTTTAGATTTTAGACCGTGAAAAACAGTTAAATCTAAGTACCTATTTAAATGGGATTCAATGCAATCAAATAACTTTTGACGTACCTACACAAAGTAATAAAAAACGTACTCTTTTTGTTCAGCGTTTACTTTGTAAAATATAAGCGGAAGTTGCGGTTTCTTGTTACCGAAATGTAATAAGATAATTTGAAATAATATTTAGATAGAGATTATGGCAAAGTACTAAAAAACTTCTATATACATAGTACTTTATGATAGTATTCTTTATTATATAATAATAATATGTATGTAGATGCTCTATAATCAATAAAAATGAGATATATTATATGAATACTATGAATATATTATAGGTACCATTGGTAGATTGATTCTATTATTGTTCAAATACAATAATTATTACATATTTTATTTATGCGAATGACATAATGTTTCTATATTATAGTAACCAATTATTAGCAAAAAAAGATGTTTTCGAATATAACATTATTTTTAATAATTACGGCTGTTACAGTATGTGTAACCAAACAGTTATTTTATTACTATACCTAACTATCAATTTAAAAAATGCATTAAGTAGACTTACATATACATATTGACTATAATAATAATTAATGCAATTATTACAATTACCTATGTATATTGTATGTATGTGAACTTGAAGGTGTTTTGATTTTATAGCAATCTTGATAAACTAAATATTAAAAATATTTAAATTACACATGTCAATTAATTTAGACCAATACATGAATAACACCAATAATTTCATTCATGATTCATAATATTTATTTTGGATAATGTTAAGTACCTACATTGAATGGTGAAAGTCAAGGATATAGTTTTTTTTTAAATGAATGTAGCAATTCTTTAGTATATATGGGATTTTAATATGTAACTAGATCAAAATTGACAAATTAATAGTAATTCATTACATTTCAATTAAAACCTCTGGGAAAGAACTAGATTGAAATGCAAGTAGGTACTAGTTAAATAATAATATCATACATGTCAAGTTCGTATAACTAACACTCATTAGGTGAATACTCACTCCCCATACATGAGTCACCTAGCGGAAAAATACGAAGCTTGCAATTTTTTTATGTTTTACATTTTAAAGTATTTTAATTAATACATAATATGTATCTAAAAATATTAAAAAGAAAAATATTTTTATTTAAATTCAAGAATAAACTGACAATTAAAAAGACGTTACAAAATTTGCATTCGTTCATCTTACTATTAAATATTATTTTGTCGTCATAATAAGTTTTCTATACTGTACATAAAATATCTTTGACTAATTTAATTCATAGTTTTAATGTTTTTTATACATATTTTTAAAAAACTTTGATTTCTACAAAAAAAGTAAATATGTATACCGTGAAATCCTTTATATTTATATAAAATCGAGCATCACTATAGTGACCATACCTAATTTGGATTCGATATAAATATTAGGGATTTCAAGTAATACACATTTTTATTATTTTTATATAAGTAAATCGATGTTTTTTTTTTTGAATACATAAGTACAAAAAAACATTAAAACTATGAATTAGTTAAAAGTCTTTTCTAAGCATCAGAGAAAATTAATTTAATAAACAAATTTTTAGTAATGACTATTACCGTAAAACAAAATGTAATATTATGATTGAACGATTTCATATTTTATAATGTTTGTGTTTAAATTGTAAGTTTATCCTTGATTTTAAATAAAAAACATTTTTATTTTTAATGTTTTAATCTAAAAAATATTTAGTTTTGAATTGAACATATTTAGAATTTATTTTACAATGAGTAGGCACCTTTTTAATATAATTTTGCAATAAATGTAATTAATACAAAGATATGTTAAACATATTATAATAAATGGAATCGTGCTCACGTAAAAGGTTTCTGAACTAATATGATTAAATAAGGAACTATGTTAGGTCTTTTTTTTAAAGAAGTCCTACTGCGTAAACGCAAGTTCAATTAATAGTTTTTTTTACATTATACCTAAATTATTGTTTTCATACACGATTATTTTTCTATATTTCTAGATAAGTTAGAAAACAAGCTTATAAAAATGATACAAGTACATCAAGTATCGTATAAATTTAATTTTCCGTTTCATATTATTTTCAATTAAAGTTTTTTTCAATGAATATTACACAATTTTTAAGTACCTACGTATATAGTATTATTTATTGAACATACATAATTCGGAACACATCAGAAACTGAGAAACATAGAAAAAATATCGGTGCCATTATTTTTCTAATATGCATGTATATGAGGTAAATTATAAATAAAAAGACCTAAATTGAATAATACAAATTTAATGTCATTTTTTAATGGTTTTTTTTTGTTGTTTTGCATTATATGCAATCAATCATTCAGTTATATAAGTGAGCTAAAACGTTTTACCTGTTCTGCTAAATTAACTATTTTATCAAAATAAAATCTGTTGATTCAAATACGTTAACAATTTCCGATAATTAATTATATTAAAAGGAACCTTCAAAAACTACACGTCAACAGCCTTGGGTGAGCAGCTTATCACATACTCAAAAGAATCTTCTATCTTGCATGATTTATCATGTCACGACTTATTTTTACTTGCTTGTTGTATTCATGATGACCAAACGAGCCAATATCTAAGTAGCGAGATTATTTCTTTGAATCGCCATTCATTGTAAGACCATGAAATCATATTTTGATATTCATGAAATCTTCCTTGATTGTAAAAGTTGCAATACACAATATTACATCGAGTAAATAGTTAATAAAGTAAATTTCCTTCATAACGAATTAGCAAGTAACACCTCGTGCTTTATTTTAAGAAAAATAAAATCTACATACCACTATGTCTCATCCATTAGCTTTAATAAAATCACTTCAACTGAATATTATAAGAATTCCTACCCATTTAAAATATAGCCCTTGATACAAATCAAAAGTTGTGTCTGCCTGTTATTGGAACCATCACACAATTTAATTTAATATAATTTTGTGACTAATAATTATTGTATATTATATCTATGAATATTCTTGTCGACCTTTATTGCTTGTTAAACCATTATAGATTTAAAAAGAGGATCAATAAATAACTGAAGTTAAGAGCACTCTAGATTATCCATGCTTAAATATTTATATTGGTCATAATTTAGTATAGATAATAATAATTAAACCTTACACTGGGGCGCTATGAAAAGTTCCAGGACTATTGTATGTATTGGACTGATATCCGGGTTGGTATGCTGCACCGGATGTCAAATAGGGGTCATATCCATTTCCTGAAAACATATCAACCATTCATTTAAATAGCAAATCAATAAATTTAAACGGGAATAAGTATACAAATTTGTTATATTTTAATTGAGATTACCATAATTGATAGAATGTTACTGTATGGGCAAATTAATACCGTTAATGTGGTGATATTATTATGAACAAAAAGTTTCTTATCCTGATTTACATAATATTATGTACACACCTACTCCACAAATGTGGTTTTTAATTTACATTGGTATACATAAATGTATTATTAATTATATTGAATAATAAACGTCCAATTATTTATATATCGAAGAATCGAAGGTTATAAACCAAAAAGGATAACATTAGAATTATTTTGAGATTGGTTAGAATATCATATTATTTAGCTTCCTTAAAGTGCATAAACAAGAGATCTTGCGCGACGAAGTCACAACATGTTTTTTAAAATAAATATAAAAAATATAAAAACTACGAATTAGTCAAAAATCTAAACCGTAAAAAAATTGAAAACTAAATTTTAATAATAAATATAACCATAAAAATAATGTAATAACGTAACCTATGTACCAAATATGTGACAAATTCATTTTTTACAATTGTAAGTTTATCTTTGACTCAAAAAAATCGTTTTAATGTTTTCAGATACATATTTATTAATTAATACAGTTGAAATTGTAAATTATCAAAAAAAATCTCAAATTGCCAGCTTCTTATTTTTCCGCTACGTTCTCTGTTGGCATATAGGATCCCTCTTCATTGTAATGTTCCTGGAAGTTAATTTATTGACGAAAATCTTTGTTGACTACATACAGACAAACATTATAATTAATATGGGTACTAACCACCGCTGCTCGTGCTAATAGAGTAACTCTGTCCAGGTCCAAACCCTGAACTAGATGAGCTGGACGAAGAAGAAGACGACGAGGATCCAAAAGCATTTCGGCGGAAACGTGGTCCTCCTAGCAGCATGACGGGCGCGGATTCATGGCCGAACTTGTCAATTGTGTAGAAAGCTTTTGGCACATAGTATGCTACGTCTGAAAATAGAGAAAATAATATAAATGTGAATAGTTGCTTATTATATTAATATAAAACAATGTTTTTTTATATATGTATATATTAATATACAGTTTTAACTACTGTAAAAACGACGTGATATCCGATCCGCATTGCTGGTAGGATGTTAAAATGGGCAATTTAACTTATAATTTTAATCTGATTAACGTGGGAATTATCAGAAAAGGAGCATAATATTATAGACCTCCACATAATAGAAGGTATTAACTATTTACAACGAGAAAAGGTAGTTAGTCATTCCAACTCAGTCCAACTCATTGGATCCTTGAAATACAATAATTAATGTTTAATCCCAGGTTGTAATGTTGCGTTCAATTGGATTTTAAAACCTTGCCTGTGAGCTTAAAAACGTTATCTAGAAATTTGACAGTTAGACAATTTTTCGATATTTAATAATACTTACCTACATATTTTAAATTTTGAAATCATTCAATGTTAACGTAGAACATTTCTGCGATTTGTAATTATATATTAAGTACATGATATTTTAAATATTTCAAAATTTTATAAGTATGGGAAAATATAAGCCAAACTGCGATTTCTCATAAAATCGGATCGAGCTGTCCGTTTTTATCGAGATATATAAAAAACGTCGCAATCAACATTATTTACGCGAATAATATAACCAGTTTTATGGAAAATTTGTATTTCTTAGTAGGTATTTATTGTTGATTATGTATCTTATGTATGGTACATTATTTCAAATAATTATGTATCACAATCCATTTATTATTCTATTGCCCATATTAACTAGCCTATAAGAATCTTTACAAACTTGAATATGTAATTAAATTAAAGGAAAATCAACAGTTAACATCAATTAGAAATGTCCTTCACAGTAGATTAAATCGATTTTATTCAAATGTTTTCTTTAAAAAAAAAAATATTGGCACCCAATGCCTTTCTATTAAGAATTTATAATTATTAAAAATTATCTAGTTTAAGGTCACTGGTATATACTGCTATTTTATATCAAATTGCCTAGGTACTATTGTCCATTTTCATATATTTGAGAAAAAATATTAAACTAATATGGTATTGTAACTAAACCTCGGTGCCCACTTTTGACGGTTTATCTGGATAAAAAAACTATAGCGTAACATCCATATTATTAAATAAATAAAAAAAAATCTTAACAAGATGTCCAGCGTTTACTTAGTGGTCAATTATTATCATAAATTTATTACTTATATAAATTTTATTAAAAAAAAAACTCAAACGTTACAATTTATGTTAAGTATATAAGAAAGTAATTCCATGTAACGTAAATGAGTTAAGTATTCCGTAACAAAATTTATATTAACCCTAAACCAATAAAAATAATAATTATTGATGTTATATTAATTGAGTTATAATAAAAAGTATGTGTAATATATTGTATATAATGATCACAGTGGTCATATAAATTCCCACTGATGATGTGTTCGTTACCACAGTCACCTTGTACTTTTAATACACAATTACGATTAAAAAATCAAGCAACCTATTCACAAAACAATCATAATATACAATAATATGATTAACTGTCATAATAAAAAAACAACTGGTAGCATTTTAGTCGGAAATTTTGTAAAAATACATGATTATCGTTGTTTTTTGTTATTCAGAAATGAAAATTTTTGACGAGTGAAAAATATTATTAATTAGTGAGATCTACGAACTGTTAAATACCGGAAGTAATACACAGTCATGCATATAATAGAATTTGCATATTTATAAAACAAATATATGTTTTTCTTTTCATCGTGTAACTAACTGATGTTGGGAATATAATCAAGAAAATAAGAAAAACACATTGAGTTCACATTGATACAGATTGATAATTTTATTCATATGTCTATAGATGCATGCTTGCATATTTTACGTCTAAAATAATGAACTATACCATAAGCCACGGATTGAAAATCTGTGGGTCGGGACTCCCAGGGAGTCGCCAGTAACTCAACGGAAAACCTCTGATGTAAAGTTAAATAGATAATCGCAAGGAAAATGCTTTTGTTTTTATATAACATAATTTTTAAATCTCAGTTCTTCAAAAGATCGTAGAAACGGAATTTCGCCACAACCTTGGAAGCCAGAAATCGAATTCTGAAAGTCGGTATAAATTTAAAAAATTAAAAAGTATATTGTCGTGTTCAATATATCAATATTTGGCAATAATCAAGCAGAGATTGCTGAAGTTATACCAAAAGTCCCAATAAAAATGCACGTCCGTAGCATTTCAATCTCATATTCTCGAATTTGTAAAGAATGGGGATAAACCGAAAAAAATCCTAATTTTTCGTAATATTCTTTTCAAAATCGAAAACAAGATATCGACTTTTAATTATCATTTGAATTTAGAAACATCGAAAACAAAATCATGAAGTACAATGCTTAATTTGCAAGAAAATATTGGCAAACAGTTCGCTGGCGCCGGTTAAATTACGAATACACGGTTGTTACATTTATTTATTGAACTTGACATCGGTATAAATGTTTTTTTTAATTTAATATGGGTAGCGGGTTATTTAACCATCATACAAAGGGTTTAAAACCAACTATTATGTAATAAACAATACAATCATTAGGAACATTTACTATAAAAGAAATGATATGATTCACATTATTATGCTTTGCAGTATGTACCTACCTACCTTTGGCATTGGGATCGGATCGGATTATGTTGGCATGGCAGTGATGTTATTTTGAAATATTTATACTTCAAGAAACTTGTTTTAATGAAACAAATATTATAATATTTTATTCACTAGATAAAAATTCATTATTCTGTTATTTATCAATAAATACCTACCCATCGAAATAAATATCAGTGGACATCAACATGATACAACAGGTGACGCAAAGGTACTATTTACAAAATGAACGTCATCACTTATGAGCAAATTTTAATTTAAATCGTGCTCATAATATTTAGAACTATTAAACATTATAAATAAATATATTCATCATATTTCGTAGAATTCTATCACTTTAGTGAGAATTCCATAATATTATAAAAACATATTTTTCAAGTATGTGTTTATATTGTGTAATCGTTGTGTCTTCTCTTAACCTGACAATAATAATAACTTGAATACAACTTGTCTTGGTGATAATATGATAGTATTAAATAGAATGGGCAATGTTTGTAATCAAATACCCAATTGCAAATCTTATAAGACTGTGTCTAAAAACAATATTGTGTATGTATGAATGAGTCCACGATGGCCGAGCGGTAGCGTGTCGGCTTTTAATGTCGAGGGTCCCAAGTTCGAATCCCATGTCTGACAAATTTGTGAATTGAAATCTTGAAAATTTGTTTTCAATGTGTGTTTGGATTCAGAATATGGACCTAATAGGCTATAGAACTCGTTAACATACATTTCTCGCAACAATACAAATCTGTTAATACAACCTCTAATCTGTGGAGGCTCATATTATGATGCTCATAAGATCGAACGTAGTGATGTAATGGATGTGTATCAATATAATATGACGATTTTGATATCCATTCGCGGTGTTAAAATGCCCATTATTGTGCTATGTTTAACAACATGGAATAAATTAAATAATATAATATCGTGGCTTTGTCTATTTAATGATGACCTCTATATCCGCCTGTTATTTGTTTTACTTTATTATTTATATTGTAATTAACTACTTACATTTTTTATATTTGTAATAATTGTAATGTCTGTGGAGTTTGTAAGTAAAAAATTAAAAAAAATACCAGCTGGCTATGTAGGTGCATATTATTAGTTTTTGCTACAAACTACTCGTAAGATTTTTAAAAGTAAGTTAATAGGTCACAATAAATGACGTGTAGGTATAAGCCGTTACAAATGTAATTGATAATATTTTGAATCTTTACTTTTCAATCGAATAATATTAATTTCTAACTTTTCAAATGACACTTGGTGGTCATGTTATATATAATTTGTTTTTAACAAAACTTAGAGGTCATGAGTCAAGCCTCCAAGGCTGTTTTCATCGAATGTATGACACCTAAGATACATATCACGTGTAAACAGGGCTCGAAATGGAACGGAACGCACCGGAGCGCTGTTCCGGCTCGTGAAATTTGTAAAATTATCGCTCCGTCTCGTGGAAAAAATATGTTGAGCGTCTGAGCTAGATAGGTCATAGAATAGAAAATCTGACACACTTATTTTCATAAAATACACATACGATTTGATGACTATGTAAATATCTTCCGAAAATTTGTCGAGCGCTCCGGTTCGTAAACTTTTCCATTTCGAGCGCTGCGTGTAAAACATTTGTTGCAGCCAAACTTGTTTAATTATACAATTTTAAATTTACTTCTCATCTTGAACATTTTATTATTTTCTCCAAAGTATCTGCATGTTATACATAGATATGAAAATAATAATAATAATAATAAAATAAATAAATAAATATATTATATACACGATTTTTTTTCTCATCGAAATGTCGTGACATCATAACAGCATTTTTAAGGATTCGAAAACCATAAATAGCGTGCTAGTTTTTCGTAACTTTTTTTATTTAAATAATACATTCTCAACCAACATAGCTTGGATTTAATATACATTTTTAACTGTCGATTTTTTATGAAAAGCTGCAATAGTGTATTTTTGATAAATACGATGTCCGTATAAGTGTGTGAAATGGCTCCTAACCTTATTAAAATTATGTGAAATAACGATCTAATTAACATTTTTTTTTAAATTAACTTTAACTTAACCAAGACTCAACAATCAACTAAGTATTTTAAATTAGTGGTTACTAAATTATATTTAACATCATACACGATTGCATTACAAGTTTTTAATCTATGAATAAATAAACTGTAAAAAACAGTTTAATTATATTTAGTATGACATAGTGAAAATATGTATAACAACATAACCATTTTGGATAATGACAATATGTAATATAATTTCCATTATTTGTCTTTCAGAATCTTTAGTTAATAATACAATAATCTATTATAAATATTCATATTAAGTAATGCGACGCAAAAAAAATAATAAAACGTCGAAATGTGTATTGATCCAATGATCTATACATATTATATTATAGATTCATATGATTCATTAATTTCATTTGGTTAAATATCTTGAATTGTTTCAAATTTTAATTGACGATTATTTTCTTAACGTTATCTAATAATATTGGATTCAGCATAGAAACAGATATGAAGTTTGTGTATTATTTTAGTATTCAATCTTAGTTTCCTTTTTTATTTTAATGTGAATTGTTTTAGGATGAATATAGAAGTGACAGAAATCATTTTGATAACGTTAAGATCACTGAAAGTTCACTGTATTTACAAAAAATGCAATTCACGTGCGTAAACTACAATATTGAATAGAGGTAAATAAATGTTAATTTAATTATTACGCACCTGCGAAGACGAGCGCAAATGTGAGAGGCAGCAACAGCACAGATAGAGGAGCCATCGCGAACTACACCGCGATAAGTCAACAATTCGTTTAAATACCGGTAAGAGGCTAAAAACAGAGATGCTTGCTATAATATACGTGGCCCGACGATTGATCCCGCAGCACCTGGCAACGTCATTCGGTGGTCATCTCGCAGAGATGGTAATTGACTTAACGCATTGATTCGTTTCGAACTATAACATATTTGTATCTTTGTCATACGCTATCGCCAACACCGGAAGCATTTACTTTAAATTGTAAGATAACATCAGTTGTATTGTTGCCTAAAACTCGATATTATGTTTATCCACTGTGTATTTTCCGTAATCACATATACGTGCGAATGATTGACCGTTAGTAAAATAGAGATTCAAAAACTGAAGAGAAACGTATCGTGGTATGGAGAGATGCATTCTAGGCATAACGCGCAAGGACGAAATACGGAATGGTTGGATAAGGAAACAATCAAGGGTACCTATGCGATGTAATAAAGTTTGCTAAAAACTTCAAATCGATGTTAGCAAAGTACATAGTAAGATGAGAATCTAGTCATCCAGTAATAACCAATATCTAGATCGACGAAATAGTTAAATTCTGTGGAAGTACGCATCAACCAAGTGCGACTATATACCGGTCATGGCAATGGATTACGAATTCGATGGTAGTGCTAGTTATTGATTTTCTTCGAAATAAATGAACAACTTCAAAGGCATATTTCATTTAAATTATTGCCATTTATTTCAATGTGTAGCAATAGTTATTTTATACAAACATTTTATCATATTGTATTCGAATTATGTCCAATAACTAGCACTACGATCTAAGTTTATAGTCTCGTGTCACAACCTGATTATAGTGGGATATGGTATAAACGCAACACACATTATCGAGAAACAGTTTGAAGAGGTTTTCGCCTAGCAGTGGGTAGTCCAGGCTGATGATATCAATTGGGAGGGTGACGGCAAAGTCTATAAAAATATTTTTGAATTAACCATAGATATCTATTTTTACGCTCTGAGAATGCGGTTGACATTGAAAATGAAATATATAGTATACCCCGGTAAATTTTCTTAATATGTTCATATTTATATAAGTATTTAAATTATGTCTTATAAATGTTTTTTTTCGAAGATAAACCGTATCCCCACCCATTTTAAGACCTACGTATAGGTATATAATTATTTAAAAAAAAAGGGTTTCATTTCCACGTTTTTTTCTTTAATATTCTTGGTGGAAATACACTATTAATTAAATTAAAACGCACTGTAATAAGCTAATAAGTATTACATATGATTGTTTTATTTTAATTAACTATTTATTTATTTATTAGCATCAATCTATGTTGTCTTATGAGAAAAAATTGTAACCCAAGAATTGGGTATAATGGCAAGGCAAGGCTATCCGCCGACAAGTTTCGTGAAGATAAAGAATGGGGAAAATCGTGAAAAAGCTTTATATATATTGTGATAAATATTTACCAATTGAAATTAATTCAAAAGTTTATATTTTGGAGTTTTGACAATTTATTAAAACCATAATTATTATTGCCAATTTTGAAATAGGAAGTGTGTATATATTTTGTTTAAAACAATAGTATGTCTTCTTTTTTCGCCCATGTGTTTAATATTTTTTATATTTATTTAAAAAAAAAACATCGATTTCTATAACAATATAAATGTGTATAACTTGAAATCCTTTTTATTTATATGAAATATTATTTAGGTATGGTCCCAATATTGAAGCTTGATTTGATATGAATAAAAAGGATTTCTAGTTATACACATTTATATTTTTATAAAAATCGATGTTTTTTAAAATAAATATAAAACATATTAAAACTATGAATTAGTCAAAAATCTCTACAAACAAATATAGAAAACTTAATAACCTAACTTTTAATAATAAATATGACCTTAAATATATGTAGTAATAAGATGGGATCCTTTGACAAATTCACATTCTATAACATTTTTTTACAATAATTGTAAGTTTATCTTTGACTTAACATAAAAAAAATATTTTTCCTTTTAATGTTTTCAGATAAGTACATATTTATTAATTAATGCAATTTAGTCTGGTCAGTAAAGACTTTATTAATGCGTTCACGTGTATTTATAATACATACATAATCATTATGTTCTCATTCGTGAAAATCGTTAAAAACACTCAGGACTTCCTGAGTGTTTTTGATAGTAATTAATTGGTTTTAATATAAAATTCGGCAGTTTAATAGTAGTATAATTTTTCAGCCGAAGACATAATACAATTAAAAGTGTTTAAAATTAATAGTCGACTGATTGGGATTTATAGGTAAAATAGAAACTATTCATGAACACCACGATCATCAGTAATGAGGCAACGACTGATATCATTGATTGAAATTATATATATATTTCCTTCAACGAAAAAATCCATACATCCGTAATTTATTAAAACGTAAAGCTTAGTTATAATTTTCCACGAAATTTTCACATAACAATGGAATTGGGTACATTGTATGCATATATAAAATATATACTGTACATGCTTATAAGGCTAAAATTGTTTAATGTAGGTACCAACTGAAATATATTCAATTTTGGAAGAATATATTTTTCAATGTAAATTATGTGGGCACAATGCAAATTTATTATACTTATGTATTGTCGCCGTGTTAAGTTCAAATGTACATATTCGAGTATAAGATTGACAACAGGCAATGAGAGTACTTAGTTACTGCATTACGTGCAATAATTTCACATGTAAATTAATTCGAACATTTTACGGAATTCCTGCGACCGCAAGGTATTTTTGGCTAGTCTGGGAACTTCGCCCCGGATTTTGAAAATAATAATAACGAAGTGCAGCAAATTACAATACGTCTTGTATGGTGTATTTAAATACAATTATTATATCCTTTTCTTCCTAAATTATTATGTCCATCCTAGGCGGATTATATAAACCTAATTGTGAAGAGCTAATTAACGCTGTTTTTACTAGAACTGATTTTGGTATTATGTTATGTTATGCCAAATGTGGCACCAAATAAGGAGGGAATGTAATTTTACATCATTTAATGGTGGGTTTTGAGAAAGTGAGAGCCTTCTCCGTGACAGTATCAGTATTTTTGACATTCGTATTGTATTGAAAAGAAACAATTCAATATGCTAAGTAGGTAAAAAAATAGTGAAAAAACTTGATTCTCGTTTCTTGAGATTTTTTTATAAGATTTAGAGTTTCTCGAGAAATTGTAAAGAATATTCTTCAGAATTCACCTCACGTGTACATTGATTGTTCAATTCGGTGTGATAATCGTGACATACAGAATACAACCAAATTCGTACAAACAAAAACAACATTACGAAAAAACCTTTTGTGGGTGGGAAAACTTTTCGGAAGTTAAAAAATGGAAATAAAGCTAAAAAGGTCTCAACTTTCATTTTGGATAGAAAAAATCAAGAAATCGAAGAATTTTCATAATTTATCCATAGCGTAGTACTTTTCTGCCTTAAAAACGGGAATTATCGATTATCTCGAGGGATCAATAAACCAATTTAAAGTTCTCGAAAATCAAATACTCTTCTTGAGATTCAAAACAACTCGAGGTTGTGTTGTGTTGAAATGCTTGTGGATTTTCAGACGAGCAAAGTTTTCTTCAAATTATTAATGTGCAGTGAAAACTTACTTTCAGTTCATTTCATCATGGTCTTAGTGATCTAGTAGGCTATGTCTATATGGAAAAGGGTTTCTTCCTGTCTTCGTTGTCTTCAATGTCTTTATCTCACCCCAACATAAATAATATATGAGTAGGTACAATATTATTTTAAAATATGGTTGCTTTATGGTTATTTAACGAAATGTAATTGTATTTATGTTTTTGTACTTCAAATATTAATTTTACGGAAAATAATATGGTTTTGCTTATTTTGTAGTCAAATTTTTCATTATAAATTGGTTGGTTGTTCCGTTCAATATTTCTTTTCATTTTTCATTTCGATTGAGTATTTATTTTTGTTATGTCAATAGCCTGGGTAGTAATCAAAATTGCTCCGCTGGATATTCCATTTTCGCGGTTAACCTAAAAAATAGTTACTAGTTACAGTTAGCCAAGTTAGGTTTTTGGTAAACAAAGCGTACAGCCGCCGCAGTTACAAATAGCGGTGTCCATTTGTACGACGCTAGCATAGCAAATCGATCAGCGAGAGATGTTTTGTAAAAAAGAACTTCATCGATTCGACCTACAATACAAAATGCCATTAATTTCACGGCATTTACCCTTAACGTCCCGATTATATAACATCATTCGACATTCGTTTATACAGCCGATGGTTTTTCAATGTTATCATCACTGTCCCTAAAGAAATGGATTAAATTTATTCAAGATTCCCAAAAAAACTATCATAAAAAGGAACACTATAATGTCATAAATAAGTACGCACTTAACTATTTAATTCAGCTTTTGCGTTATGGATAAAAAAAATATCATTCTTAACATTCTTTTATTTGGCTCCTATTTATTAATTTAATCTGCAATTTTTATATATAAAAATATTAATAATAAGAAATAGAATATTCGCAGTACCTACGTATACTTACATATGTTGTAGGATAAATAAATTAGTATCGTGTATAGGTATTGAATTTATTTAAACCATTTTTTGAGTGTGAGAGTATTGCTTTTAAGTAAATCTTCAAATTTCATTTAAAATGTTTTTTAATTCAAAGGTAATAAAAACAACTGTTGTAATTAATATGCATTTGCTTAATTTTAATAAACTCATCTTATAACTACATATTATTTTATGGTTATGTTAATATTTTAAGTTACATTTGTAATGTTTCCCTTAAAATTAAAAAAAAAACGTCGATTTATTTAGAATCGAATCGAGCTTTGATGCGGTCACGATACCAAAGCTTTTAGTAAAATCTATATTATTTAATTCAAATAAATACACTAAAAAGTACTCAATTAATTATTAAAAATCTTGTTTTCGTACCCCGTCTGGCATGTTTTTATCAATAACATTTGGCAACACTCTTCCTCGCCCTAGCAACCTCCCCCTTTCGACGCCACCAGAGATAAAATAGGATACATATATAAATAAAATACACGTATCAATACGTACTATAACGTTAATAAATGATAATATTCATTATTTTGTATTTTCCAGCATATGCCACCAGTGTTGCCAACTAACATATTCAAAATTCAGTAGATTTTTTGATTTTTTTTTTCAAAATATGTATCAGTAGATTGGACAAAAATGTATGGAATTCAATGATTGTGTTTGGTGAAAGCGTGCATATTGACATAATCTCACAAGTAGGTATATTTTAAAAAATCATGTAAAAAGTGACATTTATTCATCACAAATATCATGACAACACTGCATGCCACTAACATTATTTTATTATTTAGTTATAAGTAGAATTAGTAGGAGAAGATATTTTAATCTGATGTTATGCAAATATTAAACAAATTATTTAATGCTGACCAGGCATCGACTAAATTAAAATAATCACTAATCAGTATGTATAATCATTATATAATAATAATATGTACTTAGATAATATATTATCTAATCTATGCCACTAGATCGAATGTCGCAGTCAAATAATTTAAATCGAAGAACATTACATTCGAATACGTACGTGACCTTATATATTATACTAATTCATAATACTCGTATCTATACCTATGTACCAAATAAACTAAGTTTGAAATAGTGTTATACGGCATACAGTTTCAAATAAGACTCATAATCAACGCCTCTAGAGTCTAGACGCAATATGGCAAAATTACATGATTGCCATGTGACGGGTTAATCGTTAATCAAATGCACGCAATTCTGTTCTATGCACTTCTTTGTCAAAAATGCATTCGCTCCTAACTGTTTGCCGTGCTTCTAAAAAATAATCATTATAATGATAATTATAAAACAACTTATTGTCATTAATACATAAATTACACTCATTACATACACAACTCTTTACCACATAATAATAAAATTTTCTTGTCTAGAGGTCACTAGAAAAAAAATGCAGGTACCACATCATACAATATAAAATGGTATACGTATGTTGGCAAATTTTAATAATAAATACAGTAGCTAATACACTAATCCAGTGACGTCCCTAGGCAAAGTACCGCCCTTAGCCAGACACACTTATAATGCCGCACCATTTCATTCTTAGTCTCAAATTGTACGCAAAATAGTAAAGTCAAAAGTATATATCTATCTATCTTATCATGTTGGATTAAACAGACAAATGCAACAAAAAAAATCACATGCACAAATAATTTACTGAGGATTAGAGGTTTTCCACGAAATCTAATCTCAAACAGCGATGGTTTGAGGTGCGTAGAGGTCTGAGGCGCTTACAAGTATGGATGTTTTGAAATTAAAATATCAGTATTTTCTAACGAAGCGACCGCATCGCCCGCTTCATGGAAAACAGCTACTGCTTCCAAAATCATATTCGTTCCTTCATTTGTCGCCATTTATATTTTACAGCCCCTAAGCAACGCATGCCGTCACTGCGAATATGGGAGCGTAGTCATGTCTATGCACGGGTGAGCTGTACAAACATCAATTCATAGAGCAGCTCTATGAGATGATTTTTGTACCGGCTCTATGGATCCGGTAGATATGATACTTTATGTTAGGTGATTCCTAAGAAACCTCTTGGTATGTAAATACTAAGGAGGTATTTCGATTTAACATGTATACCAATTAAAATTATTATATTAATTTTATAAAGTATTACAGACATTGCTAACAAAAACATATTTTCCATGCTACGAGACACAATTACGTAGGTACTTACAGTAGGTAGCACTAACGGTGAAATAATCACAGAAACACCCAAATTGAGACTCACGCAAATATATTGTGATCTTACCGAGATCGAACCCAGAAACCCCGGTATGAGAAGCAAATTTAAAACTGATTGGACTACGAGGGTCATGATTGATAGGGAAATAGAAGAAGCGCTACATCTGAAACCATACCGAATATCACTAACAAAACTTGAGTAGTTCGACGATATACCGCGTTACTGCTTTGGGAAAAAGTTAGCTAATATGATCATCGATGATCGAGGAAGTGGCTAGCGAAGTAGAAGACATTTATTAATGATGGTGCTGGCTGCTGATCTAGAGTCATTATATTTAGACACAACACAGTCCATGGAGTTATATATTTCTTGATAGCGCTGCTAAACCTATGGCATGCGCTCCACGTTTAGCATACGCGGAAATTCCGCAGGTACGTGGAAGAAATGTTGAACTTTAAAAACACAGACGATAGTATCGTCACGATACGCTTGTCAAAAGTGGTACATCAACTCGTGTTCTGGAGAGATATTTTTTCGAAGAAAAAGCTGTGGATCGGGAAAAATCGGGAAGTGTTTTTTGTTAAAGGAAAGATTTTTTTTTTATGTATTTATATTAAAAATGCTTTCGACTTATTCTAGATGATTTTTTTGGAAAAATAAAAAAAGGAAATATGCTCGGTCACAGTTGAAAATGATGTTCAGAATTATTTTATTTATAAAAAAAATGGCACCCAAACGTAAAAAGTTCGCTACCTCTGTCCTATAGTGGTGATTAATTTTTTTAGATTATCCAGCGCTATCTTCAGATAATAGAGTCGGCTGTGGATTATCACATTGCAATATTCAGCCAAATAATGCACATATTATATGTTTTGTTCATAACATAATATGTTTTGTTATAATATATTTTGGATTTGGCAAGAAGAGCTAAAAATCTTGATTATTCGAATTTGACTTTGAAGTCCTTGAGATAGGGTTTGCTCTTCCTTCTTCGCGTGAGGTGTTATTCTAGTAATTTAATTTCCTTTATCTTGTCGTTGGTCATTCATCCCTTTTTATTTACTGGTCATACCCACGCGTCCTTTTTTTATGTAGGGAGTTTGGGACTCCTTTGTCTTCATTCTGGATTTGACTTTCTTATTGTTTAGATGTAGCGTCTGACATTTCATTTCTAACTATCAAAAAAATTATCTTGGACGAACGTTAAGTGATAGTTAAGTGATCAGTGATTATGGCGCAACATCTGAATGACCGTTGAGGATATTCTAAAAGCAATGGACACCAGACGGTGAAGCAGAACTGCTACAGGAGGAAAAGTTCAACGTACGAGCGCCGATTAAGATGCTGATGTTTGAGGTATCATCGTTACGTACCTTATTTCAGCAGGGGGACCGGCAAGGAGTGGCACAACACCCAAAAACAATTCTTGGCGTTCGTAGAGTTAGGTCTAAATAACGAATTGCGTCGGTACGACCACTCGTCATCAGCTAACCATCTGACGGAGAGGACCATCGCGGCCTTCCAGAATGCGATGTTTTCCCAACGGGACAGCTTCTGGAAGAGTATGCAAGGGTTAGTGGATTGGGCAACCAATCCTCAAAACATCATAACAGCGATGGGCCTGTACCAAAAAATCGAAGAGGGTTTTGGGGGTAATAAAATTTGCGAGGACATGACTAAGATCCTTACCGGGAAGCGCGCCGAGATTATACAAGCTCAGCGCCAGGTGATTTCGTCCTCAGTGAAGGATACCTTCACTCGGGAGGCACTATCAAGGATTTCTCCGAGCTCAGAGTCCCAGAAGACTCTCAAACTCACATTATGGCTGGGGTACTCCTAACGGGCGACATCCTGTGGGAAGGGAGTTCTCCATCGGAGGTACGGGCTCCACCAGGGATCCGTACTTTAAGCGGAATTGACCGCATCTGGACGACCAACATTTATTTTTCTTTTCTAGATGCCTTTATGGATACATCGCATTTACTTTCAAGGTTTCTTAAGGACTTTGGCACGCAAACTACTCTACTTGATGCTAGTCAAATAAAAATTGTGCCGGCTGAGAGAATATGCCTTATTGAAAACTGTTCTTCTACCCGCATCGGGTATTGCTAATTTGAATTCGGCCAGGGCCTATGAAACCGCCTTGCAAAAACCCTGGAAAATTCTTAGTAGCGCAAGGCGGAGGTGATTCTGATGAATATTTTGTCGTATTCATTGGGAACTGAGGATTGCGATTTGTAGTCGAGTTTTTTCCCGTGGTAAAAGAAATGTCGCATAGGACTGATATTCTAAGTATATACTTATCCTATCTTATATGATTGCAGTCACTGGATCTGAAAGGCATGAATCATCTTTACATGTCACCATTTATTATTTTTATTCTTTTTATTACATCAATACAGAAATTAAAAAGTGCATCTCTTCCGGCCTTGTTTGCCATGGTCCCCGGAAGGTCTCGAATGTCCGCATCTGTCATCTGTAATAAAAAGTTCAGGTTGTGCCGCTCCTTGCTAAAGATTTGACAATCTAGGAGTAAATGTAAGACGTCCTGGTCGCTTCCGTCGTCGCATGGACACTTTCCATCAGATGTTATTTTAAACCGGTGCAGGTATGCTCGCATGACTCCGTGACCTGTAAGAATCTGAGTCATCTCAAAACACAGCCCTTTATGCACCCTGACGTCTCGTGCTGCTAAAATTGAAGGTAAAAACTTTCGGGTCAACTCCCCTGTCGATGAGTTTATGTATCGTGAGTTCCATTCGTTTTTCACCATATCTGAAATTGTAATTTTCGCGTAGCTCAGAGGAAATTTGTCATAAGCTATCGCGGTCTTGGGTTCAGAGGCACCATGCCGAGCCAATTTGTCAGCTCTTTCATTTCCTTCTATCCCGGTGTGTCCCCTTATCCACTTGAAGTGCACCTCCGGGTGGCGCCGTCTCAGTTGAGCGGACTCACTGTGAATAGAAAAGACAATCGGATTAGTAGACAAGGGATCTCCAATTGCTTGGATTGAGCTTTTGGAGTCCGAATAAATACAAATACTATGGTTTTCGGTGAGCTTTCGCTGGATTGCATCTGAGCCTGCCCACTCCAGAGCGCATTGGATGGCATAGAGTTCGGCCTGCATTACCGTACAATAGCTGGCAAGGCGGTACTTACAAGCCGCTATCTCACCGCCATTAATGTATGCCACAAACCCTGCACCAGTACCGCCATCAATTTTGCTCCCATCCGTGAAAATCGGCATGTTATTGCATTCGTTGCTTTCCAACGTTGCAGAATAAGAAACCACTTCAGAAAATAGTCTAGCCGGGTGTGGCAGCCTTCTATAGTCCACCGGTTTTTCGAAAAGCCTGTCGTCAGGCAGAAAACCTGCGAGGCCCTCCTCGCCCTTCTTAGCTCTGTAAATGAGAGCGATTTGTTTTAAACGTAAATCTAGAGGCATAAGTCCTGCTAGAGCTTGCGTTGAATTGAGCGAAGCCGTTCGGTAAGCTCTGCATATTCGTATCGCTAGTGCTCGCTGAACCGTATTGAGTTTTTTTGCTATGTTTTTCCGTTTGGCAGCTTCATGCCATATGCTGGCCGCATACGTGATCATAGGCTCAATAGCACAGAAGATACACCCCATGTGGGTTTGGCCATTCTTGCTAGTTTGAGCGAAGTCACTGCTGCTCTTTTGCAGATGCTGTCCGCATGCTTTGACCAATTTAGTTTGTCATCGATTACAACCCCTAAAAGTTTAAAATCCCTAGAAAAAGATAGAGGTTGCCCATTCATCACCAGCGAAGGCGGAGAGACGCGCCTCCTAGTAAAGAATAAGGCCTTCGTTTTCTCCGCGGAGAAAGGCAGTTTGACCTTCCTTCCCCAGGCCTCGACGCTCTCCAGCACGCTGTTAGTCATGGTTTATAGAGAATCAAGTTCTTTGGATTCCATAATCAGCAAAACATCATCAGCAAAGGCCTGTGCGTGTACACCTTCAGGAAACGGCATAGAGAGAAGATCGTCGAGAACTATGTTCCACAGTACAGGGCCGCAAGACAAACCTTGTATGCATCCCTTTGATGTCTCTTTGGTAGCAGATGCTCCAGCATATTCGTCGAAGACTTCTCGGTCGGATAGATAGTTTTTGATGAGCCTGAAAATGTTAGCGGGACAATTTTTAGATTTCAACTGTTGAAGAAGATATGGCCACCATGCGTTGTCAAACGCGCCTTTGATATCAAGAGATACCGCCACTACGAGCCGACCATCGCGGTAAGCCCCCCTGATTCTATCAATTGCTGCATGAAGCGCGTCTTCAGTACTCTTTTGAGGGGTGAAACCGTACTGGTATTCGCTGAGCAGATGTTTAGTCTGAAGTTTCCAGGAAACTCGATTAATAAATAATTTTTCGAGTACTTTACCGAACACGGGCAGCAATCCGATGGGCCGATATGACGAGACGTTAGCGTAGTCGTCCTTTCCCGGTTTGGGAATGACCACCACTCTAGCTACCTTCCAGATTTTTGGAAAATGACCAATTCGTAAACAAGCATTATAAAGAGCGACAACTATGCTAGGAACAGTTAAGAATGAATTGAGACAGATACCCGCCATGAAACTGACGTGTCCCGGAGCTTTAGCTGGATTGAACAGCCTCATTGTTCTTTCGACCTCCTCGAGAGTGAAGTTCTCGTCATCATCTTCCTCTGAAGGAATCGAGGCCGAATTTCGGATCAATGTCTGTTGCTCCGTTTCGTTTGCAATACTGTCGTCTGGAAAAAAATACGCAAGAAGAGCCTCTGCAGATTCGAGAGCCGAAGAGGTCATGCGACCGTTGATTGTCAGAGTTTCAGGCGGTTTGAACGCCTTACTTTTGAGCAATCTCTGAAGACTAGACCAAACATTCTCTTTTCCCTGAGCCGAGCAATGGCTCTTCCAGCTTTCTAATTTCGCTTCCGCAATCGCAGTTTCATACTTATTCTTTGCGGCTTCAAAAATCTGTCGAGTGAACGGCCGTCGAACCACGCCTGAATTTCGAAATTTTGTCCTTGCTACTCTAAAAGCCGTCTTCAGTGTATCCAGTTTCGGACTCCACCATGGACTACTTTTTCTTTGAAATCCTTCGCCCGAAGAGCGCACCATCGTGCTCTCGCATGCTGACTCGTTCGCCAATGACCATTCTTTGACAATGTTTTCGAGCTCATGTGCGTCTGTGACGCTATCCAAACTATCTACAGTGATACCGCGATCCTGAATCTGGGAAATAAGTGCAAGCCCAAAATCTATCCAGTTAGCCTTGGACGTCTTAAACAAACCTGGTCGCTGTTGATTGACATTTGAAGTTTTGTTTGCAGCGTAGCTTGTGCGTTCGTTTAGCTATCTGCGGCCTGTAATGAAAAAACAATCGCATTGTGGTCGGATCCCAACGCTGCATCACGACATACTCTCCAATTTTCAACTCTGGTGAGCAGAGCGTTGGAACACGCAGTAATATCAATTAGTTATAATAGTTCTTCTGATCGTTTCAAACGTTGGGACAGAACCCTCGTTTAATACGTTTAGGTCGTGCTGTGCTAAAAAATCTGACACGGCTGTGCCTCTGCTATCAGTACGTCGACTGCCCCACCAGATGCTCTTTCCGTTTACGTCGCCTCCGAGTAACAGCCTGTGACACTTTGAAGTGTTCATTAGCCTGCTCATGCCGGTCAGCGATTCATCGATGTGCACCGACGGCGCGCAATACAGTGATCCGACCAGTAGCGTTTCTCCTAAGTAGTCAAGTTCTACAACAGCGCAACTATATGAGCTAAACTCGGAAAGTAAAATGCAGTGGGTTAGAGATGACATTCGACGCACAAGAATAGCTGCCTTCACTGGATACAGACTGCTCGGCTTCTGAAAAATGATACCTGAAAAAAGCGACGAACGGATTTGACCCGTGTTGCCAGTGTACGGTTCCTGGATTAAAGCCAGGTCCACGTTATTAGATTCCATATACCTGATGAAAGAGACTGTGGCAACCTCACACCGTGCAAGATTCGCTTGTGCAACTTTTAGGTGTATAGCAATTATTGGTTTTCGAAGTCAGTTGCGCAAGTAGACTTGGCTTCTTGTTGGCGGTGCAATATGCATGCGCGCGATAGAGGGCTGTGACCCGTCGGAGCCGTCAGATGGAGCCGCCTATTTTTCCGGACGCAGTTGACGCATGTCAACTTTCCCTTTTTGGGACACTCCGCAATTTTGTGGTCCCCCCCACATCCCCGACACGCAAAGGCTTCCTTGCAAGTATGACCAGTATGCCCATACCCCAGGCATTTCGTGCAATGGACAACACTAGAGCATGGCTGCACTCGAACCCGCTGGAAACCAACGTTCAGGCCACCAACTTCCACCATCTTATGATACAAGGAGGACTTCACCTCCAGAATGTAATTGGATTTGCCCTGGATGCGACCTTTTGTTTTGAACACAACCCTGAAGGAATCGTTCGGTGACGTTCTGATGAAGGCATTTTGATAACGTACTGCAGTTATCAATTGTTCCCCATTAAAGTTTTCCTCAATACCCTTTAGGACAACCCTTGGCCTTTTCAGTGAGCTGACCGATGCGGTGAGAACCTCCGAGTCACTGACAGCGTCCAACAGTCTCCGGGAGTCGTCCTCGCTCATGACTTTGACGATGCACTTGTTGTGAGTCGTCCTCGCCAATAACACAACAGCGATCCCTAGACCGGAGACGTCCACCGTTTCTCTGATACATTTTTCAACCTCCTCACTCGTCTTATTATTGTCTTTGCTTGTTAAAATCACAGCATGACGTGAACGAACTTTCCCCGATGTAGCTGTAGTCGAAGCCGGGAACTCCAAGACAGGTGTAATCTCAGGCTTCCCAGAAGATCGTGTAGCCCCGGAAACTTCCGCAAAGGAACGCTTTGCCGGTACAGGTCTATTGGGAATGACAGTTTCGGGTCTTGCGGAACTGGCTGAATGCGGCTGTGCTGGCCGCAGCGAAATGTTGCTAGCACTACGCGAATTTTTAGGGGTAAGGATTTGCGGTGACAGTTCACTCTCCATGTGCGCAGGTGCTTCGCTAAAGATTCTTGTGACAGGTCGGCGATCAGTTGAGAGCTGCGTTGTGTGGCGCTTTTCTTGATTGAGCAGATCTCTGGTCACCTCAGCACGCGCCTTAGATTTGATGAGAGCGCTCTCAAGCTCGCGTTTTTCCAGCTCTGCAGCCTGACACGCGAGCCTGATTACGCCCAGACTATTCGATATCGACTCCTTCGCTGACCGACTGACATTTTTGAGGGCTTCCAGTTCTGCGGAAGCCTTCGTAACCTCTGTGATGATGGTCACCAAAAACGTAACGGCTGTCACGGTCACTGTCGTCAGAGACGAAGGCGTCTTTTGACAAGTGGAATTAATCGTTGAGCCCTCGGCAGATTTGGCAGGCGATTTTTTACCCATTTTAGAACAAAGACGTTACCTACTTTAACAAATTTATTTCAAAATAAGCAGTTGGATCAAATCAGTTTGGCAACGCTGCGATTTAGGGTAGTTAGACAGACGTTACTAAACGTTATTAGAGCATACGTTGGTAGGTACTATTAATTACTACAAGTTACTAGTATTGCTAACTCAATTCCCTCAGAACATCACAATAGCAATAATCGTCGCATACAATAATTACCACCAAACAGATATGTTTTGAAATGAAGAATATAAAACCAATTTGTTTCAGGATATTGTTATTAGGTAGGTAAAAAAAAGGTTGATTTAAGGGCTGCAGTTCTGAGAATTTGTAACTTTGTGTTTGGAGCGAAGACTTTTGTGAATAGATAAATTTTTTGAAGGCTGCGAGGTTGTTAAGTTGACGATTATTTTTATCGGGAATAATTATTTATCGGGCGGTCGGATTGTGCTTTCTAGAATTAAATTAATAAGTATATGGTTATATATTATATAAATAAAGTAAAGGCTGATGCTATGTTTGAAGGGGCTTTAAGTTACATATATAGTGTTGGATATTTTGTGAGCTACCTACTGATAACCTGTGGTACAGGACTAGGCATGTACTGAATTAATTTATTTTAAAATTTAATTTGAATTGAATTTTTATTTGAGAGGGCTAGGCGAGTGCTGTTTAGTATAAAGTTTCTGATAACGAGTTATGGTTTTAAAAAAAAATTATGCTGATGGAGCTCAATAATTTATAATAGCTATACTGATTGCAATGGAATTATTTAAGAGCGAATTGGTAATAGAATAGAGTAGAATTTACCGTTTGCGTACGAATAATATTCTTACTGTGATAGCTATGTGCGGGCGGTAGGTATGGTATTCTATCAAGGTAACGTATTGTATGCTATCGGTAGTGAGTTGGACTTGCTTCGTTTTTAATTAATTTTTGAAGTTAGGTCAATTAAGTGGTTTTACAGAGATAATTAGTATACTAATTGTAATGAAATGATTTTAGTGAGATAAATTGAGACTGTAATTTATGAACTTTAGGTATTAAATAGTGATTGATTTAAGGTAATGGTTCTGTGGTGCAATTTTATTGTTTGTTAGATTACTTAGCTTTCGATCCCGAGTATCCTGGGAGGCGATCTCTGGAGACTTCGCGAGAACTGGGGCAATTTACACGGACAAGCCGGAAATTATAGAATGCTCTGTCATATATTGTTTACACGATGAGCGCGTCTCCTTTTTTCAGACTTATCCCGGAGTCGCTCCTGGGCTCGCAGCAATCTCGCGAGAACGCTCGTCAGGATGCACGGTATTCGCGGCAATATAAATGAAGCGAAAGCCGAACACAAAAGTCGAATATTTTAAAACAAACTTTTCAACTCAGAGCGAGGCGGCTGGGTTCAAATGGTTATCGGCTAGAGAGCAAATTCAGGTAGAGAAATAAAATTCGGGTCGGAGCGATTTGCGGATATGTGTGTTCGGTCCGAGCGCTAGGAAGCAAGTCCGACGACCAACATTGGGGGCCGCCTAAGAGACTTTCGGGGAGTCTGGATGGCATAGGGTACCCCCCCCCCAACATTGGTAAAATAGCCGTAGCCCGCATACCTTTTGTGCGGACACCACCATTGGTAAGTCCTTCTTTACTTTTACGGAAAGAATTTCAAACGCAACAATCACCAGAGGTCACTCTCAAGATCGTGGACTTAAAGAACTTAGGGGTAATAGAAGAAGCGGGTCCAACCCCCAGTTTTCTCTCAACCCTATTTCTGATCAAGAAACAAGACGGGACCCTATGCCCTGTGTTCAACCGAAAGCGTTTGAATGCGTTACTACAGCCAAAGCCATTCAAACTAATTCACCATTACGAGGTTCCAGCCGCCTTACAAAAAGAAGACTGGCTAGAAATAATATATCTAAGCCAGGCGTACCCATGGCTTCTCAACATCGTCGATTCGTTCGACTAGCCTACCGAGGGGAGCTCCTACAATTCACGTGTCTCCCGTTCGTGCTGTTAGCCGCTCTGATTATGTTTGCATCCCTGACCAATTGGGTCGCCGAACGCCTATGAATGATTGGCTGAGAATATTCACTTACCTAGACGACTTCTTAGTAGCCAACTAATCCGAGAAACAGTCTCGGTTCAGGTGGAATACAGGATAACCTTCCCATATTCTTTAGGGTGGTTAATAAATATAAAAAGATCCTGTCTGATCCCAAGCCAACAATGAGGGTTCCTGGACACCACGTGGGACACACACAACAAGCGGAGTTTCTGTCGCCGGAGAAGTGTGTGGCACTCCGTCACCATCTGCTAACGCAGGTACAAAAAGGCAGTTGGTCCCTCAGACAGGCACATATCCATCGCTTCTGGGGCGACTCAACTTCACATCCTACCTAAACGAGGAAGGTTGCATTGCCGACGGCTACAGCGCTCCAGTCATCAATATGGCCGAGGTCCCATCCTCGCCAATTGATGACAATCCTACCACTGGCCCAACATGACATTATGTGGTGGCTCTAGGCGATAGGATCCTCAGAGATGACACAACGCAGGTACAAAAAGGCAGTTGGTCCCTCAGACAGGTACATGTTCAATCCTTTCTGGGGCGACTTAACTTCGCATTCTACCTCCACGAGGAAGGTTGAATTGCCGATGGCTGCAAAGCTCCAGTCATCAATATTGTCCATGTCCCATTCTCGCCAATATGCGACAATCCCACCACAGGCCTAACAGGACATCATGTGGTGGCTCCAAGTGATAGGATCCTCAGAGTTGACACACCGAACGACATTCAATCACTTCCTGACGACAGATGCGGCCGACACAGGCTGAGGAGTCCAACTGAATGAACACCACCTATCAGGTACGTGGAAACAAGACCAGTTAGCATGGCATGGCATTCCAACAGGAAGGAAATGTTTGCAATTCAATCTCGGGTACAAGCAATCATAGGATCAGATCTGCTTCTGCAGACAGACAACAAAACAGTGGTGGCATACATCAACAACGAGGGCGGTACAAATATGTCACCTCCTAAACCTATGCCGACAGACTATTTACCAGTCAAGCCAACATCACGTTTACTGCACAATACCTCCGCAGAAATTACAACTGCGTGGCAGATCATGTCTCCCGCAGACAACTCATTCCGGAATGGCACCTCAACAACACCGCAACCACCCCCTGTTTCAAAGATGGGGAGTTCCCGAGGTGGATTTATTCGCAAGCGAAACAGCACATGTCGTTGCAACATACGTCTCACGAGACGTTACAGACAGTGGCGCGCTGTTTCACGACGCCTTCAGCCGAGTATAGGACTTCAGACTGGCGTGGATATTTCCCCCACCAAACTTACTTCCACGAGTCCTAGCGCACCTGAACTCAGCAAAAGGTAAGTACTTACTAGTGGCACCGATCTGGAAATAATGCTTTTGGGGAGTGGACTTACGAAAAAGGGCGATAGTACCTCCTTATACAATACCTCACCTACATACGACATTAGTAGGTACGGAGACCAACCGTCCACCTCCTAGGACCCAGGACCTGTCCCTTTAACTATGGATAATTTCGGATGGGGTGAAATAACATCAAATTGAATGGTGGAAGAAAGGGCACTCCTTACTTCCAGATGGCGGCCTTCGACTCTAAAAACTTACAAACCAGCTTGGAACAAATGGAAGACAATGACATGGGTAACACGAACCTAATGGACCATAAATAGCCCTCAACCAATGGAATTGACCAGATACCTAGGCTACTTGCACAACACGGAGGGCTTGTCGTACAACACCATCCTGGTGCATAAGTCAGCCATAGCCACATTTTGCAAACCGATGATCATTGTAGATATCAGCATCAACGTGGATGTACAACACAATATGTTAAAGGCAATTTCGGTACATAAAACCAAACCCGTCAAACCACAGGTTTGGGATCCAGGATGAGTGGTACCTAGATCATCTTAGGAAAACAACACCGGTGGAGTACAACCTATACGAAACATCTCGCAGGACAGCTACTCGGCTGCTTCTCTCATAAAGAAGGGTTCATGACCTCACACTACTCAGTAATAGTAGACAATGGATTAGTGGATAAAGGTGACCACATAATTGTATGGCCAATGTTTGGCGCAAAGACAGATACCGCCAAGCATCGTCAATCGGAATGGAAGCTAAGCGCTTCCACGTGTCAGAACATCGACCCAGTATTCTGGTTAAGGAAACTCGTATGCATGTCAAACCCAAGGAGAGAGGAAGGTGGGGATATTTCGGAATTATTTATATCTTCAAGAGGACCACCAAAACCAGCCACCAGGACAGTTATAGGGAATTGGATAAGGTCAGTACTGTTGGAAGCAGGGGTACAAGAACCACCAGGCTGTGTCCGCTCAGTGGTGGCTTCCTTAAACTGTAAATATACCCAATAGATGATATTATCTTAAAGAGAGGTAACTGGCGTAGTGAGTCGACATTTTTTCACTACAGCTACCAGAGAACGATGGACACACCACCATCAGAAGGGGAAAAGAACCAATTAACTTCTCTATTCAAACCTATACATTGAACGTCACGATGGTCTATACCTCGTCAATGAATCATTGTCGCATACAGGAATTTGGCATACCCAACACCTGGTGATAACAAACAGATATCTTAAGGACTTCAAAGTCAAATTCGAATAATGAAAGGAGTTTTACCTACCAATAAAACTCTTATTATTCATGTTGACTTTGAAGTCTAGGTAACTTCTACCTGGTTCCATGAACCATATCATAATGAAGACAAAGGAGTCCCTACTCCCTACATAAAAAAGGGACGCGCGGGTATGACCAGTAAATAATAAGGGAGGAATGACCAACGACAAGAAAAAGGAAATTAAATTAGTAGAATAACACTTCACGCGAAGAAGGAAGAGAAAACCCTATCTCAAGGACTTCAAAGTCAACATGAATAATAAGAGTTTTATTGGTAGTTAAAACTCCTTTCATTTTTATAGAACGCTCGGTAATAAAAAAAATGCGGTAAATATGCAATACATCTATCGATAATTTCGTATGGCAACTATTTTACCGAATCAATTTTATTGTTTATAAACTGAATAGGTAGGTACCTAGAGGTATGTACTACATAATAAATGGATAATTATCTTGGTGGTTTCCAACCATAGGTAGGTACCATAGTTTATTATCCCTAGGGTTTGTACTATAATTTGAAATTGGAAAATGTGAAAAAAATATTTTTTTTAAATTTTGGAATGGCATTCTGGGTAAATAAAATTGGCTGGAAGACCCAAAGAAAAATTCGAAATACTAATATCATTCTCGGACAGCGTACTAAATTCAGGGGGGTGAAAGTTCCATATTTCGTATAATTATCATCTTTATGGCTATGGTCTCATTTGGTGAAAAATGGCAGCACTGTTTTAACCTCAAAATGCTCAAATCAAATCATAGCAAACGTCAAAACTAACGAAGAATGCGAATCCGTTGAAGTACCTACATATTGGTATAACAAAATATTTCTGACAGTAAGTACACTAATAGTGATAACAATATGTCTAACAAAAGGAGGTTTGATATGGCTTTTTGCGATGATGACGTCAAGAAAGTCGAAGTTGCTAAAAAGCATAATGTGAAAAAGCATTCCTTAGATTCTGATGAGGAAGACAGCGGTGCCGAAGAAGAAAAACAAAATGTGATGCCTGTAGATGATATTGAAGGAGAGGAAGAAGGAATAGCCGGTATGGAAGGAGAGGTGAGAATAAAACTATATAGATATATAATCGAAGGTCTTCATTACAATAGTTCAATAAGATTTGAATTAACATAAATTTACAAACATTTAATATTTTGTTTTCATCTATAGGTTACTGTTTTGTCGCAAGAATGGATTTAATGGCCTTAGACAACCGTACTATAAAATGGATAAAGATACAGTACATAATATTACTTTTGTGGTCAAGCTCTTTTGAGATCAAAAACCAAAAAATAGATCGTCGTCTAAATGCGCGGAACTTGTAACTCCATATTGACCAACTTTACAGGGGGAAGAAAAAACTGTTTTAAAATAAAACGGACAGGTTTAGGAAAATTTTGAAAAAACACTATTAGTATTTTAATGTTATAAATGCGTAAATCTGGTCATTTTTACCAAATATTTATTAAAAAAGAGGTAAGTTACATAGAGGAGGAGTTACATGGTCTGCTTTTGTTTTTTTGAGATTTGAGCTGGGAGTTACAATGTTTGAATTAAAATAAACAGTACCAAGTTTGTTTACATTATGTTGGAAAATTAAATAAAATTGTATAAATAGAGGATATAAGCATTGCATAAATGAACGAAAATAGATTTACATAATTAAAGTGTATTTAAGTTTGCTTTCAAATGGCAGATTAATATATTATATTAGTGATAATCGGCCTCCATACTTGCTTTCAACGGCTGAAGGTATTTGTACTTATTTTATTTTAAGCCTTTAACGCTTTCGCTGCTGAAGAGATAATGAGATTTTAATTGCCCCCTTTAAAATGCACGTTAATTACATCGATCGGCCGCCTGGTCATTACGCACCGTGTGCGTCTTCCGCGTCCAAAGTATTAAGCTTTCTTGATATAGTTGAGGGAGGCTGTCAAAGAATTTCGGTTACATAATAGTAGGTACTTTAATTTATTCATCACTAAAACAAACGCAGTTTGAAATTTATATTTCCATTTATTCCATCCATTATATTGCAGTGCTCGAATATTAGTTACGACTGTGTCTTCTAGTTTTCCTCCTGGTCGTATGGATTTGTAAAATTTAACATTAATTTTTTTGAAAAAATGATGCTACTCGTATAAATAAATGTGACATGTATGGCTTAGGTTTTTTCCTGGCTTCATTAAACGCAGTTACATAATTAGCATGAACATATATTTTTTTTTTAATTTCTCAACCTCTTCAATTACTGAGCGCATCGATCAACCTCAGTTTGAGTATGGTCCTTCTCCATTTTTCATTATACAGTGGTGATATTACGTGGAATTGCAATATAATAAAGCATTAGCGAGTACTACATATTTTTCTGGTTTGTAGCTCCATCACTATACAGAATAATGGTTTTATAGTCGTCAGAAAGATGTAGAAAAGGAAGAATAAATTGACTTATTACACTAGAAATATAATTTGTAGTAAGCCCACATTCGACTTCAATCCAAACACAACAATGACCACCAATCGTTTTTGGTTGTAGAGGGTGAAATTATGAATGCCAAGTTTTGTTTTAAAATATGCGCTGGAAACATTAGATTTTGGATATAACAAAACACATTGTAAGTCCATTGTAAACACATATTTTTCAGTAATTTTGTCAGATTCCTTTTCACTTCTGCCGTATTTTCTCTTTTCTTGCTGAACAAGGTGTACAAGTCTATCTAAATTATTTGTTTTGTATGCCGTGCATACATCGCATTTATATATTTCTTACACTGAAATAGTTTTCAATTCAGGTATTCAAATTTCTGACTCAAACTACCATACCTACTATGTTTAAAATGTTTATTTGTCCCTAAGGTCAAAATCAGTGTTTCTAAACTTTTTTACACTTGCGGACTACTGAAAATATCAGAGACGTTTTATGCACTGCTAACTCATAAAGAAAACATTATTTATAATATAATAGCGTACGATCGCAGTGGATTTTGTCACGTAAACCAATAATATATTTTAAGAACAAAAACACAATGCTTGAACACTTGCAGGTTGCACAGGTTTTGAAGGATTTTATTGAAATTTTTAGCATAGGTATTTGGACGCCAAAAATTCGCGGACCACCAGAAACTTTCTGAGGACCACTGGTTGAGAAACACTGGTCGAAATTATACATTGGCATAATTAAATATACAACCAAACTTACTGCTTTCCACTTTCTTGGGCCATGGTTAATTAAATTTAATGTAAATCAGAAATAATGATCGAGTTTGATACAAGGCAACATGCGTGGACTTTTTTGTATGACTTTACTGGAGTTACAAGGTATGAAAACTGACAAATAACAGAGCTTGAGATACAAGGAATGAACAATGTGCTTTTGCTACAGTAAATATTTTTTTGGAGTTACAATATATTAACAGATCGATGGACAATTAAATTTACTACAACACTGCATACTTAACTCATTTTAGGCCAAAAGTGGAGTTACAAGTTCCGCGCATTTAGGCGACGAGATGTATAATATTAATTATGTTATAATGGCCTCAAGTTTGGAAATTCACTAAAACAAGTCACCATTCTATGGGAGGTCTAGGTCATTGTATGTTATCACCGGTCTGGAACGGTCCGCAAACATATCCCTGAAGCGTGTTTTGCGTCTTTATGATTGCCCATAATAGCACGTTTACACATGCATGGATTTACTGGTGGCAGTACTTATTGTCGCGACCATAAAAAAATGAATGCAAATGTAAACACATATTATCGTGCATTTCGCACGATAGTTGCAACTTGCGCGACATGCGTAAGCACAGTAGAATGATAGTGACGAACTTGGAAAATAGCACCATACGATGACAACAAATGAGTTCGCTTACGCTTGAAAAATGAGATTGGCCCAGATAGAACAGTTATTGTCGCAGTAGTTTAATTTACACACTATTATATCCAGTAAATCCATGCATCCACTATTATTTTTGGGTTACAGTAATTTTTCAGTAGGTTTTTTAGATCTTCGCTTGGTTTTTGGTTTCTAAAGATCTCAACCACAAAAACGATATGGAGTAAGTACTGTATCTTTAACGGATTCACTAAGTATTGTCAATTTGAAATTTAAATATAATCCTAATTTGAATATTTGTTAATCATTTTAGGTTAAAATTACACCTTTCAATATGAAAGAGGAACTCGAAGAAGGACATTTTGATACGCAAGGACATTACCATTTTAAAAAAGACTCTGAAATAAAAGATAGCTGGTTGGATAACATTGATTGGGTGAAAGTTCAAGGCAGACCCGAAGATAAATACAAAGTGCACAAAGATGACGACTTGAAAGGATTGGGAGATGACAGCAGTAGTGACAGTGATTCAGAAGCCGCTCAATCATTCAATCTCATCACTTCTTACAAAGAGATGCTGGCTTTTATGAAACCAAAAGAAACAGTTCTCAAAACATTGCAAAGACTTGGTAAGTAATTGTCCAAGTTTTTATATCTTATTAAGCTTCGGCCACATAGGTATGTGGTTCGCTAATGCTGAGCTAGCTGCTATGCTTGTCTACTAAAAACACTACTGCCACATTGCACGCTACATGCTTAGGTACAAATTCATTTGACATTTGGGGGTTCTCAAGTCAACGACGATGTCACTCTCAAAACTAACTAGAAAGCTACTTCTCACAGAGAATTTAAGTTTAAAATTTCAAAAGTCTCAAATTCGAACTTGTTGGGTGCATAATGTCAATTCATCCCATGCTTCATTATTCATAACCTCAAAATATAGTGTTTGACGTTTGTCATACTGAAGAAACATCCGCCATCTTGCAAAATCACTAGGTGACAATAAAAATAACCAACATGTTTGTTCGCAGGGAGACTCACTAGGTCACTAATAATCACATAGCGAGGCGCGAAGCGTGCAGTGTGGCCATTGTGATAGTATAGTGTGCGTCCGTTCACCAGGATATGTCACCTAGCACGTAGCCACCTGCCTATGTGGCCTCAGCCTTACATTTAATATTTTTTTTGTTGTGAATGTAAAGCCTTGTGCTCATTAGTAAGTACTAACCATCCTTCCAGCACTATCAGTGAAAACATAATTGGGATAGTAACTCTGCTACTCGACTTAACCACTACTATTTGTATTTCCTTGCTTCGTATTGCATGATTTACGCCACGGCCTACCCAGGAGTGAGAGAAAAAGAATCCCTTCACTTTAAACTGAGGCGTAGTTTACCTTACTGTCGTGCAGTAGATTCTTTAGAAGAATGACAACGCTAGAGTATAGTTGATCACTTCCAGTTTTTATACTGGATAATAGATGACAGCCTACTTGAAGTTGGACATATCTGTAATAAAAGTAATCCAGCTAGTAAGTATACTAGTGTACTCTGGCGCTTACTCTACCAATGAAAACATGGCTCTATGTTTCTTACTTGTAACATTATTCAGCATTAGCTCTACAATCCAGTGTGGATCTTAGCATCCTCACGAGAATGTTTCTTATACAGGCTCTTACTATGCAAACTAGTTGTTAGCCATTCGCTCAACCTGTCATTTTCATGCTTGGGATTCAAATACATTGAAACAAGGGATTTGGAATAGATCAATTTTATTCATTTATCTGCTTTGATATCAAAAACTCCGGATTTCAACTATTCAACAAAACGATATACCTCCTCATACCTATATCACCCTGCAAATAATAAATAACATGGCAACGCTGCTTTTGGTGATTGAAAGTGCTACCATTTTTAAATTGACATTAAATGGTTAAAGTATGGAAAGTGCACAATATAATTAATGAATTCCTAGTTAATATAAGCTTTAAATAACTTAATGGCTAATTTATCAGTTGTTTATTACGTGTACATACCGCGGATCTAACATTATTATTGAAATGACAGTACTCTGTGTGCATTATTCAGAAATCTTGTGTGTACATACTAAATGGATGCTGATAACTTATTCCAATGGTCTTTTTTGGTTATATAGTTGTTACCAACTCAATACAATTTTGATGCATTCAAAATTAGTGAACAATATTCAATACCTACTATACTTACCTGGTGGCCATCCATATGGCCTCTTGATTACCGTTTACAAATGATATTTATTTGACAGCTGCCACATTTCTTTCAATTTCGCCTGTAGGGGAGCCACTTGTTTGACTTTTTGCGTTAATTGTTTAATTATTGTTATGTGCCTGAAAATTGGCTAAGTATGTGTATGCAACATTTTATTGTGTAATGTCCTCATTTTTACGAAAACCATTTTAGGAGCTAATGCTAAAATATCCAGTGCAGAAAGATGGAAACGAAAAAAAGCCGGTATCGTCGACACGGGTGCCCAGGACGTAACAAAACTTACTTCGATCGCAAATGAAATTTTAACCAGAACTGGTAATATGGATATATATCAAGAAACATTTGAAAAAATTACCTCCATCACAGAAAAGTCAAAAATGTCAACAGGTGGGACTTCTAAAGAAGGTGCTGGCGAACTTGATATGTATGCTGATGATTTCGATACGAAAGAGAAGGATAAGAAGCATGACACTGGTGATGCTTCCAATAATTCAAAGGATAATGACTCGAAAAATGGAGAAGTGAAAAAAGAATTAATGTGGGAATTCAAATGGACTCAGACTGAAGATAGTGAAGTGCATGGTCCCCACAGCACCGGCCAGATGCAGCAATGGGTCGATGAAGGATTCTTCAAAACTGGAGTGTGGGTTCGTAAGTGCGGCCAGGAAGGTCTTTTCTACACTTCAAATCGAATAGACTTTGAGTTATATCTTTGATAAATTTCTAATAACTTGTATTTCTAATAACTTATATTATTAATGTTAAATCAATTAATAATTTACTTAGTTATTTAATTGAACTGTAGTCTTTAAGATGAAGTTTTCAGATAGTCCCATTTCTTTTAGGATGATAGTAACATATTTTTTCAAAACGTCACAGTGATCTCACTGTTCTGGAGATGTCTTATCCCACAGGCGCACGCTTCAAAAAATTGTCAAGACTGCCCCTCAAAATCGCACGACTGTGAAGGCATCTCTTACTTTTGTTAAATTAATATAGTTGGAAATCCATTTTGTTTAATGAAATAAAACATGTAGTATGTCATTCAACATAATTTAATAAAAATCAGGGCTAGATTCATCTGTGTAGACTCTACATCTGTGATTCCCAACCTTTTTCGTATGGTGGAAACCTTGAAACACTTGTAAAATGTAAAACACCTATCCAGTTGGTCCAGTAGGGAAAATTACAAAATTCAACCAAAATGCCACCTACGTATGAAAATTAATTAACCAACGGGTATATAGCGCTTCAGGTAAAAAAATTGTCATTAACACGTTTCTACCTCAAAAAATTACATGTTAGTCGCCTTTGGATCACTGGAAGATATGAATCAATGGTCTTTGAATAATTTATGAAAAGTAGTGAAATTGATATTTTTTATTACAAGGGCTTGAATTTGCAATGGTAAATTGCATAAAACTAATTCAATACATACAAATATTATTTCGAGCTTGAAAACTTTATACCTGTCTCAAAATAACCAATTTTGCACCTATGATATTATAATATCAATTAGATTTCTACCGTTTGACTCTAGATAGCAATTATTATTGTTGTGTATGAAGTGTGTTGTATTTCACAGAATATTTTTTATAGAAGTGTTGCAAATATAAATGTATTCAATTTATGTTGTACCCGAGTGTGTTGTATTCTTTTGTCACTGTTACAGGCATCATTGGATATAATATTTAGTATTTCATGATGTAAATGAAATGATTTAACTGTTATATTAAATTTGATTTAGTCACAATGAAATCATTTGTGTTTTAATAAATCTAATTTATGTATGAAAGTGATATTTATTACTCTCAAGATTTTAGGTGGATTTCCTGGGCAACATAAAATCAAGTACTAGTTACTTTTTATGCAATCTGCATTATTATAAAATTCTTTATTGAATAAAATTTATCACTCCGGAAATTTTAATTATGAAAATTGAAATGATACATACTTTTACTGTAGTTTTGTGTTTAGTCACTTAGAGTCTCATGCTGCAAGTCATAAAATATTTAAGTTTTATTAGTAAGTAGTAAAATATGTTTTTGTCCAGTAATTTACGCAAAGTCAAAATGTCACCATTTTTTTCTGCCCAAGTAATGCAGGAAGTAAAGATTAACAAAGATAACTCTCTATATCTGGATTATCTTCATTCTCGAGTCGCAAGACACGATCACCCATCTCAGATGGTGCCAAATTACTGGACTTGCCGGATTACATAGTGAGATTCTACGGTATTGTATTTTTAATTTAAATAAATAAAAATTGCTCCTGGGGAAAATAGTATATTTTCATTATTTTTTCACAAATCAATACAGTATAAGTAATACAAATAGGAAATGCAAGCTTTTCAGTTCATGCACCTGACATGGAGGGTAGAGGAAATGTTACTTAATCATATATTATGTATCGGTAAATTTAATACATTTTTTATGAATGCGTTATGAAACCTCAAATGAATCAGTAAAATTCACGATGTATTAACTTTTTCTATGGCAGTATCTGACAGGCTGAAAATTTTTAATGACACATGTTGAATGAAGAGCGAAGCTCTTACTAAAATTGCTGTAATACCAATAATTTGTGGCTTAGTATTTCATAATTATTCAAGCAGATGTCAGTGTGCTTAATTTTTTAGATTATGCAAATCAATCGACAGTGGCTAGTAATTTGAGTTTAAAGTTGGATGAGATAACTCCCGAAATTTGTATTTGCGGCCTGTCGATCACGGGCTCATAAAGCAAGAAAACTCGCTGAAGGCATAGAACTGGTTAAGCTTAATTAAATAACTACGATAAATCGATCAAAACAGATTAAAATAGATAGAGGTATTTATTTTTGTCAAATTAATTAGAATCAAAATTTATTTTATAAATGTTATGATATGCGTATTACAATGTGCAATGACTAGATTGAAAACGCTTAAAACTAATATAATAAGTATCAATAATTTATCTAATTACTTAATTATTTTTTTATTCAACGAATAATTCACAAGATTTAAAAGAATGTAACATTCTTTTTATTGAACATATATAATTTTGAAAACACATTTGGAAAGCGCCTCGGAGAGTAGTAAGAGCCATTAGTTAAAATTTGTCGCAATTAGATAGATAGGTATTAGATGCCTATAGCATTAGTCAATATGCACGGGCGCGAATTCCGAGAGGCGCAGGTTCAATTCCTGCTGGTGTTGCATTTTTTTTCAAAAAAGATTTTGTCTATTGGTTATTATATTTACTCAGAAGTGTTTTCAAAATTATGTATGTTCAATAATTATCTACTAAACATTTCATTTAATGGAATAGTATTGCTCACATTTTACGACAATAAATAGTTATTATTAAATCACTAATCTTAAAACTGCTTAATGGAATTATTTTTTACATCAAAGTGCTATTGTGAACAAAATATCTTTCACATACCTATTTAAATGCAGTCACTTTAAGTCTTCTTTTATCACTCAACAATTGAATCGATCACTACACAATGAAAGATTATATTTATATATACACGCACATAATAGCTTGCACACAATTATCTTTAATTCATCATAGGTAATCCTATAAACGAGTCTGATTTTTTACATGTTCTAAAATTTAAGCTACACATATTATGAATGAAAATCTTGGAAAGCGACTCAGCTTTATGATGTTTTTGACTCCTTCTTGAAAACCCGTCTCAGAGACCATGCAGAAGTTTCTGTGAGAACTTGTCCAAGAAGGTAGAGGATAGACAGGAACAGTACTGTGGTCTCCATTATAACATAGTGAGAGATGGATGATCCGATATCAAGCCAGCTTCCTTTATTTGTGACCAAATATAAAAAGTGAAGCCCCATGAGATCACAAAAAATCAGTACTATCAAGAATAAATGACCCGTAGGTGCCTGCAATAAAAAAAATATATGTTAATATTGGGTACGAAAATTTTGCATAGTCATTCTAATCTATATAATGTATTTTAATCATAGTAAGTATTCAAGTTACCTTCACTACCAAATTGATGGCACAAAATGTGCAGGCGACACATAGAAATGGTACCAACGTCTTGCACAATATCAATCCTGTCATTGTGAATGGTGAAAATTGTGTTATGAAACACCTCACCCATTGAGGATCAAATGAATTTATTGATGCTATATTTCCGGTACCAAAAAATGATAGAATAATATACACCAGCTGTGTGTTTAGTTAAGGGTATTATCAAAAAGACAGTATGTCGTTAAATTTAATAAAAAATTATAACAGCAGCAGGACTAAACAATAGTTACCAATATTTATTTAAAAAATAACCTATGCTATGTATTTATTAGACAATTTATGTGGTAAATTTTACTTGACTATACTTATAAAGGTTCCATATATTGAATATAAATAATATGTTTAGAATATTGTAGAGCTACCACTATAAAACATAATTATTACACACTATACTTACTACCTACCAAAATTCAATTAAGTACATAGTTACAAAACCTTAAGGCTATACTTCAGCTGAGGCATGGTCTAAAAAGATCGTGACTAGGCAATGCGCGGATTGTGCAAATCACGCGAGCCAAACGAAATATAATTTGTCAAAGATTCAACATGCGTCCTTTTAATGTTACATTTATTATTATATTCGTAATAATAATGGCATATTCATTGACATGTTTTCTTTTTCAAGTACATGCGGAACGTTTTTTAGTCATCTTTACACGATTTAAGAATATATTCCTCCGTTATCACAAAACAAATTGACACCCGAACAAGTCGACTATCGCCCTCCGACTGGCAACGTGGCCGAAATTATGTCCCGCATACTGTTGAAAATTATTTGCCGTTTCACTTATGTACGCTCTTAAGTGGTGAACATGTAGGAAATAGTAGGTACACGAACATTTTTTTTTTTTCAACAGCATCCCCAAAACAAAAAGCATCTAACCGCATGCCACTAGTGTAAATGATTCATATTAAAATATAAAGGATACAAATATGAATGAGCGTCGAAAGTCATCGGAGTTTAAGGATCTGTCGATTGCTGTAAGCCTGCTTAAGCTTATTTTTTTTCCAGTGTCTGCAAAACTACACTGAGAGAGCTGCAAAGACAAATTTAATAAAATTATAAGTCCATCACATTTTTAAATAATGAATATCGAGAAATTTTTGGTAAAAAATAAATCATTGAAAAACGTTTAATATGTACAGTGGGCTAATCTTTGAGGTGATAGGCGGCGGGGCGGCTTGGAGAACTACATTCCCTCCTCTCGCGTTTCATTACTTTCAATACTTCGAAATCGAAAAACATAGACAAGATACAACACGAGCGCCACCGCCAGGTCTCACGTTAAAGATTTAGCAGTCTATTATCAATATTAGGAATGTGTGTATAGTGATTGTGATATCTTTTTCTTGCAAAAATAGCAAGTAGCACATTGAAAATGATGGTCTTGTCCATTATTGTAAAAATAACAGCAGATTATCCTACAAAAGTAGGATTTTTTTTTGCGTGAGCAAGTAGGTAGTAAACCAAACCAACCCCATGTATACCTTATATAAAAACGCCGTAATTCGCCATCTCAAATCTACATCTCTAAAATCTCAATGTTCGGCCCCGCAAATTTAGAGCCCCCGCCCCGGCCAACAAACGAATTCAAATACTTTGTGAAAGTGAGTGAACGTCACCATACCGCCCAAGCAACATACAATATTATACAGTTAGTTTGCTGAGACGCAACAAGATCTGATAATTTTTAGCTTCCCCTTTGCCTCTTCTCTGCGTCTTACTTTCCCTCGAATTATGTTAGTTTTTGAAAAATAAAACCAGTTAGAAATTTGCCTTCGCAAGGGCAGGCCACAGGCCGGTGGTCCTACAGGACGTCAAAATTTCCCGTGAAAAATCTGCATCGTAATCACATGCATCAATATTTACATCCTAAATAGTTAAATCAAGGAGTGGGTCGCCCCTATAAGTGTACCCTTTAGTGTTTCTGTGTTAATAATAAACCATCTACACACCCGAATAAGTGACCAGTGTAACCCAATAAAATATGTAACGCTAATCGACTGACCCGTCACATCGTTCTTCAAGACAATCAAACACTCCTGCAATCTAAAATACTTAAATAATAATCAAAGTGTACCTCTCCTATAATAATTAAATAATAATTAAGTAAGTATAATTTTATGTATTAAACAATTAGTCCGCAGACCAATTTTAACCCAAATCTCTGTGTTTTTAATACTTTCACTAGATACATAACACAATGTTCAATCTTCATGTGCCTATCTCTTACACAAAACCATAAAAATTAAAACTCCAGAGCATCAAATCCTCATTATACACCTTCCTCCGGAGTACCAGTAGGTACTAACAAAATGCAATTTTATTGCACTCATGGTACAAAAACCCACAAAACTGTCAATAGATATTTTGGTTATGATTCCATTATCAAGACTAGGAAGTCTATTATAACCAAAATAGCCATCAATGAAGAATAACTTTAGTTTCTGGAATTTAACATTTTACCCAGTTACTTTTACTTACATGCGCTACAAACTGCACACACCACACTGGCATGTATAGATATGTGCAACATTTAAAAATTTATCGACATACAGTGGAGTTCTCGATTTACGACAAACAAAAAGATTATAAAAAGTTTTTGTCACCCCGCGTGCATTGCTGGCGTAAATAAGAGGATGTAATCGATTGTGTTATGTTAATGTGCAGTTAGTCAAGCTAGTCACCCTTTGTGTGCACTTGGGGACGGTGGTTTCCTTGTGGTTTAAATTTGGAGTTCTGCTTTGTTTTTACATAATTTATTTGTGATTTTTTTTACTCCCAAAATGGCTTGCAAGAGTGATAAAAATAAGAGAAAGACAGACTTGGAGATGAAAATAAAAATAATAAAACAGCATGAGTGCGGTAAAACAGTGTCAGACTTGTCACGGGAACTTAAATTATCCATGAGATTTGAAGAAGGAGGGTGACAACTGTAAACAAAATTTTAATGCGAGTTTTGGCTTGTTTGAAAGATTTAAAAACTAGAAAGCCATCGAATGTGAAAACACAATAATGAAAAAGACATAACTTTTAAAATTTAATAATATGTAAGTAGTACTAAAAGAACTAGATGAACTTGAAGAACCACCAAAAAAATTTGTGCTAAAAGACATTGCAGCTTTTAGCCAAATCAATGATGTAATTCAGTCGATAAGCCGCATCAATCAGCAAGCACTTGCCTGTTATAATGAAATTCGACTTAACAACTTAAACTCACAGTACACTTGAAATATGAATTCACGGTAAAAGAAATTATGCATTTTGTAATTTAGTTTTATATGGTATCAAAATCATAGTTATTTTTGAATATCCAATTTATCAATAAAGACATTTTTTAGAAGATCTTCCTTACCTTAATTCCCTTACGTAGGCTGGATGTATTATGTTCGATAGAGAGCCAACAAAACAAGTTTATTGAGAGCATCAACAGAAAGAATCCTTCGTGGCTGACAGACAGCAGGGTAAATAGTACTGCCAGACATGAATTGATGCAGAACAGTCTGGATATTATGTAACGTGAAGAGAATATTGGCACCACAACACTCAGAGCTGAAAATTTTTACAACAGATATAAATATATAAAAGTGGAGATCTGTCTTATACACATTATCTAAATAAAAAAATAATTACCTGCTAAAGACCACGATATTATCTGACCAAGTAAAGGCAGACCTTGTTTATTTGAGAATTGATATGAGATGAAATATTTATTTTGAAGGGCAAAGATCATCATTACCGCTGGCAAGACCATCGTTATGTTTTCTTTTTTAGATTCTCTTCCTCGCTTGAGCATAGGCAAAGAGTAGATAAACAGAAACACTAGGCAGCATACAAACCATGAAAGACCAGATATTGCCCTGAAATTAATAACATTGAATTCATTATTTGGATCTGAAAAAGTCAAAATTTACAATAATAACTATTTATAAACCTCTGTGAATTTTGATGTAAATCATTTAATTTGTTATATTGGATCAGACCATCGCCGGTGATCACTAATATCATTATAGGTTGTTGATTCCCCCAATTTGTCATAAAATTCACCCTCATAAGTTCCTATTTCATACCCTCGTAATTATACTGCCAGATGTCAAAAATTGCATGTATGTTCTACAACCGGTAGTCTATTATTAATAGTACATAATATGTGGCTAGATTACCAAATCTCAAAAGTTGTGACATAGTATAAACAAAATGCTGGTGACATGGCTTTTTAGATATGTCAATAATGTCACAATACGTTTATTACCTATAATTCTTTTTAATAAATCATTTGTTCAATGTCTGAACTTATTTTGAAATTAAATGAAGATAATTATAATCTCTGGTTTAATGAATTTTACATTGGGCAGTCTAGTTAGATGGATGAAATTTATCCTTTTCATATCGGTGGTTAGTAATTGCTTTAAGAGTCAGGCTGCTGCGTAAAAATTGGTAGTTCTGATCACAATGCGAGTAATTATATAAAGTTTGAATGCAATGAAGTAAACTGTTTGCGGCAGTAAAGTATTGTCATTCTATTCATTGAGAAATAATAATTATATTAACACAAGACAGTAAAGTTTACTCAAGTTTACTGTATTGCATTCAAAGTCTAAGCAATAACCTAACACTGTGGTAGGACTTTGCAATTTTACGCTGCAGCCTGAGTGTAGAAGATATTACAGTTAGTTACTCGTAGAGTTGAATTTCCCGACGGGAATTCTCGAGAAATTTTCGAGACTTTCCATCCCGAATCTCGAGAATTGAAATTTTTCACATTTCGGGAAATCCCGGATCTCGAGAATCTTTTCTCGGGATTTCTTTATTATCAAATATTAATTGAAAAAACGATTTTCTATATGAAATAAGTGGACAGAAAACACAAAACGTTCAAAGACTGATCGGGGCATTTAACACAATTAAGCCAACGTCGACTCAAAATGAACGCAATTTTTGCAACATCAGGGAATTTTGTGTCTCAAAAGCGTACGCGATTGTCAGAGGCTGCTGTTGACAGTATGTGTTTTTTAAAATTCTATTTTAAAAGTAATATTTTGAATTATTTTTGTTTTCCTACTTCTATTTTATTTGTCTTCTTACATTCAATTAAAAAAAAATATATTTTTTTGGAAATTGTCTGTTTTTACACTGATTTTAGGATTCTTGCAGGCTTTTTTTTTAAATTTCCCGATATCTCGAGAATTCTTTTCTGGAAATTCCGAATCTCGAGAATTCAAAACGTCATCAGTTCTGGAAATCCCGAATCTCGAGAATGAGATTTTCTCAGGAAATACCCAACTCTAGTTACTCGTACCTGTCAACATGTTATAATTTATTTTTATTACTCAATATATTTTATGATACTTACACCAAGTGTTGATCATCCTGTTTACCAATCACAGGTAAAAATGAAAAACCGGCCAGCGATAAGCAACTTGTCATCCAACAAAGAAGTAGTGATCTTGGAACAGTTTTCCTACTAGTGTTGAGTGGAAACAACGCTAATCCCAATAAGGCGATACTCAGAGCCCAGCGGTGGAAGAATGCATACACCTAATTATAAATTCGAACGTATTGTATGGTAAAATAAATGTATGCAAGTATCTATGTATGTACCTAGCCATTAGCCATATACATATCGAAACGTCAATCATCTACATATATATTATAATATATTTTTGTATTTGCATAATAATAATAAATAATATTTAATTTAATAAAATACTCACCAGAATGTTAATCCCGACAAGGTAAATTATAATTTTTGAAATATATATACAACTCTTGATTACTGATCCCGCAACATACATCTTGAGGAAATTATACCATAGATTCCACGATAGGGTTACCCTCCACCAAAGAAGTATAGGCAATGTGAAATAGGTATAATATTGCAGTGGCAGTTCTTGAACTAAAAATAATATTCATGGAATGGATGATTTGAGACCGGGAAGGTCAAAATAAAACAAAAAAAATAATAAAAGACCAATAAAACATATTATGATTCTTCTTGATGTGTTATGGTTGTTATCTATTCATACTATAACACTGGATTCAAACACACTGCGAAAAAATAACATGTAAATTTTTAAGACGCAAGATTCGAACTCGCAAACCAAGGTATCAGAAGCAGGCATTCGGAAACACCGAAAATTTTTATAATATTTTTATTAAATGAAATTAGTTCTATTATGTATCAAATTTTAGAATTAAGTAATAAATTAATATCATTCAGCCTACCATAAGTTAATCCTAGTGTAATTGAATATACAATTCCATAGAATGAATTGATCACTGGATGTTTAAGCCAATTTTTGTGATTAGAGTGCTGAAGTAATTTTTTTGCTGCATTAGTTGATTTGTCAAGATTTTCAAAATCCTTCATTCCTTGTAGAAGTACTGTCAAAAGAAAACAGATCCACCCAACAAATGACATTGTCATACACTTCAATAGGATATCTTGGTAATAGTTGTGATAGTGCTCCAATCCCAACAAGCTGAGAGATATCAAATCTTTGCTCTGTAAGATCTGAAAATTATGAATAGGTATGTACAATTCAAAAAATTGTCAATCAGACCACTGCAAAATGTAAGGATGCAATAAGCAGAAAATATCGTTTCGATATAAGTTTATTAATTTAGATTCAAAAGGGAAATGGAATATAAAATGAAATTTTAAATATTTACCACACTACTGAAGTCTTTGTTATGCAGTAATCTATTCAAATGATAAATTTTTTCTGAGACCTTTATTTCCGTTAAATTGACAAAAGGTTTGAAAAGAAGCTTTATTGATTTATTTTCAATCATTTCTCGTATTCTATTGTACTGGGCTGTCATCTGCCTGGCATTGCTGTAAAGGCCCCTGGCTTTTACTTCTATATCAGATCCTAGATAAACATAGGGGAGGACACCCTAAAAATAAAATGAAAAATAATATTAATACTATCAAAAGATTTATACTTGATGGATTTAAAATGAAATTATGTTTTATTCTGTTCATAAACAAGGTAACAATATAGGAAATTCTTTCAGACTTTTAGGTATGTATAAAGAAAAGAATTTAGATTTTTATCCAATGATTGTCCACTTACAACAGAATTAACAGGAGTGGCCACACCAATAAGAGTAGCCATAAGAGGACAGATATCGGCCTGGAATATATCTTTCCGCTTTTCTTTAAGATGAAATGGAATGTCTTCTTGGGATGTTAAACTCTTTTCAGGAGTTGCTATTCCTGCACCCCATGCAACTATAGGCGTTTCGGTTTCATGACTATTTCCTGCACCATGTGATCCTAGAAATTTTGTAAGTGAGAATGATAATAATTTAATTTTATAAATGATTATTTATTTTTATTGATTTCATTTCCTGAAATAAATTGTCATAAGTTCTCATTTAGCACTAGGACTACTGAACTACATAGTGAACATCGTACTCTAAATTAATCCTCATGAGGATGGTATTTATTTGTGTAATGGAAGTGTTATTTTCAAATAAACAAAAAGCTATTTCAAAAAACTTTTCTAAAATTGGAACGGATCCTACGGAAATAATGAATGATTCGATATATGGCATTTCACTTTTCAGTCAACTTTCCAGGAACATACTCTTCTGCAGAAAAGCAAGGTATTGTGTACATCGTAAATAAGTATTATAATAAATATATTGTTTGGTCTCACCCCAATCAGTCATTCCATGATCGGCAGTGAATATGTACGCCGTTTTATTGTCATGGTTAAAGTATTCCTCAATTATTTTTTCAATTTCAGCAACACCTTTGTCAACCACATTTATGTTTTCCTGATATTCTCTAAATTGAGTAATTCAATAATTAATATAACATGTTATTCTGTGATATACCTATGTAAAAATACTGATCTTTGAAATTTTTTTAACCAGTTAATTTGGCATACACTACAGTGATACAATTTTATTTAAAAATTGATGAAATGTAAAACTGGATATAATTAATTATATGTACCAAAAAAAAGATAAATTCTAAACATATTCAATGTCCCACTTACTTGGAATAAGGTTTATGAGTATGACCAGCCGTGTCCAGGCCCAATAAATGAAGAAAGAAAATAATTTTATCACTCTTTAATTTACTTGCAAGTGTTAAATCTGTCTGAGCTGCATTAAAAAATGATTTAACATTGTCAAAAACCCATGTGTCCAACATTGACGTAGATATTTTTCCAGAAAAGTCCTCTTCTTCATGACTATAGAAGTGTGTAGCTATATGATCTCCAGTTGCTCCTTTTGCAAACATCGGCAGAATGTCAGGACTTCCCCAAGACCAAGTATGGAGGCTTTTGTTGAATACTGAATCAAAGTCCACGGGATTTTCTTTCCATCCTTTAGCTATTGCTGATGGATCCTCATAGAAGCCAGCTATTATGGCGACATGGCCAGGCCGAGATTCTGTTGGGACACGGGTATGAGAAATACCCCATGAACCTCGACTTTTAATTATAGATCTGAAATAACATACTTAGTTAGGTTCGAATATAACTACAATATTGGTTGTTAATAGTGAAATATATTTAACCACCTTGTCTGAGATAAGAAATAATGGAAGATAAGGAATCTCTGCTGTAACTGTCAGATCTTGGCATATTAATGCTTATTTTACAGGAAAATCTGTTTTGCTATAAAACGATAAATGAAAAAAGCTTACTTTAAATAAGGAGCCTCTTGACTATTGAAGAAAGATTCCGCTCTAAGGCCATCTCCAACAAACAGAACGAGCCGAGAAGCTGGCGCCTTTCCCTTAGGATTATATTCTGGAATTCCATTAATTACCGGTGACTTGAAATATATGTCAAAAATCGAAGCAAGGAATATTATATGGATTACAAAGCCCCAGAATACGAGCATTTTTGCTCAATACTGAAAGACAGGCATACAATTGTTCATGAAATGTATGCTCTGGTGAAGTGAAATAATATTGGGTATTTTATAAAATATTTCACTTCATTTCAGTCCGTCAAGATAATATAAATTCGTATAAAAATAAATAAAATATCTCGCAGAAAAATCCGGCCAGACGTCAAATTGATTAGAAATTAGAATTAGAATCGAATCGAAAAGTCAAAAGACAGTGTAGCCAATCCCCAAACCAATACATAATATCTGTACCTCAGAGGCAGACGGATGCAACTCCATTTTTGGGGAAAATGATTTTTTTTAAGAATCGTCATGCTAAAGGCTTTATTTATTAGAGGCACAGAGATGGAAGTCCTAGTCCAAGATATGCATAGAATAAAGATGCAAGTGCCATACCTACCTTAGAGGCAGAAGGATGCAAATCCAATAATCCACTAAGATAAAATTCTCTCAAACCGTCTGCAATATATACTAGACGAGAACCAGCCAGGAGAACGAGCTTTAGAGGAGGATACAGCACTATGGACCATATCCAAGTCATCAGAGACATCAGAGCGGTAACAGGAATATAAGCTGCCGCTATCCATGGGTTTTATAGACTATGAGAAAGGGTTCGATTCCATGAAGAAATTTTCAATACTCGATGCACTCAGAAATCAAGGAATCCTCGGGCGCTATATAAATATTTTCAATAATATATACAGTAGCGCAACAACATCTCCATAAACCATCGCGCATTTCCTATCAGCAAAGGAGCCCAACAAGGTGATACAATCTCACCTAAACTATTTACAGCTACACTTGAAGACTTATTTAGAGAACTTGACTGGAATGACGCGGGTCCCCATAAATGGAGAATACGTGAGTCATCTGCGCTTTCCCGATGACAATAAATAGTAGTTTGCAAGACTCAGAAGACCTCCAAAGCAGAATGCAGGAACTCGCTGGAGTAAGCAACAAAGTAGGCTTGAAAATAAATGTGTCAAAGAAGAAAGTCATGTTCAACTGCTTTGCGGGCCAAAAAAAGATCCTCATCAATGGCATTCAGCTTGAACAGGTGAAAAACTACATCTATCTATAGCACAACAAGACAAGTGTCTATAGATGGATGTATATTTGATGAAATTATTCGCAGAGTAAAGATAGGCTGGAGTGCTTTTGGCCGCCTGAATATTTTTTTCAAAAATGACCTCCCACTGTGCCTAAAGTGCAAATTGTTCAACCAGTGTGTACTTCCCGTAATCACATGCGTGTGAAACATGGACCCTAAGTAAAAGAGAGATCCAGAAACTTAGAGTAGCACAACGTGGAATGGAAAGGTGCATGCCGGGCATAACGCAAACGGACAAAAAGAAGAATGAGTGGACAAGGATTAATGATGTGATAGAGTTTGCTAAAAACCTCAAATGGAAATGGGCTGGACACATAGGTCGAAGAAAGAACAATCGTTGGACAAATTTATTCATCCAGTGGTATCCAAGAGGTACAAAACATCCGCACGGTAGATCTAGAGGCCGCTGGATCGATGAAATGATAAAGTTCTGCGGAAAAACTTGACAACGCAACGCACAGGGACGAGAGAAGTGGAATCAACTTGGAGGTTAGCGAGGCCTTCATCCAGCAGTGAATAGATTCAGGCTGGTGATGATGATGAAAACATAATAAAATTTAAAAAAAAAATGTGTTTGCTTTGTTATATTTATACCTATAATTTTTTTTAACTTATAATTTGTTTTATTTTGGCTAGGTAAATAAGATACAAATCCACATTTAACAAAATATCTTTAGAGGCAGAAGGATGCAAATCCACACTAAGATTTTTTTTTTTTAATTTTAGATATAAAATTGTATTATATTTATTCCTTTCTTACATATTCCAGAAGTACTTTAATTGAATTAGAATACAAAAAATAATGATCATTATAATATGTATATTTTCTTAGAAGTTATGAATATTCGTTTAAAATAAAAATTGTTTTTTGGCTCTCCTGAACAATTGGGTATTTGGCACTTGCATCCGTCTGCCTCTGAGGTACAGATTATTATCTATGTTGCCATTTTCCAAGCGTGCAAAGATCGCATGGTCATGAAAACGCAAGAAAACAAAACATTGTTTATTTATTTCAAATATGCATCCTCAATTATTTATTTAACTAAAGCTGTGATCGCAAAAAAAAGCAGACGTTAAACGGTTCAATCAACACAATCGACATTTGAGTCTTTGAGTGCCATAGACAAATTTAATTTACATTTTATTATCCGTGATCTGGCGTAGACCTGTAGACGTCAATTTTTTGGGAGTTTCAGAATTGAAATCAGGCTAATGAAGCAGTTTTCGATCAGATAATTTATAGACTCAGCAAAGTAGATGCAGTTGTGTTTGTATCAGCGTAATATAATGTAATCGGAATTGCATACAAGTAAATTATATTCATAAACATTTTAATTAAGTACTTAATTGGTTCCTGTTTAAACTTTTAAACATATTTTTTAGATTACATTTTATACCTAGGTACATTGTTATTTTGAAGCTTTTATGATTTTGAAGTCAATATTCTATCAGCATACTAGAACTCCTATTCTGTCGGTGTTCACCGCACTTCTGGCGAATATGAGCTCACAAACAACTTCTGGCACTTCATATGAACCTGACTCAAGGTATGAAAATATTTCTATTACCTACCTATTTAATCAACGTCTTCCCATAGCGGTATAGCCTATGAACTATTCAAGGTTAAAATAGCCACACAAACCCAAAATAGTAAATATTACCCTTCAATAAATTGATACTTGTGATTGACCATTTGAGTCATTTTTTGCAACCTTACGACATCTACAGGCACTATGCACTCTCACCAATGCCAAATGAACAGACACAATAAAGTAAATTCTCTCTTATATAGGTACCAAATTAATATATTAAAGTAAGTGAAAGTATTATTATAAAGTTAGGTATTTACTTTTTATTACCATTTGTTATAGGTACAACACAAATAAGTTAATATACCCTGCAGCGAACAGGAATAAGCAGCCTATTTTGGATGTTCTGAAAGAGAATATAAAAAAGTATTTTCCTTCCGATGAACCACGACAATTGTTGGAAGTTTCATCAGGATCAGGACAGCACACGGCGCACTTTGCTCCTTCTTTTCCTCATATCACATTTCAACCATCCGAGTATGAAGCTGATCTTCTCGGAAGTATAAGTATTTACGCTAATGAATGTCCTACCAAAAATATTAAACAACCTCTGTTAATTGATATTACTGCAGACTTAAAGGAATATAAATTTGACAAAAACTCCATTGATATTATATACAATGCAAATATGATGCATATATCTCCATTTGAGTGTTCCATAGGATTATTCACAAATGCAGGAAAATACCTCAAACCCGGTGGATTGATGGTCACATACGGACCGTACGGAGTTAATGGCATTATATCGCCTGATAGTAATATCAATTTTAACAAATCTTTGAAATCTCAAGATTCCCGGTGGGGCATTAGAGATATAAGTGATTTAATAGATTTGGCCACGAAGAATCATCTCGTTTTGAAAGATACCATTGACATGCCTGCCAATAATAAATGTCTTATATGGGTGAAATTAACAAAGGAATAATAAATAAAGCAAACTTTTTGAAAGAAACATTTTTTATTATTTATTATATATAAACAATAATACCTTTTAGATGAACTCTGTCACAATGTAAGAAGAATATTGTTCGATACTTATTCTGGTGGTAAATATGAATATGATAGTATTATGGAAAGTTTACAGTTACAAATAATTCATACGTGTGTATGCCGAGGTGCTGAGAGAACATGATGATGTAATCCACTATTGTTCCATCAGAATAAGTGTTCAACAAAGTCATGGATCACCATAAAAGCCAAAGTAGTAAGAAGTACAATTTTGAAAGCTTTCCTTATTTGAAATATATGTATACTAATTATCAAGAATTGACATATCTCAGATTTATAGGAAAATTTGTACTTTTGACTGTACCAAATCAATTTTTCAAAAGCCGGTAACATTCAAATGCTCCATAAATGCAACCAAGGTACAGTCCAATAAATGTGCAGTTGCTATGTATGTAAGTATGTACTACTTCGAATAATCCAGATAAATTACCAGTTAATTGGACTCAGCTTGAATTGTCAGAATCAATGAATAGAATTTTTCACTTAAAGTGTTATCTGGCGATTAATAATTATAATAGTTGTTTATTGAAAGAAAATTTGAATTCACTATAATTTTAAAATGCAATCTTGAACATGGTAAAGTGTTGAAGCAAGTGAATTTAGCAATGTTTTCTTGTGACAGAAATCTGAGATGTTGTTCCAAGTCTTTTCATATTATGATTTTCACAAATTGTTTACAAAACTTCTATTTAACATGATCTATAATGTAATGGCTTCTACATTAATGTAATTAATATAATTAGGGTAGGTATATAAAAAAAATATGATTTATTTAATGCAGAAAAGAAAATGTACAGTAGGTATATATATAACTAACTTAAGATTAACTTTTGAATTTACAAGATGGGATTTTTGTACTAAGCATTTAGAAAATATAAACTTCACTGAAGCTTACGGAATGTCCAATTGAGAAAAAAAAACAGTTGTGTTTTAAATATGATTGAGAAACATTTAAAGCGAATAATTTTAAAAGTTCCACTTCACCGAAAGTTTGTTGACGTGCCTTCGAAGTGGACGGATGTGCTCCAAAGTTTGGGAGCGCTGAGTAGGTAGGTACTTAAAATATTTATAAACAATATATACAAACAAACGCACGTTTCGGGTTCAGATTTCTCATATTTTACTTACATGTTAAAAAATCAAGGTTATGAAATGATATTACTTTTACCATAAACATATTACTCTTTGAAATTTAAAAATAATATTTACAATAAATTCTCATTGAAGACAAATACAAATCACTAATGCAATAAGCATAACGGTGGGATTTTACATTGCTTATTGAGCGACGTCACGCATAGACAGTATTTTGTTAAGCAGATTATATTCTAGTATGGGTACACTTGATTTTTTTTTTTTATTATAAAGCGAAATGAGAATTTAGATAAAAAGGCAATTAATGATCACAATCAATAGAATTTTCGACGAATGCAATAACAACTGATTTGATGATTTAGAATTTCAACTTCATTTTTAACATATGTATATGTTTAAATATATTTTCTATTCACAGTCTATTCCAGCCTCGATCGCGTGAAGCATTCTTATGATATTTTTTAGGCACAAGGCTGGCAGCCTAGAAGGCACCTTACAAATTTACTTCACGCTATAGGTTGTGTCCGGACGATGCAATTCACTTAAATGTCGCTTTACATCTTGCCCGCTACATCTATTTATTTTAAATCTACATTTTTATTGACTTACGTTTTTAATATGTATACCGCTGATGGTGAATTTATTAGAAACAAGTAGTAAATGAACAGTAGAATTATAACAATCTATATTAAATATATAACATTATTACTTAATATGTTACTTCATATTTGTATAGAGTATATTTTTAGTTCTGAATATTTACAATAATATTTTATAATAGGTATATATATGTATATAATATTCAAAAACAATACAATATTCTTTAAATAACATAATTTTTATGATTATACAGAAATTATAATATTTTTCAGAATACAGGTAAACCAAAAAAAACATAAAAAATACATCAGACTCAAAACATCACACATATAAAATAACTCTAAAAACATCTTGAAGTAGTATGAATGTAAAAATTGTTCTTCACATAAAATCATTATAAAAATTCACTGACATAATATCATATTATTATAATTAATCATTTTGACTCCACTAAAACGGAAGCGGATTACTTGGCGTAATAACTATACAACTCGTATTGCATATACTTAAATACTAAATTGTTCGGAATGACATGACGTAACATGCACAACGCACTGGCATTTTAAATTGTTTTCATTTTCCACTCTTTGAAGACGCACATGATGGAACTGCAGGCTCGGGCATTTTATTAAAAATGCATTGAATAAATACTATAGTTTCGTCGGGGGCACTGTAAATCTACTTAATATATTACAACTTCATATATGATAATTCGGTTTCCATACCATTAATATATATTTCTACTTGGCAGCGTCTTAATTAAGGTATAAATTGTATGCCCCTCAGATTCTTCAGTTTTCATTTTTATCACATTAGTATTTACTTTCACCAAATTATTGTCATCATTCTGAAGATTGCGAAAGTCTATTACTGATCATTTTTAACAAACTAAAACCATGCATCCTAAGTATGCAGCGTCGGCTAACGGGACACTATACAACTATATTATCACAAAGTTTTAAAAAATGAATATCAGACAAATGCAGAAATCAACAATTGCGGCAAAGAAAGGTGACCACCCTATAATTGTCATTATTTTATTTATTGATGAGTCCATATTCAAGATTGAGACCGTTTCAAATGTAAGTTTTTTTCACTTTCTGTAGAGTGCCGCACTTGATATCTTTGTCCAGTGACTCGTTAGAGTTTTTGCACTCATGAGAACGATCCTTGCCCCCAAGCTCGTGCTGCAAATTGTCCTGCTTGGCCGGCACATTCACCACAAGGTTGATGGTCTTGTTGGCCCGAGGTTGAAGGTACACCGAAGAGTTGGCATTCAAAGGAGTCTCCAGCGGCGTTAACCGACTGAAATTCAAACACACATTATACAATTATCAACACGTTCAAGCATACAAATACTATTGGGAGAACCGCTATCTTGCTATTACTAATACATATTATATTCTTCCTATATGGCCTGGATTTATTCAATCTGTTTCCAGGAAAGCATCAGAGATTACATCAAAAATACTCATGTGTTAGTTGTAGGTACATAAGTATATATTATGTATTCATTTTAAAATAATCTATACATAAATATATATTTCGCTCACAGGATTCGATCTCAAAGGAGTCATATAGTATCAAAAGTAGATCTGTGCGTTATTCATCATTTCGAGAAAATGACGAAAAACGTTTTGTTGGGTGTTTTAGTGTTATAATAGCATGAAATATGTTTCTACATTTAGAAATAAGAAATTCAATTCAAATTCAACAGTTCTACTTTTGTTTCCAAAGTATTGAACAGTTCTAATTCTAATACCAAGCCCTATTTTCCATCACAATTTTATACCACACAGATATGATTTTGATTTGAATATTATATTGCTAGTCGTACATTATGGTCAGAAGAATAATTTGGCATACTTAGTTAAATTTCGATATATTTGCGACAGTTCTACTTTTGATACTATACAACTCATTAGGGTCTTTTTGTCGTTTGATGCTTCAACATATTTCATAATATTATTGTCCTTACAAATTATTAGGTTGTACATATGTAGGTAAGATGTAGAAAAGTATTTATGTTACAAATATTTAAATAAAAAAAACCTTTACAATGTGACATAAACGTAGACAAAGTCATGAAAGTATGAACGATTTTCAATATCTTCGATTGCGAATATCTCAAAATATTTTAGTTTATAGGGTCTATTTCCTCCATAAATTTCCATTTGAGGTAAAGTTAAAAATTTGGATCGTCAAAAAGTTTCTTCTGAAATCATCACATCGCTTACAATCTCATACTAGGGAACACAAAAATTCTCAAGTATGGAGAATTATGGGATAAACTTTAACACACGTCAGTACAAGAGACAATGAAAAATAGTATTATGGTCAAACTGTTCATACCTGTTGAGACGGTTGTGCTGCTCGTGAAAGGGCCTCGTGTCGGACAAAAAAGGATGCCGAAATCGCCGAGAAAAAAGGTAACCGAGCACAAATCCTAGTAACATGGTTACTAAACAAGCTGCCGAAACAGCAGTATACATAGACTGCGCTGTGTAAATCATGCTGGCAGCATGTTCGCTTGGCACCTTCAGCGAATCTACAAAATAAATAATGTTATAGTTCATTCATAATATAAATAATATTTTACATTTTGTAACTGTGAAATGCTTCTATGATATGTGATATTTACACAAACAATCTTCAAGAATTGTCAAAAGATATAAATAACACTGGTCATGATACATTGAGTATGAGATTTAGGTACATATCATACCTTGGCCATTAGTTTCGACAATATCTATACTGTTAGGGATTTCATTTGATCTCTCTGGCTCACTGAAGACATCATTGTCGGCAATATTTGTTTCCATATCCAAATCGATGGGCTTCTTAGCGGTTCCGCTGACGATGCCGTGTGTCGGCTGTCTGGTGATAATACTCTCTTCATTATACAATACAGGAGATTTTTTGCAAGTCATGTCCGATCCTTTAACTATGTCCTGAAGGTATCTGTCTGCATTGTGTAAGTTTCTCGATAACAGTGAAATGCAGCGAAGATTTTTAGTATCCCAAGCACAATGTGGGTCTTGTAGTGCAAGGCATTCACTGTAAAAGAAATTATTTCTATGAAATCACAATAATATTATAGACTGACAAGTGTTTGTTAAGGGGAACCGTTCCTTGTGTCATAATTATTCCCATTTAATAATATAATATGTCTTTTACTGAAATATTGGATACGGCCTGCTTAGATACAATGTCGCTGTATGAGGTTGAGTCCAGCTCGACATAGGAGTTGCATTACTGAGATGATGAACAATTAATAAGAAATGGCAGACAACAAAAATATAATTGAAATCTATAGACAAATATATAGGTGAATATTCACAGTTAGTTATTTGCATTGCACTGTCATCTGTGAGTATTATATTCTTTACTACATAATTATTATAGTACATATCAGTAAAATAGAAATATAATATAAGTGACGATTTCAGAATTAAGTAGGATAATCTTACCCGCAGGATGACATATTTCTGCAATGGAATAGTGGCATGGTTTTAATGATGTCATTTGAGATAACGACTAGTTTTTCAGTATGTACCGCCACATGCAATTGTTTGACAGGTACACCGACAGGTAGTATCTGCGTTTCAGAAACTACAACTGTTTGAACCGGCGATCGTGTCTCTTCATCAGCAGTTGTGTCAAAATCGCCAAGGGCGGATGCCGCGTTCAATGTCTTTATTATACGTCCGTCATCTAAATCAAATCAAAATATACATCATTATATTATTATATTGAGAGGAGTGTCTAAAATAATAGTGAAAGAAACTTATATTATACATACCGGTTCCAACATATAAAACATCATATCTGACACCATTTACTGAGTGTACTTGAGGGTGGACAGCTATTGCCGTAAATCGATACCTAAGAAAAAAGGGTCAATATTAACATAACAGAAACAATAAATTCAAATCATTGGTGTACAGAAATTAGATAACTGAAGTCATTTTCTAAAATTGAAGATTTTTACTTACTGTAAGCTAACCCTGACAAGCAGAGGTTTGGACAAAAAGGCTGGCACTGCATTCTCCATCAGTGCATGCGTTTTAATAAAATTAACTGATACATCTGGAAGAGTACGACTGTCATTTACGCACTCACCAGGTCGTGGATTTGGGACCTAAGAATTAATATACACAATCAATTTAATATAAGTCTCAAAAAATAAATAAAAAACAATTTAATAAGTTATGATGTAATCTATGAGAGATATTTGATTGGATGGATAATAATTCCTACCTTTTCAGGTTCAAGTGGAAGCCAATTGGCATTGATGGTTTCTTGTGATTTAAATTCCCCACTAAATGCATTGAGGATGTCACGCATAGCAAATGCACAGACGGCCGAACCGCCAATAGAATTAACGGGAGTTGTAAGGACACCATATATTATATCATCATAGCTGCCTCTTCTTCCGTAAACGCCAGATATAATGTCAGTAGTTGATTCTGAAAGAATTTTATGATTTGCAATATTAGTTTAAATAAAAAAGTAAATCATTGTAAACACTATAAACAAATGGAAAGATCAGCTCAAACAACAAACTAATGTACAGGAGGGAGTTAAAAGAATTTAAAAAAAATAATAATTGTTAGTTTACAATGAGTCAAGACTTACGAATTTCATCAAAATAGAAGGGATATTCTCCTTGAATTGAACAGTTTAGGCGAGCCTTGAGGAATGATGTCCACCTGTCTCCGAATTGTCGAGGTCCTCCTTTGTCTTTTAAACAAACTCTTGCTACACGGGAGTACACAGCCTGAATTGTAATAATACAACATGTTAAATAAAACAATAATTAACGAAGAAAGTGGAAACTCAAATATTCTGACTAAAGCCATGATTTTAAGTACCTATATTGTGTAGAATGAAATTCACATAATGAACACTAATACACATAATGAAATTGAAATCATCTATTAAAAAACAGCATTTTTTTTACATAGATTGAGAAACTTCTAATATCACATGAACATAAATAGAAGACTTGTCAAATGTTAAAATAATGGCAATATGTATCAGTGGCGAAGGCTCCATACTAAGCGATTATTTAAAGCCTACCTTCTAAGAAAACTATATCTTCAAGTATTTATTTCAAATTGCAATAAATTAAAATATAGAATAATTTAAAATATTAAGAGTCATCTATTGTGTGAATTTGAATGTAGATTGGCCCGACTGTGTAAATTAGCCAAGTTTAGAATCAAACAAAAAATTACAAGCGAGTAGCGACATCTATTATTTTTCTTTGAATGACAAAATTGTCGATTATTGACTTCATAATCGAAAATTGTTTTCTATACTTATTATGACTCATCTCTTCAAGCAAGTCTACAAAATTTATCGCGTTTCGGAAGCGTTCGAGTGACCGCTTCCAACTCTTTTTGCAAAGTTTATTGTCTATGCCTGCCGCTTTAAATAATAATAAATAAATAAGATGATTTAAAAAAATAATGTCTATTGGGTTCAATCAGATATAATTATTAATTGATTTTAAAAATAACAAATAATTGTATCTCGTGATAATTATTTAGATTAGTTCAGTCATAGACAAACATAATTTATATCGTTTTAATTCAGTCAGATTGTTGTTCAAAACATGGTGGTATAGTTTTATTTTGTGAGACAATTCTGTGATTTATTGTATTCTGAATGTGGATAGATTATCTTTTTTTGTACCCTAAGTCATTCGTCAGTGCTTCAAATACAAATTATTTGTAAAAATGTCTAGTTTTCCAACTGAAATTGGTCATTGCTGTAGTACGGATCAAATTTTAAAAATATCGTTTTCAAGTTTGACGTTTATCCAAAAATCAGAAATTATCAAAGCTGGAAGATCAACCGTTCATTTAAATTTGCATACAGCAAAAAAAACTTATGTTAGACATTTCCACAACAATTTATATGACAAATATTCGTTTTTGACTGGCAGTTGTCAATTAAATAAACTATATTGTTGGCCATGTATGCTTTTTGCCACAGATAAGTCTGCGTGGAATTATTCTGGTATAAGTGATTTAAATAATTTGACAAATTCAGTGGTAAAACATGTGACTACAGAAAAACATTTACATTCAATCGTAAATCTGGAATCTTTTGGTAAAACTAGAATCGAATTTGCCGTTGATAAACAACAAAAGGCAATTGCTAGAGTACACAATGAGAAAGTCGACAGAAGCCTTAATATAATGCGTAGATTGATAGATACAACAATTATTTTGGTTAAACAAGAATTATCTTTTCGAGCACACGATGAAAGTGAATCATCAAATAATCGTGGAAATTTCATAGAATCTCTTCAATTTTTATCATCTTACGATTCTGTAATTGAAGGACATTTTAATTCATTAAAATCTTCGTGCGCCTTTTCTGGATTATCAGGTGAGATTCAGAATGATTTAATTTCGTCAATATCATCCGTAATTATTTCAGAAATTAAGGCTGAAATTGCAGAAGCTAGTTTTGTTTCTATAATGATAAGATGAAACACCAGATATTAGTCGCCGTGAACAGTTAACAACCATTTTGCGATACGTTTCAAATAATTCTGTAGAAGAACGATTTTTAGGTTATGTAGACGTCAGTTCAGAGAGAACTGCCATTGTTTTGAGTTCACATGTATTCTCCATATTAGAAAAGTTTAATTGTAGTGAAAAATTGGTAGCGCAAAGTTATGATGGGGCTTCAGTAATGTCTTCAGAATTAAACGGAGTTCAATCAAAAGTTCGAGAAAAATGTTCTATGGCCTTATTTGTACCGTGCCATGCTCATATTTTAAATTTAGTTTTATCTAGATCTGTTGAAAATGTTGCGGAATGTAAAAAATTTTTTGGACACATTAATAAATTAGTGAGTTTTTTTAATACATCTACAAAGAGAAGTGCATTGCTCAATGAAATAATGGATCACCGTCTTCCAAGTGTTGCATCGACCAGGTGGCACTACCACTCTCGTATACTTAATGTAATACATGACAATAGATCTGATTTCATAACGACATTCGAGACAATAGAGAATAATTCTTCTAAATGGGATGAAGATTCTTTAACCTTTGCAGATGCTTATGATAGTAAATTTAAAGAATTTGAATTTAACTTTTACTTAGGAATATTCTCCGAAATCTATGCCCGAACGGATATTTTATTTAAAATTATTCAAAGTAGAACTGTAAACATTTCTTATTCCATTAAAAAAATTAACGAATTTAAAAAATGGTTAGAGACCGACTTCCAAAATAGTTTTAGTAATTTATATAATAAATATAAAAACCTCTGTGAACCACCAAAAAAACGTCGCAGAAATGAATTAAATGATGAGCAATATTTTAAAATCATTTTTAAGGAGGTTTGCGATAACATTTTAATGCAAATGAACGATAGATTTGTTTCATTTGAAAAATTAAATTTTTTAGAATTACTTGAACCGACGCTATTTAAATCGTTTAAACGAAAATTTCCAGATAAACTATTTGAATCCCTGAAAAACAGTTATTCTGGTATTTTTGATTCAAGTCAATTGAAAAACGAACTTAAAGTCATTTATTCTTTACCAAAATTTCAAGATTCAAATTTAAGAGAGTTGTTCGAATATTTTAAAAACAAAAAATGTCTAGTGGAAGCTTTCTCACAGACTTATAAACTAGTCAAATTATTTTTAACGCTACCGACCACCACAGCGACGGCAGAAAGGAGTTTTTCTACTCTAAAACGTGTCCACACATATTGTCGAAATACTCAAAATTAAACTAGATTATCGAATCTTTCAATTATAGCTATTGAAAAAGAATTATTAATTAAATTAAAACGTGGGCAAACATTTTATGATAATGTTTTAAAAAAATTTCTGCAGAAAAACAGACGAATTGACTTAGAGTACAAATGATCATATAGTAAGCCTTTATATTAATTACCTACTGAAATATCTTGAAGTGTTTTGAATGGCAAAATGACAACAACGGCTTTTTTCAAAGCCACCAATGATATATTTTTGGGCGTATGTTACGTGTATGAATGTTTATGAAAATACATACTTTAAACTCATCGCTCAATTTTATACCGTCGGTGATCTATTGAAATTTCAACGATTCAGTGTGGCGTTGTCATTAGTGTGCACATATTATTATTCATCAGTACTAATATCGTAAGTATTATCTTCTTATTTCCTGTAAGTATACCTTACAAGTGTGCTATTTTTCTCTGATCTCTACAGCTTACCTCTTCCCAAAAGTCACCCTTCGCCACTGATATGTATAGCATGTACCAATAGATATGTATTACAGATGATTATTGAATATTTCTTTACCTTTCCACAATTCATATATTCAACAGCTGTTTCTCGATAAAAGAAGTAAACATAGTCTCCTTTACTGACAGAGCTGACGAAACTGGGATTGTTGAGCTGCCGAAGGTTGAATCGTTCTGTTCTTTGCTGCCCTCTATAGATTAGGGGATCTGTTCCAGAAAAATCGGCTACTGTGGCTGTATACAGTTGGCCATCTGAAAATACGATAAACATATTTATGACATTGAAATAATATATACCACAGAACATTTTGTCACGGAACATTAATTGAACATGGACAAAAACAAAACTATTGAATGAATCAATGTAAATTAAAAATGAAATACTCCTTTATATTGCTATACATCCAAATTAATTTATTTTACAAATAGTGTACATTACAAATTATAAATTCAAGACATTCTCAACATGACATGAAAAAAAATATCTATAAAAATGTGGATGAAGTCATAATATGATGATACCATTGGTATTTTTTTAATATAACAGAATAAGCTCCATTTTATAAAAGCAATAATGTTATTGCCTTCTTTATTTGCATTGTCAGGCACTTGCAGAAGACGAGTGGTAACACTGGTAACATGTCCATGGAGTCGTGGGTCATGGTTTCGAATCCTAGTTCTGGCAAATTCACGCGTTTTTTTTCAATGTGAAATTTGGACCCAGCACATTGACCTAATAGGTTGTGTAAGTAGGTTACATCTCTATCTCATAAAAAATCTGTTGGACCTTTTAGTGAGGCGACCAAGATCGACATCGGATTCTAGAGCCAATGAAACCAAAAGTTATTGTTATTGCAGAAATCATTGTGGCTTACTTGTATATATTGCCGTTGAATTGTGTTCTGGATCATATGGACAAAGTGCTGATCCATCAAACTCTTCATGCATCTCAAGACGTCCACCCTCCTTGGGGTGGTAGTGGCGGCAGAGTGGCTTGTAGGAATTCGTGCCGCAGACGATTATCTTCCCGTCAGCGGAGCGAGCTGCTATCCTCACATAGTTCTGGCAATCCACGTCCATGGATTTGCCTTTCAGCGCGCACAGCTCTCGGTGTGCTGCTGTGGATGTCCATTCGATACCCTGAAAGAAAATAAGATTTTGTTTTTAAGAGCACAGTGTAGATTTTTATATCTCAAAATATGCACCAGCATAACAATTAATTTTATTAGACATCTGGTAAACACAGCAGAATTGAATAAACAAAACAATGATAACAGATATCGTAGATAGGATTGTATATAAAACATAACACAAATATACTATTAACATAACATGATTAAATTTAAATTGAACTTCACGAAAACGAATTTACTGCAAAAAGTAATTACTAAATTAGGTAGATGGTTGTAAGGAAAAAGAATTGGTAAATGAAAGGAGATTAAAATATATTTTTTTAAATTTAGAATAATAGAAATAATAAATAATAGAAAAAAATATTCTCTTGGCATTAATATTAAAGTTGGCGAGGCGGATTGATACAATATGGCATCTATAAACTAAAAACCATAAATAAGCTGTAATCTATAAACCATTTATATGGCAGATATTTTGATGTATCGGTAACGTATGTTTGACATATTGTGCGATGTTTGGGTTTGCACATTTAAATATTCTAACTAAATAATGATTGTCCAATGTATTTATTTTGGCTGCCGTGGGCTGTCCTTCTGAAATGCGAAATAACTTACAGCTAAAGTTATCATAATGTAATAATTCACACATTATTTCTAGTTGGTGTAATAGGTACATACTTAATACATTTTATTGAGAATTCGACATTTTTATAGTTTCTATTAATATCGCATTTTTAAAAACAGGACCATCTACAAATTTCATAGTGAAATACCTACGTAAATAAACTAAGTATGTGGTATGTGGATGAATGTAATAGGAGTTGTCCATCATCGTGATAACTGATAAGAGTGCCCCAGTTCGACTCAACAAAGGATTATGTATTTGGGGCAGATTGGCGGACGGACACTGAGAGACACATGGATGGACAGTTCGAGCGGACATTTATCGCGTCCATTCGGCCAACGATGTATGTAAACGTAGGTAAATTGATGTATCTACACTCTACAGAGAAGTTTCCGAATAGAGACGTAACATGCGAATGTTTCTTTAATAAGTTGATTTTTACGGCAAAGAAGCGTTTACACCAATCTTAAAGATGCCATCTTGGCAATTCCTCTTTTTTGTTTGCTGTCTTAACAAAAAACTGCATCTTCCAAGTACGATTTAATTTAAACTATTTGATACCTTAAATATTCAACTCACAGGAAGAGACCAGATCCTTAATAATTTGAAATTAATATATTTAATCAAACTTGACAATACGTAAAAAAACTGTTTGAAAGTAAAGTTAATTGAGATGATCCGGTTTCTAAAACACTAAGTAGGTATTATTGAATTATTCTTGAATCGTTGCTAAACTGAAAGAAAGAGAAGATCCTGTATATTTCTGAGAGACAGAAGATACAGTCTTCATATTATAATGGTGTGACAACCGAAATAAGTATAGACTAATAAAAAAAAGTGTAGAATTTAAATTAGTTTATATTATAATTTTGTAAAATAGAATTGTACCAATGAAATGCTAATTTAATACATATCTGAAACCTAATGGCTACTTTATTTTTAAAGACCGTACAAATAATACTAAATATCTTACGCGTATTTTATTTAAAATACAAGGCATGTAAGGCCTGTTTTCGGATTTTAATTGTACAAAAAATGCTTCAACACTATGAAGTTAATAGTTCCAGCATAGATGTATTAAAAGTAAGTTCCAGACTATGGATGTTATTAGAAACGGATAAACTAAAGTGTGAATGTCATGGGTATTCATTTCGTGAATACTAATTCATACCTAATTACACGACAATGTCGCTACGATGCTCTGATTCAATATGCACAATGTAGGACAAGAATAAATGTAGGATAAAATAACACATCGCATGATAATAATAATTATTAAATAACTTGAAAAGTGCAAAGGTCGAATGTAGATGCCTATAGTAGGTACTTAAGTAAAAGTATGAGTACGTTTAAATAAAAATATTAATGTAAGCAATATTGATAAACTTGTATAGATTTTAATAGTTCAATCCAAAGCATAGTTATTATTATATAGCCATTACAAAAAAACGATGGCCGATGATATTTCAGTAAAGTTATTATGAAAATTAATAACAGATTATGTTCATCATCATCAGCGGCGCGACAACCCGGTGTGGGTCTTGGCCTCCTTCAACAGCTCCCTCCACCTGTCCCTATCCAGTGTGGCCGCTTTCCAATTCGGTACCCCCAGAATACGGAATCACTGGCAGCTCCATCCAACCAGCGAATCTTTGGCCTCCCTCTTCTTCTACGCCCTACTGGATTGCTGGATATCACTCTCTTTGCCGGTCCATTGTCATTCATACGGTGCACATGACCTAGTCATCGCAGTCTCCCAATCTTAATTGATTGAACTGCGCTGCAATCTTCGTACAGCCCGTAGAGCTCAGCATTTCAACAGATTATGTTATCTATGTAAATTTATGCCAGTGAAAATTTGCTGCTGCAAAGAGCGGCAAATCACAACGATTTTATAAAATCAAATAATCGTCTTTGACACTGAACGCAATTAGAAAACTACAATAAAAGAAGCGTACGATATGTACGAATAAAATGAGATATAGTGAAATAATATTACTTATCTTTTAATTTAATATTAATAAAAAAACAAAATATTTGAAAATATAATTAGTGGAATACCAGGTATATGTTTAGTTTATTCTATTATTCCCGGACATAAATAATAGCAGCGTGTTCGTAATACACATAAGAAGGAATCGTGAGTGCCAAAACTATTGGAAAAGGCGTCGGATGAAATTTGTAGTAAAAAACAGAAAAAAATAACATATCCTGACCCAAAATTCCCGGACCGGCGGGGTGAGATGAGGGATAATATTCCCGGCAAGATGCAGTCGTAAAAATGCCAGAGTGGATCTGAACAAACCCCGAACAAGTCGCAGCACAAATGGAAGAAATACGGTCCGCTTTTAATGGCACCGGAGTAAAATTTGGACTATCGAGCGATAGCGGATGGTGGTTAAAAGGTAATAAATGAGTACCTAACCAATATTCGGGTAAAATAGATTGACTTTATCGATATAGGTAAATAATTATACCTACTCTGGATTCATAAAAAAACGCATGGTATTCTCTGTGATAGGCAAAATTAATATTAAATGGAATTAATGAAAGTAATTACATAAGAATTATTGGTTTAATAAAAGCTAAATGCATATAAATGAGTATTTTTCTTTTTGTCGTAGAAGTACTTGCACTAATTGTTAACCCACTCATATTACATAGGTACCTACATAATAAAATTTGGAGCATATCGGAAGCGTAGTCGTTGCTTCGATGGTTACGATTATTGATGAAATTTCTATATGGATAATAAAATTAGGGTATTTTTTAGTAAATCTAATACTATGTTGGCATATGTATAGTATGTTGGTATAGCATGTTATATATTGGTAAAGTTAGTGAAACTTAAAAGATAAGAAGTAGACATGAAGTTATATTTTTATATTAATAATAATTGGTTGCAAGTAACCAACACAATAAAATATTAATGCAAAAAAACAATCAAAAATGCCAGTTTGACATTATATAAAAGTAAATTGAATTGGTGATTATAAGTGTGTCCTTTAATGAAGATTCAAATAAACTGAAAGGGGTTCCGTGGTGATAATAACGTATTTGAGAACCTTTTATTTTATAGATTTTAACCAGCAAATCTCATTACAGTGTGTAAGGTCGACATTATTATACATATTAACCTAACGGTTTAAATGGTGATCTGATGAGGTTTTTCTTTTCTTTTTTTTTTAATTGTTTGGAGATTGGTGGTGGAAATTAGGTAGGTAGACAGACGAGCATCAAATAAATGTTTTATGAATACCGTGGATTCGGATAATAAAATAAATTCTACCAATCTACCATTATGCAACATTATGAAAATAATAAAGCCATCGTCAAAAATAAATTCTAGATTGATAAAATACCTACATTACAATTTTAAACTACTAATATTGATATAGCCATACATATTTGAATTGCCAAATTGTGTGCTTTGGAATTACGAATCAGTAAAGTATTAGAGTATTCTATTACTAGATTTAACAATTTTTCGTACAATTTAATTAAGCAACTTATAAGTACTTGTAAGAATGGCTAGTATTCAAGACCATTAAACTTTAGTCGGCACTTTTGATATATATATTTTTAATGCCTATATAATATTCAGCAAAATTTTATTTTACAGAAATTAAAATGATGTATTAAAATGAGTCTAAGATTTATCAAACTATCTTGATTTTCTCAACTCTCCTAGATAAAAAATACTGTTTATTATTCATTAAGCGAACAAAAAACTGTGCAATGTGTAAAAAACCAGGACGATTCAGGTCGATTCAAAATGGATGGATACAGCCGTCTACTTAATTCCCAGTAGATGTAAATGGTCCATTTGGAGAATGTTTAGATAGTTATCATTCAAAGTGAGAGATGGAGTACGGTCGTCATCTTGACAGCAGGCAGCCGATAGCAGGGGGAAATGCAAATGGCGCGGAAACAAAATAAATGTGCAACGAATGTTAGAAGTGTGCGGATGCATTTACGGCGGGCTCGGCGCGGCTGGGACATTTTTGGCGGCGTGCCAAAACAGCGCCGCGACGCTAACGCCCGACGTCTCCCCCACCACCTCTAGCACAGCCGTGTTAACGTCAAATCGTCATTATTTATGTATCATTATTATATTAATTTAATTTAATGGAAACATTGTCGGCGAGGGAGATTAACGCTGGCGTGGAAGTGGTGATTTCTAAATATGTAGGAGTACTAAGCTGTACACTACAATACACGACAAGACTCAAAATTAAGTGCGATTTCTCACCAGTCACCAATACATTTAATGACTAATAACAAATTACATAGGTAAAAATGAATCATTAACAAGAAATGCAAAACCAGTTATTCAGCGAAAGATTAAATATTATGGATACACTTTGGTATAGTAACAGGGAGATGGGATCATTTAAATTTTAAATTATCAGTTGCATTATGAAAATTGATGTATTTTTTTTATAGAAATCGTTTATAAGATAGATTCCACGCATCTGGCGTGAAATATTTTCAAAATAACAACTACGTGTGGTACATGGCAGCGTAAAAATCTGATCTCGACCCTTCAAAAAACTCTCAAAAATTCTGTCATAGGAACATACATAGATATGTCTCCCGGTGGACTTAAAAAAGCCGTCACATTTGATATGAGAGGAAAATTTAAAATCAATCAGACAGAATTTTCCCGGAATAAAAATTTAAAAAAGAAAACAATAATTTGACGGCTCGGAAGACCTAAAAAAGCTCTCCACTTTAGATTCCGGGAGAAAAATAATAAAAAAATAATTCTCGAGATTCAAATAATCATGACAAAATGAAATTCAGGAACTCGAGAATCTAATAGTCGATTAATCGCAACTTTCAATTGAAACGTAGGTAAGTCAGTTTATTGTCTTCATGGATTGACTACAATGGTTACTAACATATAATTCTATATACATACAGTTAAGTATTACATATTATTTTAAAATGTTAAATTAAGTACCTAATACTTATCATTATTTATGATTAGGTACCTACTACAAAAAATATATATTTTATTATACCTATTATGTCCGAAATTCGTAATTACTTTTTTCAAGCTGAATGTAACCAAATTAACATTGTTTTAATAGTAACAATAATAAATTGCATACTTGCAAAATCCGGAGGCAGTAAATATTTGAACACTAATGACAAATGAGTAATGACAAAAACGATTTAATTAAATACGCATGAAAGTTATTTATTGAGACACAATACACGAGATATTCAATTTAATAAAGAATTCAGTAGAAGTAACGGTGTACTGCCTTCAGGCGCCCGTCGACCTTAATCCACCTCTGATCAAACTTACACATTTGTGTGCGAACTGCACACGCGCGGGATCAATATGAAGCGATGGTAATGATAATGAAGATAATGATGATGGTGTACAATTCCATGTCTTCTAATAAGAGAATGGTAATTGAAGTGGCAGTTGCTCACGACATGATGCGATGGTCACTGGTACTGTATCGTGACCACGAGAAGATGCAAATATGCAGCGTTATGATTCGTGATGAGTATTTGTGCGATTGTATTTTCTCTATGAAATTATACGTGACACGTATCAAAATATTTCAAAAATGCATTTTGATCAACGAGTTTGAAAAATAGAAAAGGGTTCACATGAACGGTTTTGTATTACAACGTTTAGAAGTGATAAAGAAGTAACGGTTTTAGTATAGTTGAAATGGTAACTATAGAAAGTCAAGTGTTGATAAGTATTTACTAATACAAATAGAGTGGGGGGCCTGCCAGTGAATACAGAATTAATGGGAACTGTAGGGGAGCGTGGGGTAATGGGAGCGACCAGCGCTCGAAATGGACAGGAACGCACCGGAGCGCCGTTGTGGTTCGTGGAATTCCAAAATATACCGTTCCGGCTCGTGGATTCATTTAAAATTGCGTTGCGGTTCGTTAGATTGAGATATTTATGTGTGAATGTATCTTTTAAAGTTTTTCTCAAAATTAAAAATTAACGAAGTTATGTCATGCCGGGCGTGCAAGGGTTAAAAATAAAATTTATGACATCCCTAAATTTCTTTCAATTTTCTTTTTTGTGTCGATACATCCGTGTCTAAATGCATTGTCTAAGCACTCCAAATAATTGCATACTTACATAAAAAAAAGTAACTACAGCTGCAAGTTACAAAAGAATTGTGCCTTTGCTGACATTGTTGGAAAACCTTTTGTACTTAAATAACTTAAATTCAATAAAAAATAAAGTTGGCACCTACATATTTGTATAATAATTTCTAAAGTATGAAACATCTCAGTACAGTCTCGCTTTTACCTTTGACTGGTATGCATTGCGAATTTACTTACCTACTAATTTATTACTTATATTTTATTGTGAGTGATAAAACTTATTTATTTTCATCGCCATCTAATCGCCGTGTTAATTTTATACCCACGTCTATTTTTGCGGGCAAAATTTTCGGTGGTAAAATTAATATGATAAAGTTTGGTAATTTAAATCGTACAATTCCGCTAAAATCTACTTATTAGTGATAATCGCTTGTTTTTTAAAACATTTTGTATTATTTAATTTTGTTCTCTTAAAATTTGGTTAAACATCTCAGCAGGCGATACCTTTCTATATATTACATATAAGTATATTTTTTGTCGTTGGTATCCAAACTGATTTAACATATAATGCTGTTGATCAGTGGCCACAAGCAGAATTTTTTCGTTTTGAAAATGATAAATATGAGTGGATATTTATAAATTTTATGAAGGTTTAATTAAGTAGTAGGTACTTCGTGTAAATCTGCTAAAACATTAAGAATTCACTCCGATAAGCATTTAAGATCGACAATACAGTTGAAACAGGGTTTTCTGATTCAATGTCATTTCGACAATTGACTCGACGTGTTAAAAAATATTTATGACGTGTCGTAAACCCTTATTTTTACAGTGAATAATAAATAAATGCACCATTATGCTATTTTCCTACAAAAATGTTTTTGGTATGAAACTATTGAATAGCCTACCGTAATTAGTTTATTTTTAAGGGACGTTTCTATTGTGTTATAATTACATACGGTGTAACTTGCTACTTTAAAAATAATAGAAATAATAGATACCTACTATGTAGAGAACTTTTAGTTAATTTTTGTTGTAAATTTGTTTTAAAAAAAAAGGAATATCCTCCAATAAAATTTTATTACTATCATAATAATAAATTATTGTTCTGTATTATCATTATTCATCACCGTGGCAATAATAATGACTATAATGAGACTAGGTAAGGACAAACATCACAAATTCAATCGTTTAGTTTAAAATACACTCACAAATTAGGTAGGTACGTGTTCAGTGCGGACAACAAATAATTTTAGATGGTAGTCATAGATTAAATAAATACGGTGGTAAGTTCTTTAATCTGAGGTGGTAAGTGTACGTATATTACAATAATGGTAACCAAAGCATCATCATTGTAACATATAGGTCATGGTCTCCACAACGAGGGGCTGAGAGGGCTCTAGCCTGGGAGCCCGTGCTCAGGAGGAGCCCGGCGAGGCGAATCGACCAGATAAGTGAGATAAACACACATCACAAATTTGCTTTAATAGTAAAAAAAAGAATTTTCTTACAATACTATTATTTATAGTTATGTGGTTATACGAAACAATTCTTAATTGTTTATCAATACTGGACATCTCCATAATTCGTATGAATGTTTTAAAATATACAATAAAACACTAAATATACAGATTATTGTTACCCCGTACATACTGCCTTTATTCTTAGCGATAAGAAGGGGGCCCCACCAAAGATCCTAGCCTGGGGGCCAGCTTCACGATGTGGGGCCTATGGTATAGGTATATACATACACTACAATATTAGTCCTTATAATGTTGAATATAGGTAGGTACCTACACCTACTGATTAATGACAATTTTATATTATTCTATAGGATTCGTGTTTAGCAACTCGAGTTGCACCTTCCGTCATGTTTTATCTTATATAATTAATGATACTTCTTCTTCTACCCTGTCATGTCCTAATATTGGGGCATAGGGCAAGCATTGGCGCCACTTCCCTCGGTCCATCGCCATGCGCCTCCCGCCATGTCAGACCTGCAGCAAATAGGTCGCTTTTGTAGCACCGCTGCAGGGTGAGGGAGAGGCGGCCACGGCGATGGAACCCTTGAGGCTGTGCCACAAGGGTACGAAGTGCCGCACTCTTTGGCGGCATCCGGAATACGTGTCCCAGCCACGTAAATCGTCTCTTCGTGATAACTTTAATCACCGAAGGCTGCTGTGCTCACGAACTCGGGTATTTGTAACGCGGTCGTACCAATGTACCCCTAAGATTCGGCGGAGACATCGATTCTCAAAGCTCAAAAGCCGATAATTAATGATACACCATTGGTAATTTAAAATGCTATAATTACGTAGTTTGGTGATGATGGCTTGAAGCTTTTCTTAGAAGTAGGTATGGCCTAATGGCCCTTATGGTGGAGAAGGTTCAAAAGAAATCTTTGAGGATCCTTTGTTTGAAGCTGTGTGGATGCCATCCATGGCTTTATCCGATTGATTTATCTTAAGAACGCTTACACACTGTGTTCAACCAAATTGCTTCGGATATTGGTATATTCCTCCTGCGTGAGAACGAGTTTATGTGAACGATTTATTATAATTATAATAATTATAATTCTTTGTTTTATAACTTCTTAAATAATTAAATGGCGTAGTTAGCTCTATCGGTGTACATATATGTACTGTATAAATTTTGTATTTACTCGTCTCTGTATAGGTACTTACTATTTTTTCTAATAGTTGCTGCATCTATTTCTTTATTTTTAAACACTATTTTAATACTATTTCTTTGATTTTTTTAAAAATATTCTGTGCTCGTCTTGAATCTATAATCTGTAAAATTTGTTATATGTAAACTAATTTTTAATTTGAATCTTTATGGTAGGTATGTGGATATGTTGTTTTTTAAGTTTAATTAATTAACAAACTGAACTATCCCAAATGAGACAGTAATATAAGTTATAAGCAGTGACGAGTGGTGGTAGAAGTAACATGCCTGCTGATTGTGGGTGGTAGATAAAGTAAGAGTAAAGAATAATACAATTCTTGACGGTATACTTTGTTGAGACGAGGTTCTTTCGCCTGCGGCGCTGACAATCCTTGCCCACTTGCTCAATATACATCCACGTAAGAAGTTCAAAGTTTATTGTTGCATTTATACATCCAACGTACGTACGTATGTAAAGAAAAAAATAAGCATACCGTTTTTTGGAAAATTATAGAGCGTTCCTGTTCGTGAAATTTTCCATTTCGAGCACTGGGAGCGACTGCAAAACAGGTACCATCTAACACTAAAATGATTCGGAAATAACCAAAACATCTTCGTCAATCGTCGGCTAAGCCCGTCGATCGCTGTCGGCTGCTTAATGGCACATGCACGCGCGTGGCGAATGGAAATGTGTTTTGGGCTAGTTGCTTATATCAATTTACAATACATAAACATCAATGTAAGTACTTAAAATTTTACTTATTTTATCATATTTTGTGTCCATTGTATAGCCAGATATATGTATTTTTGTTTAGTAGTTTCAGAATCAAGGTTTAAAATGGTTTGGTTACGTTATTTATCAACCTTCAAAGTGGTTGACATTCGGGTAATTGGAGCCTAGGTGGCTCTCATTACCCCTATATAAATTTCACACCTCTTTTACTAGTAGACAAGATTTTAATTGTTCCAGATGCCCAGAAATAGAAAGCTGACGACTTTCAAGGCTGGTTGGACGGTGACTTCGTTGGAAAATGCCCTCCGAAACCAGAAAGATTATATTTGTGTTTTTTGCTTAGTTCCATAATATGACGTGTTGATTTTTTTGATATTTTTAGTACTAGAGCAGATTTTTGTTGAATTACATTAGTAAATATTTAACATTTTATTGTACCTATGTCTGTTATAATGTGTATAAGTGTTTGTAAACATATTAAAATATGAACCTCCCATTACATATTTGGTAATTTTTTGGCTCTCATTACCCTACATGTGGGGTAATTGGAGCCAAATGTGTTTTTTGGGAAAACGTTTTTTTTGTACCTTAGTTATAGAATTTTTGAGTGGAAATTGCATATTATTACTATGTAACCAAAGGACTCATTTCAAGTCTTAATAATAAACGATTAGAATATTTTGTTACTTTTTTTCAACAATTTCCTTAGTAGGCTCCAATTCCCCCTTGCTCCCCTAATACCTAAACTTAAATGATACGATAATTATCATACTTATCGTAAAATTTAACGAGGTTGTCGCGCGACATGTTGCCAGTGTGGACCCGGCATAACGGGCTTGGAGTAACAAGTAACCGATCTCGAGTATGGAAGAACATGGGATAAAATTATACACGTGTCAAGAATACGTCATTCTAATGCCGGGTCCACACCGAAAACAAGTCGCGCGACAACTCGTTAAATTTTACGATAAGCATGATAATTATCGTAAAATTTAACGAGTTGTCCGCGACTTGTTGCCGGTGTTGACCAGGCATAAGCTTGTCCTTCGTTCTGACAACTGCTCTCGGTGTATGCACTGACGCTAATTCAATATTGGTGTATTTGAAGGTCGCAACACAAACTATTTCATGTCTATGTTTGTTTCATTTTCGAAGGACCTCACACATTTAAAACCCTGCATCAAGATGTAGTGAATTGGGGTATAGCCTATCTGAATTATATTTATTAATCTGTTCTGTGGGGCCTGCTGTTAATGTTTTCTGTTTTTACATGATTGTTCGTCAATCAATGTAGGTATGTACCTCCTTAAGTTATAGAAGTTCAATATTTTTAAAAACTACTTGCAATATTAATAGATTTTTTATTGTTCAATAGAGTAACAGCTACATTTGAATAATGCAATGCGAAATAACTTGTGAACACCCATGTTTTCAGCTTTACTTTTATATAGCAAGGCCAACTATTAATAAAAGACGGTTTTGATGAGGTTGCATGAAAGTTTTCAATCGAAACGTTGACTTTGTAATAGAACGTGGAGTTCTTTTATATGATACAACTTTTCAGTTTAAAAAATGCAGTATCTTAGGGCGAGCGAGAGGGTCACCTTTATCTAAAGCAGTGAATCCCAACCTTTTTATACCAGCGTATAAAAATATGAGAAATATATTGTGGACCGCTAACAAAACAGTTTTGATTGCGAATACAAAAAAAATATTACATGGAACCTAGATATTATTGTTTAAATAATAAGAAACCGATCCGGGAATAAATGGTTACTGATAGATCTACTTAACTGGAATTTTTAGAAATCAATATTTTTTTTAAATAGTGCGAAATCTTCTGTTAAGCTCAAATTACATTGGCAGATTGCGTCTGGCCTGATCGTCTGCCACGACTGTCAAACTCTATTCTCTATGGTTTTCAAGGATCGTGAGCGATCGGGACAAAAGTGGAAAGCTTTCTATTATTCCGTCGTGCGATCCATTCATTAGCAAGCGAAGATTGCCGACAGCGTACGAAAATAGCCGAAAACGCGCCCGCTCGCGAGCCACGCAAATGGTCGTTCATTCTATTGCTCGATTTCAATAACTACAAGATGGCGAAATCTCAAAAAAATGTATGGACTAGCGCTGAGGACACAGTTCTCGTCGAAAAATGTCAAACGGCCGCGCAAATTTCAACAGCTGATGATCGCTAGGTTTGACAGCTCAGTTTTTTAGACGTAAAATTGCGCGGGAATACGTTTAGTGTAGCCACCAATCTAAGAAATATCTAGTTTTCGGTCAACCTATATTTTTAATAATAGCAACACTTTGTTAATTTTAAACCATTCAAAGGCAAGGATCAACGCGATTGAATCGTTGCGTATAATTGCAAATAGTGTTAAAACGTTGGCCACGACGGTTGTTGGATCGGGTTGGGTGTGCGCGTCTGCCAATGTAATTAAGCCTTTACAATTTTGCAAAAATAGTTGATAACCGTGGCTTTAGTATTGTTTCGGAGAGACGAACCGTTGCATATACATCCATCCAGTTGCTCTGTTTCGCTTTTATTACTGACATGGTCGAAAAAATCTTCTCACATGAATAGTTAGTTGAAAATACGGACGATTATTTAATGGCTTTGTAACTTAAAGATGGTTATTCTTTTTCTTTTAAAAATGAGCGTTAACTATTTTTGGACCGGTAGAACATTTCTACGGACGGGCGGTTGGGAAAAACTGATCTAAATAAAGCAAGGGACGTTATTTCTAGCATACTCCTGGCACAACTTTCTGAAAGTTGCTATACGCCCTTTACACCACAGTATATGCCTGCACAACGAGCGATGGAAGAAAAATCTATATATACGACGAACCATGAACGGTTTTTGTCGTCATCAATTGTTCAAAAAGGGAAATAATATATGTTGTTATTGAGAGAATCCATGATGTTTTACACAATAGATTATCAATTAAATTTGTGTGATGTAGGTATGTAAGGTTCAACCAAAGTTCGAATAAGAAACTTATGTAGTGATTTCTTTCAAATTGAAGATAACCAATTTAATATAAGTAATTAACTATTTCTTAATTGTTAATAATGACCGGATTATAGATATGAGAATATTATTATATAGGTAGATTGGTTTGTTTTAAAATTCGAATGTAATAAGCAGGAGAATAAAGTTTTCGTATAACACAGGACTGAGAGACAGCTCGTAATGATTTTGGGTTATGAATTATGATACATAAATAATATTAGCCAAATAGACAAATTAACCTAACACAAAAGTACATGAATTAGTAAAGCTTTTAGATTGTGATGGGTAATTAAGCATTCAAATTGTGATTAATGTTTTCGGCCATACATTAAATTCGACCTAGCTTTGTATGAAATGCACGAGCAGACAGTAGAATGTAGTTAGTAAACACATTGCCAATTCGACTATCAATCATATTACATTGACAGAGGGTTCAAGTTCAGATACGTGAAATTCAGACGAATAACAAAAATTCTATGTTATACATTTTTCTAATACTCAAAGTAATATTAACAATATAACCGCAAATACTAAACATCATAATACTTATGTGTGTAAGATATTCTCTTATTAAAAGAATATTGGCTGATATTTATAACAAATGTCGCTAACAAATTAAGAGCGTACATAAGTGAAACGGCAAATAATTTTCAACTGTATGTAGAACGAAATTACGGCCGCGTTGTCATTCGGAGAGCGATAGTCGAGGCGTCTGCACGTCGATTCGTTTTGTCATGGCGTCGGATGAAAATATTCTTAAATCGTGTAAAGATGACTAAAAAATTTTACGTATGTACTTAAAAAAAGAAAACATGTCAATGAATATACTATTATTATTACGAATATAATAATAAACATAACATAAAAAGGACGCATGTTGAACTTTTATGACAAATTATATTTCGTTCGGCTTCCGTCATTTGCACCCGCGACCCGCATTCCGCGCATCGCCTAGTCACGATCTTTTTAGACCATGCCTCAACTGAGGTATAGTATAGCCTTAATATTAAAATCATTCTAAATTCAAATATTAAACGACTCAGTCATTAGTGGAATACAGTAGAATTGCAGTTTCAATATAAATTCGCCGCTTTAAACCTTGATATAAATGTACAACTAAATTATTCGAAATTCGAATACATAATAAGAAAATTGGACACATGGGTACTAAGAATTTTATTAAAACGTTGAATTGACACGTTTTAGATTGTTTGCCATAAGAATATAATATGCAACAAAGCTTAAGACTTGAGTAGTTAGTGAATAATATATCATGTGCAACAGTTTTCTCAGTTATTTTCCGCGCAGGGGCGCACCTTGTGAAATCTCGGCTCCATAAAATACCCGGGTCGCGCGATCAGAAGTTACACCGGCCTGCTAATGTCTACAAAATGATTTCCCGCCAAGTTAATTGGGAACAGGAGCGAGCACGCGCGTGTGTGTGTATTGCGGAATATGTATGTAAGTTAATTGACCAACTTGCACGCCACTGCTATACCGGGTTAATCAACCGGATACCTAATATTTTCCACTACGTCAACTAATTATTATCAAAGTAGGTACAGTATGCTAAAGTTTCGTCAAAGATTATTTCAACAGACATAAATAATTCATATGTATACTGAAAAAAGTTTGGTTTATAAAGAGACTTAAAATAATGACCAAATTGAAAAACGGGGGAAAAGTGAAATATCAATATAAGAAAATTATTATGGTTGTTTTTCGTTATATTTATGGATACGGATAGCATGTTGCACTCTATGAGGATTGACTGGTATTCGTTCGCTGTACCATAAAAGCAGAGGAAACGACAATTATTGGCACTAAATAGATTCGTGGTAATTTAATGAAAAGGAAAAATATGACAAATTTCTACCCACTCGGAAGTTGAACAGTGACAGACTGGTTAATCTGCAAACCAGCCAACTGCACTTTAGACCAAAAATGAGATTTTGATGCCATTTTATTGATGTATGTTTTCTATCCTCACACAAAATTTCAAACTCCTAAACCTATAAATAAATGCGTTATCGTTATTCACACAAAACAGCCTACGTAACTGTGCAGGAAGGTGCAGGTTTTCGAATTGTTAAATTCCGCTCGATATTTAAATTTTTAATTTTTTTCTCCTTCCTGAACAATTTTCCCAAATGGAGTTAGCCGGTTTGCAGATTAAGCAGTCCTGTTATATTATATCTAAGCAGTAAATGCTATGCGAGTACCTGTTGGTATCAGTGCGTGCATATACGACGATACGCAGTAGGTATCTGCAGCATTAAGCGCATACCAAAACAACTATTTTTAAAAGTGTCAGCACTATTAATTAACAAGTACTTAGGTATAGTTGGGTATAGTAAGCACCTCCCTATTTGTAGTTTTTTCGTTACAAATGTACTGGGTGTATATAATGTCACGTCATAGTATGGATATATGGTTTTACAAATAAAATGATTTATAATACAAATGCAATTATGTGCACGTTTGAAATACACAATAGGAAGTCGTTGATTAGATTTTATAAGGCAAACAATAAATTGTTTACAGAACAAAAGTTGTGCACTTTTAAAAAGTAGAAACAAGAGTGGAGTGGAGTGGAGAGAGACGACAAGGCGTCGCCGGGGGAAATGTGTATTTACTGCGCCAACTTGGAAAATGTTTACTCGGCGAGTTCTCCTCTTTCTCGTTCAGGGATTGAAATTTGCACAAATGATTTTGTATTATTTGTATCGCTACACTGAAATTCTCTCCTGCAATCATTTTGCGCCGATGAATATTACACTTGGCATTCACTTGGGAGCAAACGGAAAGAAGCACTGATTTCACTCACATACACAAATATAAAATGATTTCACTGTACTTATACGATAGTGTACAAGTAAAAATACAGTGGAAAAGCGGTGATTCGATAATGGTACTAATCTGGTACAATTAATTATTTAAGGCGCAACAAAAAACACGATTGAATAGATACTAAATATTTTAAACTTTTTATTGAATACTCATTTGACAGTGTCTGATTATAAAATGTATTTTAACTGGCAAAGAGGATTTTCAATCGATTTGTTAGAATATTAAAAAGGGCTCTCGAAACAGTTCACACCAGTCATAAAATAATTAAATTACACAGGAATATTAAAAACATGCGCGTGTCTCATAGATTGCGCATAACATATTATACAAAGCGCATACAACAAAGGAGTCAATAACGTGACATATGCATTGATATTACAACGTTTTTCTTAGGTCGTATTCTAATTAGTCCGGTGGTTGTTGGTCCGGTACAAACCTTGCAATCGATTTTTAACTAACTTCCCGACTAGAGAGACATTTCAAACTTTTAGAATATATCAGAACACGATGCCAATGCATTTTTAAAATACTTTTAGCCATCTTTAAGTAGAATTGAATTCATTTTTAGTTAATTCTGTTTTGTATGAAAAGTTATTTCGATACCATTATTGTTTGCTAGGGGGTCCTAGCAACTAAATTATTAATAATATATACGTGCGTTATGTACTATGGAAATCAATATGTAATGACATTTCATTATTCAGTATTTCTATCAAGTACAGTTTTTTTTGATCGTGCTCAAGTTTATATGATTCAACAGAAAATTTAAAAACGTTGTATATAAAAAGTTCTTTTTATCTTGTAATTATTTTTATTAAGTACGATGGTAGTAGTTGTAATTTATTGTTTTTGTTTTATTTCTTATCGTTTGGGCCTCAAAATGAGTACCTAAAGCCGTCACTGGTAACCAGCTTCCACAGAACATGTTGTGTTAAGGCCACCGTGTATGGTGGTATACATACATGGTGGGATGGATACTTCTGCATACATATTTTAGATATACCCTAAACATACAAAACAAGTCAGAAGTCAAAATCTGCTCAGTGGCTGAAAAAAAGCACGAAAATCTTTACGCGACTGCTAGAGTTGAACGAGCATACTTTTGATATAATATAACACCATAATAATACTATTTACAGTGTGTAGCGAAATATGGTGCTTAACGCAGAACGAAGAAGAGAAATTACCGAGAGAAAAACTGCACCTGAGAATTATCAAGCATAAAAAAATACTGGTGCTTCACAGCAAATGTAGAGTTTCGTGATACGCCTGATTAAGACTGGTTGTGGTTTGGTGGGGAGGGGATCATTAACTTCAAAGTGCATGAGGTAAACAAGGCTAATACAAAATATTTAGTAGCAAAATGGTTGAAAACATTGTATCTAGTTTAGTAAGTTTATTTCATCAGATCTCAAGCAGTAAACAAAAGGTCTCTTCTTCCTACTCAACACATGTTGTTTTGTAATAGTCCCAGTGTCAATATCGGTTCATTGATATATCTAAATTATATTGCTGTTAATTAATCTTTCATGAGTTGGTAACAAGCAATAAAACCAATCAGTTGCCGACCTCTGGGCAGACAAACGCTGAATGGACGTTCAAATATAACTCTTCACACATCTTCAAGATCGCACTTGTAAAACCTACTCTGTCTCTCTCTCTGCTACCGTAAGCAGTGAACTTCTCAAATGCATAAAATATATTTTACGGATGTGAGCATATAATAAGTACATATGTGCTCGGAAATGTTACCAATCTAAAAATAAGCCGTGAGAGTTGGAACGATCGAAAGTCTAATTGAACCTTTCGTCGTAAACATTTTAAGCTTATGCACCAACTCCCCGGTGTCTCAAATCGTTACAATATTAATTAGTTATATATAACTGTATGTTTTCTTACTTTTATGTAAATCCAAACACACCACTTCCTGATTCAATATTTGTTTTCCTCTACAAATAATAAAACATTGTATTTATTTGAACCGGGTGAGAATACAATCAATCGATTATTTTATCTGCGCAATGTGACTAGGTTGACCACTAAAACTCATTTAACAATCTATTTACATATTGTGACGGATATCCGTTAGATACCTACATACCTATTTACTTTATCATGATTCATTTGGCATGATTATCTTATCAGTTAGTGTAAAACAATGCTCATTTGTAAACGATGAAATTGTTAATTTAGAATCGTAGTTTGCCATGTTTGAATTTTTCGATAAATGTTGGAACTATTTTTCATTATGTCACTTAATTTCAGCTCGTATCTCATGCCTCAATTCCACTTGCTCTTTTGTTTGTGCGACCACGACTAACGGCACAGTGGATAATACGTCCATCTTCAATGGACGCAGGCCACTTGCTCAATCAATTAGGTCCATACTCTGAGTCTAAACGCACATTGAAAAACATGTGAATTTTTGCCAGATCCGGGATTCGAACCGGGGGAGGATTAGAATGTTTAAAAATTACGACCGGCATTATATTATTTTATAATACAGTGAAAAAATGTTCTCAAGCATTTGATAACTCAGCTTTACTTCATTGTATTAAAGAAGCCGTACACCCTCCTGTCCATCCTAGAATTTTGTCGCGTAGGTATAATTACCAATAAACTATGACAAATTTAAAGCTCGAAATCACTATAGAATATTATTATAAAACTAAATAAAATCTAATAATTGAGTAACCATATAGGTACATAAAACTAGTACAATTGAAGATTGGTTTTTCCCCTGCTATCTTACAACTGCGTGATGCATGCTGTGTCAAAGTGTGACAAATCTTGTCGGTGTACAATATACCTATATTGCGTCTTGTGAGAATGTGCAGAGGATACTCACAACATGTTAAATGCATTAAAACTCGACAAGATTCGTAGTACTATATAAATTAATAAAGAATAAGAAAGATATAGTTAGTTATGCATGCTAAAAGAAAAAGGCGATAAGTAAGTCTAATGTCACTACCTTTTAGGAAATCCAAAAGAATAATTTCTGCAAAAAAATTGTAAGTATAGGAAATGTTTTTTGTAGAATTTACTAATTTACAGGCGTTATTACGAGTTATCCTTTTCTCATTTATGCATATATATTATGGATAATTTGGCATATTCCACTCAATTTTTTCAATTTGAAGACTAATCGCCCTTTTCCTTTTTCACACAGATTTATTCAGACCATAATTTTCATATCGGTCGACACCTTACTAAATTCATTTATATATTTAGTAAGAGTGGGTTAATTTTTTTATTATAAATATTGCAATAATGTAACAGTCGAAGTTTGTGGTTTAAAATAAATACATATTATGTATCTGAAAGGACAAAAATACAATGCAAATCACAGTTAAGTCGTGTACAGTGGCGTGTTGCAGCCTCAACCAAAGCTCAAGTAAATAAGTGCTGATATATCGCAGTTGATACACGATAAATATTCATGAGAAAGAAAACGTTAATGTACCATGCCAAGTCGCTACAACTAAATCTTGAGATTTACACCACACAGACGCGATATCGCGATCTTTTCTCACTTTTAAGGTATTAGGTACACACAGGCGAATTTTCTAAGACAGTTTAATGCTAACACAAAACGATATTCTCAATTATATATTCTTAATGGATGAATGCGACAATTGGCGAAGACTCCTAATTGAACAATTAATCAATGCTCTCCTTGATTCTTTTAAAATTACGATCATTCAACATAATAAATACTCAACTATCACATTAATGCAGATTAATTGGATTTATAAAACCGTATGTGTATTACGAATCGCCGCGATACTATCGACATCTATCTAGTATAATATTTGGTTATCACGAAGCATACATGTAATTTTTGACAAATATACGGAATTATTGAAGCAAAATCATGAAACTACTAATATACGTAGTTATCGGTGGGCAATAATTGAAGAAACTAAAAAGAAAGAAAAGAAAAAAGAAAATAATCTACTTAATTAAATCTGACTTTTACTGTTATAATAACATATTTTATTCAGTAAGAAAATGACAATGTTACAATGTAACAACATAGCTTAGCGTATCTGCCTAGCATCATCAGAGTGTAGGGGTATTATAATTATAAACAGATATTGTATTTATCACATATACATATTCAGTTACAATGTAATGCTCTTTTAATTAAGCTAATACTATACTGGGTAGGTATAGTCTATGGTTCAATAATTATGCATAACAATTCATTGCTAAACTGCTGTAATGTTCTGATAGCTAAATGGAGTTATTCAGTATGAGGATCCAACGGTTTGAAAAATCCGCTTATTCATGTCTGGCTATTTTGTACGTGAGGGACATCCGGAACATCACGTCAAAACGACAATTTACGGAATTTCACGAATCATTTCGGCTGTTTTATTTAGCGTCGCCTTGAGAAAAAAGGATACCGTCCCGTGATAAGGAAATCCACTTTTTGCGCCATTTTCGCTGAACAAGATAATATGCAAAGTGGATGAAAAATACAGACGAGGAAAATGCCTTGAGAATTAGTATGCTACCAACTAATGCAGTACCTAAAAACATTTTGTGACCGTATCTAAGGAAATAGAATTGTTTTGTTGTGATAAATTTTGTAGATTAACAAATAAAATTAAATTGAGGTATTCCATATCTAGGGCGTTTTTATACATATATATATATATATATAGGTATAGGCACATGATTATATATATATAGTACCTCTGTGAGACATGGAAATATACGATAAGTATAATAATATCAGACATACCTGGTTAGTATCTTTCAGGTCATATAGGCTGAGATTGTAGATCCGATTTCTGTAAAAAAAAAAAAGACAATATTTAGTACAAAAGTAGGTAAGTAACACAATTCTGAGTTAATATTTAAAAAAAAATATCTATACAATTAAATACAAATAGGTAGGCATGTGCATTATGTTTGAGAAACATACATATTCAATTCAACGGGAAACTCCGATTTAAATATAAAAAAGAATTCTTGACTTCAAAGTCAGAAATAAATGATTGGATGAAGACCTTATCATGAGTGTTGGTGTAATCTGTACATATATGTAATATAGTAATTATTCTAACGAAAAGCTAATAAAAGCAATTAACATACATATATTTGATGTTCGGGTAAAAAAACTACGAAAGTTGAAAATATAAACACATGAAAAAGAATATTTAAAAAAGGAACTCTTAAATGGTAAGTATTGATAAATGCATGCACAAGTATTATTACACCGCTCTAGTTCACGTGAGTGTACTAGTACACATGAGTAGTATGTAGCTGGCTTTATGCACTACATCAAATAGTTTACATTTATGATCATTAATATAATCCAATCTTTACAGAAAAAAAATGTAGGAACACAATAATAATATGTGGGTAGCGGTAATGTATAACAGCATAACAAAATATATGGAACAGAAATATTCATTAATCATTGCAATATCTCGCATATTGTAATAATGAATCTAATTGAAATCAAATCATCGCATCAAGAACAGTTGGCAAACAGGATATCGCGCTAAATCGCAGACAGCGTCTGCCGCGAGACCCACTTGGTAATATCCCGAGCTAAGAAGAATCCGAGACGATGATGCAGTGCTATTTGCCATTTGGCAGCTGATGTAACAAGTAAGAGCTCGACGGGGAAAGCGACGCCCGTGTCTGGTGCACGATATCGACGTCGCGGCGCGTCTTGGCGCGCTGACAAAACTTCTTGCGCCGGCTTTTCCGCACCGAGGCCTACGTTACTCAAAGTAATATCTAGTTAGGGTGGGCTATGCATACAGAATATAATGAGATATTTGTTGATTTTTTTTATTAATAAAAATAACTAACATAATATTATACAATACTTATTGCACATAATTAATTAGTATCGATTTTGATTGGTCTCTTAACATTGAAATATAATATTTGCTATTCAACGAATACTCAAAAGATTTAAGAGTGTGACAGTCGATATGTTTAATGTTAATATTGCAATATTTAGAACTAATTTTATATTGGTATATTCTGTGAGGCTGATAAATGTAATTGATTCATTTTTGAACATACAATCGTATTAGAATATTGTATTTAATTAGTTTTTATGTCTTTAAAAATAATTATTGTTTTCTATAAATTGTTAGTATAAACAAATAGTTGTATTTTTAGTTATACAGTATTGCGTATATTATAGTAAATTAGAGTATATTAGAGAATTGCGAATGAGAAACGAGATTTTGTACATACGTGATTTTTGTGCATCTTTTTCTACATTACATAGAAAATTTACAGTCCCCAATATAAAAGCAAAACTTTGTCAAATAATTAATGTCGTAGTAAAAAATACTGTCTGAAAATTTTATGTAATTATTAAATTGGGATTGGGCTAGGCACTGAAACATAATACGAATCACTAGTTAACGCTGATCATTTCGACAAAACTTGTTCATTTATTCGTTCTTGAAAACGTATGCATCGTATTTGTTTTAATAACTAATCTATATAATTAATTACATTAGGCAATCTCAGTATTTAAATAAATAATTTAGACAGTTGTTCAAGATTGTTGTGATCGTTGTATTTTATTGGCTTACGCAAATAAATTTGTCTCTATTTACTTCAGAGTACCAAATTATAATTTCAATTGTAGGTATTTATAACAATATATTTCGTTAACCATAGTTTGTCAGTAATCATTGAAACATGTAAAAATTTAATATTAATGTAGGTATGAAATTTAAATTAACTCGATAATGGTAAAAGATCTTGAAAAAAACTTCTTTTATAGAGATGAAGTGTAAATGTACGAAATTGAAGCAAAATAAAACAACACTGGTCAACTGATTAAGTTAGCTACAAATGTAAAGACTTCGCATTGCAGGTTAATTTGCAGGTAACTTCACAGTATTGCTATTACATTTATTTACCAATTTACAGTGCGTATAAAAAGATAATCAATCACGATGAGTAGATAACTAGCCAATACCACTCATGCATTATTATTTAGTTGTAAAATGTTTGTAAAACCGTTTATAACAGCATTCGAGTAAATAATCACAGTGAACATAAAAAAAATGGCAGCCATTTTGCGTTAGTACGAAAATAACAACTGGGATGATTCATGAGTTTGCAAAATAATTTTAAATGTTATAGAAATGACATATAAGACTACTTCTATTCATAGTCAATTTTTAAAAATCATAGACAGGTAATATTATGCAACTAGTGTCCAAGCTAATACATAATAAATATGTATATTAAATGTATTGTTTAAATACGCAATTAAAAAGATGATCATCCCTGTCTCCCGCGTGAAGATTCTGCTCAAGGAATGTATTTTTTGCCACAGACACAACAAAGAAACAAAATATCTCGACGGCTGGTCTCCACTGCAGCGATTAGTGAAGCTTTGCAACTCGTCAATCAGCGAGGATTGTTTGCAAGACGTGTCGCTACTTATTCGTGCATAGGTTACTTAAGCGGGGGCAATACTTAAGACATCTACTCTTTATATATCTAGAGGTAGTCATATTTGCTTGAATTATAGACGAAATATAGCCAAAGAGAATGAGCCAATGGTTTTTTTATGTTGCATGTATTAAATATTGCTACGGTAGTTTGCTCACGAGAAATAAAGCTCAATGTGTCAATTATTAAGGAGATTGTTCTCGATTGGTTACTGTTTTGGCGAAATCGTGTAATTCACAAACTTGATTAAACCAAACTGATTACCTTATTATTATTATACTTATATAAAAGTACTATTCTAAACTTATTTAAACATATAGTTTAAATATATACGACTACTTGGTGTAACTTTTTCCAATAGACTGCTAACAGTCACGGCTGTTTTCAGATTTGGTCAAAAAATGTTCATGCCAAAAATATTTTAGAATTCAGTTAAACAAACAAAAATGCATTTTTTAAATTTTATGAAAATTTCCAACATATTATATTATTCAGCATATTGATTTTTTGTGCAAATTATCCAAAAATTAAATGAATTTTTGGCAATGAAAAATATATTATTTTAATTATTGGGAAAGTAGCCGATTTGAATCAGTTCGTTTTAATCATGCGTGTAAGATACTTAAACATTTTTGAAAATGCAGCCAATATACGAGTGCAATTTGCTTAGAATATCGACGCTCAGAAATGCGGACAGTATAATTATTATATTATATATCCAAAACGATCAGGAGTGATGTTAGAATTATTATGAGTAAACTTTTGATTTATAACGAAGAAGAAAAGGAGTTGCATCTAAAAGGAGAGCCAATACATTATTTAAACACGCCTCTAGCACGCGTTGCCGCCATGACAGGTACGTCACTGAGAAGTCTTCTACACGGGACTACAGCGACTTCCTGTTATCACGGATTTCTTGTTGCTGGACAATAGAGTTTTTACGTTGTTTAATTGGTAATACTAAAAGTTTGCAATATTGTATTTTCTATATATTAAACTGGATATGGGCAAGCCACATTCGTGGAGCCACAAGTGAAGAAGAACATAGGAAATAATGGCGACGCACAGATGGCAGTGATGCAAATGAGGAGATGCCTTATCCAGCAGTGGACGAAATACAACTGAGAAGTTAGTTGTACCTACTTAATGACATAGCTGGCAACCAATTAATTCGTTAAAAAAGTACGGCATGAAGAAGCAATATCAAAGTGTATTTATTATTAAGTATTCAAGACATACAGTAGGTTTGAGACTGAGGTAATCTCGTTTGAAGAGGGTATATTAAATTTATAATAGACAATCTACACGTCTTAGGTGCCAGTGCTATTATCTTATATTTGAGAGTACGGGTAGATTTATAATGAAAAAAATTAAGCCTGTTATAGCTAATTATTTTCCGTGCGTTGTCACGGCACCGGCTCAAGCCGGGTGTCATATACTTACGATCTTTTGCTTGTAAATTTCCTTCATTTTTACTTGGAAAGGCACATTATAGTCAGGTCGTGACACGAAACTGTAAACGTCGATGGTAGTGATAGTTATGGCTCATAATTCGAATGCAATAGGTATTGTAAACTGTTATCAATAACTAGCACTACCATAGTAATTCGCAATCAAGTGCCTACGACCTTGGTCTTAGCGAAGACCAAGAGATTCACTAGGACAGTGAAAAAATGTGAGGTTCCACTCCACTTGTCCTAATTTTTTTCTAGGATATTTCAAATATGTACTTATGTTTAAAACGTGAAAAATTAGTTAGTAATTTAGGAATTCGCTCGGTTTAAAATTCGCTATGTGAGTGTATTATGAGAAAAATTTCCTTTGCATGAAAGTTCAGAAATACACCTCTTCAATTATGACGCGCAGGGGAAAAAATCGCAGACCTTTTCCGCCATGAATAATATTACCATGAATATAAAAATGCGGAGTATTAAATATTTTCATAGAAGAGACGCGGGCAAGGTGGCGACCGGGGAAGTCGCAAAAGTGGACACGCATTTGAGATTCAAACGTTTTATTCCGGCCACAAACTTTATTGTTGTGCATATTGCTTTGAAGCAAAGCCATTATTTTATTTAATGTAGAATGCAGTGTGTTTTCTCGGCATGGGGTGAACGCAGTAAATATAACAGGAAATTAATTTTATCTACTATATCATCTATTGCGAATTGTGAGTTAATACGGATTTACAGACGTTATAAAGTATAATTAAATTTTATTATTCAAATTATTTCACACTACTGAATAATACATTCGAAGATCTTCGAAGGAAATCCAGGGGGAAAAGGCCAGTGGGAAAGCCACGCACACGATGGGGTGATAACATTACAAAAGATGCCAACCAGCTGCTAAAAATCAGGAACTAGAAAAGACGTGCGGAGGACCGTTCCGGCTGGAGGACGGCGGTGGAGGAGGCCAGGGCTCGACTTGAGCTGTAGCACCATCGAAGAAGAAAAATAATACATTCACGAAATATTAATTAAATGGGATTCACATTGTTAATGCACATTAAAAAGAAGGCTTTTATTAATCAATGGATGTGTCATGTATAATAAATATTAGATATATTAATTAAAAAAGCTCACACATTATTAAATTTAATGAGTTGTGTAGAATTAAAAGTAACGCCATCGAGAGTTCACTATTTTGAGCTACATATTAATGAAAAATGTTAGTTTTAGTGATAAATTATTATATATATATAGATATATAATAATTTAAGATAGATATATAATAATAATATAGATATATTGTCCAATTATATAAATTAACATTTTAATCGTGAATTATTAAATATTGATTACTTACTCACACAACACAACACAACGCTTCTTATTCGTGGGACCGAAAAGTGAATTATTATTAATTAATAGGAAAATACAATATAATATGTATTATAATCTATTTATTTTAACACTACTTAAGGCCATAAGGCAAAATTTTTGTGTGTAGAGAAAAAGTAATGTAAGTTGTAGAAGTGAAACAATCAAAAACCCAGGATGGTCGGTGAGAATCATACATTATGCACCTACATAGTACATATATTGTGACCTCACCGGATCGATCCCGGAGTCCCCGGATGAAAGGCACTGGCCTTATGCACAAGGCTACGAAGACCGCGAATTATGAATATACAAGTAATATACGTGACCAACTTAATATTTATAACGAACAATCAGGACATGTTGGTATCATTCGACAAGATTTGATAGTAAAATACACAATTGACTGTTATGAATATTCTATTGTTGAAGACGTGAAATAAACCAATGTTTGAAGATCACACTCGTATACATTATTTTATATTCAACAACCAGTAGACCTAAAATGGGTGCCTCCACGATTTATTTTGAGGAAAAGATCTATCGAAAAAGGAATGATAACCTTTGAGTTGAAAATGAACTTCCCCACTAATAATAAATCGTTAAATTTAATCACCTCTTGATAGATACCATATACAGATACATTGTCAATTCCAAAATCGTGGTGTAAATCCAAATAGATAATAATATAATATACCCCATGTTTTATGCTTTCACGTTGAAAATAAACAAGTCTGTTTAACTAAGAGAATAGCGTCTTTCTAATTGCGGCTCTGTCGGCGGGGCTGCATCTTTATGTCGCAATTGTCCACCGGGAGCGATGTTATTTGTATGCGCAATATAGCATTGCATTTATGCCGTGGACTAAAGACCAGGCGGCAGTTGCAACGGGAAGCGGGGCGGAGCATAAAGGCGAATGCAAATTCAAATGCGAGCCACGGTGGAGAAATTATACTCAAAACGCGACGCCAACAAAAGCGACGTATTTCGCCATTTTTGTTGCAACTACTCCTCTTTGACGTTTGTAACAATAATAATGGTCCGGAATAGAAACTTTATTCTTACCGCGCTAAAAGGGTTTCACTGAATCAGAAAATAATGAACCATTGTAAAGTAGGTATCTTTAAGACGTGTTCACATAGAGAAAAGTTGACAACCTCATAATATATTTAATTTATTATAATAATCTTAATTTATTATACCATAAATTATTAATGACCATGTGTGCTTAGTATCTACGTCCAGAGAGAAATTAAATGGCAACATCATCATTATAATTCATATTTTACGAGATTTAATTAACTGTAGGTCGAACCAACTTGCCGTTTTTATGACGTTGTCAACTTGTGTGTGTACAATAATTTATAAAATAGTCATATTAAGAAGTTTTTCTTTATGCGCTAATGTAATACAGTGTAATTGGATTTGCAGGAGAGAATGTGTTTTATAACGAGAGCTAGCAGGAGGATGAAACAGGCAAGGATCGGGCGTAAGGAAATCCCGTCGAATTGCAAATCTACTGAGCTTCCTGGCTTTAGGCTTCCACGTAAATATAGCATGTGCTTGAACCGAATCCGGCGTGCGCATTCTAGATGTGGTTATGCTTTATAGTTTATATTATGCATTAGCGGATGGTATTTTGCGAGTGTGACGAGATTCAGACTACGAAGCACTCATGGAACCTGGAGGAAATTTAGCTATACACCAGATCAAACCGGAGAGTGAATAGGCACATTACCAGTTACACTGTGACTGGTTTTGTGATTTTGTTTGCTTACGTATTTTTTTAACAATGTTTTTATCGTGATAGTACTATATAAATATAAAATGGATTTAGGTAACAGTTTTTTGCATTCTAATTTCCCTATTCTCTAAAAATAAATTACTAATTAGGTAGGTATGTCCAACATCGCATTGTTTCTAATAACTGAAAACAGTCGGGTTAAGAATTTTACTGCCAAAAAGGCATGTAATAATAAACTTCTGAATTCAATCAAATGACTTCTCATTAAATACAAATTATATTCAACATATCTAAATAGGTCTGTAATAACATCAGAATTTCATTACAACCTTCTTCTACATTATTATGTGGGATATTTAAAAAATCTGAGTTCAATAATTCATTTTAATTTACATATCTCACAGAATGCATTATAAATACGTAGGTATTTCAGGTTATATAATTTGTTTGTCAATAATTACCCAACTACTGAAATATACAAAATAGGAAAAACAGGTGAAAAAATTATCGACTTATTTCAGAAAACTAATTCACAAGAGGGTCGCGCTATGTTAAAAATAAATGAAAATGCTTGGAAAATGCCTTCTAAAAGCTAAATCACGACCTATTTTTTCTTGCTGGAAATTCAGGTTTATCCCGAGGAGTCAACGCACGATTTTGTTGTACTTAGGTGTTATTAGGTCGATGCTTGTCATAGGTATATAAAAAAAAACCATACCTACGAACGAGCGTAAACACCATTACGATAAAACAGTCATTAAAAAGATTACGTTTTTTTTATATTATAGTATAACTGCTAATATGATAGATAATATATATGAATAATAAATATGAACACCATCCATTCTTGGAATTCATATTTAAATTATAATTTATATAAGTTTTATACTATTCGGCCCGACCTTGCCATTGCTATCACTTTATCAGGCACTATTTAATAGAATTATACACATTCACACACGGTCAATATAAAATGAATACAAATTATAAGTTTCTTACTGCTTAACATAAAATAACGTAATAAGACATTACTCGTAAGTAAATAATCTGAAGTGTTTAGTTCAATCTATGATTACAATATGAAGTCAACGATTTAGTATGATATTCGTAATGTTAATGGTATACTTGTGTCGCTGAGTTTCAAAGGACGATATAACACTTTTTCATTATGTTGAGAAAATCAATAAAAACTTTTTGAACTAAAAAGGTTTTTGAATGTTTCAGTAGTGTTATAGCGGGATTTGATAGACACATTGATTTTGTTTCATAAATGACAGTTAATCGTAGTGGCTTTTGAACGAGGCGATAAAATTTTCATGTAGAGATTTTAATAACGAATCCAACGATATATATATATATATATCTTAATTATTTCAAAAAAGTGTTATAGCGGGTTTTGAAATATAGCGACACACTTTAAAAAATGTGTATGAAAAAATAACATACCTAGCACCAATAAGTATTGAGTAGTTAGCCTTGTCCAATAATCTAAAGAAGTTTTTGACGCTCGAGTTACTGGGAAATTGGTCCGACTGATCGTCTCCTGAAAAAGAAAAAAATAACATATGAAAAACCTTTATATTAAAACAGATACATACCTACAACTAAGTAAGTGCCAATTGAAATTTGTATCACATTCGACGATTTTTTTTATTTTAGAGAATTCATTTAAAGTCTATCACAATAATTCAGTAGTTAAGTTTTAATTAACATTCAGTTGAACGGAATTGGCGCTAACTGTGGTGATTTTCTCACAGTAAAATTAAATTAAACCGGAACGTGTGATTTTCCTATTCTTTCATATTATTATATTGAAAATCACAGTTATTGTGGTACAATAGCATTTGAAATAGATTACCACAATATACGATTAACGCTAATAATGTCTTAAAACACCGGTATTTACCATATAGATGAAAAAAACAGAAATATTATTATTAGTTCTTTTATCCCAATTATCAAAACAATGCACTTTTGTTACTTAGTATTTTCGAAAGGAATCCAAGAAGTAAAAAAAGTGTATTAACAAACGCTAATGAAAGTCATAAATCATCAATAATTCACATAGTATTATTATACCAATTATAGTATTACACTAATGATACGTTTTAATTATTATAAACAGATTCTCTATCTTTCACAAAATATGTTTAGGGGAAGGTTGCGATCATTGGACCAGTGCTTTCATTGGACCACGTAGGTATATCAGAAATAAAAGACGTTAGAAACCATCAGTGACCTCACAAAGCAAGCTTTCCATGCCTCTTCCGCGCCTCTCTTCTTTCAGTCTCGTCTTGGATGTGGTAAATGAGTCACGTTCGTTGGTGTATTCATCGTGCATAAAATATAACAATCAAGTAAAACTAAAACGAATGTAAGTATGATTCTATTAACTATATTTGGTTGTACTTACATCAATTATGTTAGGTAATTTATTACTTTTTGCAACTATGTTAATAGTTGTTACGCTAATACTTTGGTTTTTTTGTGAAACTTGTTTTTGTGACAGCACCCGTAGTTGCTATCATTGGACCATGGGTAACCTCTACCATTGGACCGGTCCAATCATGGGAACGATTTTATAACATTTTTCACATTATATTCTTTTTGCATTCCATAATGGCGAAGAGAGGTAATACTATACCTGGAATGAGCCCAGCATGTCATTGGCATTACAGGCATTAAGGAAAAAAGAAGTAGGTTTGAACAAGGCAAGTCGAATGTTTGGAGTTCCAAACGAAGACTAGATGGAAGCAATCTAAAAGTCAAAGAAGAAATTCAGATAGTTGGTTCCGAAGGTGACCTACCATTAGAATTATTAGAGACAGAGCTTTGCGAATACATTCTCGAGCTTGAAAGTTGTTTGTATGGTATCACTCCAGTAGATGTCAGGCGATTGGCATTTCAATTTGCTGAGCAAATTAATATAAATAGATTTAATAAAGAAAAGCGAATTGCAGGAAAGAAATGGTATTACGGGTTTATGAAGCTACGTCCATACTTGAGCCTACGACAACCGAGAGCTACTTCACTCAACAGAGCTACCAGATTTAATCAAGCTACAATTAAAGATTTTTTTGATAAACTTCAGACATCTATGGATATGCATGACATTAACGATGCTCGGCGTGTATTCAACTGAACGGTCACACAAGCCACACCAAAAACTAGGATGCAATAGATATGCGAAGAGATATGGTGTAGTAATACTTTCACTTCCAGCATATACATTCCACAAACTGATGTGTCATTTTATAAGCCGCTGAGTAGTTATTACATAGATGAAACCGAAAAATGCTCTATATCTATGCTCTTTGGAAAAGCCTATTCCAGGGCTGCTTCTGTCGGTACGGCTGCAAATGGCTTTCTGAAGACAGGCATTTATCCTCTGCATAAAGATGTATTTTCTGACTATGAATTTGTGATAGCCCATGAAGAATCGGAGAATGCTTTTGTTTCATTTTTATAAAATATTATTATAAAGCACCTTGATTGGACCACTTGTGTAAATTATTATTATTTTTTCAAAGTCCAATGATGGAAACTTAGTGGTCCAATCAAGGAGCATGTGGTCCAAAGACGGCAACAAACAAAAATTTGGTTTTCCTGTTAAATCTCGAAAATGGTTAATTTTATTGGACTGATCCTAAGTGTATACATAATAAAGTAAATAATACATTGAAATGAACAATTTGTTTTATTTTATCAATAATATTTGATGAGTTACACCATCACAAAGTTAAGTGGTCCAATCATAGCAACCTTACCCTAATTATTTTTCTTAAATACGTAGGTAAAATTTAGATAATGCAAGTACAAGTGACGTGCGCGGTCTATATGTGCCGTAAACACGGAGCATCCTAGAAAGATTGGATAAAGGGGAATATTATATTCCCACAATATTATACTGTTATCACTAAGTGCTGACCACATTGAAAAAGATGAAAGTCACATCGGAAACTAGAATGACACTATATTTTGTTTTGTTGATGACTTTACAGTTTCTGGTATGAGGCTTTGCAGAACTGTTTGTTTTAGAAACCTACCATCGAAACGTGTCGAGTTAATAGACTTAAAAAATGTTTTCTATATTAGATGCATATTATTTTATACCTATACTTATTACTGTATTTAAATACATTTACAATTGACAGAATGGATTACGCACGTACGTATTTTAAATGACAAACTATTGAAATTGGATATATATTAAAAACTACACTGAGAATGACGGGAATTTTGTTGTTGTTGGTAATTTTACAGTTTCTAGTAAGGTGTTTTACAGAGCTGTTGGTGTTTATGAAACTACCATCAAAACGTGTGGAGTATATCGCTCTAAGAACGGGTTTACGTTCTGGTATAAATGCACATATTATATTATAATACACGTATAAACATTTTCCACAATTATATGTATAATATACAAATATTGTAATGCATCTAAATGTCATACTACTACATAGGTACTGAAAATGTTTAGCCGTGTCCAAATATAATTTAAGTAGTAAAAATACAAATACGATGACAAGCGACGAGACGAATCGACTAATCTTAGAGTATTCTAATTATTGTATGTAAATGGAGTTATATCGGTTTGTAATCATTGTGTATGGGAGAGAATCATTGCGACGAGAGTGAGCTGATCTACGAGTGAAGTGGGCTAAGAAAGTGAGGCAGGCGCCAACTAGCCAGACAAAAAGAGAAATTTCGGATTCACTATCTCAAAATTAAGTATCTTGTTGCCAATTAAAAATATAATGGACATAATGCTTTATTAGCGATGAATTGAATGTAGTTTATATTGGACAAAAACATGATGACGGATCAGATTAATTCATCATAATTAGAACGTACTTAAAAATTAAAAAAATTGAAGTTGAATTAGTCAAATAATATGTGGATATTATTTACTTAAATAAAGTTAAAACATATTATGTACTTAAGTACGAGTATTAGTATGAGTCGTATTTACAACAATGGTATTAAAAGCATTGCTTTAATAAAGGTATAATAAATTATATGTACATATATCAGGGATAGCGAACCTATGGCACGCGTGCCACCAGTGGCACGCGAGATGATTTTGCATGGCACGCGTATGTTTCATTTTGACGAGGAAAAAAATATTACTATTTTATATATATTTAAAAAATGTTTTTGTATAAAAAAGTTTTAATAAATAAATATAAACTTCAGTACTTATCTACCCACTTATATATATATGTAATATTAAAAAATAATTACGACATAGCCATGGATATTTGCTTCGGTTTTTCATATTATGTTTATGTACCAATCGATGCGCAAACGGAAACGACGAAATTCATGCTTAAATAATGACGAATCGCATTGTATAAAAAATTGCAGGGAAATCATTTTAAAGAATAATCATTATGTTTAATGTGATATACGATACACGATATGTGAATACGATTGCATAGGTCGGTCCTTGGGATCGGGGAATTAAACATAAAAATATACAATCAACAAACCTTATGAAATTATTTATCGGCAGTCATTCATATATAATAACTGCTTGTTATTTTACCTCAAACATAATCTCTAAAAATGGAAAACCGCTCAGTGATGGAGAATATAATATGAAAGAAGAGTGGTTTAAATGCTTCCACGATCTCTTTGAGTAATTTGAAAACAAGGAAAAATATATTTTCAAAGAATAAAAGATATGCCTTCGTCTAGAAATACGGTGAAAGATAGAATATCAATAACTCAATAATTGTAATTTTTTACCTTTTTAATAGAATTCTTAACTATTTTTTTAGAAAAATTTTCGCCATAAAAAACTGCTTGGCACGTCGGACAGTTAAATATTATTTAGGAAATTTTGGCACGCGTACGGAAAAAGATTCGCCATCCCTGACATATATATAGTAAATAATCATATACAAATAATCTTCTATCGTCTCATACCTACATAATAATTTATTATAGTAAGCATAAAAATAATAGTGAATAATATGCTACAATTTGGCTACACATACTTCTACACTATTGAAATAGCTTTATTATTGAATCTATGCTCCAATAATTCATTTTAGACCAACGAAAGCGGAATTAATGAATTCGGTATTCACTCTCTCAATAAACATGATTAATGGTAGTGTAAAAATTAAATCAAAGTAACACTTAGCAACTTTCATTTTCTTTTATTAACTACGTTATTAATATTCATAACAATCATAACGTGAGAGATTTTTGAGCAAAACTTTTGATAGAGATCTCTTTGGACTATTAACACGAATAAGTTTTCATATTACAATAGAAATTTGATTAATAACAACTGGGCATTTAGCAAGATGCAAGTACTACAAAAAACACATGATTTCATTCATTTAAAATTTGTATAACCTACTACGATTGTCGAGCGGTAACGTGTCAGCTTACAGTGTCGAAAGTTCCGGGTCTTTCAAATTTACAATGCGTGTTTGGAGTTAAAGTATGGACCTAATAGGATGAGTCTGGTTGAGCAAGTGACCAACGTCTAATTATTCTACTAAGAAAAAACAAAAATCTGCTTATTACAAACTCTACTCTGCAGGCCCATTTATGATCCTCGTAGGATCGAACATGGTAATGTAAATTGTAATATAAATTAGAAACATTAAAAATAAGCTTAGGTACATAACCTACAAATTAAAAACTAATCTGGTAGAACTGCATTATAATGGTATACAAATAAATTAGTTAAACTGGGATCATAATCATCACCCAGATCGATCCACTGCTGGATGAAGGTCTCCATATAGCTTATATTATTTTATCGGTCCCTAGCTTTCCGTTGCCACATAATCCGCCGAACTTAGTGTGTCCGACGATTCGACGGATCTTAGGGCATCCCTGCGGTCGTTTAGTGCCCTTTGGGTTATCAACCCACTATCACATCGCGAATTCTAATCTGTTTTTTTTTACCAATTTGTCTATTTTGTGATCTTTCCACGATATACCCAACATGCAAAGCATGCATTAGCTGTTATGTTTATATTAAAAGTAGGTGACTTATAAACAATACTGTGTAATACTATAAATCAATATTAATTATTTTTTTCAAGAATATTCAGTGGTAGGTAATTAATTGTGTTCAAAGCAATTAAGTAAGTATGGTATTATATGTCAAGAAACTGCATTTTTTAAATTCAACAGCAGTAGGTACCTAGTTTAATAAATTACCTCCAACGGGAGTATATGGGCATCACCCAACACATTGACTCTTCAGTCCATGCCCAACATATAATTTCGCCAGATAGGGATCGAACCCGTACCCCACAATCAGCAACGGTTACTCTAGCTGGATCACTACTCCATCATACCGTGTCAATTAGAGAATAAGTAAGGTTAGCGGATAACAAATTTTAAACACCGTAAAACAATGAAAAATACAGAATGAATATTAAATTGTGTTGACAAATCCTCGAGTATGCCCTTATTTAGTCACTAGAACTCTTCGCAATTAAAAAAGAATACAAGAATTGACACATATTATTATTTTGTACATTTCAGTTTTCTCGTAAAAGTAAAATATAAAGTCGCTTCAGCAGTCGGCGGAGCGGTCATATTCGAGAATCGCGACCTATTGCGTCTCAGTAATTTCGAAGTCGAAGTCGAGCATTCCACCTCGATTGTATTCGCATCCCGCGGGAAAACTTTTCGTATTAAATCGCATTCAGCCGCAAGTATTTTAATTTGTTGGGGCGTCGACGTCGCGCCGCGAACTTTTTACGAGCGCTCTGCTTCTGCTGCAGCGGGAAAGCTTTCTGATGCAAATCCCGGAAAGTTGTGTGGTGCGGCTCGCGCCATTTTGTGCATCGCGGCCTGCTTGTCATATTTACATTATGCGCGATTTATTTCTCGTACGACTCGGCGAAGTCATTCATTATGGACGTTTTGACTCTGAAAGTTTTCCACGAGAAATATGAATTACCGTGTCAAAGAGATTGCAGGCCGAGTCCGTGATAAACAATTAGTAAAAATCACGTACAATCTAAGTTTTTTTTTTGAAGAATATGAAAAAAAATTATCTGCACTTATGTGTGTCGTTGTAACCAGTATTTTGATGTCAACCCGTCAATACGTTGAACCTATTCCAGTTTGGGTTCAATATATACAACAAAAAGCCATAATTCAGAATTCAAAAGCGTATGAATATGATATCCATATTAAGAATTCACGTCGCATATGTTTTTCAACCTTTGAATCAATAAATTTGCACGTTTCACCTCTAAGAAGAGCATATTTATATTGAAATGTATACATATATGATTAATGGTTGTTGTTGGCCATTCGCCTAGCAGCCCTAATACATTGGATCCAACACAGGCTGATAAAAAGAACGTGCATTAATGCCATTTTGAGTATTACAGTTTTTTTCTTGGCTGTTTTTATATCATGAACTATAATAATAAACTTACAGAATCTTTCTAGACATCTGCGATATTCCTCTCCTCTAGCAATGTTGTTTAACAATTTTACTTAATCAATCATCTTGACGTACATGGAAATTTAGTGAGTATTAATATTAGGACCAGATTCTATAAGATTTTAGAGTTAAATTTAATCAAAAATATTTGATATGCTAGTAGTATACGGTGAACACAAGTAGACGGATACAGCATACTGAGTATCGTTCAGCGGCAGTACGAATCGATAACTTTGTGATAAGTACATAAAAAAGAGTAGCTTGGGATAGATTAAAGTGGGTGAATAAGTGAACCGTATCACCACAAAACGCACGTAATTGTTAAAACGCCAACCGCGTGCGTGTCTCATCTTGCTCACGTTGAATTATTGCTATTGGGAACACTTGCATTATTATAAAACATGCTTTCATGATAGGTAGGTACTAGTATTCTAACAACCTTGTACGTTTTACGTGACTGGTCATTGCTTCATTGTCACAGAGTGATGCGGACACCAAAAAATATTTTATTCAAAATTCTATTTTATTACATGCGTAACAGGAGCATAGATTTTCTGATAAAGTTGACAAAATGACGAATAAAACAGATTTTAAATACACATTGAAAATATAGCGTGATGTACTTACCGTTCATAAAAAAAATATCCAATAGAAAAAAATAGAAAGATAAAAGTTTAAAGTAAACAATAAGCAAAATTTTATCGACGTAAATATTTCATTATGTGTAAAAAAAATGTGATTAATAATTATTATGCAGACTCCATGGTCAACAGAAACAGGTAATAGTTACATGTATTAAAGTAACATAATATATAAGTTTAATTGGTAGGAAATAATTAAAAAGATTAGGTCGCCACAACTTTTAATTGTGTTATGATAACTCTTTAAAAGTTATAGGTAGTACAGTAGGGTTCACACATTGTGTGAGGTAGAAAAGTTTAGGTGGAAGAAACGTAGATAGATAAAGTAGCGAAGGAAGATAAAACTAGCGCATAATATCAGTTGGTTAATTTTTACTTGTGTTTGACCCAAATGACAAAAGTACAAACAATGTTTTAGTGCTGCCAGCTAAAAGGATACAAAGCTAAAATTTCCCGACAAAGTTCACGGGCGGCGGTTTGAAACTTTTAAAACTACATTAAAACATTGAGTGAAAAGGCATGCTCTGTTCCCCACCAAAATGAGCAAAAAACTTCACGTCATCGATTTTTTAAACGCTTAGAGTTCTTCGCACGCCTCGGCATGGTTTTCGATTAAAACGAGTGTCGAAAATAATGTTTACACGTCGCTTTTGTTATTTGAGTGACACTGTCGTGTGTTTACACAATGCCTTGATAGGGGCAAGCTGTCAATAGGCCGGGGGAGAGGGGCAGACGATGATGATGCGGGCTAAATTAATGAATGTTGCCCCAAAACAAGGCGTTTACTTAAAAGTTTGCCCTCACTGGGGCAGTTTTGCACCGGCAGAGCTTTTCAAAACGGATCTATAAACTTTATTTCTTTTAATAGAATCGAAAATACAATGTTCTATTATGTCACTGTCAATAAAATAATTTGATTGGCAATTACAACAAAAATATAGTAAGAAAACCGTCGCAATATAATAAAAATATTTAAATATCATTTTAATATTCGGTGTGACAATAATAATTTAAAAGAATCTCCAATATTTTGCTGAAAGAGCACAATTCATTCTTGCAGTAATCCCTAATCAATAATTTCCTATATATCAGTCTATAAAGAAACAGAAGAATATGGGGGTAGCTACAAGTAAGTAGGTACTTACAGTTACAACTACAGTGGAAGGATCTAGGGAACAGTGGGTCGACGTCGGCCTATTATGAATTATGGTATCACCCAAAGTCAAAATGTATTCGATCTCTTCTTCTCAGTCGTTTCCTCATGGTTGGGGATTGTGTCCACCCTGGAATGCAGTAATTTTGCGCGCGACCAAGACTTTCATTCTTGCAGGTCAAAGTGAAGACTACCTACAGTAAGCTCCTTCACTCGGTCGCTCCAGTGCGCCGAAGCTCTTCCTCTGTCTCGCCTTCCCTGGAGGCTACACAAAATCACCAGCATCTCCAGAGTATCTAGTCCGCGCTGAATAATATTCACAAAAAAAAACAGCAGAACGCATGTCAGACACATTGTCGAGAGTCGTTTCTTTATCTGGAGTCTCCTGATGATTGACTTTATTCGTCCTGTGCCCTGTCCAAAAAATATGAAGCATTCGGCGTCAACACCACATTTCAAGGGTACCAATTGCCTTCCGCTCCATTGCCCTCGTAGTCAATGAAAACACTAATGTTTGCACAATCTTAAATTTCATGACAATTTAAATTCCTCGATCCGTCGATATCATCGCATTTTTCTTAATATGTTGTGTGCGCCTTCTTAAATGGTCGATCAATTATAATAATATACAAACTCATCTACTGTTTCTAGATCTCGGAGAATACTTGTTGCGGATGGAAGGTTAGCCCGATCGATAACCTAGGTCTTATTCATATTAATAATATACCGTATTCACGACTCTCTTCCTCTACCCGGAGTAGCAGCTCTGAGTTCCCTTTCATCAGCAGCGATTGATATACATTATAATATAAACGGTCTAAAAAAAGTGTTTGGAAAATAAGCTGTTCTCGAACTACTAGCTAGCTTACCAGATAACCAGTGCATGTGTTATATATTACCTACTTCTCGATTAAAATAATAGAAAGAATCGACCACTATAATGAGATTTACGCGGTGTTTGTACTGCTGTTTCCGGATTAGAAACAGCCATCAAAACGTCACAATTCAAGTTGTCGTAAGGACAAAAAAATAAATCCATCCGGGAAAGTCCCTATATGGCTAAAACCATTTCGAGCCAATGATAGTAACTTTTATATAAAAACGATAGATGGTGTAATTTCCCCATTTATTATCTCTGGTAGAGAGTTCACCAAAGTCCGGCCGTGATCGGGAACGGGGGAAAGTTCAATCAATCAATCACTTTACTTCGCTTCAGTTGACTTCAGTCTACTTCTATTTCTACGCTGGTGGCGCCGCAAAAAACAAAATGCCTCTCTATGTTTTCACACAGAAGATTTACTATACATACATTATTATAGATTGCTTAAGAGGTACCTACCTACTTAATTATATTTTTCAAACAACAATGAAACTGAGCACACTTGGTTGCCCACTTTATATAATCCAAATTAAATACACGCCTGGATTTTAATAATAATCGTTTTACTATTGTGTTTCGTAATAACTAGGCTTAGAATTCTTAGGTAAGTATTTAAATATTTTTTTTGAGCGGCCCCACAACAAAATATCAAAAATACCTACCTATCTGTTTCAGACAATTTTGAAACATTTAAGCCCTATTTGTTAGCACCTATTTTTAAATATTTTTGGATAATTACATGTTTTTACATATTCTAGGTTTAAGCACATATTTTCACATAAATACAATTTTCAATTTCAATCACTACCCCCTCAACCCGTGATAAACTAGGAGGGGAACTTGGCTTAGTGCAGTAAATTACTACAGGTAGGTACTGCGAATTTGGAAAAAAATTACAAGAAATTATGGAGACGCTTGATGTGGAATATTCCAGCTCTATTTCAATAGCAAAAGAAATAATGGGAAACCGTACCATAAAAAATGATTTGGCATTCATCATTTCAAATTATGGTCATCTGGTAAACACATTTGAAATGTTAGAATCATCTACAAAGTACCAAGTGGAGCAAATTAATATTTTAAACAATATTGCTACTAAAATAAGAAATTTTCCTGGACCAATTGGAATAAAAATATGTACAAATTAAATAGTGTTTTAAATAAAAAATACTGAACTTCAAACGCTGCAGAATACAATAGCTATATAATGTTTGAGGCTTTCACGGTTGTTTTTTATCGTAGTATATTCTTGGGTTTTCACCGTGTCTCCTTCTTCCTTCTTGACTCGACGGACGATCGGATTCCTTTTGACATTCTTAGAGCAACGTTTACATTCACACACCTACACTACATTTCATCATAAAACATATCTCTTGATAATGGCCTCTGCAACGAGCCCGAAACGTCGAGTAAAGAAGGAAGAAGGAGACACGGTGAAAACCCAAGAATATACTACGATAATATAATAGCTGTTTTGGAAAATCCAACAGATACCTCAGATGTTTCAATTTTTTCTATTTCAGAAATAGTTTCATTTACATACGCAAAAATAACATCTGTAGAAGTGGAAAGAAGTTTTTCCATGTATAAAAGATCAAATCGTCAAAGATTCACTTTCGAAAATTTGAAGCATTATTTTATTATTTATTTTAATAAAGAGTTTTCTGTTTGTGAATAAATAATAAATTAACCTGTTGAAATACATATGATTTATTGTAATACTTACTTAAATTATTAGCACCTATTTTTGTTTTTTAGCACATAATTATGAAATTTTAATAACATATTATTGTCCAATTATATCTAGACATTTTAGGTACCTATTATTATTTTTTTAGCACCTACAAATCTTAAGCCTAGTAATAAGTATTGAAATATTACATTGAAAATCGAACATATAAAAAGCACATTGTATTTTCCCAACCTAAATACACAATAATATGTATTTCACATTTCCTTTCATGATGCGGTTCAACTATTAAACCTATTTAACTAATCTGATGTTTTTGCTTATTCTTGTATGGCTTCTAATAAGTGAAATTATTGAAATTACTATAATCGACTAGGTATCAGTTTATGTTTGTAAAAAATCAATTTGACTGAAGTTTAGAAATTTTCATGGATTGGTGAATTTTAACATTTTAAATACCGCAAGAAAAAAAACTTAACAAATGATTCAAATATACATTATAAGTTTTACGGTCGATACTCATTTTATGTTATTAAATTTCATAAAGAAATACGAAATAAATATTGTAGATAATAAATGTAATAAATGTAGTAGAACTTATATTAAAATAGTAGTTGACTCACCATGTTTGATAAATCGGTTAGGACTTGGATCTGGGTTCCAAGCTCCCGCATGGTGTGCGAAGAAAATCAGAGCTGCCAATAGGGAGAGGGCTGATGCGTAAGCAGAGGCGGTGATTGCTGGGGACGCCATCTTTAGCCTTTCAACTCGTCGCCACCGTCAACATCTTCTACTCACGAGATCATCTTCACGTTCTGTGCGCTTCGAAAGCATCTTCCTGCAAACAAGTAGAAAAATATCGTTAATCATTTTATTCAGAAGCCCGTCGCTTGATAGATTGAAGGGTGACTAATAATTTAAACTTATTTGAACAATTCCTGTAGGCTGTCATTTTTATTTTGGTCCACAATAGGTACAGGTCAGATCAAATCAGGTCAAAAATACAATACAAAAGACAGTCATCCAAATATGAGTGGTTAGTTTTGGAGCAACTTAATTTAAGAGGCAAAAAAAAAAAACAGTCCCACTAGATTACTAATCGGGCCACCGGACAATAATAGTACCCTAGATTGGTTTTATAAGATGAATTAAATGAAGAATTCGTAAGTGAAATGCAACAATTTATTGTTGTATCATTAGTTTTACTTATAACGTCTAATATTGTATTTGTAGAGCGATATAACTCTGAAACGACGATTACATTTTTGTCAGCACAATATATTTAAAAAAAAATCTTGTTTATTTTTTAATAAATGAATTTGCGGTGATTTTTTTAATGATTTTAAGTCATTGAACCTTCCTTAAGCCATAAGAAACTTCGTAAAAACTGCTAACTGTAATTCTGACTAGATCTATATGTTATAGTATGCTACGATGATATAGTTAACGCTTTTTTGGATATAATTATTTATTTACACAACAATTTATTCTTGGTTGCTACTCCAGTGTTACGTTTTTTTTTGTAAAAATCTCTCTTGTAGACTACTTGAGACTTGACAGAAAAAATGTTAGCTTAACGGACTGTGTCAGAGAGATGCGACAAAAACTACATCGAATCATTGGCGATACAGGTTTACCAAAATAACGGGAAATATCTTAAGATGCTAATCAAAAATCAAGACGACAAAAACATATGCATGCACAGTATAGAAACAAAAAAATTACTACTTCGAAGAATATTCAATGGCAAACAGACACAACAAGCAGACGACATGAACCGTTATCGTGGTTTACCTGTCGTATTTGCATATTTAATATAGAAACACATAAGGAAAACGATTCTACTTGAGGTTTATAATATTATGAATAAATTGAAGCCTAAAATTGAATAGCCTTCTCAATTGAAGATAAACAAATACAAAAATTAAATATGTAAAAAACAAATGGTCTACGACCTACGTCGAAATAATGAAGAATATAGGCAGGTACTTATGTAAGTAGGTACGTCTTGTTGTTGGGTTAAGTTTCATTTTTTTAATTGAATAATTTGAATTTAGAATAAAAAATGTACAGTGATGAAGTTGTTCCTTCAGATTGATGGACATCTGGCCGATGCCCGACAATTGAAACGTTGTAAGAGATTGATTTTTAAGTTGACGTTTTACATACTTACACGGTGTATGTCTAGTTTTGGTCATATTACCGTTAGGAATATGCCGCGAATGTGTTTTTAGAAGTTCAATAACGTGTAAAGGAAAGTGGACATGGACGTCGTAAATTAATAATATACATTTATTAAAACTGCGCATGCCGTGTGTTATTATGTAAAATTATTTACCTTTAGCATTCCTCAACAGTTATGTAAACATATTGCTAACATATTATAATATTTGGAAAAAAATATCTATCAGTGGAATTCAAGATTGTCTTTCATGAGATAATAATGTAATAATAAATAAAAAAAATCATCAGTCACTTGTAGCAAATACAATACAAGTTTATAATATTGAATATATATAACTTTATATTTGTTGATTCAGGGCTAAAACTATGCGTCACTAAATAAATTTAAATGAAATACAGTTAGGTAACTTATAAGTACTAATTGTCTAATCGTAATTATTGGCAGAATTCTCATCGAAATTGTAAAATAAATTCATATAATAAATTTAATTACGGTTTATGAGAGTCAAAAGTTGACATTTAGTCAAGAAAGGTCAATGGTCGAAAAACGTATCGAAGACTTCGATATGTGTAAATATTATACATAATATATAACATTAATCAGCTTGCCCTAATAGAATCTCCGACTTGCTTATGTGTCGAATTGCAGCATGCCGATCACATCCTCTGGGAGTGTCCCCATATGTCGGTTGAAAGGGAAGAGCTTCTCAAGTCGGTCCGACCCTCAATTGGGGCGTTCGGCCATTGCGACTTGGTATCTGAGGGAAAATTTCTCAGCTTTTAAAAAGTTTGCGGCATTTTACGGCGAGCGAGAAGGTCTTTTCTCATCGAGAATTTACCGTAATACATTATATCGAAGTAGGGATCACGCACACTCTAGTGCACGCCAACCAAGGTCTTGGGAAGTTGTTCCTGGGACACTTTCGGCACAAATTTGAAGAGCGCCTAACGCTTGTTACGCGACGGTATACGCCTGCATAACGGGTGTGGATACGTGGTAGGTGGTGGAGGGAAAAGCAAGTATCCCTAATAACTTCAACTAAGCCTTTGCGATGCGAGCAATACGCAAAAAATAAAATACAAGTTATGTACTTAAACTATTTTCCTATTCGTAGTTCGGTGGTAAATGAAATACGTTTTTTCATATTATTATTTTACAACGTTTTTATTAGCTCGTATTCTTGTTTGTCCGGTGGTTGTTTGTCTAGTACAATTGCTAGTAACTTGCGATCGATTTTTAACTAACTTCCCGACTAGCTAGACATTTGAAACTTTTAGAATATATAAAAACACGATGCCAATGTATTCTTTTAATACTTTTAGCCATCTTTAAGCAGAATTGAATTAATTTTCAGTTAATACTGTTTTGTATGGAAAGTTATTTCAGAAAAATCCGTAAAAAGTAAAAGACTATTATTGGTTGCTAAGGGGGTGGTCCTAGCAACTAAATTATTAATATATACGTGCGTTACTATTGAAATTAAAATGAAATGTCAAAATGACATTTCAGTATTCTATATTTGTTGGTTTGTTTTTTATTTACTTCATATCAAGTACAAGTTTGAGCATAATAATTCAATAGAAAATTTAAAAACGTTGTATAGATATAAAAAATTCTTTTTATATCTATATATTTTTTAAATTTAAAATTGAATACATACAACAAAATGTATAGATTTTATTATGACCACATTTGAATAAAGAATGTTGACGTTGTTCGTGTAAATTGTTGGTTAAAAGTTTAAAAACTAAATTAATTTGTATCAATGCATTTATCATGGAAGTACGATAAAATATATAAGAAAATCAAATTTCTGTGGTAGGTATCGATAGAAAAAAAAAAACATAAGGAATGAGGAAATGGTTTGGAGCAGTTGCAAATAGTTCACCTTCGACAGAAGATTCATATAGACCCGTCATACCGAAAGAAAAAGTATTGGTACTTGGTATCGGTATTGTATCGGAAAAAAAAGTATCAACATTTTTTAACATTAGAAAAAATGCAGTGTCTTCTTAAAAAGCAATAATCATCATATAATACTAAATTTATGTAGCCATACGGTTGATTATTTAGAAAAAAATGTGGCTTAAAACATTAATAATGTATAAAATACGTTGAAAATAAATTCGTCTAATCTCACCCTGTTTCACGGAATACCTATATTAATTTCGTTATGCATTAAAAATAGTTCTTGTTAGTGATCACTCTGCAGGTTACATGTATTTGATAAATCGACTAGGTAAAAAAAACGAACCACCGTGCAGACTCATTGGTTAACCGATTTTCACGACCTGTCAAATAGTACTATAAAATGACAACATCGCGTCTCTCTTACTCTTGAAGAATTAATTTGGCGAGACAGTCAGCACTTTTACGTGTAAACAGTTAGTTTAAAATACACATTATTGGTGCAAATAAATTGATGCACGTACGTGTACAGGCGCACAAAATATTCTAATGCATTGTAATCAGTAATCACTAATCACTAATCAGCACTTAAACATTCCAACTAGTGAACAATAATTATCGAATGATTCGATACTGACAACACAGTATCAGTATTTTTTAACGGTGCTAGATTGTTCGACAGTATTATTTGTTCTGGCTTAGAAGTGTCACGTATTTTAAAAAATCAGGTTTTATTTGAGAAATTATCATAGACGTTTAGCGTACTGTGTACGAATGGATATATTTACTATTCATTGTAGCGTCGAAAGTCCATCAAATAATTTGTCACACATTAACACAAAAATTAATTAAAGGAAAAACAACACTCCGCTTGAACAATGGAGTGTCTCCGACATGGGAGATACAATATAAATTAAACTTCTGTAAAAATATGATTATTAACATTTGATAAACTTTCGATATAAACAATTCAACAATAGATTGACCAAATATAAATATTTATAACTTTCTCAACAGAGAAGTTTGTATTGAGCAATTTTATTGTTAGTCTCACAATACGTTGTAACCTTCTTTAATATTGAATCAACAATATCGATACAATCAGAATATACGATCTCGATATGGAAAAAGTTTAATCGTTATTAATTAATGTTGGTGGATATTTATAATGATAATCTCTCCAATACTCTCGAATATTCGGCAATATTAAAAAAATCATCTACCTTAATTAACATAATAATTTATATTTAAAATTTCACCTATGATCTCTGACCGTATTAGTTGTTCGGCGCCTCACGACGCAGCTGCGTTGTGAAAGTTTACGAAAACTTAATTTGGCTAAATAAAATTATAACTATTTGATAAAATTACCTAATAAATAATAATTATCATACGTTTAGCCAATTGTATGGACTGGATACGTTGTAAAATACTCATTAATTTTAACTCACAAATTTTGATAATTGGAAGCAAATATCAAAGTGTTACTACGTATGGGGGGGTTATTATATTTGTATTACTACATTATTAATTTATCACAAGCAGCTGTCATTCCCCCCTTGAATGAAGGCCATTCCAATTTCACCGGTGACTGCTAAAAGTGATTAATATAAAACCTAGTATAAGGGATTAGAACAGCACAATTACATTCTACTGGATTCCTTCACACATTGGAATTCTGGGGAACGAGAACGCAGATAGCCTTGCAAAAACAGCAACTCTTGAGAGGAGCATTGATAAACTCCCCATACCGTATACAGACTTTTTTGAAACATTCAAGAAAATAGCCAAAACTGAAACAGATAATTTATTAAAAGAACAAGGTCTAACAAAAGGGAAAAAGTACTTTCAAAGTTATTACAATTCTGAAACCAAACCATGGTATACCAATAAAATGCTAAATAGGGAAACAATCGTCACAATCAATCGCTGTAGAACGGACCATTATAATCTTGCCTCATCCCTGGCTCGCTTGGGTATAATAAATGACCCTGGGTGCCGGTGCGGAAGTGAAACTGACGATGTTAACCACGTTGTTTGGCAATGTTCTCTTTATGATACCCAGAGATAGCGGCTTCTTAAAGATTTAAGTAAAAAAAGTACCAATCGCTACTGGATCTTACGATATTTTTGGCTCGGCCGAATATCAAATCGTTCCAGTGTGCCCAAATGTTTCTGAGTGAGTGTGGTCTACAAGTTTAAACTGTTTTTGTTCTTTTTCTTTTTTTTCCTCTCCTGTAAATTTGTATTGTAATAACTGTATGAGTAATTATTGTAATAATATTTATTAATAGTGTATGTTAAAAAGTAAAGCTAAATAAGACTCAATTGAGACTTCGGAGCTTAATAAAAAAAAAAACATAATACAAATATAATGTAAAACCATTATTAAGTCCCTGTCACGTAATTGGGAACATATGCAGGCTAAATATTCTGTTACCGACAATTTCCAGAGAACTTTTCATTACATATAGTAGAATATGGTTCATCGACAGTGGATCAAAAAAGCAAAGGAAACGTGCCGGGATACGATAGACGTGGATTTCCACAACAGAATATACACTACGTGTCTTGCTGGTGTGTGTCTTAGGGTATTTGTTATTGCAGAAATTTGATCATAGTAAATTTAGTATTACCTAGTACAAAATGCTACTGAATTTTTCTTTAGGCTCGCAAATAAAATGATTCATGTACTAGGTTATTAAATATGTATATTATAATGATGTCTATATCTGAGATGTCTAACGCATCGATCGCATCATATTATGTATAATTAAATATAGGTATTGGACATGTAAAAAGCGTGTACATTCAGTAGCAACTAGCAAGCATTAACCATTTCTATTTTTATTTCCTAAGGGTGGCTTGGCTGAAATGAAAGTAATTTTAAAATTAATCATGAAGAAGCCCGTTTCAAATTGTTGTATCACTTAATTTATATTATACCACTCAGAAAGAGAATATTTGAATCTCCAAACTTTAAACTGAGGCGTAGTTTCTTTTTAACGTCGCTCAGTAAGCTCTTTGCAAATTAGAAGAATACTATGACGATGAATGCCAAAACGAAGACGATAAGACACGACACATGGATAATTGAGTATTTTCTTTGTGATGGTGAAAGTCAGGGTTTCGTTTAACGTGTAACGATAACGCCTCAATGTCTACAGTCAAACGTAATAATAATATGTTAGTTCAAGTTTAAGAATATCAATGGGAGAGCATGGTATTTTTAATACTGCCTACTTGAAGTTGGCCATGCCTGGTCTATATAAATATGTAATGTAAAATTACAGTGAATATGTGCGAAAAGACAGCGTTGTGTCATGATAGCGTCAATGGTAGAAATTGGGTGCTTGAACAACGATTCATTTACTCTGTAAGATAAAACTAATAATATTCGTATACAGTTCAAATACATATTGTACTAGTAGTAAATAATACTTAATTATAATTTAAATATCTTAATATAATGGTCATTTAAAAAACTATACCTTGAATACATATACTTAGAAATATTCAGTAACCGATAAGCATATAAAACATACTTAGGTACTCTAGCTAGAGTCTAGGTATTATTGTGAATTAAAAATACCGCAAAAATGTATAAGTCCAGCAGTGGTACGTAAACAGATCTGTCGCTTCCTGGTATACCTATTCGTTTTAATGCTTCATATTCGCGAAATTCTTATATGGTTTATTTTCCAATATTCGCTTCACATGATACACGTAACAAGGAGACGTCCAGACCACTTATGCCCCGAGATTGGATCACGCATAGCCACGCTCGACATCCTTACTCCATATTGAAGTCTTTTGCTCAGGGAGGAAAATAACGTCATGAAAAATCACATACAGATTTCAGTAAGTCTGTAGGTACATACCCACTGGGGGAAGAAAATCTTTGCAACTAGGCGTTTATAATATTTAGAAAAAAATTTATTTCGATTTAAGATGAATAGATTTAGCATTTAATTAAATTATATTTATGACATAACATAAAAATAGTAACGTAACTATACACCAACTCGATGATCTTTGAAATATCTTTAAAGCAGTAATATAATTATATTTTATCTGGAAAAGATTCATCCTACTATAATACTGCCCTTCTAAGGAAGAAGGCAGTAACTCACAAAATTTGTGAAATTGAGTTATGAATGCCATCCGTTAGGTAATTTTGAAAGCTATATATTCTGTTCACTTTAAAATCAGTATTATCACTAAAATACCGTTAAAATCCTTAGTGAAAAATAGACATCTTCTAAAATAATGCATTGTTTTAGCAAAAAGGCAGTACTTGCACATATTCATTGCAGTTACTGCTTGTTTATTGTTACTTTGTTTGTATTTTAACATCCTACTAATAAAAATTACCACCGTTTTTCATTATTTCACAGTACTAAAGTTTGAGAAAAAACACATTATGTCATTTATCTCGAAAGTGTGTGAGAGTCAGTTACTGCCTTCTTCCTTAGAAGGGCAGAATAAAGCATGTATTTTTTTTCTCTAAGAAAAAAATGGAGCGAATTATAACATGTTAAAATTATAATTTAAAAAAATAAAAAAGCGTTCGTGACCGCAAGAAACTGAGGTTATATAAAAATAGTGAATACACAGAATAATGTAATAAAAGCGATAATCTTAGAGGAAAAATATTATCAGAAAATAGAGGGAAACATACAAACGTCCAAATTTACAGTGTCGTTTGCCAACAAAAAACCAATTGTTATAGTACCCCGTGAGTATTTTGCGATGGAACCTTCGTACCAGGGATAGACAATGGATTTTATTTTAGGCTGCAAAAATCCATAAAAAAAACAAGAAGGGGACACATTATAATATATACTATTGTCTCAGTATGATTATTATGAAATGCTTTCACATTTACGTGACTATCAACATTTTTTAAAATTGACTATTTGACATTTTACGTATGCACATAAATATTAAATTTACATTAGTGTTATTTGATAGTCTGATCTAGTAGCAAAAAATATACATTATTATTCAATTAATGGAATAATAATAAAACAATAAATTATTGTTGAAAAATATTAGTGTATTATTTATAATATTTTATAGAATCGAATTCGATGTAAAAGTTTTAATTTGAGATTTTATATAAATGGAATATATATTTTGTCAATTGTATAGGTAAGTAAATTGACAAGTCTTCATGGAAAGATATTTCATAAATTTGAATAAAGCACAATATGTAATACTTATTCCACATATGTACCTACTTATACAATCAGGATCAGTTTTGTTGGCCACAATATGACATTCTCAACGGATGATCAGTTGAGAATGTCATATTGTACAGGAGGAATTTGGTTCTGATTGGTATTACATTATGTTAACTAAATTATGCGGCGGTGAAAAACAAGCTACAGAGAAGGAGTCCTTTATCCGCAATGGATTGAAACAGGGTGATGATGCTGATGAAGTACCACGTTTGTGCTGTATTTGATTAATTAATAATTTGGTATTAAATATAAACATGACGTTTATTACCGATTGTTGCTTATACCTACATGTGCATGTTTTATATTTATATCATACCAAGTATGAACGTGCATAACTAATAAAACTAAAAACGTAGGTAGATACCTATTTTAAATTGCGGTTTCACAAATTAGCCGTGTTCGCAGGCTTCGCATGTTGGATAAGCCGCAGAGTCGCTTTATCTACCCCTGATCTGGTGAGCCGTTGACGCAAAGCCGGCTGCGTGGATAAATACCAAGAAAAGACGCCGAGGAACACTTTTTATTTGTCTCATAAAGAATAAAATGTCTCCACTCGCAGATTTATTACTGCCAAGTCCAAAAGCAGACGTCTCGGGAAACAGTCTAGTTACGAGTATAACAAGGATCTCTCAAATCTACTTTGAGATAAGTAAAGAGGTACATACCTACAGGGTATATGAAAGACTGCAACATGTCTCGACATTAAGTATAATAATATGACCTTTGATGGATAATTTTACGTCATCTGAGGAAAAATCATAAAATTTATGTATATTTTATTAAGAAGTTACAGTACCTACCTAGATAATAATTTAATAACGTTTTGAAATAAAAACCACAGCTAGACAATTGATATTTACACCTATACACTGTATTACTTGCTTTTGTAATTAAAGGAACATAATTATTTATCGTTCCAAACCATTTGACACTTGAAATTATTTAGGAAACGCATGGAGCATGCTCCGCAAATGTTAAAATTTCTCAGGTGTCATTCCGATTTTCTTACACGCAAAATGGTTAACATTTTTTTATATTTTACTGTAATTACTTACACATGTTGTCATAAACGGTTTTACACAAATTTTACAGGATTTTTTAGGTAAATAATAATGACAAAGTGTGGTATTATTAGCTGCTTATTTACTGATCGTGGCGGATTGTCTTTTTATACAACCTGAAAATTGAAAAATAAATGTCATAGCAGTAGTGTGAAGTGGGCACAGTGAGAATAAATCTAAAACCTTCTTTAAATGATTTCTCGTCGACCGTTTCCAGAATGTTAAAATAAACCTGGGTGTTGTCGATCTAGTTTTCAAGATAATGGAACATAAATCTTGAATTAGTGTGTGTTGTCGTTTTGCGCGTGTATGGAAGGCCATGTCGGGGCTCTGGCAGGGGTCGGAGGGCCATGCCCAACTAGTAATAATATGAGTATACTGTAGAACAAAATACACCAGTAATAACAATAACTTTTCGATTAACATCGGATGACACTAATCATTTAAATGTGTGTGGTAGCTTCACGGATAAACCATATCTATTATAGTTATTAAATTGCGTATGTACCTTGAACACTTATCAGAACTACGGACGGCTCATCACCCTATCTATATATATATATATATATATATATATCTTCAGTGCGATTTATTAGTTCCATTGAATTCCGATTGAATCCCAATATATGTGATTTTGATATACATAAAAGTATAACAATGTTGGCCGATGAGATTCGAACAAATTAGAGACGAGAAGAGTTATACAGGATTACAGTATTTAATGATACTTCTTCTTTGTATATTTCGAAACATTATTTATAATGTATTACTAGGCATTGAATATTTTATAAATGGGTTAGTAGACAAAGTAGTACCTATGTAGTTAGATAATATCAAGCTGTAGGTATGATCTTTATTTAATTTTTGATTTGGGGCGAGTGAAAAAAAAGAAATTCATGAATCAATGCATTATGTAAGTTCAGAATTATTAAGTCCCGCTTTTCCAAAAACCAACACAAACTTCGCGCATATCTTGTATCTGTACTTTTCTGAAATAACTCCAAGGAAATACTCACATTAAGTGGGGCCGAGAGTATATGTGGTTAAATTTGTACGAACATAAATTATTGCTGCTTTTTTGCGCGAGTAAACGACCAAAAATGTGGCCAATACTAATTATATTAACACTAGGTGGAGATAAAATATACGTCTGCGAATGAACAAAGGAGACAGATGAAAAACTACGTCAGCGAGTGAATAGCTCGAGTTAAATTATCGGGAAATGGTTTATTGCAATTTCCTTTCCTCCCAGCATAATTCGGAATGGATTTTTTCTTCTTAAACTGCTCAGGCCTGCTGCTATCATAAATAAGTAATGCAAAAAATTCAAGCAGTTAATGGAGAATAATGATTTTATATCACCAAACTTTTACATTGTCTTTTTTCGCTGTTCATAAAGAAATATTTTGTGAAAATTAAATTTAAGAATGTGTATACATAGTAGTTTGTAATACACGAATTTTTCTATACTTAATCAAATTTTAATATAAGAAATAATTTGACGATATTCTAGCATTGTCAGTTTTTAAAATATTGGCTCTATAAAAATACGAAGGCTAATTACAAAGTCTACGCATTGATTACGAATGGAATCTATACAATTAAATAAAACAATATTCAAAACCATGTTGCTTGACAATGTTATACTTTAATTAGATCTCTGTGATATAGGTACGAACAATTATTCTCTATGGATGAAAAATAAAAAGGTTTGTTGTTTTAACTGTCATAATTAATGAGCAAACTATCACACGATTATAAAAGTTATTTAGCGAAGAGGTGTTGCCATTTTTATAATTTTTAAGAACACAAGATGTATTACAAACATAATTGAAGAGGAAAAAATGCTGCACAGGCAAATGTTGTAGAAAAAACACATTTGATAGATGAGATCCTTACATTGGATTATTCATTATTAAAATCATTACGGGGCGCCATCTGGCACTACCATTTTCGCCCCATATAATTTATAACACTATTCACCGTAATATAAAAGTTACATCGTTCCATTTTCATTAAATATTTCATCATGACACGTTAGTCTAGCATTAATCCTAACATTACGTATGAACTATTATCATGCAAAACAGTTTCAATATAACTCCTAAAGTTGTTTGTGTACAATGAAGACAAGATCGGCAATTACAAATGGAAAGCGAAAGGAGGGCAGAAATTAATGTAATATTGTTTGATTCATGTTAGGCATTGTCGATCCATTTATTCAAATATGGCTCTAATAAGATAACCATAAATCAATCATTTGCATAGGACCATAAAATTCTCATGTCACGACTTTGACGAATTGGCTCATTTGGAAAAGAGAAAATACGAGCTCCCAGTATGTAGGTAGGTACATCTATACTTTATAAAAAGCAGTAAAAATACTGGATATATTTTCTAGCCATAAAATCATCATATTATGTACTTATTAGTTTAGCGGAAGTAAGCGGCAGCGAAGATCTAGGACTGAGAAAAATGGAAGGATCTTAGGAGACCTTCATGTAGTACCTAGTAGAATGACCTAGAACTGATGATAATTTACTAAGTATAAAGACTACAATTATTATGGACTTAGATAAAATAGTTTAATGTACAATTGAACATTACTAAGAGCAGTCAGACATAGGTAAACTATTTTAATTTGTGTGTACAGATGGAAGTATCTGTTTTTTACGATGAAAGTTAATCGTGAAATTTTGATGATGAAAAAACATTTACCGATGAGATTTGATTTACCAATTCGGCGTTTTTAGGTTAATTTAGTTTTATATCAATTGAATTTCGTTTAATTAATCGCAATTATGTGTTTATTATAAGTAATGCAAGGCTTAATGATGTACAGTAATGTAATTAATCTTTTCCTTTCTTCAAAATGGCGTAAAACTAAACATGCGATATGCCATGGTACTGAAGCAATAACCTTAAAATAGTGTTGTAATTTTAGTTTACACGGGTGAGTCATAAAAGCAGATAATGTGCAATTTTAGTGTGATTCGTTGCGCCAATTTGGTGTTTGAGGCGAAAAACAATTCCAACCACCATAACGTTGCTCATTTCAAAATTAACGACATGTTTGATCGATCGGGAGCGAAAATTTTATTATTATAACTGCTTTGTCTAGACATAACACTCAGTAATGAGCGCATAACGTTTACCACTTTGGGAAAACCATTTTCTTTGATTGTCCAAGGTTATAAAAGGTCATGTTCAGGAAATATGTGTTTGATATGAATATAATACGTATCATATTGCCGATGTCACATTAACCAGATCACACATCTTTCAATATAGGTATTATAATCACTTTTTTCAGCGAAATGCTTCCATAGATATAACAATATAAGTAATATATATCTAATTAATAAATTAAAACTTTAGTCTCCAGAGCATCGCAGAATATGACATCAAGCACCCCCATGGTATTACGTGTGCACGGTGGTGTCCCAGAGGAAATCTTAAGCTTTGACTCGCACTGCAATAGAATATGCTTAAATACTAAAACGACATTAAAGTAAAACTAGAGTATCAAATTAGCACAAAGCAAGAAAATGTAAAGTAGATAATAAAGGAAGAGCGTACCACGAAAACATAAAAAAAGATAACAAAATAATATAACGAATGAAATTTTGAAATTCCGTTCGGAAGATTAACTATGCTATGAATATAAATAATATATTCAATTATGACTGGAAAAATGTGATTGATGGTGGAAGGGTGTGGAGTCTGTACATTTCATGGTAGATTTCGACTGTCAACAATGACGCTCGCGGAAAAATAAACACATAGATAAGACCTACCGAATAATATGAATTTCGTAAAGACGTTTTTATGGAAATGAAGGACTGCATCAAAACATGTAAAATTTCAGATTTAACATATTATAGGAAATGCATTCACCAGGTTGAACAAAAACCCGGTGATACACATAAGACTAATATGCGGTGAAGTTAAGTCTCGCAAAAATGAATGAATGAATGAATGAAGGTGTGGGTTTTCCGTTTCTAATGACGTAAAATGTATTGAAAAGCTAACAATGTGAGGAAACGCAAATTTCTTGTTACACACATAAATATGTTTGTGGTCATGTGAAAATTGCATCTAACGCATTTTTTTTTAATTTGTGGCTATTTGCAAAAAGCTGATGTCACTTATCGTTATTTTTCAGGAATAGGTGCTTAACTTAGAGATTTTTACTGAAGTTGGTAAATACACTATTTTCTGTAGAATCGACCAATTAACATTATCTTTTTCTTTTATATAGGTAGCTAGTGAAAAATCACATTAAATCTTAAAGTAGTGATATATCAGCTTTTGGCAAATTTGTACTTGCTTAATCTTCTCCGACCATGTCCGATCCTAATAGGATCATATGGGCCTCCACAGAGTAGAGGTTTGTATTAACAGATTTTTTTTTACGAGAAATGGATGTCAGCCACTTGCTCAACCTATTAGGTCCATACCCTGACTCACACAAATATTGAAAAACAATATGTGTACTTGCCAGACCCACGATTCGAACCTGGGACCCACGGCATGATAGTCCAACGCTTATGCCGCGCGGCCACCGTGGGCTTAATCTTCAGCTCCTTATTAATATGTTTCAGTTAATCGTATAGGGGGCGACAAACGGCAACAGAGTAAAAATGAGGAGAATATGACGGAAACGTTAAATAATGCAAAAAGTTGTATAATGTGTATCGGAAGTGAAATAAACACTAAGAAACACGGCATAAAAACCAAATATGTTGTTAGATATCCCTGGATTAGACTGATGCATTTTGTTTTGTAGTACAATCCAGTAGATAGTTGATTAAACATAGTTTATTAATTGTTATGATAATACCGGTGCATTAAATTGGAAAACGTGAGACAGCAATGTACTAAAATAGACAAACAATATGACAGATCCGATGACCCGGTCGGGAAGGTACCACGACCAGCCCACGCCGAACACCACGGCAGTCTATCATTCCAAAAAGATCATACTCGCAGAGCGCCAACATCTCACGACTAGGTCACGGAAACACTGAACACCGGCTACCATGGCAATAAAATAATACCCACGGTGTGATTGATAAGAAATACGCTGTGAACGTGAAGAATATATTAGAAAGATGGGCATCAAATGATAGGCTTCATAAGAATGTGCTATTTTCAATAACAGGGTGGTTTGCAATTCCACGAGCACAATAATATATTACTTTCTTCGCCAGTCATTTAATTTAAAAATAATCACGAAGAATTTAGTATTATGTGTAAATCATGAACGTACAACGATATCCTCTTGACTTAAAATGGCGAAACTGGAAGTCCTACATCACCTACGATAACTCCAATACGTGTGCATATAAACTGTTCACGTAGGTAGGTGGCAAAATGTCCGTTTTGGAAGCTTGGGTCCAGACCATGGACCTAATACATTGAGTGAATGGCTAAAAACAAACCTAAACAATATTTTTTCTTGGAAATCATACATTGGGCGGAGGCGAAGAGCCACACCAGATTATAGAGTCAATGATGATGATGTTACTTGGACTGGTGTTTACGAGTTAGAACTGTTTGATTTTTTGAGACTTTCACAAAAATAAACCGGTATTTGTACTACCTTGACCCCTCAAGAGAGTGACCCCAGTAAAGAGATATATGAAGGGTGGATAAGGAAAAATCGTCATCATCATCATCAGTGGCTCAATAACTCAGGACAGGTCTTAGACTCCTCCAAAAATATCTTCCATTTCCCCCCTAACCTAAGTCAATTTCTTCGATGTGTCTGCACCGGCCGGACTGTTCCAGCGCCTCTAGGAATTATAATCACTCATTTTGGAAAACAATGATGTAGACCAAACTACGGTGGTAACCAAAATACTTATCGGAAAAGGTGGTAGAACTTTATTATAATTAGGTAACATTAGCTTTTGTTATTACTAATTTTTTTTAAAATACATTAATAACTTTGTTCCAAAACAATTAGCTACTGCATATAGGTCAAATATGTAGTAATCGCAAGTACTCGTATTTTAAGTTTTCCTTTTCAACGCCAGCATTTCCAAAAATGGCAAACTGAAAAAATATATAATGAATGTTTCATGCGCCGTCGTTTCAAAGTGTTGAGCGGTATGGTAATGATATCGCGTGAATGAAAAACAACCCTTAGAGTGAGGGATGACAGCGAAAGGGCGCGGCATATCAAACTCGAGTGAATGCTTAATGCTTCACTGCTAAGTTATTGGGGCCAACATTAATAATTTATACAGATTATCGTGCTCTAAATAAAACTGTAAAAGTGATGATACTACACTCCCAAATGGCAAGAAACAATGCGGTTTTTATGATTATTGATGACACGTTTTATGGCGAGGTTTTAACCATTAATAGGAAAATGCTATATCATCCATTGTTTTGAGGTCTTTAGGGGTTTATGTTTAAATTTTAGTATTTTATACGTTGCGTAGGTATTATATATGTATTCAGAATTTGATCGCATACGCCAGGCATCTTCCAACACGTCGATCGCACTATAGGTCCATAGGAATTGAGTTGTGAAAAAGTAAAAAGCGCGAGTCTACATTCGGTTTTCATATAATATGATTTTATCGAGATTTTGAATGGAGAGCATTAAAATTATCTTATTTTTATTTCCTCCGACCATGTCCGATCCTAATAGGATCATATGGGCATCCACAGAGTAGAGGTATGTCTTAACACTTTTTTTTTTTACGAGAAATGGATGTCAGCCACTTGCTCAACCTATTAGGTCCATACCCTGACTCACACACAAATTGAAAAACAATATGTGTAGTTGCCAGACCCAGGATTCGAACCTGGGACCTTCGGCGTGATAGTCCAGAGCTTAAGCCGCGCGGCCTCCTACTAGCTTATGTGAAACTCGTTGTCAAGTTAACCCTGAAAAAGCCCACGGGACCTCGTCATATCACTTGATTCCTATTCCGCGTGAGTGAGACAATCGAAGATATGAATCCTCTCGCTTTAAACTGATGTGTATTTTCCCATTAAAAGCACGTGGTATGCTCTTTGCACAGTAGGAGAATAGCTCGACAATGAGTGTCCAAAAGAAGACCAAAACTTATAATTTTCACGACGAATGGAACAACGAGTAGTTATTTGCGATCGTGAAAGACAATTAGTGTTGTCTAATTTTCATCAGCCAAATATGATACGTTTGTTCAAGTTAAATAGTGATAATGGAGGAGTATGGTCGATCACAATTTACTTGAAGTCGGACTTGCCTAACATCTACCATGGGTCGGATTGTGAATATTATACATTTTCAAATGTTTCAATTTATCTGCGATGTTCGGGTGTCGAAAATAGTATTTTTATTTAAATAAACTATATAATATTCTTTATATACACTACGGCAGGCCATGCTGCCCAATTACTGTAGTGTAGTGAAATACAAGTGTAAGTAGACGTGAAACAATCATAATATAAACACCCGGGTTTTGATGAAAACACATAAACCTACAGCGAAAAATGCTATTCAAGTTAATTTTTGATATAGGTATATTGATTTATGTAGATTTTACACAAACAACATAAATGTACTGATTTATTTGCCGAGAAAAAGCCAAATGTGATAAAATGTTTGAAGAAATTTGTCAGTTTTGTTGCTTTGAAAACAATGCCGACAACGATGGTTTTACGTTATCACATTCTACTTAGTTAAAGTTATTTGTGATAGATTATACGTTAGTATTTATGGAACATTTTGGTGCAATTTGACTGTAAAAAAAAAACATTTCAAAGCCGCCTCGCGTGACTGAAAGTGGATCCCATTTCTTGTCTACGTCCGTTTCAGTCTATGCATGATTGTACATTTTTTACAACGATAAAATGAAAATTAATTCAGATTGTTCTTTTTCTAGCTACATGCTTTGCACAATACGAAGTTCACTTAGTTAGGTACGCCAATTAAATTTGAATTGAGAACGATAATTATTTATTTTATATTTAGGTTGGTAGTGTTGGTACACGCCACAAAATATTAGAGCTACATAACTGGCATAATAATATTCGATATTTTGGTCTTTTTTATGACGCATTATAATAAGTTTCAAGTATTTGAAATAAGAACCACAAAACATATTTAGGTTTTCAAGAACCTAGGTGAGATAATATCCATATCATGTTTAAATTTATAATTTTGTGCTAAGTATTGTGGTTGATGTTTTTTAATATTGTCAAGATCCTCCGGCGATTGTTTGCAATATTGTGGTTGCAGTGTGGTGTAATCAAAGTTTATGAAACCAGTGTTCTTTAATGTTCATTTTACTGTCTGTTCTTGGCAATTGTTTACACAGATTGTACCTATAGCCAGCGTGCTTGGCTTTTATTTCACAGAAGTAGGTAATCAAACAATAATAACAATAACGCACAGAAGTTGCGCTCACGATTCGACAACGCTTCACAATAGACGTTGCTTTATATTGGGATATAAAAATTTAACAAAACCAAAAAGCTGTCGTTCAACGAGCATTTTCGTAGAAACTACGTAGATTATTGCAAAGCAACTTACTTAATCAACCATATTACACTATGACATAAATTTTATCGATTAAACGAAAACCGAATTATGTCGGTATATAAATTTTCTCGTGAATATTGCCTAAAATAAATTAATTTAACCTACACAAATTCAACAGAGATCATAACTGTAAAATAAATGAAACTGGATAGAATACCTTAATAGGTATACTGTGGATCAAGTATCGCCAGTAAAATTGTTTTATTTTTTAATGCACTAGCCGTAGAACGGTCGGCTACAAAACCGTGGGTTGACAGTTTGAATGTTGTGGTTAGTTTAAATTCGCAGGCTGTTTTTCCAACATGTTTTTGGATCCAGAAGGAACTACAATCACTGCGTCTTGTATGTTAGGATAACGCCTACTCTTGGGATGATCCAAATATTTTGTTTTAGAACGAAAATAGTAATTTATCTTTACATTTTTTATATTTTCACGATGTTAAAAACAAATTTCGACATACGAATATAATATAACAATATATTATTTGAGTATAATATTGTCGTTGTTTAATTATTTAATAATAACTTTATATGGAGAGTGGCCGTCGTACATTTTACATATTATTTAGACTTAAGAGTTATTACCTGTCTATAAGAATGAACAGTACTTTGTTAATAACATGAAGATTATTAATAATTGTGTAACCTGGTGACTACCTATTCGGTTTATTAATGACAACATAATATTTTCAACATTGTACTACTTTAAATATTATGTAGGCGCCTTATTGGAGTACAAGTGTGGAAGACTGTAATAGATTTTGTATAATACTTATATCGTGTTATCAGGACAGTGCTGACTGATGAGTGTGACGAGTTGCTATATAGTCAAATACCCTAGAAACCAGTTCAACGTCAATATTAATGCCTAATATAATATAATAATGTATGAAACATATAGTATAACCTTCGTCATGGCCATTTTACTTTTAATACAGCATAAAACTTCAATAGTTCCCGGCGTCAACATCAGAGTGCCCTATTTTAAACACTTCAATCTATCGAACGCCACGGCTATAAAACTGGAAAACCTCTTAACTGCTTTGTGGACAATTTCTGCGCCATCATAATGACATACATAGTAAGAATTGTTACTTTCACAAAATGCAGATGAGTCTATTTTAAAGACTTCCTTGAATTTATTACTATACATTAGTTTGTCTGTAATTATAAGAAATGCCACAGGGAATACCTATAACAGTTTAATCACTAGTGTTATTTAAAAAGTCGTCAATATGTAAATTTGTAAATCATGCAATAAGATTTTACTTATTCAATACATATTTATATAAAAACGATAGGTTCAATGTATAATACTGAAAGTGCTTTATGATATTTAATTTCAAGAGTAACATCGAAAATAACAAAAACTTTTATATCACCGTCCTGGAACCAGACCATAGTATCTAAAAAAAACTTAGGATTGAGTTTGCAATTTATATAAGTATTCAATCCTCTATCGTAAAACTATCGTATCAAATTCAAAATTATTGGTATGAAACTATGCGAAATACTTACTACAGTTCATATGGGGCTCAACACTTATTATTATTAACTTCGCTATACGTATCAATACCAGTGGTTTCCAAACTTTATGTTACTACGGCTCCCTTAAAAAAATCTAATCTTGGCGCCTGCCCTCTCTATTTCATTAAATAATACAGATACCGTTTAAATAGTCAACAATGTACTAATACAAAAATGAAAAGAAAATATAAAAATAAAAAAGGTTATTATTGTCATTTTTAAATTAATTTATTTTTCATGCGATGAATGTACTATACACACAACAGCACAGTCAATTACAATAGTAGTATATCCAAATTCATCATCGTTCATTGACAAATGGATTCTATCATGGGCCCCACATCCTGAAGCGGGCCCCCAGGCCAGGATCTTTTGGCGAGCCCACCTACCTATCGCTGAGGTTAAGGGCAGTGTGGTGCTCTAAAGTAGTGTTTCCTAAATTATACACGGGAGTTATCATTTAAGTACCTATAGCAATCATCATATAATGATCACATCAAATTACAACGCACAGTCTTGAAACAAAGTAGCGTACTTTTAGTAGTACTTTTTTTCTAACTATTAGAGTAAATTTGTGATGTCTGTTACGCTCGGGCCCCCGGGCTCTTTATAAACTATGCATTTGCAAACTGCAAACCTGTGGCTACATTTGTGTTAAACTTTTCGCGCCTCCCTTTGCAACACACCGCGCCTCCCAGTTTGGAAATCGCTGATCTATACAAATGTCAGATTCCGTCGTATCGGTGTGGTTTCGTGGATCTTTGTTTTAATTATATCTACTCCACCAAATAAGTACACTATTACATATTATTATGTCTTTTGGTTTGGTTTAGTGAGTCCAACATATATGTATCTATTTTTCTCATAGGAAGTATTATAGTCTGGTTCCAGAACGGCGATATGCTTAGGTACTTAGGTACGTATATTATCAATTATCACAATTTACGACCGGGGTTTTCCTGATTGTTACGCATCCAATTAAAAAAATATAAGATTGCAATAGTTCATAATATACTTAATACTAAAATGACTATAAATTTATATTATACACAGTATGTAACGGTAAATAATTACAAGATAAAAAGAACTTTTTATATACCTACATCGTTTTTAAATTTTCTGTTGAATTATATAAACTTGACTTGACTAGCTTAAACGATCAAAGAATTTGTATTTGATAGAAATACTGAATAATGAAATGTCATGTCATATTGATTTCCATAGTAACGCACGTATATATTATTTAATAATTTAGTTTCTAGCAACAACCAATAATGGTATCGAAATAACTTTTCATACAAAACAGAATTAACTAAAAATGAATTCAATTCTACTTAAAGATGGCTAAAAGTATTAAAAAATGCATTGGCATCGTGTTCTGAAAATATATTCTAACAGTTTCAAATGTCTAGCTAGTCGGGAAGTTAATTGAAAATCGATTGCAAGATTTGTACCGGACAAACAACCACCGGACAAATAAAAATACGACCTAAGAAAAACGTTGTAAAAATACCAATGAATTACCGACGTCATTATTTTTATTTCGCTCCATATCTCATATTCTCATACATACTATCTCATACATCTCCGTATCTAAATGTTTTTTAATGTGTTGGCAAACAGAACTATCGTCAAAAATATCGAATAAAAACTATATAAATAGTATTTACAACATATATGTTGGTATATCTGCATTGTTATGAACGATATCACGTATAGATTAAACGATTACGAGCATTACGATCAGTGAAATGGCAAATAATTTTCAACAATAAGTGGGACGTAATTTCGCACTCGTTGCCAATCGGAGAGGGATAGTTGAGCTGTGAGCACGTCAATTTGTTTTGTAATGGCGTCGGAGAAATATATTCTTAAATCGTGTAAAGATGACTAAAAAACGTTACGCATTCACTCGAAAAAGAAAACATGTCAATAAATATATTATTATTATAACTAATATAACAATAAACATAACATTAAATGGGCGCATGTTGAATTTTTATGACAAATTATGTTTTGTTAGTCACGCGTCGCGTAGTAACGATCTTTTTAGACCATGCCTTAGCTGAAGTATAGTTAACGTTAGTTATAGAGTTGCAAGATAATGTTTAAAAAAGTTGAAAAGTCTATGTGATTTGTCTTACAGGAGATGCGTTTATAAGCTGCCTCAGCAGACGATGCGTTGGCCTGAAGAAAGAAAAATGGGGTGTTTGATTATTTATCGCTGATGTGCTTGAGTGACATATCTTCGGAGGAAGAAGTAACGAGAGGCGGGAAGTTGTGGCGTTGAAGTGAAGTGGGATAAATATGTGATTGGCCTCGTTCCGTTTACTCACCATGCTTCTATTCCATCAATCAGCAAGAGTTTCCTCTTTGGAGCGAGGAATGTCAAGCTATATATACTGCTTGCCATGTGTACATAATAAATATATGGAATTATTATTATTTAACGATTTATTTTGATTTTCTTTGTCGTGAGAATAATCATATACGTATCTGTGGCGCGCGGTCATAGATGCTGTAGATGAGGAGCATGTATAAAAAAATATAAAGTACTGTGCAATGATAATCAAATCAAATTTATTTATTTTACATATAATGAACATAACGAATTATAAATTCAAAGCGTTCAGGACATGACATAAAATAAGTGTTTTTTTAAACAACATTGTAACAATTTTTTAAATAAAAATACAGAGAAATATGAGTTAATAATATAATAAGTAATAAAATAAGAAATAATATACGAAAAGAACTAAAATAAAATAACAAAAATAAAAGTTGACGGAAGCTCACATAGTAACTGTTGATAGACCCTATCTTAAAAACTTATAAAACAACGTCCATCTAAATTCACCCTCACGTAAGTTCAATATCCGAAGCGATTTCTTTAAACATGGTTATAACGTACCTATTATGCACGTATATAATATAATGTACTTAAACATTTTTTGAATATCACAAAACTACCTACCTAGGTACCACTCCACAATACTATATACCATACTTCTTCATCTGCTTTTCCACCAAGATATAATAATATGTAACAAACAGTAAGTATTTAGGTACAGGTTCCTGATAGCAGAGGCCGACCTCCAACAGTGGATAGCATAATGATATAATGAACAATCTTTTTTACTCTTAATAATTGTGGAAATACGGAGTAATTGGATACGACAGAGAAAATATTTTGTTTTTTATTTATCGTGCAATTATTTCTTTAATTTAACTAATACCAGTTTACATACACCAGGCGAGACGGATCATGGTTAAATTAAAAAAAATGAATGAATTATAAAACGAACATTATGATAAAATAAGGAAAACATAAGATATTTAGTAATTAAATTGAACACATAAATAATATTACACAATGATAATTATTCTACATTTTTGATTATTAATCGATAATTATTTCGGTTGTCATATCATTATCGAGACTACCTACTAATTTAAGTAATATGTATTATCAATATTGTCATTTAACAAAATGAAATTCTGTTAAGTAAGTACATGTTAACTAAGATAATAAAAAAAATATTGAAATCCTTATATTAATTATTTAAACGGTGTAAAATGGAATTCCAACATGAAGAAATAATACCTTCATAATTTTATTTACAAATTGGAGAATATATTTTTATGAATTAAGAAATGTACCTACTCATCATTGAAATTAACGAATTTGGGGGTTGATGCAAAAGTTACGTCAAACCAATGATGTTAAACAAAAGCTTTTTGAATGGTGGACACACTACCATGAAACTCAATTCAATATAACGAGTAACGACCACATTTTTACATAAATATCATGCGACAATTTATTATATTTTAAGACTTTTTTGCAATGCTGAAGTATATTATAATGTTCGGTCCTGAATCCCCATAATATTCGTTTACGGTATAATAATAATATGCCGTTTAGGTATTTGATCTTCATTCAAATATGAAACGAATACACAGCCAGAACATTATACCTGTCCTATAGATGTGCAGGCATGTGTATTATTATTTCGATTATTATGATTTCAAATATATGTCAAAAGAGCCTATCGCTCCTTCCTGCGAAAAACGATAAATATATCTCCTTTGATGGAGCTGAAGGTTGGAGCCCATAAGAGGATTCTTTTGGCGCTCGTTTTAAACGCAGCAAAGCATTCGAATCCCCCAGTCGTCAGATCTCGTAGTGAATAATCGCTGTACATAACAGAGGCATTCAACATTATTTTATATTATAGTTATGTATATTTTTATAAGTTTAAAATATGATAAATTTTGGACGTGTTAGAGAAACTTACCGTAAATCGTAAGACAGATTAAGAAATATGGACAATATTATTATATGCGTGCGAATGAAGACAGTTTAATATCAAAATGATTTCAGTATATATGTCATAAATATTCCATATTTTTAAACAACTATCAGACATTTAGTCAATGCTTTGAAACTAATATTAACTCATCATTAAAGCAATGATTCAGTTATTTAAGTCATAGAAATATTTCGAGCAGCTTTATTCAAACCTCCCGCGAGTGTTCCAAAAAAATGATTGTATCCACGATAAATGATATCTCAAATTTACAAATGGTGAGAAGAATGGTGATGTTTGCCGCGACTTTTAACCATGACCTCTGTCAGGCGCCTGATCATTAAATTCGTATACGTCTGACCGTCAAATAGTATATAGAAATTGTATTAAGGCTATACCTCAGTTGAGGCATGGTCTCTAAAAGATCGTGGCTAGGTGATGCGCGGATTGTGCATATGACGCGTGCCGAACGAAATATAATTTGTCATATAAATCCAACATGCGTCCATTTAATATTCTGTTTTTTGTTCTATTAGTAACAATAATAATATATTCATTGACATGACATTGTTTTCTTTTTCAAGTAAATGGGTAACGTTTTTTAGTCATCTTTACACGATTTAAGAATTAATACCCCCGTCGCCATCACGAAACAAATTGACGTGTTGACAGCTCGACGTTCACTCTCCGTTTTCCAGCGAGTCCAAAATTTCGTCGCACCTATAGTTGAAAATTATTTGCCGTTTCACTGAAGTACCGTCTTAAGCAGACACGTTGTGTTGGCAGAATAGGATAAAAGTACTGTAAATATGAACACGATTTTGCAATATTATTTCACTGTACTTACTGTATGATAATTTTTTCAACCACATTCATATGTTAATAAAATAATGAAAATCATTTCAATATACGAGTATAGAGTAGAGTGGATCGACACACATGTATATGGAAAGGGGGAGTTTTATTCTTCACTTTATAATGCGTCAATTAGTATAGCAAAGCCTAGAAATAACAACACAAATAATGTACATACATATATGTCAAAGGGGAAGAGGTTGCCCGAATAAACATTTTAGGTACATACCATTTATACTTGGTTAATATTAAGTATTAAATGTAGAAATTAAAAAAAAATGAGATAGTCTGTAGATCGTCGTCAGAGTGAAGTACCCATTGTAAAATATCTGTTAATTATGAATTATTTTATGAGATGAAAAATATTATTATACGTATTCAATATATTTCTAACAAGTGTCTACTTTTGACATTTCCTAACTAATACAAACACACTGTCTGGTGATTAAATTTGGTATATTTTTATATTATATATATCAATGTGGTCCGCGATTTTTTGATTTAAAGTACGAGTAGCATCTATATAAAGTCAGATAACCCAATCCTCAATGTATAATGCTTTCGGCGGAAAGAATGAATTATGTAACGCAGCGATGTTTTTATGTGTGTCGCGAGCTGAGTTTTGATGTTCTTCCTCGTAAACCAGCACGAGCAGACTTATTTTTATTATTGTGAAAGTGGTAGATAAAATTAATAATTTATTCATGCAAACATACTTTCCACTAAACTTCGATACAAAGATGACTGACGTATTTAAATTTTATACGTTTACAGTTTCATATAATAGAATGAATATTAGTATGCATTATTTCATCATCATCTTCATCATCCTGGTTATATCCACTGGTGGATGAAATTCTCACCAAGCTGATTCCTTTGCTCAACGTCATGTAAGTACCTACATTGCATTTACACGTACATACTTCCGCAAAACCTAAATATTTCGTCGATCCAATAGCCTATATGTATAATGTATATTATTATGTAGCCTTCTAGGAACAGAACAGAATTAATAAGATAGAAATGTGAAGCCAGTCGCCAAAGCAATAATTTGAAGTGAGATTTGGTTAATAAAAAAATAAAAACCTTTGGAATATTCTCAAATATTAACACTATTGAATGCGCGTTTCATTTACGTTACGAATTTTCATGATGCAGACATAACTATTAATAATAACATTCTTTAACACGTGTTTAAGTTTATCCCATATTTCTCAAAATTCGAGAATTAATCTTGGTTACAGCCGCACTCAGAAGGCAATTCACTTCCAATGATTTTTGTGTTCCCTGTTTTTATCTATAAGTACCTATGCAATTTTTCTAGTTAAGTAGATATTTCTAATTGTTGGTATTGATAAATGTTGTTATATCAATGGTTGTAGATTGTTTCAGAGATATCATTAACCATGTTATACGAGGGTGGGTCAATAATACTTTAGAAAAAAGCATTAAAACAGTTTTTATTTTTGTATTTTTTTTTTATTTCTCAACATAATCTCCTTGGAGCTCAATACACTTGGTTAGACGTTTCTCAATTTTTTTTAAACCGTCAGAAAAATAAGTTTTCGGAAGGTCCTCAAAATAAGCATTTGTCCGATCGATGACTTCTTCATTTGAAAAAAAACGTTGTCCACTTAGCCATTTTTTTAAGTTTGGGAAAAGGAAAAAGTCACTGGGGGCTAAATCTGGCGAATACGGTGGGTGGTCGACCAATTCGAACTTCAATTCTTCAATTTTAGCCATTGATCGTAAACATGTGTGAACACGGGCATTGTCCTGATGAAAGAGGATTTTTTTCCTGTTTCAATGAGGCCATTTTTCTTCAATTTCGTTTTTTAGCTGGTCCAATAAAGATGCATAATAATCCCCTGTTATTGTTTTTCCTTTTTCCAAATAGTCAACGAAAATAATTTCACGTGCATCCCAAAATACAGTAGCAATAACCTTACCAGCTGATTTTACGGTTTTCGCCTTCTTTGGACATGGTTTGTCTTCGCAATCCACTGCTTTGACTGTTCTTTCGTCTCGGGAGTATAGTGGTGTATCCATGTTTCATCTACAGTCACAAAGCGACGAAAAAATTCATCCGGATTGCGTTGCATGAGCGACAACAGGGCTTTAGAGGCCACCACCCTATTGCGTTTATTGTCGACTGTGAGCAAACGCGGCACCCATCTTGCAGAAATATTTTTCATGCCCAATTTGTCATGTAAAATAGAAATGACGCTACCTTTTGAGATCCCTGTAACCTCAATTATCTCACTCAACTTTAATCTTCGGTCACTTAACACCATATCGTGGATTTTATTGATCATTTCTGGTGTAGTCACCTCTACAGGACGTCCTGAGCGTGGTTCATCCTTTGTTGATGTACGACCACGTTTAAATTCATTTAACCAGTTATAAATAGTTGCAAGTGAAGGAGCAGATATGCCGTGAACTAAATCCAACTCATTTTTTATTTCCTTTGCTGTTAACCCTTTTATATTAAAATGTTTAATAACAGCTCTAAACTCAATTTTCTCCATTTTCCATTTTTCCATTTTCCACAAGCAATTTTTTTTTTTAATGTACGAAAAACACACAACAACCCGACCAATCTGATTGAAACTTCGCAGCATACTGAATCGGTAGTGCCGCTGCATGAAAACAAACCGCTTACAGTACTAGTCGCGCCACTTGTCGGCTTTTCTAAGTACTTATTGACCCACCCTCGTAACAAAAAGAGTATTTTTCAGGTTTCGTAGACAAATCCCTAAGCGATAGTGCCCATAGAACGCGTCGAGCGGGCGAAGTCGGTGTATGAAGCGTTTATTCATAACCATAATACACGTCTCTTGCCGCGCATTACTCTTCACCTATGTAATAAGCGGCCCAAGCAGCACAAAATAATTATTATTACAGCGTCTCTCATAACAAAGCAATAAAAATATTATATTATTTCGGGGCTTGTAATTAATATTTACGACGACATTATTCAGCCAGCGAAATATATGACACGGAATAAAATTAAACAAAGAGATCTCTGTTATTAAATAATTGCTTCTCGCCCGTCGATCGACGACGCCTCGAGCAGCGTGATTTTGGTAGCCGTGTTCAATGAATGGACTTCTTTGTATTTTCATTAAATCGTATCGCCGAGAAGCGAAAAACGGTGACTCATGCGGCAGGCGGGGCACAAGGCATCGTCAAGTCCAGTGTGCGCTGGCATATTTGATTACGTTGTATTTTCGATGATTTACGCGCCACTTGTAGAAATTTTGCGCGAGCGCCGCACTCGCTGCGTCAGTGGGCTTTATGCCTAATTCTTCCCACTGTTACGCTGCTTTATACATTTCCCTGTATGGTGAGTAGGTTGCAAGATATTATGCTTTCTATTGCAGATTCTACTTCAGAATCATACGTCTCTTTTGATAGTGATAAGTACCAGATATTTTGACTTCCTCTTCTCCACTCAAGTACTGTCGAACAAGATCTTCTTGTCAACGTGTTAAAACTGTGAACTAATAAGCCCATCTTAACGACTTCCGGTTATCGACGAGTTGTCTACGTGCCCCTCCTATTTAGTTAATCGCACTTCGCGACTCCAGCGGCTTCCGGTTATTTCCCAGATTTTCTTGTCGGACAGAAGTGATGTGATGCACCCAGAAACTATTTACTGTTGTCAATGGATTTCGAATAAATAATTAAAATAGCATAGATAAACCCCACAAAAAAAAATAATTCACCGTATTTGTAACAAAATTGTATACTGTTACAGTTAACAGTACATAATTAAATGGTGGCAGTTTCATTATTATATCTTGCATGCCGCATCTCAGTGGCGGAGCACACAGCAAGAAGCCGTGCGATGCGTGCACGGAGCCTAAACGGCACTTGCCTTTTAAGATTCTCGCGCATCGGACGGCTACTCGCAGTGTATTTTGGCCCCTAGTGGTGATCAGCCGAATTATAAATCTATGACCTCGATCCACGGTTTCATTCTGTACTCTATTGACTATATACAGAGCTATGAATCGCAGCCGTGATATTCTGGTCATAGAACCGATACTTGTTTGTTTTTGTGAGGTATGGGTACTAGGTATTTCTTGGAATTTTATACGTTGTTAAAAGCCTGGACAAATAATCATAACGACATTATATTATTTGAATACGCAAATTAATATTATGCAAATAAGCGATTTCTAGTCGCATTTTATACACAAACGTCGTGTCACTGATATTAAACCGAAAGCAAGAGGTCGTAATGCTGTAAGAGCTTCTTAATCGATTCAAAATGGAATCGATAAATAAATAATTTATAGACAAAGTAACGTTGACAAACTTTCAACCTACGAGGTTATAAATATTTCAAAGTGTTTTCTATCTAGCTGCTCATAAACTGATAGATGCGGTGAACTAAAGTGCATGCAGCGATTAAAATAACATATTTTCCATTTGATAACGTAACTAATATCCCCACCGAATTGTACATGCACTTTAAATAAAAGTAAACAATTTTAAGATACTGCCTTCCTCCTGTTTACATAATGGAAATTGAGTTTCTTTTTAATGTGGAGTACTTTCTAAAAGAAGATTTTTTATGACACTCATAAACATGGCGTATTTGTATAAAATATAATATTATGTTTAACATGAAGAAGAGTTCAATTGATCGGCGTATTCTTGGAGAAATTGCTATTCAAACAAATAGTGAATTTCGTTTCGTGTTTAAATGTATCCATTCGCTGTACTGATTAAATTTGGTTGCACATTTTGGTAGATTTAATATATTTCCGTAATCGTTTGTAGATACTAAGCTCGCTCATACACAGATTTATCTTTATGGATCATGGGCACATGAAACCTTGAATGTATTGAAGAATTTAACGTCATACAAACCACTATTTACACGGTTGACTAGGGCTGTCAAATAGTATCTATACATTGAAGTAGATATCGATAGTTTTTCTTTCGATATGACGACCCTAAGTATGACAACAATGCATGAACATCCACAGATTAGACTGATTAGGGGTAGCTTACTTTTTCATGTGTATAAGCAGGCTCGCACATCTAAACCCGTCTCGTTTGCGACATGTCCGATGTGTCGTAATCGTTATTCATAAAACACACATTATCTTATGGATCTTAGCACACTGTTTGGAATGAAACAATTTAGTTTGAAAAAAAAATCTGGTGTTGCTTGCAACAAATCTCATGCGACTCCGCCTGCAGTCGCTCGCCATCCGAGTTGCGGTTACACATGCGCACACGCCACCAGCCGGAAAATTCGGGCCATTCGTATTCCGTCGCAAACCTCGGCGATGGCGATCATCGTATCTCATACATATCTACGTCCAAAATGAACGCAACAACATTTACTTCGTTCAAGAAAATTGAGAAATATCCGTGTATATATGACAAATAGATGTGCCTAATTGACAGATGGACCCGATATTTTCGCCTAATACTTCAACATTTGCGGTATCGATACATAATAATCGCTGTTTCGGAGTCTGATACTCTGGCGTTTGACTACGTTTCGAGAGGTTACGCGCATCGCTGTCTCTAGGCTCCTATGTGCGCGGTCAAATATGCAATATGCTTGCAACATTCCTGCAAGGTTTGATTCATAACTGTGCTGCAGACGACACGAGTTTAGATATGCGAGCCGGCTTAGTTTTATAAGTAATTTTCGCAACTTTCTTTCTTTGTAGGTAGGTAATGGGTGCTTCGGTAACCAATGCCGGTAGGATCTATATATTTTAATCATGAAAAATAATTATGTTTAATATGTAATATACCAGTTTATAACTAGGGACCAAGAAGAGTGGAGTGAGCTAAGGGAGGTCTTCATCCAGCAGTGGATCAACCCCGGCTGATGATGATGATAACAGTTTCCATATGAGAATATCTATGAAATCTAGTTAAGTTTATCGGAGTGATTAAACAAACATCTTGTTGAATAGGCTCATTTATGATGCGATGAATATTAAATGATATTGAGCTTGCACGAATCTCGACCCTATGTATTTAAAATAGATTTATGCCATGTCTTCGCAGATGACACACTAAGCTGGTCGTAATTATGATACACAAGTCTTGTATGTAAATAAATATTAGTGTTACTTTTTAACTACTCATTTGAATACGTTTAGCAAATGGTTCACGTTTTCATCACTTATATTTCTACACTTCATAGGTGTGTTTTATACAATAGCAATATTCACGTCATCACAATGTAACCGGAATTAGTAATGAATAAAATTTACCAGTTAGTATTGACGTGTACGTACATACTGTGAAATTGTCTAGTATAGAGAGCCTCGTAAGGAGTTCGGAAATCAAGATTTAAATTCGTCGAAATGCTAAGTGCTTCGCAGAACGCTAGTATAGATACTATGTACAGTCCAATTATAAAAAAACGCTAATTTCACAGACGATATTATCTAGAAATATGCTAAGTAGGTACGTAGTATGTAATATAGAAAAGCGAAACGAAAAATTAAAAAAATGTCGTAACTACGATTGTAAGTACATTCTTTTTCATTGATTGGCTTTTCGCTTATCAGAGTTTAAAACCATTACGCCATCTGATGTGAAAAGAAGTTGATTAAAATCACATTCTAAAAGATAGATGAATAACTAAGACCGAAAACTGCTCAACACTGTAAAAAAATATTTGGTATTATGCTACGTCGCAGGTCTGGGCAAACTTTTTGGATGAAGGGCCACATCAGGAGTAAAATGAGCTACGAGCCCGCAAGTAAAGTAGATTATTTATTATCATGAACAAGGAATTACAACATAAAAAAATAAATGATTCTCTAATAGCCAACAATTTAATGAGATGAATGAAACTGTTTTACATTTTTAACAATTATAATTTCAGGTGTTAATTTTGTAGGGTTGAGATTCTTAAGACTGTTCATCGGTGATGCTTGGTGGTATATTCATACTTTATTTAAAAAAAGGCGTTAAGATGTAGAAAACTACGATTAAAGCTCGTGGGCCTTAAGTTTGCCCAGACCTGAGCTACGGGTATGTTAGCTGCTAAAATTTACAGCTCTTTGACTTACGTATTCAATAATATGATTTATTTGGTATTCGAATGACCAATAGTGTCCCAGTGGCGCCTCGTGCAATACCAAAATGACAGGATTCTCCGAAGATAGAGCTTTCTGCCCGCGTCATCGGTAAAGCCCAATGCATTACATACTATTATGATGGGGCATGACTCATGAATTGACTGCATCGTGACCGCAGAATCACGTGTGCGGCGCGCTGTGAGCTGCATAACTGGCCACCCTTCGACACTCGCCCGACAATGAAACGGTATAATTATTACTTTCCCCAATGCCGTGCAACTATGCAGAATATGGAAAGCGTAATGTCGATTAAGGAACTTAATAGCCACTACGATTGACTAAATTTTGAAAATGAAAATACATGTAGGTACATTCATTTAGTCGTAGTCGTTGTAACCCCAAACTGTTTATTTGTAAGATCTGAAGATTAAAATGGTATTTCTTCTCATTAAAGTTTGATTTTTACTAAAACGCGTGTTTTCGAAAACATATTATACTGTTTTCAACAGCAAATATCTCATAAACGGTCAGAGATAGAAAAAAAACGTATGATATAAAAATTTTAGGAAATTTAATAACCTTTAAAATTGTATATGACAATATTTTTACTACGACCCACCGTTTTTGAAATATAAGCGAAAAAGCAAAAAAAAAAATCCCAAAATTTTGCGGTTTTTTGCCCGCCAAAAGTTGTGCCGAAGTCATCCGAATTGGCAAACTCGTTTTTTTCTTACTCATTTATCATATATACAAGTAGGAAAAAATCTTCTACCCCACCTTTTGCAACCATAAAGTACAGATTGACTGGACTATATTATATAATATGTAAAATAAATACTAAATTATTATCACAATATTTCAAATTGTATGAAATCTACAACGATGTGGTATTTGTGGAGAAAAAACCGTTAAAATATGATTATTATAAATTTATGAAGAAATATGTATCAGATACGTAGATATATTTTGAAATATTAAAATAAAAAGTAGATTGATGGTTATTGTAGTTTTGTTTACTGTCAAAAATACTATTCGTACCGAGAGTACATAGTAGAGAGTACCGAGAGTACATAGAAAGTACATATATTTAAAAAATGGATGACTTATATTACTCAACAAGTAAATAGCTATACGTATTGGCAAAACCTATGGCCTTATAAGATTGTATGACTATTTTAGGGATCGATTGTATTTAAACATGATATTTGGTTTCTCGATTATACCAGGCATCTCGGCTATTATATAACACTATCTCTATCGAAATGATGACTTCAATTCGTTCCGCGAAATCGATGAATTTTTTTAATACCTACAAGAAAAAAATAAAGCAGTCCAATATAATATAACGTTTACTTAAAAAAATACAATAAGTATGCATTATATTCACATTTAAGCGTACGCCCATGGCCCCTTAAGGGAGTTCATTTTCAAATTCTGGTCACGGCCAGTACCATTCAGTAGTGGATAATAATAATTGCACCCCGATCACCGACTGAATTGAACCCATTGAGAAAATTGAACCTATCGCATTGCGGTAATGAAAATAGTTGGTTATGTATATTCATACAACTCTTATCTACGTGATAATGGTGATGATTTACAGCCATTATTGTCATATAGTGAATCTCTACTCCAAGTATGTCTTTAACTACTGTCAAAAGTATAAAGTAAGTTTGATAGTTATTAATGTTATTATACTTATTATAAAAATTATTCATACTATTCGATATTTACAAGTATTGATCAGTGGCGACTAAATAATAAAATTAAACGAGCATTCAACTAAAAGTCCTTCCTGAAATTCCTTTTTGAGCATTGTCTAAATACGCATCATATATTATTATAATAATATTATACATATTATTATGTCGCAAATCGAATAAGTTGTTTCTGTTGAATACATATATTATGGAGTTATCGGTGAATTCCAGATACGATTTGAATAAAAATTGATGATACTATTTTGCGGACAAATATTATCAAAGCATTGTGCTATGCCAGTAAACGATCATTCTTCCACAGTTTACGGAATAACTTCAAATAAAAAATACATACATATTATACAGTAGGTACCTACTCCATATCGTTTTTGTAATCGTAATCATTCGCGACTTAAATCAAACAAAAACATAAGTACCTAACACAAACTACCATAGTGAAAAAAATTGTGCTAAATTAGCTTGTGTTAGTTATATCATATAATTTAGTACATTAATCATGTCGCATTCGTTATTTTATTTATCCTAAAATAATTATTATTATTTAAAAAAATTCACAACTTAATTCATCTTTCAATTTTATATTGTCATTGAGATTTTTAAATTTCATTGATTTCGTTGTTGTCATTGGTGTCATCATCGGGGGTGCGACAACCCGGTGTGGGTCCTGGCCTCCTCCAACAGCTCCCTCCACCTGTCCCTATCCAGTGTGGCCGCTTTCCAATTTGGTATACCCAGAATACGGCAGTCACTGGCAGCTCCATCCAACCAGCGAATCTTTGGCCTCCCTCTTCTTCTACGTCCTATTGGATTGCTGGACATCACTCTCTTTGCCGGTTCATTGTCATTCTTACGGTGCACATGACCTAGCCATCGCAGTCTCCCAATCTTAATTGATTGAACTGCGCTGCAATCTTCGTACAGCCCGTAGAGCACAGCATTATATCTTCTCCTCCAATTGGTGCCATCCCTGATCGGTCCATATATACGGCGGAGAATTTTTCTTTCAAAGATGTTCAGGGCTCGTTCATTTCGCAGAGTTAATGTCCAGATTTCCGATGCGTAGGTGAGCACTGGCTTTACAAGTGTCTTGTAAAGCCAGTGCTTTTAGTTCGGCGAGATAGTATGCGGGACTTAAAATGTCTCAACAGGCCAAAGTAGCATTTATTCGCAGACATGATTCTCTTGTTGATTTCTTCTGTAATATCATTATGTCGAGTTACAAGAGATCCAAGGTATATGAAACTGTCGACCGTATCAAACTTGTATGTGCCAATATCTGACTTTGGTGCGACTTCTCGTGGTGTGACATAGACAGGTGTCATTGGTGTACACTGTACATAATATTCATCAAAAATACTGGATATAATATCATATTCTATAGTTATTGAAACCCCGTATCACAGTATGTACTATTCTTTTCAGTTTCTCTAACTAAGGCCAAACAATAAGAAAGTATTATTTCTTTTGATATTATATAGTTGATGATTGATTATTATACAATCAATTCATACGATGACGTTTAATTGCAAAACTGGCTAAGTTCCTATGAACTAAAAACACAGTTCAGTCAATAAATAAAATGATGAAGGATGACGTACGTATTCGATTAAAATAAATTTTAAATGAAAAATAATGTCTATAATTAATTATTTATTAATATTATTGGCTAGCCTAGACCGGTGATCGGTTTTTTGACATCACCGTTATAAAATATATTCTTAATTAATTCTAATGCAGAAAGGTTAGCAGCAATAAATGCAAATTTCAGCATTATCGCTGGCTGTTGGTTATATACGTGATGTGATCATTAAAGATAGTAATTATAATTATTAAATCAGAGATAATCTTTACGATTCAATCATCTTCCATATAACTAACGACATAATGAAAAGAATATTATTTTGCGCGAAAAACGGGTAGGTAAGTTAATTATCTGATTCAAAATTCAAAAGTAACTTCAATTAAAAATTATGGCTTAATAAATCATGGAAAATTGATATCTAACAATAGACGCATATTAATTTGCAATGTTTATGGCTTCTGTAGTAGGTAATTTAATGGAATAAGAATATGGCTGATTTCCATAGCCGCTAAGGCTATAAAATTCCATAATAATAAAAATCGGTAAATAATAAATATTAAAACATTTCAATTTGACTCGAAAACGTATAATACGATGCATACACGTAAAAGGCCATCCATACAATGAAACCGCATGTGGTTTTGACCGTGTGCCCTTCTAAACTTATGATTTCTTTTCATGGGAATATATTTCCATGAACAGAAATCATAAGTTTAGTTCACCAAACGTGATTTCATTCTTTGGATAAACACCTTATAGTGGGATAATTATCGTGAAACTAATACATTCCACAATCGATTATAATAACTGTCATCATTCGTTCTAAAATATGATAGTTATGCCGCATTCTGAAGAGGTTTTTAACAGTTTTTTTTTTTAACTTTATATGGTTGTAATCTATTCGGGCAACCCAACAGGTCCATAATCTGAATCCAACATTCAGATTGAAGAAACAGCGAATGAATGTGGCAGACGAGGAATTGGAGCCTGCGTCTCATGGCTTCAGAAGAGGACATTCGCCATTCGTCGACGGTGAGCGATATAACTATATCCCTAATCAATTATTTATCTGTATTTACAATTTACCTATTAATGTCAGACATCATTAGATTTAAAAGCTGCATACATTCATAATGCATCCTATGCATAGCTTCAGTTTATCATATAGGGGAAATGGAGGGCCAAAAACCTAAAATAATAGGTACATAATTCTTGGTTGAAAAAAAATGGATCGATCAAATCATAAAAACCTGATTTTGTAGCAGTAGGTAATTAAAACTAAGATTAAAACAAAAAAATCCAACATTCAGTCAAATCCATACATATATAGTGAAAAGTTACCTATACTTAGAAATATATTAAAAATATATTTTGCCATAATAAAGGTGATAGCGGATCCAAATAAAAATTATTAACATTTGGTTAATCATAAGTAAACTTTCAAATCAATTAATTCCGATTCATGTATAATGAATGGATTTAATTACTAATTAATGTCAGAGAACTGTGAAGATGATGTGTGGTATTAGTATTAGTGTTTTAGGCCTTTGGTTTTATGGGTTATTCGTGTGTAGAAATCAACATGAATTATGGATTCCAAATATGGTAATGAGACGTCACATTAAATGTTAAGTATCATCCCATCTTGGTTATGGAGTAATAGATTAGGTAATTATATTTCTATTTTAAGATAGGAAAACTCTCTAATGACCGCACGGGTTTTAAAAGTGGACGGTAAAAATAAGATTATCGTTGTTTCAACATAATAATAATATGTAACAAACATCAATAATAGTTGGTATGTATGGATAATAAATTATTGAAGTTATTATTTCCCTCTTCACTAGTTCATTACACATCACTCCAGACATCACAGTTGTCTCTGGATACATAATTTTCACCAAAAGGTTAGTCCCAAGTTAAAGTTAGAATAGATTCCATTAGACATTGAACAATAATGTAAAATAACAATCATTTCTCAGATCTATTAATTGCATTATTTGTTAAATATAACATTTGCAAAAACCTGAGTCTTGGGTGAAGTGGATTTTTTAAATGGTGTTTTCAGACGTAACGTATTTTCAATATTTAAATAAAAAAGATTTTAGATTATTAAATAATGTGTATTTAATAATTGTTATTGATATTGTACATGTATGTAGTCGGTGGCTAACCTTTCTAACGGGTTGATATTATATATAAGCAGCTATCTACATCACTAAATTAATCCTCATTATATTTGGGTTCTAACGCGTTTTAATTGAATTACATTTAATTACTCATTTATTTATATAGCTTTTATAATGTATGTACAAGCATCGGGAATTCTGAATGTAATCGTAGTAGGTATGTTTTCACAATCTAAGGATTAAGGGCGGATAAGTAAAGCTTTATTTTATATAGGTTTATTATTAGGGATGCACTTAAACATTTATATTATATTTGTCTATATAATAAATTATTAATTATGATAATGAACATAGATAAAGCTATAAAATACTTACAAATTAACATCGCCCACAAACTGGCACTGCTGAACGTCAGAGAGGAGAAAAATCTGAAAGAATAAAAAAAAATATTAAATGATTTAATAAATAAAAAATACTATGATAATATGATAACTAAATGGCTTCGAAATTCATAGACGTCAAACCGTAGGTACATTTATATTTTTACTTTATTCTATTGGCCGTGTCCCTATATCATTTCCCAATGAAATACACCTTAATGTAGTATGTGTAAATCAATTTATTTTATAAATGCTATAAAAAATCAGGTGTTATTAATTTTCATTGAATTAAAATTAACAAAATTAATATGGATAAAGTAATATCGATGAAAATTTACATTTAAATGCAGTAGTTAATTCCTACGTACAATAAAAAGTAAAAATGTAGCACATAAATATGCAAATTTTCCTGCAATTACATAATTTCAATAACGTTCTAACTACTTAGCGTTATTGCTATCGTGCAGCATACCAAAAGTGGAACTGTATATAAAACGAATAATTTATTCCCATTTAGGTACAAGCAAGTATCTTACATACCGACACTTTTGATTCTTGAATGAAATTCTACTTGCATAGTACGTATAAGGCAGTTTATGAAACATGAACGAATCACCGGTAAGTAACATTATAATAATTATTATTATCAGCACTCTTTAATTTAAATTACTTTATACATTTTTTTAAACTTAGAGATTTATGAATTTTTTTCTCATTTCTGCAAGATGCTATGCAATTGTTTGAAATACTTACCAACTGAAAATTATATCTTGAAACCGAAAAAAATATGTTTTAATATTAGAAGATATATTTTCTATGTGATAACAATGGTTATAAAATAGCAAACGTTGATTGAAGAACGAGTATCCAAATGTTTTTAGTCAAAACTGTCAAATTTTCGTGTAATAATGGAATCTGATCGTGTGTTAAGAACTACATAGTACATACATATTAGATAAAAATAAAAACAATTTTATATGTCTGTAGTTTGATGTCAAAGTAGTTCAGTTTTTTTTTTTTTTAACAAAACGCACTAAAATCCCAAATCTACATTTTCATTATGATAGGTACCCAAAAATGGGTAGGTACATAACTGGAAAAACATGATTGTCTCAAAATCACAATTTGTGATTCACATGTCGTGGATTAATTTATTTATGTAAAATGTCAATGTGTTGCAAGTCGAGAAATAGAGCACAACCACCAACTCACATTTAAAACGACTTTATTAAGCGTACAATTATTGCCCTCTACCGATGCATTGTGAAACTACCTACATAAAAACCAGTACAGTTAGAATACATATCTGTTAAAACTCGGCTTCTTACTAAAACAATAAAATTAATACAGATATACATTGAAATCATAGTACCGATACAATTTTAGGTGACTGCGTTTCGCGGTTATATCGACCGCAAAAGGTTAGTTGTTCTTACAACGGTGAGATGCTCTCATCCTCTACCGCGTTTTCACGTGGCGATTTTTGTCGTTAAACAGTGTGTTGAATGACAGTTGAACGTCAATAATTGATAAGTGAGAACCACATTTCAACAAAGTTGATGAACCTGTAAGTAAGTTGAATCGAATTAGGTTTACGTCCTTTATTCGAGTCAACTGGTTGCCTAGGCAAGTAACTAAAGTGATAACAACTCTCATCGGCACGTCCAACCCGTTTGTTTCACTTGACGCCATCTTGATTGAATCGATTCCTACGATTTATTGTTTAAAATTCAACAGATAGTTGAACGAAAAAAATCGTGGCGTATGCCTGTCTTGTAGGTATATGGTGGAACAACTTAATTTCGAACATGCGATTTTTTTTTATAGCGCAGCAATTAGGGAAGGAGAATTTGATTTTCTTCACGATTGCTATTATTGACGTTGAACCTATTGCATATATTTATCCCGACACTGCTCCGAATATGACTTGTTTTCTGTTAAAACTATCAACCCTCACACAAATTCGGTTAAACGTCAGATTAAATAAATTATAGTAAACCTTTTATTTTATTTTTTATACTGTCTTATATTCATTTCAAAAGCCCTGCGTTTTATTCAGAAGAGCTTTGCCGCCGCAAAGTAAGTGATCACTGGCTTCGGTATTTTTAGTTTTGTAAGCAAGAGGTCAGCGCGGGTCATATGTCAATTAGGGGACTTGTAATGCCTATCATTGCTTTAGCCGCATAATAAACTGCATGCCTTTATTGACTATCAGTAGTAAACTACAGTAGTAAATATTTCAAAGTATCGCTGTCTGAAAAAGAAAAGCGGATATTACCCACTGCACCCACTTCACAACGCATATTATTATCCTACTAGCATTTTGTAATTCTCAATAATAAAATTGTTAACTGCATAAAGCAACATCAACAGATGAAAGCATTACTATTATATTAGGTTATACACGTTACAAATAGTAATAATAAAATTACAAAGGAAGAAGAGATATAATTCGGGAGAACTAGACGATATCACTAATTCAGCTGCCTTTCGGACATTTTTTATCTCTTAGGTACCACTAAGTGACTTACATTATTATCAAACTGATATATAATAATTATGAAACACCTAAAAATCGAAGTAAGTAAGCCTTATTTATCTGTGTTATCCATGCCATTCAATTAAATTAATAAGGTCGGATGAAAATTAACATTTGATTATAAAATTGCATTACACTAAACGTTACTGGCATTATTGACATCAACTTTAAACTATGACACAGCTATTCAAATACGCCAGAGTACTCCAACATCATAAAGACACATAAACCAAAAAATGTCCGCGCAAATTTAAGAATAGTCGTCAATATATTTTTGTTTTGTTTGGAGTGGTTTTCGTACCACAGGAATGTATGTGAGAACAAACTTTTGAGTTTTGACTAACACTGAGGTTGACCCTTGAATGATTTTTGTATAGGGGGCCAATATTTCTAGCTAGGTTCGCCACTAAGGTTAAGTAGAGGAATATTTTTGTCTCGCTTCTTTAATTTTTCTATCTTAGAATAATAATTTCCCCTGACTTGCTTGCTCGCTGAGACCTCTCATCGGTCAGAATTAAAAAAATACTAGTCTACTTAACATCAGTGGCGTAGAAAGATATATTGCCCCCCAATACAAAAACCATTCAAGTGCCAACCCCAATGATTAAAAAAAGTTCAGTTGCAATTTATGTTTTATCTTCTTTTATTTGTTGCAAACGAAATACTATATAATGAAATTCATTAGAAACTATCGGAGTGAGGTTTAGGGCTTTTATCTGACTGGGCTCCAATGCTTTGCACACCTTGCGATAAGGTAGCTACGCCAATTATTTTCAACCTTAGTCAAGTGCCTACTACCTACACAGTAATATATTATTTCAATGAGATAAAATATGTGTTATAATTATTACTACTTGCCATTTCACTGATTTATATAAAACAAATCATTAGTCACATCTGTGAGGAAACTGGTAGAATAGGTCCAATTGTAAGCCGGATCAAAAATAATTTTATTTGCACCTAGGCAACAGGTGCATTGAATTGTGTCACAAAAGTAAATGCTTGTTTAACAGTACATATTGGCGTCTGCGAAGAGTATAATATGAAGAAAAAATATTTCTACACAAGTCCATTAAGCAAACCTCCACGCGTCCGCTAGAGATTGCTTCATCGTGGCCAATTGATCCGACGATTATGTAGGAATTATAATGGTGAATATACTGCGCGTGCTAGATGAAGATGGCTCGGCTAGACGCTGGGTGAAAGTGAACTCGGCCCGACCCACAAAAATGCAATATTCATTCGATGACTTATGTGCTGCGATGGCAAGGCGCGTGACTTGATAAACACAGCTCAGTATACTTTGCTCTCAAGGATATCTGTCAAAATTATACGAATACGACTGCAGGTTACAAAATGGCATTTACGTTAAACACATATATTTTTTCTAACCTATTTTTTGTAATGTAAATAAAAATGTAATAATAACCCATTTATTGTTGAGTTTATTTTAATGGTTATTAGGTTATTACTTTATACTTTTTTGATACCCGCACACGCTGGTTCATGTAGCATATTTAAAAAAAAAATGCATTATGATAAATAATTGTGTTGAGAAGTTCATGGCTGCGATTAGGTGCCTATCATTATTGTGAAACGGTGTATTATAAAAATGATTTATATTAATGTCCAAATTCGCGCATCATTGGAAGCATAACGATTGCTAGTATGTAAAGGCAGTGGCTTCTAATCCGCGTGCTTCAGGATCGATTCTCGGTGAGGTCACAATGTATTATGTATGTGTTCGAGTTCGTTTCACGTCACTACTACACTACTGTTTCACTTTACTATTGTCATTCTAAGTATTCTTTAATGTGTGTAATTCTATAGAATACACACTATAGTGTGTAATTTTCAATACTTACATTTTAATCTTAGATGTCGAATATTATTATTTATCGAGTATTTGCAGGCTGGTTGGGCCCAATCGACCTCGCGAACTTTATTTACTTTGGCTGTCGCAGAAAAAAAACAAAAAAAATGAAACGACAAGAGAAAGGTAGATTTTAAAATGTAATCAAATATTTGGTAGTGGATACTGGTATGTACAACATTTTAAAACACGGAAAATCGTACAATTTAAAACAGTGCAATATGGTATTTTTATAACCACTTATTGAGTGCAAAATACACAACATATGGCATTATTATTTTCAAATAAGTATCAAAATTCAAATGTATAGATTCAAATCAAAGATAATAAATAAATAAATCAACAGACATGAATGACATGATGGATTATAGTGAATTCTGACCATATTTATTTTGATTGTGAGATTTAGAATAGCGTTAGATTGATTTGGCAGCTCAATTACTTTAAAAAAACCTTTAGAAAATATTTACCCACAATCTCAACTAGATGATAATCAATTAAAGATTCAAATTGAAAATCAACGAGTGGGCTTTAACATTTAAAAAGCGATAAGTATATTTAATTTGTAGGTAGTTTGTAAAATGTGCATAATTGATAATGATTTTTACGATAATATAATACAAATATACACATGTAAAATATTGTTATAGCTTTAATAATATAATTTTTAAAGTGGTATGCAACTTTTTTGCGTCTAAGGTGATTATAAAATATTATTTTGTTTTACAAAAAATGGCATTGGTGAAATAATTTAAAACATAAAAAAATCCATTTAAAGCCACAACTTGCATAAGAAAATGATTTATAAATTTCTCACGGTGAGGCCAATCAGATACGGAAAGGTGCCGATTTTTTTTTTATTATTTAAGCATAATGTAATTGTAAAGATAAATAAGCAACTATATTATCTAAGTGAAACTTTAATTGATGAGAAGCCGCGGGCGAATGATGCGCTGGTCCAATCAATATATCATGGCCGAATAACAAATAATAATATCCAATGAGGCCATACAATATTGGTATCCGATATGGAAATTGGGAAAAGTGACTCTAAAACCAAATATGACAACGGTCACCTGTTTAGGCTGACATAGTTAATAATTAGTGGGGGCGTTTGCGCTATGGGTATAATATCTCAAGGAAACTGACCAAATCTAAACACATTTGCAACGAGTAGCCACCAATGGATTTGAGTTAAGATGGTATGGTGAAATAAGATACTTGTACCACTTTTAAACCGTGTGTTTCTACGTTTCTTTAATAATATAGATTAGAAATTATTGATACACAAAATTTACCAGATTGCAATGAAAACTACTATAGTATTATTACTTAACCCCTCAGGACTATTGCAAATTTTAATTCCCTGTTGTCTGAGGTATGATATACCTATTTCAAGCATGTCCAACACGTTGATCGCGATCGACCAGTCGATCATTTTAGATAGATTTTGGTCTATCATACCCATAGGAAATGTGCCGTGAAAATTTTAAAAGCGTGTACATTCATTTGTAGTATTTGTACATATATGTCATTTTGTACGGGAACCATTAAATATTCCAATTTGTAATTCCTAAATCAACTGACGTGAAGCAATTTTTAAATTAACCATAACGAAGCCCGTGAGACCTCGGCGTATTACTTGGTTCGTATTGTATTACCGACGGCCCGCCGCAGGAGTGAGAGAAAGAGCATATTTGCAGTAGGCTCTTTACAAAGTAGGATGATAGTTTGACGATGAGTGCCCAAAAATAATACTTTTATATACACGTACATACATAATACACGTTTAAGCTGAAGAGTAATAATGAGAATGTGGTAGTTCACTACCAGTTTTGATATTTGATAGTAGATAACACCCTATTTGAAGTTATGCATGCCTGGTATGTCTTATATAACTATATTGTAATTGACAGTATGACCTACTTAGGTACAATATAGATTTCATTAGGATTGATAATATTTGCTTGACAGAAGAAAATGTGCCAACCATTTATATAAATTCGTCAGCTGAATGTAGCTGAATGAACTATCTGCGTGATTTTATCTTTTAATGTAAATTAAAATCAAAATCGTACTTATCACATTAGGAAATGTCAATATCATATACATTAAAAAAATCATGATTTTCTAGTCATTGTCATTGTGATACATTTTATACCATAGTTTTGTTGTTTACGTTTACATCGTAAGGTTACATTATAGGTAATCTACGCATTATCATTTTAAACATACTCGTACCATTAAAAATCGAAAGATAAATAAAAATAATATGTCAAAATTTACTTTCCGTTTAATTTATTACAAGGTTGAATTCACATAATTATTACTTACTTATCTAAATTTTGCAATAACATTGAAAGTCTATCTATACACTTTCATAATCATTAAGACAATTTAATTATTGTTTATAGTTTGATTTACCATCGAAAATATCATTGAAGTCGTTAATATGATACACATGAATTAGCGTGTTCATCTCCCAGTTTGGCACCCCGTGCCTAGAAAGTTGTCAATCAAGTGCGCTTTGGGGGACACGTCGCGCAGTGGCGGCGCACTGGTAGTGCGGTGTGGCAATTTAGTAGCGGCCCGTGCAATGCGAGCCGAAGGGGTCAAAGGCGTTCATACTACAAGCCAGCCACACCATTAGATATTGACTTATTTATGCCGATACTAAACACACAGCACGTGAGATCATATTACTTTAATCAAACTGTGAATATTTTATTGAGATACAACATTTGTTAAGACGGTTCGATTGTCATTGCAAACCGCAGCATAGATATTTACGAAGTGCATGAAAAATACGAGAAACTAAAAAAAACGATTCATTGTGGGATAAGCCGTGTGTAGTCAAATGGGCGTAAGGCACGCATCACTCGGTGTAGTCAAAATGGTCACCTATAATATTACACCCTTCACATCTTAACTAAACAGTCACATGTCAAAATATACTTATGAAGACATACTTGACACACCTGAATATACATATCTAGCATTTTAGTTAGTGTGGCAATTTAGGTACATTGATACAAATGATAAACCATTTTTTCTATGAAGATGGGTATGTTCGCTATGCGAAACCTTCTACACCAAGTATCTATATCTACCTTCAAGTAGGCTCTAGTCTACTATCCAGTATCAAAACTGGCAGTGATCTATACTCATTTCAACATTTTTCAACAAAACAACTTGAAACAACTTGAACAAAACGTATTAAATACGGCTGAGGACACTGAAGCGTTACAAGTTAAACAACACTCTTGTCTTTGACAATCAATTTTTTCCCATTCGTCGGGGAAATGATCTGATTTAGTATTTTGTGTGTACTTATTGCAATATTCTCCTACGAGACGGTAAGGGGAAACTATGCCTCAGTTTAAGTCATGGTGTTTGACACCTTCTCTTTCTATCAGGTCGTAAGTGATACAAAACGAATCCAGTGATACGGGGTCACACGGGCTTCTTCGTGGTTACTTCGAAAATGAAATTTACGTAAGCTGGGGAAATCAAAATAGGGATGGTTAATTCTTCCCTTTCAAAATCTTTAAATGTTATAATATTATATTACAACTTAATGTATACTCTTTTAACATTTTCAGGACTCAATTCATATACGCCTATGGTCAGTGGCGCACCCAGGAATTATTATTGGGGGGGGCCCAAGAAGGAGAATGTAAATTAGTCCCATAGGCTCTTTTTCTTCTTCACATAAATATTTTTACTTATTTTCACAATACATGGCGATATACATAGGGACATTTTCAACTAGTTGAAAATGTCCCTCTGAGGCGGACGAAACCGGTCCTAATCTATTTAATAAAAGTGGAATAAGTACTAAAAAAAAAATACGTTTTATTAAATTAAAACAACAATACAATATTTATTCCGAATTCCACCGAAAAAAATGTTCTTTTGATTTACACCACCACCGTAGTGGGTGTAGTCGTTCTTTTCGCAGAATGTTGCAGATTTTTGGTATTTTAATATTTAGGTTCCAACATATTAATTGAAAATGGACAAAAAAAGTATTATTGCCTTTAAATTATACACAACCTACTCAATACAACACAGCCTTATATCTCGTTTATCGGTCTTTTGTCTATTGCACTCGGTGTACCTACACCATGGCCCCCACATCCTGAAACGGGCCCTCAGGCTAGGGCAGTGGTCAGCAAACTGCGGCTCTTTGGCCCTTTGAGTGCGGCTCTGCCACAGATGCTCTCTGTCATATTTGACATGGCTATAGTAAGACAACATCTTTTTGACTACGTGTTTAAGCCGTGAACTAACATGCTCCGCCCATTTTTACCTGCAATTCCATTATAAACTAACAAGCTCCTCCCATTAAGTAGACAACAGCGCCTAGAAGCGTAGCCAAGAAGATGTTGTCGTACAATACAAAGAAGAAGCAAAGAAAATGGAAGAGGATAACCGTAAATGTAATGTTGAGTAGACCGAGACTTCGCGTTTATTCAAAACTTAAATGGCTTCCCGACCTGTATTTATGTGTCGGGAAAAATTGACGCATTCAAATTTAGAGAGATACTACAGCTAAAAACTAGTAATTTTGCGCTAAATATTCTGTCGATGATGCAAGGAAGAAAGCAGCTGAGGAGAAGAGTCAAGAAAAATAAAGTTCTGTATTTAATTAGGTACTGAATAAAATCTTTCAACAATGTTAATATTGCAAGTTTTGTGGTTAGTAAAAAGATTTCCAAGAGAGGAAATCAAGAGTAAATTGAGAAATCGATTTATTGATGAGAACCTGGAATCGTGCTTAAAATTAAATCATCAACATACGAACCTGACTTACCCAAACTTTACAAGGAGATGCAAGGCCATTATTCACATTGAAATTGTCAGTCATTGTCATGATTCAATTGTATGGATACCTTACTTACAATTTAATTTTTATTAATAAATAAGATCATTATTACGTATGATATTCAGTTTTATTCAGTGTACCTACCTATAATTTAATTAGGACTTTAACTAAACTACCTACGTATATAATTTAAGTTTCAGAAATTTGGCTCTCAAAATAAATCTCAATCGTTGTACTGTTGATATTTGGCTCTATTGACTAATGAGTTTGCCGACCACTGGGCTAGGGTATTTGACGGGCCCCCTATCCACCGCTTAGATTAAAGGCAGTGTGAAACACTACATTAACGTTTTTCAAATTGTGTTTTAGTTCAAATTGAGGGTACTTATACAGTGAATTATTGGCGATTTTCAGTACGTCATCTACTTTAATAATGGAGCTGTCGACACATAATAATCAGAAAATATATTGGACATTTATATAAATTAAAATGTTCATAGTTATGAAATATAATAGCGCCGCAGGCGACTTTTTTACTATTAAAGCTAATTTATGATATGTGTTTATCTCACTTATCTGGTCAACCCGACACGCCGGGCCCCCCACAGCCCGGGCCCCCAGGCTAGACCTGTCAACCCTCCCCAGCCATGACCTATTATACCACTCCGGAATTCGGGTGGACACCGAGAATTTCATTAGGGAACGGGTTTCTAAAAAAACCTGACATTAGTGTTTCGAAATTTTTGTATTAGAAATTAAAATCTAAGAAATATTACTAAAAAGGGTGCTGGAGAATTACAAATCATTTTTTGCCGTGTTGTTTGTCTAAGCCCAAGGTATAGTTTATTGGCTTTCGATTTCAATATGTAAAATCATTCTGATGATTTTCATATTTTGGGGGGGGGGCAAGGCCCCCTAGCCCCCCCCCCCCCTGGGTGCGCTACTGCCTATGGTGAGATGGACGTGTTGGACATGCCTCTTCTATACGGATACAAGTCATCGTAAAATTAAGCAATTTCCCTATGTATTACATTTAAAAAAATATATGTATAAACGGTTTGCTATCTCTGTTGTACATATATATAGGTACTAGTTGGGTTATACACAACATAAAGCTGAGATCACAGTGACTCTGGGCGACCCAACGGATGAAGTGTCGAGCTTGGCCAGGATGATAAATGGCTCGGCTTATTAACTGCGAAGGTAGGTGGCGCTGCGATACCGTGGACCTGTCACTGTTTGAGAACATTATAAGATTATTATAATATACAGATTTTGTACCATTTTGGAGATTGACCACTGTGACTGGTGATCGATGATCATCGCGGCTTAACCTTGAGGTCGTAAAGAGAAGAAATCTAACTTCATTATATTGTAATGTCGCTATAAACACCATTGAGTTTGATTGACAGTCGACTAGACGTGGGAACGGCTGTTTTAATATTATAGTGCTGCCAGCGGAGATTATAATATATACTTTGATATTCGTTATTAAATAAATAACGATATCAAAAACGTTTGCATATTTAAAACATTCATTAATTAATAGAGTAACACAGCAGAACAGATTAGGTTTATGTATTTCATGGTTAATACAAATTCATTAAGCAAGCAATTTTTCATTTTATATGATACCTATATAAAACATACAAATTGGATAGGGAAGGATATGTGAAGTAATAGTTTTCTAAAAATATAAAATGAAAATGGCTAGGACACAGACCTCGAAAAACAAGCAATCACTGAAAAAATATAGTCATTCAGTGTAAACCAAGAAATATAAAACGTCCGAAAGTTATGCCAAATTAAAAACAGTTCATCCTTGCAGAAATACGTGGCAATACAACACACAGGTCTAAGTGGAATACAATATGCTTGGACAGGATGAAGATCCATAATGAGTAGATATGTACAAATAAGTTATAACATAATATTCATGTTTATTAGGAATTATAATATACAACTAATGATTTGTTTAAAGAAATACTTTGCAGACAGACTTAACATAAATGTAAATTGATTTATAAACCCAAGATGGTTATCTACATTCTGTCAGAATAGCAGCAGTAGATGCGTATTATCGAGAATTCCGTAACATTAATGAATTAAGCTAGCACATACTTAATAGAATATATTTTACAAAATGTAAAATAGTAATTTTATTAAACTGATTATAATTACAATGTTGAACCGCAAGTCGTGTAATTTCGTTGCTGGATGTTTCTACGTTCCTATAGAAGTATATTATACTAACCATTATATCATTCCTTAATTGAAAAAAAAGAAGAATCCTCCAAAGAATGTTTAAAGTTTAAACAGGCCGAGTAGAAGAAAAAACTTTTTCATAATAATAATCAAACAATGTAACTTGTTAATCAACGGAAGGTTAAACGTAAATATTTCGAAAATGTAGCCAACAATCTTTTGTTTCGAATAATTTCGTAAAACATCATAAAAGTCAACCTCAACTCAGCTGAAAGAAAAACTAAAAACATCTTGAATTGTTTACGAGAGGCTGTTAAGTTAGATTAAGAAAAATAATATTGTTCGCAGAGAATGGCGAGTCGAGAATAAAACTAAAAATAAAACTAGGTAGGTACTATAAAACTAAAATTGAAAGACTAAAACAGAGTTATACACTTTTATTTGACCTTTGTTGTATCATTGCAAAGATCCATTTAAAATGCGGTAAGTGACTTGATACTTATAAAATTATTCTGAAGAATGCATAAGAAACCATCAAACTATCTTCAAAGGCTTTTGCTTTAAGTTGAAACTAGTTTTTAGAGACATTTTATACGGCATATTTTGAAGCTACATAAGTGTGCTCAAGTAACTTTTTCTTCTAACAATTTCGATACAGTTCAAATCCAGCCTAGGCCTCCATTCTCCTAGATCTTCAACAGTCTCCACAATAAGCACCCCCAACACGTTCACATTTACTCAATCGATTCAACGGGACCGTGCTCTTTCCACCTGAGTATTCTTGTCGATGCTGTTCACTGTTTGTATATGAGTATATGTCATGTAGTTACCTATCGTAATAACAATAACATTTACAAATAAATATTACTGCTTTCATAGATTTCTTGACAGTATTTTTTACTTATCAAACAAAGTTTATACTGTCGTCAATGGATACCTCAATTTAGTGTTACACAATCGGTGTTCCATCATATTATACTCAGCGTTAGCCAGATAAACATTTTGGTATAATCCTTATATGGTTTATAAAAAAATACACAATTCGTTATTTGAGAGTTAATGGATAAAAAGGTTAACTGTGTGTATAAAAAACTTCACGAGTAGATTTAAGTGAGCGTATCATCAAATGTGCAAAAAAACACGCCGTCGATACAGAAAATGTGCAAGGCGATGCAACTTGAGATGCACTTCTGCATATGCCAATGTAACACCTGATATGGCAGATGGCCCATTAAAAATAGCACGGGAAATTGAACCAGATACTCGTAACTTGTCAGCAAAATGCTACGCCATTTTCAACAAAATTGTGTAACTTACTCGTATACTAAAAAAATAATTTAGCTACTTACTAATAAAAAATAATGTACCTACCTAACATTTATAGATTAATATAAATAAGTAACCTGACATAATTTAATACATTTTATAGCATTTTGTTAAGAGTGTTGCAAAAGTACGCTCAAAAACCTTTCAAATCTCGAGACAAAGAAAACGGTGAATGGTAGCAGTAAAGTTTCAAATACTATAAAACTGAAATTAAATTTTATTATTAATAACAACAATAAAAAAATGTCGTTAAAATACAAAATCTGACGGGCTGAAATGAAATTGGTGACAAGGTTGCAACTACATATTATTGCCTTTCATTATGCTTACATAAATACGTAATTTTAATGTTAACGAACGAAATTTCAATCAAATTGTGTAATGTATTTACATACGTTATAATCGGAGAACATTCAAATTACGCTAGAGAAGTGTCATAATTATTGGCAAAGATAATTGTGTATAAAATAAATAGCCCCTAGGCAGGTCATGCAATGTTTAGAGGCAGCACATTCTAACTAAGGGCTGTAAATAAAACAAGGAAAGGATATAGCCTCAGATCAAATTAGATAAACAAACGTGGTGTTTCTGTAGAAAGATGCTACAAAAAAGTTTGCCTTACAATTTAAGCCAATTCTGAGAATTGTAATGCTGAACAGGTTAGACACGTCATGGTGGTATTTTTCATAACGGAGAATTTTCATCACACTTCTCTGCCAGTCAATGTAATTTAATGGTATACCTACTAAAAAGTTACTTCGACTTAAATAGTAGGTATTTGGGTGTAGTAGGTATTTTGTAATAATAAAAAAAAACAGTTTTAAATAAAAAATGGGAAGGGCTGCATTTTAATTCTGCTCAGGGCGGGAATTTGCCCAAGGACATTACTGTTCACAGTATATATTATTGTGTGCGTCAGGTTAATCTAAAATCTGAATTCGTGATTTATGTAGGTATTAAATTTGAACCTCAGTGGAAAGTAAACTTTAGAGATGTCAAATGATAAACTACGGTAGCAGCCAATGGAATAACAAACGTTTACAACAGATAATAGATAATATTTTGAATAGTAAAGTTAGACCAGGTGGATTCGTTCTTTTAGAAATAAAATAGACTAGTTTTATGTTAATGTAGTGGCGTACTCCAGCAAGACTAAAATCAAAACAAAAACAGACAGAGTATAAAATGGAGTGAACAATAATTTCAAAATAATCAACAAAGATAATAATGAAAGCACGAAGCCCGCGGTTTTGCAGGAGAGCACGTGTGGTTCGCAGAAACGTAGAGCATACATCAAAATAATCCTCTCCTCGCTGTTACCAATGTACAGGTACCACTTTGTTATTTTGTGTCGGGTTGGTTGTATCCAGGTATTTTAGTTGCACTTAAAAACCGCAGTGCTACGATGGTACTTTTGATACACTCGTAAATGCATACTCGAACGAATCTTACCTAAGTATAATGGCATATCAAAATAGCAAGGTAAACACAATCATTATTTACCGCCCAACATAAAAAATCTCTATGGCTATACATTCGTTTCGTACGATGGCATGATCCTACATTTAGAGTATTTAGAGATTAGCAATCTGCACTTTTAGATACGTACCTACTAATTACCAAAATTATCTAGAAAGGTCTAATCTAATCTAGGCTCAACCGATGTAACATTAGAAGTAATCAAACTAGGAACCCCGTAGTATATACTGCAGCATTATTCAACAGAAAGTACGAAAGCTGATAACAAAAAATATTATTTTCATTTATACGAAACGAGCGAAAATTTGCCGCCTAACACAAAACACGCGCATAAAAGAGGTACCTATACTCATCTGCTTGATTATATTATGTAAAAATAAGTAAATTCACTATAAGCATTTAAAATTCAAAAGAAGTTCTTTGGGGACATGCGAGAAAAACAAAGTTTTATGACGTTGCTCTATATATCCACCTATATAAACACCTGACGATGTATTATGCTATATATCTATAGTGAACGCCATTTACAGCGACTCCATTTGTTATTCCAGAAACAATCCCGGAACATTTTTGAAGGGCGGCGCTAAGGCACAGATAAAGTATGTGGGTCATAACCCACACGTAGTTTTTTTTAAACTTGTTTTATTATTGACATTACTATTGTAATTGTACCATAAATAGTAGCATAAAACTACTAACATAGTCAATGGGTCTAATATTTGATGGCAATTCTTAGAGTCAGGAATGATTGTTATATTTTTTGATGGATGGCAAATACGTGATATTCTTTTTACGCGGCCTAGAGATCCGCGATAGTATGCGTAAAATGTAAGAGGCACTCCCGGAAGAAAGCTCAGAATGCATTTATGACGAGTTTTATCATCTCTCGCGAAGAGCATCAGCGTAGATTTCAAAGACAAGTGCCACGGAACGAAACATAAACACTAGGGAGGCTGTTAAAGTATTTATGAGGAGATTATTGAAATTAAAAGCGCAAACTGAGTGGCCAATGTGGAAGGTGGAAAGTGCCACTCCATTGCGCAGCAATGAACATAGTCATAAGACAGTCATACATTATTCTGCATACGATAAAGCTTAATCTATCTTTCAAATACGAGTGATTGGATTATCATTAGGTATAAGTTCTTATTTAATTACTAATTAGAAATCTATTATGTGTAACTAGTCTAAATTACACAGGAAAACTACAAACAAATCCAGGTGTAACATTTAGTGAAAAAATTTATATGCCGATTGCATTTACCATTGTCAATTATTTCATACCATTTCTGTATATAATAAGCACTCCATCTATTTGTCGACAATACATTTATGTAGGTACTCTAGTAGTCTAGTAAACAAAATGTAAGTACCTGAAAGTTGAAAGTTGGGCAAGAGGCTTATGTACTATTCCGCGTAAAAAGTTAAGAAAAACCTCCATTTTCTTACGACGCATATTTGACTTTTATTTTGTAAATTATTAAGATTAAGACGCAAAGCTTTTTTTTCATTGCGTACGTGGGTATCTAAGTACTATGATTAATTATTATTCATATGCTAAAATTCATGCACGTTATATCGACAGTATAACCACTGTTTTTACCGTTTCGAATAAAAAATACATGAAATATGAACTCTAAAATGTTGGCATAGCATTCGAAAAAATGGAAGGCAAGGTTTGCACTTTTTGCTCGACAACACGCCCGGCTCTTGAAGGAACGAGTTGCCATAAAAAATATTCACGATCAAAACTGCGTCTGGCAAATTTCAGACTGTCGTAAAGCACACGCTTTTGTTTTTGCTTCACTTCCTTCGCACATTTACTTACTTTGCCAACCAGAGAACGCGTTTTTCTCGATCTTTCATTATTGTTCTACATTCAAAGTGTGAACTTTACTCATTGATTTGGTGAAACAAAAGATAAGCGTCAGAAAAAAAACTAGAAGCAAGTTGTAGAGTTAAAATTAATAAAAAGTTTAAACACATTTTGATGATGAATATTATAAGTTTCTGCGTTTACTCAGAATGAGTACTTACTTAAAACTTGATATGAGTAATTATATTTATGTCTAGGAAATAGACTTGGACACAACACACAACTCACAATATTTTAAGTAGGTACTTAATAGGAAAAATATTGTTAAAGGTTTTAAAAAAAAACTTTTAATTTAAAGTTACCGCACTGACTAGCACTACTATCTTTATCCACAATTCAGAGCCACGGCCTGAATATAATAGTCGGTGTCGGTCTTGTTGTAAACTAACGTTGAAAAACAATATGTGTATTTTCCAGACCCAGGATTCCAACCTGGGACCCACGACATTATAAGCCGACGGGTAAGCTGCTTGATCATCATGGGCGTATATTTTATACCATGTCTTATTGGTTTGATAAACCATAATGTTTTTCGTATGTAATAAACAATTATAGTAGAACCTCGATTATCCTTATTTGTTTTTGATCATCGGTTTGGTCAGATTATAATAAAAATGTACAATTTAAAATACGAGTATATAATAAGTAAAATAGAATATGTATCTACCTACCTAATGGTTTTGAAGTATTTTTTTTTGTAATTCTATGAATCTGACCAATTTATGTTGGATGTATCTCAGGCGATGTCCGCCTGTTCAATTAATAAAATATACTTTTGATTAGGTACCCGGTGTTAATGTTAACCCGATATTTTTTATCCTAAATTCGTCTGAATAAACGAGGTTCTACGATATGATGAAATGTTGACATACTAACCATATAAATTTAATGAAATGAGAGGAGTAACACAACGTTATATGGAGGGATGTTTGTTGGGCATAATGTGTACGAATCGAAAAATAAATAAATGGGTAATAGAAAAAAACAAAATGGCCGACATAATACAATGCGTGAAAAACTTTGAAGTGTAAATGGGCAGGCAACATCGCTCGACGAACAGATGATAACTAGGCGAATCAAAACATCCAATGTTGTCTAAAGAGATTAGCGGATCTTAATATAGTAGGTAGTGGAGTGGTTGTGGATCGGTAAGTGGTTGAAATGATGCTGATGATAAGATTGAACACAAAAATATTTTATATTTTATTTGAATAACATTGAATAAATACGGGAATTAAAAAAAATGGTGTAAAACAATGACCACATTGTGACATTACTATTTAAGGGTGAATTGATGAAATTTTAATAATCGTGTCTTTATATACTTACACAACATGTATCATATCTTTCGTATTGAAGTTAAGTGTCAGTCGAATGCTTGAACCAGGCACTCGATTTTTTTGTTTTATGTCCAAAGTGTGAACCCACTCAATTTCGATTTGTTCGCAAAAATCGCGATACCGTACCCCACCAATTCATTGATTTTTTTTTCGGTAAAAGCTCGCTGTTCAATATTTGAACCAAGCTTAAAAGCTTTTGGCGGATAAACGTTTTCTGGCATTGAAACGGAATACTAAAACATCCAATTCAATATTCTGAGAATGTTTCAAAGGATATTGAAGTAAAAAATGACCGACGTAATGCATGTAAATTGGTTTGCTATTGATAAAATCATGATATCATTCCTCGAGACTGACTAATTTCACAGATGTTTTATGTTATTAAATGAAAAAATAATAAATAGGTACCTACCTACTTGATTACCTAAAATATTATATTTCTAATTTAGAGTATCTAGCTATGTAGATACGAATATATCATTAGTATGCTAGTGAGTATAGATATGATATGGATGGGTAGATGGCTGATTTTGTGGGTATGTATATTTAATTAAATTAATGTTCAAGGTAGTAGGCAGATACCCACAAATTATTGTCATCTCATACTTTTAATAGTTATAACTACTCACAAAAAGCATGCCAATTCAAACTTATCACAAATATAAATTAACCCAGTTTGAGGACACGTGTAGTAAATTGTAAACCAACATAAATGGTTAAAATGAATATAAAGTATATAGGTATACCTATTTTTTGATGGATGGCAAATACGTGATATTCTTTTTACGCGGCCTAGAGATCCGCGATAGTATGCGTAAAATGTAAGAGGCACTCCCGGAAGAAAGCTCAGAATGCATTTATGACGAGTTTTATCATCTCTCGCGAAGAGCATCAGCGTAGATTTCAAAGACAAGTGCCACGGAACGAAACATAAACACTAGGGAGGCTGTTAAAGTATTTATGAGGAGATTATTGAAATTAAAAGCGCAAACTGAGTGGCCAATGTGGAAGGTGGAAAGTGCCACTCCATTGCGCAGCAATGAACATAGTCATAAGACAGTCATACATTATTCTGCATACGATAAAGCTTAATCTATCTTTCAAATACGAGTGATTGGATTATCATTAGGTATAAGTTCTTATTTAATTACTAATTAGAAATCTATTATGTGTAACTAGTCTAAATTACACAGGAAAACTACAAACAAATCCAGGTGTAACATTTAGTGAAAAAATTTATATGCCGATTGCATTTACCATTGTCAATTATTTCATACCATTTCTGTATATAATAAGCACTCCATCTATTTGTCGACAATACATTTATGTAGGTACTCTAGTAGTCTAGTAAACAAAATGTAAGTACCTGAAAGTTGAAAGTTGGGCAAGAGGCTTATGTACTATTCCGCGTAAAAAGTTAAGAAAAACCTCCATTTTCTTACGACGCATATTTGACTTTTATTTTGTAAATTATTAAGATTAAGACGCAAAGCTTTTTTTTCATTGCGTACGTGGGTATCTAAGTACTATGATTAATTATTATTCATATGCTAAAATTCATGCACGTTATATCGACAGTATAACCACTGTTTTTACCGTTTCGAATAAAAAATACATGAAATATGAACTCTAAAATGTTGGCATAGCATTCGAAAAAATGGAAGGCAAGGTTTGCACTTTTTGCTCGACAACACGCCCGGCTCTTGAAGGAACGAGTTGCCATAAAAAATATTCACGATCAAAACTGCGTCTGGCAAATTTCAGACTGTCGTAAAGCACACGCTTTTGTTTTTGCTTCACTTCCTTCGCACATTTACTTACTTTGCCAACCAGAGAACGCGTTTTTCTCGATCTTTCATTATTGTTCTACATTCAAAGTGTGAACTTTACTCATTGATTTGGTGAAACAAAAGATAAGCGTCAGAAAAAAAACTAGAAGCAAGTTGTAGAGTTAAAATTAATAAAAAGTTTAAACACATTTTGATGATGAATATTATAAGTTTCTGCGTTTACTCAGAATGAGTACTTACTTAAAACTTGATATGAGTAATTATATTTATGTCTAGGAAATAGACTTGGACACAACACACAACTCACAATATTTTAAGTAGGTACTTAATAGGAAAAATATTGTTAAAGGTTTTAAAAAAAAACTTTTAATTTAAAGTTACCGCACTGACTAGCACTACTATCTTTATCCACAATTCAGAGCCACGGCCTGAATATAATAGTCGGTGTCGGTCTTGTTGTAAACTAACGTTGAAAAACAATATGTGTATTTTCCAGACCCAGGATTCCAACCTGGGACCCACGACATTATAAGCCGACGGGTAAGCTGCTTGATCATCATGGGCGTATATTTTATACCATGTCTTATTGGTTTGATAAACCATAATGTTTTTCGTATGTAATAAACAATTATAGTAGAACCTCGATTATCCTTATTTGTTTTTGATCATCGGTTTGGTCAGATTATAATAAAAATGTACAATTTAAAATACGAGTATATAATAAGTAAAATAGAATATGTATCTACCTACCTAATGGTTTTGAAGTATTTTTTTTTGTAATTCTATGAATCTGACCAATTTATGTTGGATGTATCTCAGGCGATGTCCGCCTGTTCAATTAATAAAATATACTTTTGATTAGGTACCCGGTGTTAATGTTAACCCGATATTTTTTATCCTAAATTCGTCTGAATAAACGAGGTTCTACGATATGATGAAATGTTGACATACTAACCATATAAATTTAATGAAATGAGAGGAGTAACACAACGTTATATGGAGGGATGTTTGTTGGGCATAATGTGTACGAATCGAAAAATAAATAAATGGGTAATAGAAAAAAACAAAATGGCCGACATAATACAATGCGTGAAAAACTTTGAAGTGTAAATGGGCAGGCAACATCGCTCGACGAACAGATGATAACTAGGCGAATCAAAACATCCAATGTTGTCTAAAGAGATTAGCGGATCTTAATATAGTAGGTAGTGGAGTGGTTGTGGATCGGTAAGTGGTTGAAATGATGCTGATGATAAGATTGAACACAAAAATATTTTATATTTTATTTGAATAACATTGAATAAATACGGGAATTAAAAAAAATGGTGTAAAACAATGACCACATTGTGACATTACTATTTAAGGGTGAATTGATGAAATTTTAATAATCGTGTCTTTATATACTTACACAACATGTATCATATCTTTCGTATTGAAGTTAAGTGTCAGTCGAATGCTTGAACCAGGCACTCGATTTTTTTGTTTTATGTCCAAAGTGTGAACCCACTCAATTTCGATTTGTTCGCAAAAATCGCGATACCGTACCCCACCAATTCATTGATTTTTTTTTCGGTAAAAGCTCGCTGTTCAATATTTGAACCAAGCTTAAAAGCTTTTGGCGGATAAACGTTTTCTGGCATTGAAACGGAATACTAAAACATCCAATTCAATATTCTGAGAATGTTTCAAAGGATATTGAAGTAAAAAATGACCGACGTAATGCATGTAAATTGGTTTGCTATTGATAAAATCATGATATCATTCCTCGAGACTGACTAATTTCACAGATGTTTTATGTTATTAAATGAAAAAATAATAAATAGGTACCTACCTACTTGATTACCTAAAATATTATATTTCTAATTTAGAGTATCTAGCTATGTAGATACGAATATATCATTAGTATGCTAGTGAGTATAGATATGATATGGATGGGTAGATGGCTGATTTTGTGGGTATGTATATTTAATTAAATTAATGTTCAAGGTAGTAGGCAGATACCCACAAATTATTGTCATCTCATACTTTTAATAGTTATAACTACTCACAAAAAGCATGCCAATTCAAACTTATCACAAATATAAATTAACCCAGTTTGAGGACACGTGTAGTAAATTGTAAACCAACATAAATGGTTAAAATGAATATAAAGTATATAGGTATACCTATAAAATAATAAAGTATAGATTGGAGGCAGGAATGAAGACTTCTAAATTAAGGTATCTTGATATTTATTTAATCTATTTCACAATAATATAATATTATAAATTACTGTATTTTTAAATGAGTCTGTGTAGTTCCTTATAATTATATATATTTATATTTTAATATCACTGCTGTTTATAGTATTTATGTATGTATGTATGTATATGTTATTTCACTGTCTTTATTGGGTTACTTATTTATCTTTATATGCTTTATGACATGTTGCGAACGTCTTAAACTTGTAATTGGTACTGTTAATAAAAAGTTTATAAATTAATTCGAACAAGGCAACTAGTTCAAATATTATAATAATATCAAAGTCGATTTGTTTCATCCGTTTGAACGCTCAATAAAAGAAAAACAATTTATTGCCTACTTAGAAAAAGTAATTACTTAATTTTTCAAAGAAATGTAAGATAACAAAAAATCTTGACTGTAATGTCGAGTGAAAATTGTAAGAAAAGAAAACGATATTTTTTGCATGCAAATTTAACCTCAGAAAACCGTTTTATAGTGAGCGTAAAATACGATATAATACTTTCGCAGTAAAGAACTTGGATAGTGAGGATCAACAGGGATGTAGTGAAAAAAATAATTAATGTTCCGAATATGCCGACGTGATAAATTTATTATGCTGGAAAAGCCTCCACTTCACAGAATGGTCTTAAGGGTTAGATTCACCGCTGCAAAAAACGCTGGGTGGTTTATGCAATGAAGTGATTCACACAGCTAGAGCGACATACGATCTCTTAAATATCAGACATTAACTGAACAAGTTGTCTTAACTCTATGACAAACGCACAATATACAATCTGTCAAAAATGAATCACCTATTACAATTAAAATTAATCTCAATATCAATTTATATAATATACTTATATATCTTGGACATTAAATGTAATATGTGGACGAGTAGTTATATTATGAATACATGGAAGAATGTATAAAAAAATGCTAGGTCGGGATGCATTTGGACATCTGAAAAAAATATGTAAGAGTGATCTTCCACTATCCCTGAAGCGAGAAGTGTTTTAATAATGGAAAGAATAGATAATCACTGGACAAATCTCATAATCCAGTGGTACCCAACATAATATAAAAAGGCCTAAAAGGCAGTTCGCTGGGTTGGTGAGATTATCAAGAGATTACGAAGGTGGCAACGAAAAACTATATTGGGATCAGCATAGAGAAGCTTTCAAGCAGTACTGGACTGGCTTCGACAGTAGCTGAGAAGCTGAGAATAATATGGTGATGATGTTGGCATTTTCAATGTTATTTTAGACTTTAGTATGGTTAATAATAATCGATAGATGTGAGATTAAATCTTGGTTTAAATATATCTGCAAACAAATTGTGCATTCAATAATTTAATTTACCAGAAATATAAGAAAAAAAGTCATAAATGGGATTGTATAGTTTGTTACGAACGATTTTCTTTTTATTGCCATATTTATTTTATCATTAACATAACATTTTAAAAATAAACATGTTATACCTATTCGTATGTATATACTTAAATAACATAAATAAGTTTTAATTCGACAAATAAAATCAATGAAATATCAATAAAGAGTTTCTTACATAACATATCCTAAACATTACGTAAAATCTTAATGTAAAATCATAAATGTCGCAATAGTCGTAAAAAATATAGTTAGAACAGAGATGCACAAGCGAGAAGCAATATGAACAGGGGAAAGTGGCAAAGGAAGTAGTCATGGTCGAAGAAAAAAAAACCGTGGGCATCCGGAAAAAGCAGTTTCCTGTAGTAGTGGCCGGCTACCGCCCCCGCCTACCGGGCAGCCCATTCACGAGAAGTAGTGACGCGGTGAATCTGATTGTGGGCGGATTAAAAACTCAAGTGGATTACTATTACGCATCTATTCCCGCCGAGACCAGTGGGCGAATGTGCGTGAGTGACAAATTATTGTATGCACGAGGTCTTCAGATAGAAAACTGACAGTGCATGTTTCCTGAAATATTTAAATTTAATCTGGATTTAGCTAACCGCTTATGATTATTTTATCGCCATTATAAATGAATTATAAATATTAAATATTTTTCACAATGGGATTAAATATGAATAAAAACAAATACACAGGTGTATTAATTTTAATACACACCCAACGTAATTTATCAGATCAACAATTTGCCGCTTCTAAATAACAGTTACTTTGGATGTTTTACTAACAATATATGAAAACACTAAATGTACCTACTTTTTCCTTTTCTTCACTTGCCCTCTGCGATTTGGTCGACAGAAAATATCGTCGTGACTGTCTGATTGATCCCTGGCTTCATGGCTGCTCTAATTTGTCATGTGCCGAACTGATATTTTTATGACACCATATTTTACGTCTACGTATTTGTGTAATTAGGGGATGGGCATACGATTATATAGTAAGTTATCGATTTATTTTCTCTTCTACTTTCAGTTTATTTTGAAATAAAATAAAGGTGCGTACATTTTCAAAATTCTTGCATTTTTCAGGAACAATCCTCAAATAATCTCAGTTCCTTAAGCGTCAATTACATTGAGCTACTTGACGAGCTGTTTGTTGGCGAATTTACAATCTGCCTGTAAAGTCGCCCAGTGTAATCATCGAACAAGCTAGCAAGCAATTTGTGAACACTCTACCGAGAAAAGTTGAAAGCTGGTCGACTTTACACGCAACACGCCGGCGTGTGGGCCTACTGCGTCTGCGCAGTAGAGCGTAGTAGCAACCTCCCGGTAAAAAAACGAACTATGTTCTGTCAAAATAGTCGCTGGCTTGTGGCTTCTCCGCGAATGAAAAGTTTTGTGTGTCATCATCATAATCGCAGTAGCTGAATCGCCCGCTATTAAATTCGCCAACAAACAGCTCGTAAAGTAGCTCAATGTAATTGACGCTTAATGCACGATTTTCACATATATTATTACTTTTAAAGCTGATTGTCAATAAAAATAGAAAATGAAATAGATATTTCCCGGTGCACAATATATGAATGAGAAGTTTTAAAATTGATGCCCTCTCATTTACATGTAGTTTTCTGCATCATGCGTAGGTGAATGAAGTCACTGTCACACATGTATTGGACACTTTAGGATTACTTAACTAATTGGATGAAATTTTAGGCGGAGACTTAATTTTATTTAAATCTAAGGCAATATCAATTAACCGTTAACCGCCTTTCCGTATAAATGGTATTCGTATTTACCGATAAGTCGTAAAGTTCGATTAGATCTTCTTATTTTGTTTAAAAGGTTTTTTATTCGTGGCTTTACTTAACATATCATATTCATGAGATCGTGAATTGATTGCTAAGTAAAAATAAATCAAAGTAATGCTTCTGAAATATATTTTTAGTACCTAATACTGTGATTCTTAGTGGAAATATATGGAATAAATAAATAGGACCTATTTACTATAATAAAATGAATCTCATACAATAATAGTTTTGTGGAAAATCAGTTACGATTGTTAGTTTAATAGTTTTTGTATCTATTATTATGAGATTTAAAAAATCTATTTACACAAAAAGACGTTGATAATGACCCTTCTTAGCAACCGGTCATATCATTATTCAATTACACGAATTAAGTAAGTACTATACTTACTATATTATTTGACTAAATTTATGAAAATACAATAATTTTCTTGGTCTTTTTTTACCTCTGCTTGTCAAAAAAAAAAAATCCGTCCAAAATCCAAGTCGTGAGCTTTCTTTTTATTTTTTCCTTCTGAAAATATTCTTCAGTGTGTAAAATCTGCTTTTCCGCTCAACATTAAAAAAATCGTCCAGATTACGATTTTTAAAATAAAAGACGAAACTTAGATTTTGGCGCTCAAGCCGCAGATTGGAAATGCCTGATCTAAACATTTAAAGCCGTTTATATCCCAATCACCTAATATAGAATTAAGGTTATCTATTTTCAGAGGACAGTACCCATTTACTTTGATACGAGTTATCAACTGCAGTTTAACATTTCCATTTAACATAATATGAACCAAAGTAAAACGGCGTAATAAGTTTAGTAATAAAATAACAATGTATTAGGTAGGTATACGTACTTAAAAATAATATACAAACACTAATTGTTAACAGCCTAATAAATTATGTAGTGATATATCACCTTGACTAGTTATTGTTGTGAAATCAAAAATATTTATTATTTGTCTTGTGGTTAAACTATTTCAAAAGTATTGAAGGATAAGCATTCGATTTCTTTGTCTGCACTACTTCCCTAAAAATTCATTGACTCTTAATATAATGCTAATATTATAAAATATATTGTAAGGTCAACCAGTTCAGTTATAGGTTAATTTTATTAAATTATTCAAGCCTACAATGCATTATAAATATTATATTTTTAAAGCAGACAGAATTTATTTACGACGTCGCAGACCCAACATGGCGATCGATTTATACGGCTCGCAATAAATTGATCTATATAAATTCTATGAAAAATAATTATAGTTATATTATCTACGAGTTTGTGAAATAATGTCATATGTGGCACACATGACTTGCACGTCGTATATAAAGTGTTTTGCACAGGTAGGTGCTAATAAACAATTACAAACAGGACGTTTATAATAAAAGCTAAATTAAAAAAAAACATCGAAAAATCATTACATTATTGCATTTTTATCGTTTTATGCTTACAAGAAATCAACCATGATATCATGGCAGTGGTTTAAAAAAATGGTGTCAAATTATACTATTAGAAATAATAAAATAACTAAGCAGGTGGAAGGCCAATGAACTAATGTCATTCTATATTATTTGAACATGTGACTTATTGCAGGTACCTACTCAATTAAACCTACTAACTATAAAATATACCACCAGAGTAAATTAATGGCTGTAATATAATTTGGTATTCCATTTTTTTGCACTTTAAAATAATAAACATTCCTAAGAAAATAAATATGTAAGTACCTACCTACCTAGAATTGTGTAGACATTTTTCTTGCTATTACTTTTCTAACAGCTAGGTTTCTAATTAAATTAAATATTTAATAAAGGTTTTTAACATTTTTATCACCTGTCCAATATTATTACAATAAATGGAGCTTAATGGAGTACGCGGTCCATCCACTACGTGGGAGATGGCGTCATTGATTTTCCGAGGATTCTTGAGAACCATTCGCACATTTAGAGGGTGGGATAGAGGAGAGGACATATAACATAAAGGTGAACATTACCGGCACCCGTGCCTTTTATTCAAGATATAAATAAAAACAACATATGAATTCAAAATAGAGCAACACGGCTCGACACGCTCTTTAAATCTCGGAAAAAGCAATTTAAATTACATTTTTGAAACGTATTACAGATTTGGCAATAGAAAAGTTGCAAAGTCATCTTATCTTAACAACTCATTATAATAACAATATCTGGGGGTTATAATTACTTGGTTGACTGATATTTTATTTTTTATTAGGATTACATCTTTATTCTCTGTGTTCCAGATAACTAACTATATGGTGCGCAACGTTACAACCTTTACTGAAAGCTATATAAAAGTTTTAGTATAATATGACAGACTATAAAAAGGCCGGGGCATTTAATTACGATTAACAATGGTAGTGCTATTTATTGATTATTTTCTAATGCAATGCGGTAACTTGTTTGCAGCAAATGAAGATTTTCGATAGTAGTTATATTTCGATTAAATGAAATAACGCATTACCATTTTTTATTTATTTACAACAAACAGTTAACATAGATTACAAATATGTGTAAAAATAGAATAGAAAAAAGAGATTGCAACCAGCAAAGTTTTCATATAAGTATAAATTATAATATAGTCAAACCTAACAATATAGAAAGTAAGAGAGTAGGAAGAGCATAAAACATAGAGAAAAATTACATAAGATAAATGAGAAATAATGTGAAACAATTATCACTTTCTACAAACAGTTTACATTTGCACTCGAAATATCAGCAATATAGCACTACAATCGCAATTTACAATTATGTGTTACGGTCTGAGTGTCTGACTATTATGAGCCATGATGACGATTCAAACGTAGTGTTAAAGGCACATTGTATTATAGATATCAATAATATATTAATATTAATATATCAAGGACACAATATTATTATGTATTAGGCTTTCTCGTAGTTTTCTTTAGTAGAATAGATAACGATTGGGCACAAGATTTCTATAAAAAGTGTTGAATATAAACACGATAACATGCAAATAGAAAACAAAATATATCTGAAATCAGTAATGAATCACTCAGACGATCTTTTTTCGTCATTTCCCAATGAATTGAGTAGGTACGCTATCATAATCGTGGGAATTATTTATCTTTTTTTGAAGAGCCTTTTAGCCGGGTAATAAAATACGTTACGCAACGCTACGGTAAAAGTCGTATGATGGTCTTCACTTGCAAGCGATATTATGTTTTATGAATATTAGCATAACCTTCGGAAATGTTGCTCATTAAGATTGTGCAGTCAGGTGTAACAAAAAATTTGAATAGCATACAAATCACGTGAGACCACCTGTAACGTAAGTATCGATTTGATTATATTATTATTGGCGTCAAGGTTTTGGCCCCATTAAGGTCATTTTGGTGTCCTGAGAGAAAAAATGTCGATCTGTCAATTTGCATGACAGATTGGGAGGCAAAAAATATCAAACATTATAATATACATAATGCATGCGGTTAAGTAAATTGCTATTTAGAAATAATTAAAAAATGATAAATACATTAACCAAAAACTGCTTGTGAAAGAATGAACTTATGTAAATAAATAACTAAAAACTAATAATATGTCTAGCCGTACTTACAGTAGTAAGTAAACGCCATATTATACACATACAGGAAATTATCATATTTTGAATTTGATATTTTTGGTAACTATACACATATTATTAGATATATATATATATATGTTACGCCGAATGTGCGAAATTGAATATTACATGAAATGGGCAAAATTTTGCCAAAATTATGAAAAATGCAAGCCCGTTGCCTTATTCATGAATTAGACAAAATATCTGAAGAGTGCGTGAATTCGGCAGTAATTTTTCTGCCTAGTTCATGTATTGAACAAATTAGATAGTAGCGCTACGGTGGTATTTTTTGTAACTAAACTAAATGTATCAAATGCTCATGCATTGGTCAAAATGTACATATATTATCTATGGTCAAAATAGATGATCGCGCTCCGGTGGTGTTTTCTGCAACTAATCAAACTAAACAAATGTGTCAAATGTCGTCCTACAATGACGTTCATATCCATTTACTATGCGCAAAAAAATCTAGAACTATAATATGATAACGGAAGAATTTTATTGAAAAGTATTTTCGCGATTTGATTCGTGCTTGGGTATCAAACGTGCAATGGTCGATTGAATGTTTGTGATAGTTTGTTGACACTTGATAGCTAACGTTAAAATGGACATTCAGTTGAATAATTTAATTCAGAATTACAAAACCTAACCTAATAATAATAATATTATTTATGTCCAATTATAACTAATAAAACCATCCGTATTAAATTTACTTTTTCTTCTGTCATGTTGACAGTTCAAGAATTCCATACCCTGGCGAATTCATGTACTCAGCAGAAAATTTACCTAATTCATGAATAAGGCAACAGGCTTGACCATTACATGAATTAGCCAGAATTTTGCCCATTTCATGTAATAGTTAATTTCGCACATTCGGTGTAACATATATATATATTTATAAACTCATTTATTATCTTTACGTAGTTTGTATATACATACTGACTAACACATGTTTATTGACTAATATATTATAATATATCACCGGTATTCACCACGTATGGAATTATTTATAGGTGACACGTGTTTTTTCACATTATATACATTATCAAGTATAATACATAATAACTTTGCTTTGAGAAAAACACATAAATATATGTGTGTCCTGACGACCGGGAATCGAACCCAGGAATTCCCGGGTGGAAGGCAAGCGCCTTATATCGCAAGGACTCCAGTCACGAATATAACTAATAATTGATCCATGCTGTGGATGTTAGTAATGTTCCCCTTTTCTCATTTATATCCCACCCCTAGAATGATTGAGCGAATAGATTACAACTAATTATTGTAAAGACTCTAAAGTCACATCCCATGTTGCGGGGGTCCATATTAGACTTCACTTGGATGAGAAATAGAGAAAAATGAAAACCTAAAGGTATGTAGAGTTTAATGACGAACAAGTTGAATTAATTTATTATTCTATCCTAAAGTACAATACATTTAAATACTATGAAATTATTCGCCCAGTTATTGTAACAAATATTTGTATGAGCATTATTTATACCTATATATAATGCCGCACTTTGGAGAAATAAGAAAGATCGACTTTTATATTAAAATTAACTTGTTTTAGTTGTTTAACTCTGTAACAATCGTAGTCATAAATTGAAATTCCGTTCCGGCTTTTGTTGCAAACAATTACTTCAGACCAGCCCAGTGTGCTCATGTGTAGTTGTTACACATGTAATCGCTTCCCAAATGACATCATACCGAAGGTAAAAATATACGCCACAGGTAGATAAATCTCCTTTGTCATTCCGTCCGGCGTGGAAAAAAATCTCATCGCATCAGGAAATCAAACGGTCGGGCACGTAGCGAGAGAGTTCATTTCAATTCAATCAAAAACTACGTTACGGAATCTATTTCAGGAGATTTTCGGTTTTATTGCTATTAGAAAAGTATAACACTATCTGCAAGAATTGTGGAAATAATAGTCAAGTACATCATCATCACGATATGTCGAGTCTAATATTTGGCGGAAAACCTCTTTCCGATACAGTGTGCGAAGATACGACCACCAACCACAGCCACGATGGTAAATACACACTGCGGATTGCATTTATCATAATATTTGGACACCACGGACTGCATGGTTGTTACGTCAGTCCAGTGTGACATCATCTCGGGACAATTAAGTGTGGCACTAAAATCTTTTCATTCAGACACGTTTATAGTGTCATGGAAGGTGGCCGTACACAAATCGCGGCTGAATATAGATGTCGGTAAGAAACAAAATAATAATATCAGTCGTGGCGTATGAGTACTGTTCGTACCTAGCCTATTAGGTACCTTACCTCGCCTCATTGATTCCCGGCATTCCCCATACTAAGACAGTGCACGCTTTGATTCCAGCAATGGACATCTGGTTTGTGATTGAAGCAACTTATAGGATGCAAAGTTTGAGTTTTTGCGACCTGCCGCATCCAGAAGTGGTTATCGTATGTGCGTGACCTTATGGTCGTTCTAAACGAAAATGTCTGTAAGGAATGGTGTTCGAGAAAAGATGAACCTCCCTCAAGTTGCAATGGTTCTACAAAAGCGACCTACACACTGAGGGGAAGTAAATAGTTATATGCGAGTTGGTGAATGTCCTGAAATCTGATTCGTCAGTCACGCACTAAATTATTACTATCAAAACCAGTCTCCGATCAACACAACAGATTTGTATCGGTTTTAAAAATCAAACAATTACAAGGTACCTACGTGGTAGGTAAGTTTGAACAGTGGCGTTACAACCGATACTAGGAAACCAACGAAATGATGTAAATGATGAGAGTGAAATAATGGAAATATTTTTTCGTATAGCATTGGGTTAATAGTATAATAGTTTAATACTCAAAAATGGATGACACGCTTCCGTGCGGATGTTTTGTAAAGCATAAAGAATAAGAAAACCCCACGAAACTATGAAGTATTATATTGTATTCTGTACTTATATTATTTTTTTCATTAGCTCTATCTACAACCTTCATTGCCTTCTGATCAGGTTTTTTTAGAAGTTTTTGTTTATAATATATGATTATTAGCCACGAGACGCCAGACATCAGATTTGAAACCAATAATTTAGAGGTGGTATTCTGCCGAACTCAATCACGGAGCTATTCGGTATTATCATTACCAGTATGTCATTAATTCTCGTTAATACTTATAAGTAGATATATTTGTGGTATGTAGGTACGTCGATCATAATGTCTAGCTTCTAATAGTAAGCAAAGATTCCTCATAAAGATATCGCTACCAAAATTCACGAATGTCAAAATGTATTACGATTAAAATTATAGGACTAGATAGTTACTAAACAGCTAATGATAATATCGTCACTGTTCTGGCAGAAGACACTAATTCGAAAAAATGACATATTGAGTTAGTTATACCAAAATGTTCCTTATTTCAAACTTTACCGTCTGGAAACCTTCTTAATAAATAAACAGTCTTTATTTTAAAGTCATACTTTTTACGATTACTTAATAAACTCACATGATAGACCATTTCAAACATTTTAACAACTTCAAAGTCAAATTACTCAAAACTAGTATTCTCCAGTTAGTGTGTTCTGCCAGAACAGAGACGATATTATAGACAGATCTAGATCAAAACTCTGTCATTTTCCTCGTATCTCCTAGTTTTTGACAAAGTCATATCCCATCCATACGTCATAGGGCACTCAGTATCAGATGCGAGTGGATTCCAGTCTTGCAATCTGCTGAATTTCATCCACATGGTGCATACGGTAGATACCTATAACTACGTTCTACGGGATAGTGGCTTGACCTGGGAAGACGCACCCAGGCTGTACGAGCGGCAGAGATTCTAAACGGCTCCGTATTGTGTCCATATGCTCGGTCTAAGAAACGGACATGACTAATGAGAAAATACTTTGACATACAAATTTGTTGGATGGGGATGTTTTCCTCTTTTGACAGTACTTACGGGTAGAAGTAAGGTAAGCCCCTGGCCAGAATGTATGCTAATGGAAACGCAATATTTAACCGAGACAATGCGGTCGTGATACACGACAAAGGAAATAAAACAAAGCAAAAAACGCTTTGACCTTTACCCATTTACGTGAAATGTAAAACAATTTTACGACTCTAGAGCTTTGGTGACATTTGGATGTAATGAAAAATGCAAATGTCCGCTCCACTTTTTATTTTTACAGGTAATATTTACGACTCTATATTGTACTGTTACAATACGCTAAGGATTTCAAGGCTTTAAATTTTTAAACGAGTACAATCATGGATCCGACGAGATGTTTAAAATACACGAGCAGTTAATATTGTGACCATAGCAAGGAAATTCTGAAATAAATATCTTTTCCTACGCAAACACAGAATTTTCCCCCATAGTTAATAATATATAACATCGATATTCTTGTCCTAATAACGAACCAAAATAGTACGAAACAAGGCATAGTATATGAATTACCCATATTAATAAATTACAGCAATCAATAATTCGTTTGATTGGAAAAGAATATTCAGTAATGGAATGAGTGGTATTTTCTAATGAAAATATATAAGGATATGATAAATGACATAAAATACTTTTCTAAATTCTGAAATAAATATCTTTTCCTACGCAAACACAGAATTTTCCACCATAGTTAATAATATATAACATCGATATTCTTGTCCTAATAACGAACCAAAATAGTATGAAACAAGACAAAGTATATAAATTACCCATATTAATAAAATATTACAGCAATCAATAAATTCGTTTGATTGGAAAAGAATATTCAGTAATGGAATGAGTTGTATTTTCTAATGAAAAGATATATGTATATGATAAATAATGACATAAAATACTTTTCTAAATCGTATCGTTTAACAATATGAGAAGAACTGAATAAATCACAAGGTCCAGCTACATTCTTCACAAGGTTAGAGTGATTATTTAATATTGTAGCCTTGGAGGATGTATCTAATTTCTGAAAATCAGAACCTTTGTACATTATATAGGTATGAAGAAAAATTGCCTCGTATACTGGTAGTTGCGTAGAGATGTACATTTTAAGAAAAAATGGTTTTTTTTTGAAAAAAATAGTAGTTCAACATGTGAGGAAGATGGATGAACTTCTAGAATACTATTTGAATTAAGTTCAACGGTTTATAACAGGGCTTCGAACCGGAACTGAACTGAAATAAATATCGTTTTTTTCGGTTCGATACAATATGGTCAAACGCGCGTTAACATGATCTTACTCCCTACTACACTTGTCGTATGCGCAAAACAAGACGTCTTGGGTTTTGAAAGTATTTAAAAATTAATCACTCGTATCTGAACCGAAAACCGGAACCGAAGTGATATATATATATATATATATATTTACTTGAACCGGAATGAAAACCGAAACGAAAAAAATAGCGGTACGAAGCCCTGGACTTAATGATCTAAAAAATGCGAATTTAGAATAGTATTATAGATACTAATTCTCGTCATATACAAAATTATTATACTTATATATAATTTATCCTAAGGTATTCCGGATTTATTTATGGAGGTACCTACACAATTATTTATTAACTCACTAAGATATTAAAATAATAGGCAATTTACTACATTTGAATCGTCAATTATTGATTGTTAAATTTATACTGATTATCGTTAATGGGCACATATTAGTTACACCTAGGGAATCCAATCCCGAGCCAAAATTCTGATCCCGGGATTTCGGGATTACAATTTGACAATCCCGGGATTGGCATTTTTTTCCATTGTTAATATAAAAATTTTATATTCACAAATAACATTGATAAAATCGGTCAAAAATAAATCTAGTATAATTTATACTATTTAAGACATTTATTGTTAATATTGTATATCTACGTTCAATCTTGGAAATACATAATTTTAATGGAGTAAATAATATTGTAATTTAAATAATAATGTGAATTTAATATGAGATTGCTGTTTCTGATATTAAAGACTTAATGAATGGATTAGCGAGATTTAAAATAGTAAAGCAAATAATCATGGCGTACTTTTGGCCTTTCCGTTTCATAAATCTAATTAGTCAGCCAAATATGAAACTGCCGTAATACGTATGAGATCATGGTGGAATTACTTTGTTAAAAGTGCGAAGCATTGTTTTTTTCCATCCTTCTCATTTTTAATAATTTATGTGAAAAAATAAAATAAATCGGCAACTTACACATGGGTATAAATCAAACTTCATTCAAACTCAGTTAATTTCTAATGTAGTTATTTTTTATTATAAGTATTTTTTCTGTTATATTTTTGCTTTTATTTTATGTTCCATAAAAATTGATAAAAAAATCAATCCCGAAATCCCGGGATTATGTTTATCAATCCCGGGATTCATAGGTATCGAAAATAGCTCGGGATCCCGGGATCCCGGGATTGGAATCCCTAGTTACACCACACCTGGTCAATAAAACATTCCATTAAAAGTTCTTTGTGAAACCTTGTGAAACACAATGCCTCCATAAAAACTTTGCTATACTATTAGAACCCAAGCATAAATAAAATTCTACATAAATATTTAGACATTCCAATCCAGGCGTAAAAATAATGCCGAAAATCCACCACTGCGTTCAATATGTAGGTAGGTATACCTTTAAACTTTTAAGCTACCAAAGCTCTATTGATAATGGCATTAAAATGTCTTTAAATTTTAACAATAAATTAAAAAAATATGACCTCTAAAAATTAAATTACTACTTACTAACTTTACTATCACAATAAATCCTTGATGGAGATAACGCTATTGTGTTCTTGTATGCTGACATCATAGTACTTTTATTGTTAGGAAAATAAATGACAAAGAAGCAAAAAATTTAGTGCAGAAGATAATAAAAATATTATTATGTAAGAAGTTTTTGTGTTATACCTACATACCCATTGTGTAATTTGGTTTTAAGTACCATCAACAGATTTGACTGCAAAACTTCAATATTGCATAATATTGTTTTTAAATAACAAATATGCACACATAAATCATAAAACCAAAGTTTCAACCAGCATACCCCCCGAAATGTCTAGATGTCAATCAATATAGGAACATATTAAGCTGAATATCAAAGCTAAAGGACACACAAGTATGAAATGTTAACAAGTTTTGGTCAATGACGGATATTAAGTTATTTTGTCAATAATTATTTTTAATACAATGTTTATAGGATGTACCTAAACAATTAACTTTCACTAACTTAAAAATCGGAGTGTCTGGGTGGGTATAGGGAGTGTACCGGGAAAATGCACGGGATCCGCGGTTGAAGCGACAAGAAGCTATAAGAGTGGGTAGGATAAATGCGGAAGTTAGTGATGTCTGGTAGATTTAGTTAACCCTGCTCCCTTGCCACTGTAAAAGAGCAATTTTTTTTTCCGAAATGGACCCCCTAAAACGACGGTTCTGTGTGCGCGTATGTCAATATCGATATTGTATTGAGAAGTATCGCTATTAGCAAGTACCTATCCCCAATGTAAAAATATTTTAAGTTTCGATATTGGCAAAAAAAATGATAACCGGTGTAGACACTTTTTTCTTTTCTCCAAATTTGGGTTGCTTAATGCCTACCACTGTAGTTAGTTAAATTACGCAATACAATTCGATTGGACGTTGATCCGGATAATCCGACGCCTACTAACTAAATTGCGTTTTCGCTGATATTTTCAGGCCAGGAAGTTCTCTTTAATAATGGCAACATTTCGTATTCATTCATTTTTCACAATCGTTTCGTTGTAAAAGCATATTAATAATAGTCAATGCCAAAATGAACTATCGACGTGGCTTTATCTTTAAATTAAATGTATATTCAATAGAATAGGGAGAAAATAAAACGTGTAAAATGAAATTGATAGGAGAGGATGGGTCATAATCGTGACTTAGTTGACACGATACCTTCGGAAATTAAAAACTATCCGGGGATTCTCAGCTAAGCCGTAAAACCGTGACAAGGGAAATCAGCTATTGCAAAACTGTGCACCTCATCGCCTTGAATGTAAGTAAAAGTCTACGATTGACTGTCCAAATAAAATTACTGGCTGCACAATGTGAGTATAAAGACATGAGACATAGCAGTCATTGTGAATGAAATAGAATAAATGTAAACTACGATTCAATGAGACAGATTAAAATGTGTGTATTATCTGCATTATACGGATTTATCTTTTCTCTTATAAATAATAGCGATTCTAGTTAAATTAATGGGTATATAAACAGTAGCAAACTTTAATAATCAACAGTTGTATACATACATAAGGAGTATAGTTAGATATGTATACTTAAACTGCATAAAAGCGATATAACAAAGCTTAGAATTTAACATATTATCAATAATACAGACATGTAAAAGCGGCCAACGAAAAAGTTTTGAAGCCGGCTCCGGTTTAATAATTTATGACGGCCAAACTATATAACGTAAGAAACACAAAGCACGCCGACTGACAACAAATATTACCAATATTGAATTCACGTTTCTTTTACGTGACAACTTAAATGCTATAATACATACGTGTTTAAGTTTAACCCATCTTCCTAGACATTTAAGACCTTTAGATTTTATTTCAACACCACGCAGAAGCCCACCCATTTCCAACAATTTTTGTGTTACACGTTAGAAGCCCTTAGTTTAACTAGAGGGATGATATTTAGATAAGTACGGGAACAACCGCAGAAACGACAGGGTCGAATTTAGAATAGTGAATATTTTAAGCGCCACGTAGACGGAAGTTATGTGAAAGACATTGTGTCGAAAACAATCTAAATTGAGAGATAAATTAATTATAATGCCATGGTTGTATGTTGATCAATAGTATGGTAAGTATGATAGTAGGCTCAGTAGTCATGAGACCCTGAACGTAAAATAGATTAACCACGTGCCGACTGGAAAAAACTAAAATATCGAAAACCATCAAGAAAAATTATGTATGTAGGTACCTACAGGCTGCTCGTGTATGCGATGAGTAGATATTAAACATATATAATTTTGAAAAACACTTTCTGAGAGAGTATATTGTAACCAATAGAAAAAATCTTTTTTGAAAAAAAGTAAGTCACCCCGACCGGGAATCGAACCCTGTATCTCCCGAGTTTACGCCTCATCCGTCGCATTAAACCATTATGCTACGGCGTGACATACTAATAGCGACAAATTATAGCTGTTGGTCAATTTTAATACCTACTCATCAGCGTTCTTCGAAATCAAGCTACTTTGGCAATCGATTTTTGTTTCTTAAATTAAAGTAGGTATATTACTATTACTTTGATTACTAACCGATGTCGTGGAATTTCTCCAATATCAAAAAAAAAAGATTTTTTCTATTGGTTATAATATACTCTCTCAGAAAGTGTTTTTCAAAATTATATATGTTCAATAATCAGAATGATATTATATTCTTAAATCTTGTGAATTATTCGTTGAATAAAAGAAATAGTTAATTATGGGTAGATATGTCAACAGGGAGTAAAGAAATTTTACACAGTCATAGTAAACAATTAAAGATTTTTTTTTTATTCGGGACCCACCGATTGATCTACTCCACACCACCATAAAGTACCTAACTATAAAGGGAAGTGTTAAGGCACGCAGGCCGTCGCGTGAACTGTGACCGTTGGATCGATTCCGATCAAACAAAACGACCCGTGGGACAGCTTTTCTGCGAATAGAAAATAAAACAAGTGGAAATAATGCATTCACGACCCGCTCCTTAAAAAGCATCAATTTAATTTGCTCACAGAGTATAAAAACAACAAAAAGAGCGGCGCCCACAATGAGAATTATCAGATGCGACATTAGAATATAGATCACCATTTCATTAAAAATAACATTTATTAAAATTTAGGCATAAATTATATTTTATAGAGGCACAAAACCAACTTGTCTAACATTCAAAATGATAGTAATCATTCTTTAATTTTGTATTTTGTACATAATATCATTTAATAAAAACCGATTTTATTTTACCTATATTATATTTTACCATGTAAGAGCGGAATGCAGAAACATTTGTCATAACTAAAATTTCATTAGCAGAAAACACTATGCAGAAACATTGTCCTTAGTTAAGATCATTTTTATAGAAAATAATACCATATTTAAAAATTCTCTTACCTATAGTTTAGGTAAATTATTTTATAATTGTTAAACGATGACAAAAATATGACAACTGCATTTTATAAATGCAATAACTATAAATACATATTAATATTTAATTATAATACTCTTATATTTCCGTTATAAGTCATTATACGTGATTCCACAGGCACCCCAAGATATTTTTTTAACATGGTAACACTAGCGTCAAGTGTCATTCTTCACCTGGCATTTTGTATTTCTGCGGGCTGGCGTATAAAAGTAAAATAATATTCTCCAAGTACACGCCAAACGAATTAACACTATTAATATTCATATTGAGATACATTTTTAAATGAATTTGAGTGTATGGACTGTTTTATAGACATGCGAATTTATTTTGACAGCAGCTGTCAGTGGTAAATGGTAATACAGAAGGGGGCGTGTTCATAACAAAAGTAGTCTATGGTTATGGATTCCTTAACTTTATACTCAGGATTGTCTATAGTTAAGTCATGCTTTTCGGCGACTTATCCTTAGGATCGAAATCTTAGATTGTGCATTCCGCTCTAAGATCATAATAATTAGATCATTTTATACTTACCTTTACCTATACGGATCCATAAGTCCATACTTTGGGTCAAAACATCCATTGAAAAACAACATGTGAGTTTGCCAGATCCGAGATTCGAAGCCACGACATTATAAGCCTGACGCGTAACCTCTCGGCCATTGTGGGCATATACTTAATATTAGATTGCTATTTCGGAGATAAACCATAATTAAGACTATATTATTATATATTATTTAAATTACTTAGAACAAGATTTGCCTGCTCATTCAATCACGACTGATAAAAGAAAGAGGCTCTCGTCTTTTTTTGTACGTAAAATGATATTACGTATACATATTGACATCCCTACACAATTATAAACTTGATAATGGTGTAACAGACGAAAAATGAAGTTATTAATGAACAAAAAAAATTTATGGATTTTAATTTTTAAAAATCCGGTTTCTTGAACACCGAAAGGGAATTTGTCAACTGAGGCCAAATGACAGTAGTGTGAAGAAACAGTTAGGTATGTAGAAGTAACTATAAGTGAAACAATCAAACATACAAACTTTGAGAAAATCACATATTATTATGTAAATATATTGTGACCTCACGGTAATCGAACGCGGAGCCGCCGGATGGAAAGCCAGCGCCTTACGCACTGTGGCATGAAAGTGTTATTAATCGTATCGTATATTATTATGACTAATTTAGGCACACATATTACCGATTTTTTTTTAAATTTGTAAATATTATGCCAACAGCCAAAGTATTATAATCAACAATCATTAAGCTTCATTACTAGGTATATCATTAAGCTATTTTCTATTCACTATTTGCAAGCCTTGATCATTTAATTTTATTATACAGGAGTAGAATTATTATATTAGGTACCTACTAAACTCATAAATGTTGAAATCATTCGATTAAGATATTAAAATATGAATGTATTTGTGAGTATACAATTATTTATATTTGCAATATAATTCGTGTTAAAGTATCTATATTTTCTAACTTTGTTTATAATACATCATATTTGAAACGGTATGAAAGATACGCAGTACCTATTTACCGTTTTAATTTAATGTACCGTCACTTTGGTCACGTACCCGTGATATTTAAATTACGAAAGAGATTGAAAAATCTTCGATGAGAGGTGCAGTGGATTTGGCCTAGCAAAATAAATCGTGACGATGATGCCTCTCATGCTATTTATACCTGCGCAATATATAATTAATGATAAACACCATTAAATATTTAGGTTATGTTTAATGCTTTTGACTTACGGAGAGATGTGGTTGTTGTGCGAGAGCGATATCTTCATTGTTAAAGAGTGGAGGTGTATTGTCTCAAAGCGTACCTGGAATAAGAAGAAAAAAAATATTTTGGATTATCTGTTTAACAAAAAATATTGAGGTGGATTTTATTAGTTAGATTGAGCATCATAGCTGATCGATTGACAGAAAAAAATACACAGATTATTATAGGATAAAACAAATACATATTATATATTCAGAAATTATATACTATAATTATAATAATATTATTACGTAGTGTACAGTATGCATAAAGAAATCCCTGTAAATATCAATTAATAAAATATCAAAGTTTTATGGGAAATCAGTGAATTTAAAGAGCTTTTTTAGAATTTCATATTTTAATAATTTTGTATCATTTTGTTAATAAGTAAAGAATACCTACGCACAGGTCTACCGACTGCGCAGATATTCCAATATTTACATACGATAGTAAAAAATCGGTGACATATTTTATAAAACAAATGAAAATAGTGCTGCTGTTGATGCATATGAAATCGCTCTTAAATTTACATTTTTCTATAAATGGGAGTATTTAGCAGACGTTCAGGCTACTTGGGTGATTGTATTAATTGTGAAAAATTAGTAATGTTAAAATAAATCGATGATGTTGGAAAACTAACTATTTAGGGGCACAGTTAGGGGCACAGTTAGGGGCAAATGAACAATTCTTAAATGACATATGTTTCATATTAAATCTTGTATTTGTAATTAAGTACTTATAAACATATTTCTGACAAATTTTTAACCACACATTGTGCATATAATATGATTTAAAAATAGGTGTATCCCCCCCCAAATTATGGAAATTTCATTAATCAAAACGATATTGACCTCCAATACTTTCAGAATTATAATATGTTCTTTTCATTAAAAAAAGTTTAGAACCCTTAATAAATTATTATATTTTGGTCAATATTCAGGAGTTAAATTTTTTCCTCGTTTTGTTGGTGTTATTCTAAAGAAATATGGCGGAGTACCAGTTGGAAGTGTGAAATATCGTTCTTTATGATGCGGTTATAGCTCTGGCACCTCGAGCTGGGACAGTGCACTTAAAAGCTAGTAGAGTCTAATAAAAATACCGTTGGTTTGGCTTAAATTGATTGAATCACGGAGTCGGGTCGTAACTGATTTCAATACAATAATAGTAAAAAATAATGCTTACATATCGAAACATTATTTTTTGTTCCATAATGCCAGGATTTTTTTGAAAATATTCAAATACGAAATAAATGTACAATCTTCCTCGTTGCATTTTTATGAATTATGAATCAGCTATCTCCAAATTTCCTTTACAATTTTATTGGTTGTGTTTTCTAGCGAATTTATTCATCTCGTCAGACGAGTCGTCACTATGGAACACTTCATCCGCCTCTTTTACTTGGAACGGATGCCACAAACAATCGTCTTCCATCAATGTGAGTAGTTGAACTGTTATATACGGATGGCAAAGGACAGATCGCAATACAAAGAAATGGAGAGAATATTTCCTCGACTTTACTTTTAGACATAAGAAACTGTGACAAGGTTGATATTATCAATAAACTACGGTAGAATATTTTGTAGAATACCGTAATTAATTTTATTTAAGTATAAATAATATAGTTAGTAAATACATACCTAATTGAATTATTATGAGATGGTAATGCAAGTCAGTGGTATTTGGGTATAACCTGATAAAAATCTAATAAAACATGACCAAAGACCTTATCATAGTTTGATCACTGATAATTATTGACCATATTTTCCTAATTAGTGAAATAATTGACAATCTAATTCTTCAGTTTTTTCTTATTTTAAAATGTTTTTCTCAATGTTAGGCCAAAAAAATGAACCGAAATTTATGTGGGCAATTCAAAGTTTAAAATGGATTTCCTGCAAATTCAACATTTTGCAGTTAACAGGTTATGCCCAAACAATACCGAAGTATAATTAATGTTAATAAACCAGTAACAACTAGCTAATTTATCATAGTACCATAAAGATAATATATAATCAATAGAAGATTACAAATAAATAATAAACCTTACCGTATTAATAGGCGCATAGATTCGATTAAAACTATTTCAATTCTTTAGAAGTAAGTAGCAGGCGTCGCTGTAAGCGCATGATGTTACCCAGTGATAATATTTCTAGACTGAAATATCAATACTACGACGATGTTCCGTTATGGAAAGTTATATTTTATCCTTAATGTAGAGCTTTTTATTGATTTTCCAAAGTAAGATTTATTGCCGGAAGACTTGTAGCAGTAAATCAACTGGCAAACCGTTTTGCAGTTAGGTACGCTGTATTTTTTGTAGAATACCATAATTATGTAATACTTTACTTGCTGTAAGCTCGGGCGTAGGTACTTGGGAAAATAATTAATGTAAGTAGGTAGTTATTTTAGGCTGAGTACTGGAAAAGGTTCGTAGAAGATGGGAAAACTAGAGAAGGACTTTGGAGGAGGCTAAAGTTTGATTAAAATTTGACATACTAGGTTACGTCAGTATGTAGATTTTTTATAAGTAACTGTGCCAATGTGATAAATAAATGCTTCAAATCCACTGTGGTTATTTTATTTTAAATTCAAACCTGCGTTTCCCTAATACGGTTCCGCATGAAAATCGTTTATCAAACATTACTAGTATTTAGTATTAACAAAATTAAAAGTACGTTTTGATGCAGGAAAAAATATTTTTAATGTTTCCTTACAATTTTGGGTTTCAGCTGTGGAGTAGGTCCCTACTGAAGAATTAGAACTTGAATTTTAAGAAGAAATTCGCAGCGACATCGCAGATAAATCACAGGGTTCAAATTCGTCACCAGTCAAGTTTTATGATTGGCAATTTTCAAAATCTGATTCTTCCGACTGTCAACGGAGTCATCTTTTTATTGAAGATGGTTGGTTCTTTTACTGCCTTTGGGCTGATTCATGAAAGAGGACAAAACTTGTGTCGCCTTTGGTTACATGTAAATTGTATACATATAGATGACTCGACTATTAACGAGCACCTAACACAAATTTATATAAATTATACGATATTATTATAAGTTCTCTAAATTACTTAATTATCTACCTTTTCTGATGGTATTTTTAAGCGTTTTATTTAGAAATGAATTTGATGTCAACCTATTTCGCATACAACATCTCATGATGAAATGTAATACGGCCAACTACAGAAGAACAAATTTCCGGACACGGGTCTACTTTTACCCGGAAAACGAAAATAAAAATATATTTGATTTGAGTCAAAAATGTTTTCGCGCAATTTATTTCCATATTTTAATATAAAACAATATACAGGGTTTGAGTTTGTTGTACACCATAATTATAAAAGGGTTGTGTCACTAAATTAAACGATTTAAACTTTGAACAATACTTAGTGAGTATGTTGGAGAGATTCAATGATCCATTTATTTATTTGAGCATGCATATTATCTTGTAGTGTTATAGTCATCTAGATCCAAACAGAAAGCTCCAATGATAATTACCAATAACAGGAAACAGTCGACTAGAAGGAAATTAGGCATAAAGTTGCCTTAATAATAGTGGTGAAGTCGTTGTGGCGTTTCTGATCTCACGCGTCAAAATGTGAAATAAATCGTGCATAATTTGAATTGAAAATTACATTATTTTGTAAAATAACACTACGTAGCAGCATTTGACGAGGTGGAGAAAAGTATCAAATGTCAGTTTATATCAAAACAACGCAATTCGCCATTCACGCGCATTGCGATTTTGCTTGAAGGGTTTACAGTGTTTACACGAATTATTAACCAATTAATGTATTGATTATTTTTCATCTTCCACAGTGACTTTCTGGTCACCACGACACTGGATAACACTGTGCCGTGAGCCGCAACATGAATTGCTCGCATTTGTCGTCGTAATTTATGAACAGTACGTTTTTTGCTTTCTATATGCTTCAATGTTCCTTTGCATGGTTACGGTAGCTTGGAAACCTTAAGGCTATACCTCAGCTGAGGCACGGTCTAAAAAGATCGTGGCTAAGCGATGCGCGGATTGCGGGTCGCGGGTGCAAATGACGCATGTCAAACGAAATATAATTTGTCATATAAATCCAACATGTGTCCGTTTAATGTTCTGTTTATTGTTCTATCAGTAAATCGGTCCCATGGTGTAGTGGTTAGCACTCAGAACTCTGTTCTATCAGTAACAATACTAATATATTCATCGACATGTTTTCTTTTTAAAGTAAATAGGTAACGTTTTTAGTCATGTTTACACGATTTAAGAATTAATACGCCCGTCGCCATCACGAAACAAATTGACGTGTTTCCAGCTCGACGTTCTCCCTCCGAATGGCAGCGAGTCCAAAATTTCGTCGCGCCTACAGTTGAAAATTATTTGCCGTTTCACTGATGTATCACCTTAACCTTACATCAGCTGTGATCAAAACGGTTTTGTTGGCCACTCTATCCGTCCATGGCATCCAGAATACTTTGCAGCCACGCTTAAAAAATATTGAGAGGGTTCATATCATTGAATTTTGCCGGTGTTTTACTGAATATTCTCTCGCCCAATCGTAATTTGCAAAAATATAAGTGAGTAGAGAAGTACGTCCCTAGAAATCTAACAATTAATAAGACGAATCAGTATATTTTTTTTATTATGAATATCTTGAAAGTATATTTTTTCTTTCTATATTATGTCACATGGATGAAGTGGTTGACTATCGCTGTTTTTCGGTAAAATCCATTTCCAGAATAGTTTATTAACTTACGCGCTGCACTGTGTGGGTAGGTATTATTGTATTATTATTATTATTACAATATTGCAGATATAGTATTTCGTTGATTTGCGTAAGAGGAAAGTGGTGTTAATGTCTGTTTACGACAAGAAGACTATGGTTTCCTGACGCCAACAGAATAACACCATAACGATCAAAGAATAATAACACACAATTAATAGCGCAGCGAGATTGTGGTCAGCGGCAAAGGTGATGCATTTTCAATTACGAATAATTTAATACAATTTGTTACAATAAGATAATTATACAACAACACTAGAGACTGTTAAAAAGCGAGTAGATAGCATTGATATACTAGTATATCAATGGTAGATAGTAACAAGATGAATACATAGTAGGCGAAAGTAAAAAAGAATTTACGATACATAGACATTAGATAATATTATATTATGTAAATTTGGAATTAAGAAATTCGATAACGGATGAGAAAAGTCTGATATACAAAATGTCAATAACAATATTGCTTGACGAAATCACGTCAATGCGGTAGTAATGATAAAAAAGTAAAGCTACAATGACGAAAAAGGTTCATGTACTTAGTTTGAAAATCGATCAATCTTTATGTACAAAAGCTTTTTTACGATTCATTGTTGTATAATACGTTACAAGACAATCGCAAGTGTGATATAGAGTAAAGGCGTCTGTCACAAAATCTGCAAAAAGGAAATTATTATAAACGTTTAGATTACCTACCTGCTACCTACCAATGCCTATCAAATACATTAGGGTTTTTTGTGCGTTTTTGAGGGTTTTAAGTGCTACAAATGAAAGCAAAAATCGATCGAAAATCATTGTTCACAATTCTCATTACTAAATACGCAACGTCTGAAGAATAAAAAGGTAAAGGTCTAGGAAGTGACCCTGGTCATAGACAACTGGGTCTGTTCTTACAAAATGAATTCTTTCGAAATTTTAATGAATGCAGGTAAATATGCTTGAAAAAATAGCTCTATCTATATTTCTATAACAGTGGATATTGCAATATCGGGTTAATCTGTTGACCGCATTATTGTTTTATTATGCTTAAGTGTCCGTTTAAATATTGCAATAAATATACAATTTATATTGAGAACAGGGAATTGTAGTTATACTGCAATAAGAGTGCACATTGTAAGTTTAGTATGTGAATGAAATTTTATTAGACGACTGGAAAAATTGAGGTGATTACTGAAATTTAGAATTTTCTTTACTCTATTTTCTATGGGTAAAACTATCTTAATACGAAGTGTCCGCCTGGTATATATCAGTGGGGGTCAGTAGATGGACGCTATATGAAGGTACACCACTACAGAACAGTTAATACTATAGTTTTATTTATTCTGTGTACACTACACCACCATGCCAAGATACAAAATAATAAAATGTCGATAGTTTCGGTAGTTAATTCAAAACATTAAAAACAAAAATGTATAATTCTAATATATCTGTTGAATCACGCCGAAATTCTATCAACGAGATACTTCATAATGAAAACACAAACATACTACATTGACCCTTTCTGCATTGCAGTATCAACTTACACGCAGTTCGTCTCTGGCTTTACCATCGATAAACCAGAAGAAAAAATTAAGCTATTTTTTCATTGCCACAAAAAAAATTCATATGCAAAGTAACGAGGCGTGGAGACCGCTACATAAACATTCGATAACAACTCTCCAGCTGAGGCAAAAAACGGCTAAATTACGAATTATTTATACCGGGTGTTAATGACTTTGCAAAATAATAAATTGTTGAATCAAAATGGGTAAAGTGAATCAAATGGCTACGCCGTAAACACACTTCCATTTTTTTTCAATTAACAATACTTACGGTTTAGAATACATACATAAGTGCGTAGGTGTGTAGTTTTATTTATTACTATTCAAAAAATACTTTTTCAACAATTCAAACCATCGAAACAAAAACTTATTCATTCAATAAGTTATTATAAAACACACTACCACACAATTTAACAACCTCCGCCGCATCTATTATATACACCAGACTGCTATCGGCGGATATAGAGGGTAGTTTTTCATATGTTTGGATTGAGGTATTATAATTTAAGTTATTGTAATTGTTACAATAGGTACTATGTTTTAATTGTACCTCTCTTGGCTGTGCTAATTTTAAGAACGAGTTAGACAGTTTTGACTGTTTAAACGGCTAACTTATTGTAACAATTATAATATATCAATACAAAAATGATACACTACCCTCGATAGCGGCCGATAGCAGTCTTATATGTGAATAGACGCGCTGGAAATGATACGAAAAATACACACACTAACAATTTAAAGATAAAAAATCGTTTATTGAAAGCATATAAACACTGGTTAAATTCACAATATTCTAAGAAAACTCAATAATTAACACATCATTTTACAACTATTTTATTAGTCTTATTTTAGAATAAGAATGCATTTTTGTATTAGAGGTAAGTTCCACTAAAGAGGACGAAATCGAAACCGAAATTATGTAGATAAGTATAAGTATAATATTATCTTCATAATACTGGGTACCTATATTCTTAAGTTGAAAATAGTTTGTATCTTCCAGCAGTTTTCTTACGGATATACTTAAAGGCCTCTCTGCTTAAATTGAGTGTTCGTGGATTGACAGTTGACTAATCTTAACTGTGAAAAGGAATCTAGTAAATATTTATTTAATGTTAAGCTCTAAACAGTCTAGACCCATCAGTAGCCTTGGATAAATAATGCATTAACACCCTGTGTTGTCTTTGCGATCCCAAATCCGAGGAGGCATTCGCGTCACGTATTTTATGAAAATTTGTTTTCTCGGCTAAGTCTCCGGGCTTTGTGGGAAATACAAACAATGTGTTATCGCCAGCCGAATCGGCGGCCATTGTGTTCCGATATTTACTTACCGGTGGAGACCATAAACAAAAACGAAGGCGGAGGATTTGCCGTTGCGAATGCACTCGGAAAAGTGCGATTTATAGATTCGCTAAAGATCCTCTCTTCCTGTAATATTGTAATGCAATGCTCGGCTGCGACAAATACATAATGTACAAAACTACTAGTTGGACTATATTATATTATCATGTACGGTTCGGAAACGCAGTGGATAGCGTTGTATAGGATCATCATGAACCGGGATCGATCCACTGTTGGATGACGGCCTCCCCATAGCTCTCTCCACTCCTCTCGATCCCTAGTTCTTCACTGTCACGTACATCCATCAAACTTTATGAGTTTGTCTATCAAGCGGGTTTTAGGGAGTTCCTGTGATCGTTTAGTACTTCTTGAGCACCACTGTATGACGGTATTTGTCCAGTTCGTTGCCATTTCATCTGCTTAAAAACCTCTAATCACTTCGCGTACTCTTGTCTGCTGTCTTACCCATTGGTTTCTTTTGTGGTCTTTCCGCGTTATGTCCAACATTCACCTTCTCATGCCACGCTTATTTTGGATTTCTCTTACTTACGAGTCCACGTTTCACATGTATACGTGAGCACTGGTAGCACAGATTGGTTGCATACTTTATGCTTAAGACACAACAGGAGGTCATCAAATATATTTGAGAGAAATTAAAGTCATAGAATATATTTTGATTGAACGGTAGCTTATATCCAATGTCCTAGCAGTCTAGAAACAAATGTCTCTCCAGCATTCCGCCGATTGCATAGATTCTAGAAGAAATGAAGCCGATCTTCCTCTTCTGCGTCGAGTTTAGAAATTTTCCTTGACGATTAATCTTTCAGAATTATATATTTATTAATCAAATGTAAAAATGTTAATATTTGTCGACAAAATTGGGAAATCTTCCCGAATAATTAATCGGATAATTATTATAACTTGAAGAAGTATTGACCTACAACCTATATTATTTTATTAATGTAGTTTTACAAAGAAAACTAATGAAGAAAAAATATAATAACTGTTCTAATAAAACACTAAACTTAAAAGAGTAGAAATGTATACGCGGAGAGGTACAATAAACCGAGAAAGATAATGTTTTTATTGCTTTGCAATTTTATTTAACGGCAATAATGAATGGCTATATAATAAAATATCTGTATAATCAAAAGAGAAGTTTTCATGGTTATGTTTAATTTCAGAATTTTATTGTATTGCTTCTAGATACTTTCTTAATAGTAAAAAAACAATAAAAACAATACTATTCACAAAAGGTGAATAATGACAAGTGAATTGGACTCTTTTGTTAAAATTCACATAATGTAAATGTTAATAAATTATACCCACATGTAAGATGTAGAAAAATAATATGGGGGGACATGCTCGTCGAAGGTCAAAATTGAGTTTTTATTGTATATTCAAACCATGATCCTGGACACTCCTTAAACGTTGTAGATGATCTATTTATATAATTTTGAAGCCTTATTATCTTTTATAGTTATTTTAAACATTTGATGACTGCATGAAGTATTTTTGTTACATAAAATAGTATTCTTTTAAACCTCTCGCTCTAATGTTTTAGAATATAGTCATATTTCGGTACATAACTGTGCAGTGGTGTTAAGATTTTTTACATTTATTAATTTTTAAAAGCATTTATAAAACCATTAGCATAATTTATTACGAGATAATTTTTGTAAAATATTCACGATAAAAAATTATATTGATAATCTCTGTGATCCCAAATTTGACAAGAATTAGGCATTTTATTATTCAAAAAATTGGCAAGATTAACACATTTCAAGATGATTCTAAAGATATTTATTATAAGCTATGTCTTTGACCATTCAAGTGTGATAAACATCTTATGAATAATGATTGCTTTATAATAATTATTGACCTAAGAATAAGGTAGTGTTTTTTTGAAATACGCCATTTCTTTTGTCATTCCCCAGTGGTTAAGCTACAACATACGGCCGTAGCGATAAATTGACAAACTATAATTGAAGTAGGGAGTAAAATGATATTGACGCGCGTGTTTTAACATGTACCGTTTAAAAAAAAATAAAAAAAAAATCGGTTAAGTACATGTTCAAACACGCGCGTTAACATAATTTTACTCCCTACTTTAATTATAGTTTGTCATTTTATGGCTACGGCCGTATGTTGTAGCTTAACCACTAGGGAATGACAAAAGAAATGGCGTATTTCAAAAAAACACTACCTTATTCTTAGGTCAATAATTATTATAAAGCAATCATTATTCATAAGATTTTTATCACACTTGAATGGTCAAAGACATAGCTTATAATAAATATCTTTAGATTCATCTTCAAATGTGTTAATCTTGCCGATTTTTTGAATAATAAAATGCCTAATTCTTGTCAAATTTGGGATCACAGAGATTATCAATATAATTTTTTATCGTGAATATTTTACAAAAATTATCTCGTAATAAATTATACTAATGGTTTTATAAATGCGTTTAAAAATTAATAAATGTAAAAAATCTTAACACCACTGCACAGTTCTGTACCGAAATATGACTATATTCTAAAACATTAGAGCGAGAGGTTTAAAAGAATACTATTTTATGTAACAAAAATACTTCATGCAGTCATCAAATGTTTAAAATAACTATAAAGGATAATAAGGCTTCAAAATTATATAAATAGATCATCTACAACGTTTAAGGAGTGTCCAGGATCATGGTTTGAAAATACAATAAAAACTCAATTTTGACCTTCGACGAGCATGTCCCCCCTTAATAGAAAATAACAATAAAATATTATGCAAGCAATAATAGTTATTTTATAGTTGTTTAACTTTCAATACCGGTCATGTTTTTGGTATTATATTATTATATACTTCAGGAAACATTAATCGCCTCTCGCGAAGAAAATCTTACTATAACCATTCACCCATGCCTCTTATAAGGAAATAAAACGTTTTTGGTACGTGAAGATAAACACGGTCTTAAGCAAAAAGCCGCCATTTTTGTCGTAAAACACCTGTAACTACTTTAACCCGTTCGGACTAAGTTAACGTAATATTTAAAATGGTTAATTTGAGCAAAGTGAATACGTACATAATAACATAAGATAAGTACAGTAAAAACGAAACAATAATGCGGTTGGTCGATAGTGTGCGTGCGTATGGGGAGCCGTGATAAATGCCTGGCAGCCGATGACCGCGTATTCGTACGTACATATACAATCGACGAACAGCATCATTGTTTCGTTTTTACTGTACCTATATTATTATCAATACACACTTATATACCTATCGTAAATATCGTAAGCATATTGGTAAATAGATGCGCCAGTGATTCCCTCACCAAAGTGTAAAATCTTGAGAAAAAAAATCAACTTTTTATTAATGCGGTAATCATAAGCTTTAACATAGCGTATTCTAAAACACTATAATATTGCGCTATAATTATTATTGAACTAGGGTGAGTTTTACGTGATAGGGATATTTTGTAGTAATAAAGAATGGAGGAATCGGTTGTCATTTTTAAATGTCACCGCCTACTACGCACTGATCATTTGGTTTTTGTCAAAACTTTTAATATTACCACGTCAACGTTACAGATACCTACAGCAAAATATTTGGTATTTGGCGCATATTAGTATTTTTGTTAATTCCATTAATTTTCGACAACCGAAGGCAATATATGCAATACTCTTTTAATATATTTTTTTTCAAAATCGATAGTAACCTACCTAATAAATAACAAAGACACTAAAATTTAAGGAGAAATGCGGCTAATATAATTTTTCGGAGTAGATCTGTATTGGTGACAAAAATTTCGCCTTGTAAGTTTGTTGCTTAATTATTTTTCAGACTAATGTCGAATTGTCGCTATATAATATAGTGAGATGTACCATTTTCAGTGCATTTTGTAACTTTTCTTTCTGGACCAGTTAGGTAGGGATTCCGCCAGATTTTACAAAATGCGTCAAGGGTTCCGGCATACAAAAAGATTGGGCATCATTGGAATGCGCCAAACGAGTTTCAGAATTCATCGACGCATTTTTTTACAACGTCATACTAAAGTGTGTTATTTACTGCCGGGTTTATTGAGTAATTAACACTGACTACAGATTAAAAATATATTACATGGTTAAAAATAGTGTGATAAATGAATTTTACCTAACCATTAAACATGAAAATGCACATAGTTTTTCATCAGCGCTGATAAAACGCAATGTAAAGCTATAACAGCACCTTTATTCCATTGCACTCACCGCGAGTAAAATGTACTAAAGTATTGTTACCTTACTCAATTGAATATAGTAGCCAAGATTATAACAACTAAATAATTCTGTCGCGACACATTCCACTCGCGGTGGGTACAGTGGAATAAAGGCACAGATATGCATCCAATTATATAGGTGCCTACCTACATGATTATAGGCATGAGAAGAATATAAGGAAATTTGTTTAATACTAGAACGCGTAGAAGATTTTTTTATCTCACGAAGGCGCATTCCACACCCCGCTGATCGCGTATCCGGATTAATTTTATAGGAAACTATTACCCCTACGAATTTTGCTACAGCCAATCTTATCTAGAAGGGTGAAGGTGCACCTTCGTTACGTAAAATTATATGTATTTAGGTATATTACATTAATTTTAAAGATGCATAGCAGTAGGTACGTGGTAACATATATATATATATTAGCACGCAAACAGATAATCAAATCATGTAGGTAAAAATATTTTCTGATTGATTGATCACTGGCTGAGTGGAAGGAAGGAAGTCGAGAAAACTACTAAACTAACAATGTCTGAAGCATGGCCCCCACATCCTGAAGCAGACCCCTAGACTAGGATCGTTGGCGGGCCCCCTAACTATCACTACGCCCATGTGACGTTATATAGTAGCGTTTTCCAAATTGTGTTCGAGGTTAAATTAAGGGTATTCAATTATTTCTACGATTTTTTATTTTGATGAATACGTTCACATGAATTATTATGGAGTAGGTAGTATCGACACAATAATTAAAAATGCATCGTACAACCACTCTCGAAGTAAAATACGGAGGCGACTATTTTTTTTACTATTAGTGCAAAATTGTGATGTTACTGACTTTAGGTCAACCTCAAGCTGGGCCCCCTGACCCCGGGCCCCTAGACTAGAGCCCTGTCAGCCTGGCCCCGGGGGCCATGGTCTGAAGCAACCAGATCAGCCCAGATCCGGATTCGGATGGAAGAAGATTGTTAGGAAAGATTGTAATTTCAATTATTACCGTCCTCAATTCCTCAATATTGTATCTAAGTATTACTAATGATGATTGCGAAAGGTACCTTTCTTCACTCATCACCACGATCAGTTGTAGCTAGTACCCCAATAACGTGGTCCTTCTCTATCCACACCATGCTACATGGTAACATATGTTTTATTATAATTAGGCGTGTTACACAAAAAAAAATATTTTGTTTTAATTTATATAATATCTAATTAAAACAAATGATAGATTCATTATATCGAAAAAACGAAAAACTACAATTTCATGAAGATTGGGCAAATGGATTTGTTTAAATAACGATTGCCTCATATAAGATTTAAACGTATAGTAAGGAAAAAATGCATAGGTACTAAATATTATTAATATACTTACTTACAATAAAATTTAGGAATATTATGAATGCATCTGAAGACAAGACACCGAAATCATGTGACCTGTCGCTTAGAAAACTTGCCGTTGCCACACTAATTAGATATGCAAATGAAGAAATGAATGTTATAAAAACATAATATAACTTTTATATGTATGCTTTTAGCACCTACGGTCATAGACGCCGTATATTACCAATAAATTGCGGTATTAAAATATTACATATATTACATTAAATGCCTATTATTATGTAAGTTACGGGTTTGTATTGCGTAATTTAGCTTTTTTTGCAAATTGATTTGAAAATTAATTTGTCGATAGTGGAGTGAGTGCGGAGACTGCCGCATATGGACAGACGCCTGAGGAATTAGCATTATCGAATCCAGTATTGAAGTCTTACGTACAAAAAAACAACAGTTAACTCAATAACCTGTCTTCGTTATGATAGCGCTAAGCCTATGTTTAGTGGGCAAAACCAAACGGTGCTGTTCAAAATGATTTGATAAAATTATATACAAGTGCGACTTTTTAGACAGTGGCTGACACGACACCAATACCAACTACAGAACTAAAAAAACCCGCTGTTACACAAATGTGTAGGTATATCTATCTAATCGCTATATTAGAGTTATCACAGTTATATTTTTTTGATATTTAGATACCTAAAGTAAACGGTTTGTATTAAAATAAACATACCTGGACAATTGCACGTGCGAGGAGATTTAGAAACTTATTCAAAATTTTTTGTCACTATGAGCGGAATGGAGAAACATTTGTCATAACTAAAATTTCCTTAGCAGAAAACACTATGCAGAAACATTGTCCTTAGTTAAGATTTCTATTGAAAATAATACCATATTTAAAAATTCTCTTTCCTATAGTTTAGGTAAATTATTTTATAATTGTTAAACGATGACAAAAATATGACAACTGCATTTTATAAATGCAATAACTATAAATACATATTAATATTTAATTATAATACTCTTATGTTTCCGTTATAAGTCATTATACGTGATTCCACAGGCACCGCAAGATATTTTTTTAACATGGTAACACTAGCGTCAAGTGTCATTCTTCACCTGGCATTTTGAATTTCTGCGGGCTGGTCTATAAAAGTAAAATAATATTCTGCAAGTACATGCCAAACGAATTAACACTATCAATATCCATATTGAGATACATTGTTAAATGAATTTGAGTGTATGGACTGTTTTATAGACATGCGAATTTATTTTGACAGCAGCTGTCAGTGGTAAATGGTAATACAGAAGGGGGCGTGTTCATAACAAAAGTAGTCAATGGTTAAGGATTCCTTAACTCTATACTCAGGATTATCCATAGTTAAGTCATGCTTTTCGGCGACTTATCCTTAGGATCTAAATCTTAGATTGTGCATTCCGCTTTATGACATTAGAGTATATGATAACTTTACACTCCAGCTGTAGGATAAAAATGATGTAATAATATATAGGTAACAAAAATATTGTTTACATATTATATTATCAATTTATTTATTTATTTATTACTACATATCATATTAATACGAGTAAATATCATTTGATATAATCTTATGCGAGGCGATCGAGGTAAAGAAGCGCATCAGTGTAGTAAAAAAGTAAACAGTAGCTTAAAAAACGTATACCTACCCTACTAAGCAATAAATGTGTATTTACTATTTTCTTTCGCAAAGACAATTTTTGAAGATACCATTTCTGAATAATACATCATGAATAAAGTTAACAATTGAATCGTAAAAAGGTAGTGGAATTAAAATATAACTTTGATTTTCGAGTGTGGTTAATTGTCTGCATCGGTCAGATGAACCGAACATGATAACTGGGATATAATTGAGTTTAATCAGGCTAATTTTTATATGTACAGGTGTTTGTGCTAAATAGTACAACTTCACCAACATCAATATATTTAATTAAAATTTTAATGGTAGTCAAAACAAAAGTATAACATGACTACATTTAAGCAATACAATCGTCTGAATCGTATTACATAAATTATAATTGAAAGCTATCACCTTTTATGATGATAAAATATATGGTAAAAAGGTAAAGACAGCTTTAATAATTACTTACGTCAAATATTGACAAGGTATCTAATAAAAAAATCACGGATGTGAGTGAATTGAATGTCGATAAAAATGTATGTCAGAAAAGCTTCGTAAATGATGTCAAATAAGATATATTCAAACATTATTATCACATTAGCCATCGCATTCATTCAACGTATTATAAAAGCCACTAATCGAAAAAAATATATGTAAATCGCCAACAGATATAGAGTATAAACATAGCCACGTAATAAAGGCATTATGGAATCGTATTGATCGATAATGTTACCGTATTTTCATATTTTATGATGTTACATTAACGTGCGACAGAGTTCCGCTAGTATATTTATTTCGATTGTGTCAAAAAAGAAATATATGCAGACACTAAACACCGAATGCATTTCTCTGCGTCGTCTGCCTAACTTAGCAAGCGTATGATAACTATATTTATTTACCTGTGTGTTTTTTTAACTGCAATGGCACCGGTGGCAGAAGGAACAGATTTCGTACCAACCACGAGTTAACACCGAAATGGAATCATTTTTATAGTAAATACATAAAATAACATTACGAAGATGTCATAAAAATGTCAAGAGAAAATAACATAATATCAACTAGCTATTTTGAATTTGTAAGAGGTATATTTCATCACAATGTGGGCAAAAAACAGCCGTTGTTAGGGTATTCGAAGACTTTCACATTATTATTCTTGAGGCGGCTCTCGTGGTGCAGTGGGTAAGGCGCTGGCCTTCCACCAGAGAGTTCTCGGTTCGATTCCCGGTCATGGCAAAACATTTGTGTGTTTTTCTCAAAGCCCCTGGGTGTTTGTGATTGTTCAAAATTACTAACAACCACCTTGTTTGTACCAAAAAGCAAGGACATGGTTATTAATAATTCTAAAAAATAAAAAAATATTATTCTTGAATATACTAGTAGGTATTATTTGGAGTCCTAACGATTCTGTCCACATAAAATAACACTGTAATGTAATAATAATAATGTATGTGGCGAAGTACAGATCAATTTATTCCTTATGAACAATCAATGAAAAAAATCCCATGCGTTTTCTTCTGGGATACAAATCCTGCTTATTACTTCTTCGTGGGTTCAATTACAATCATTCTAGTTAGATTCACACTTCTAGAAATTTTTCATATTCACACCAACGCCAGTCATAATTCTGCGGTCTTCAATATACCTACCTCATCGTAAGAAATGGCATGATATTGCATGATGTCGTCCATCGTGCTATTAACCTGTTAAGAGTTGTTTAGTGTTTTTAAATTTTTTTTATGTTATGTTCATTACTGATCAATTACTTTTTGCATTTCTAGTTACTTGTACAATATAAAATATCTACATTTTTGATATCATATTAGATTGGGTATGATGCCCTCATATAATATATCAATTTATTATTATATATTATCTGCGAATTCAAGTACAGTATCTGCTGCTTTTTATCAGGTAAGTACCTATGACGTGTGACCAATTAGCCCAAAACTGTAATGACACAATATAACTTAATACATGAATTTAATATAAATTGTAAGCACGCAAATTTGTTTGCTTAATAAAGTTTGTCAGATATTGTGTAAATAATTAAGTGGAGAGTAATCTCATCATAAACCTTACCTATTATACCGATTAACTTGAACATCTTTGTGTTGTCAATGTGATGTAAAAGAGTTGAACAGACGATGATGATACGATTTTATAAATATTCACCTTACAATATTCAATACGCTATAAAAATAGAGAGACATACATAAATATTTGTATTGCGAAATGTATTTGTCAAAAGTCACGGTGAAGTGGTTACATTCTGGATGCGAGCGACGCGTTGCTTTAGAGTAGGTGGGGTTGAAAAAGGTACACAGATACGAGGTCAGGAGGAGGAGTACGTATTCGGAAACACAGGTATGTAAGTGATTTCTTCGCCCCAGGACTGTTGCTTTTTGCCAACAGAGGACGTTTTGTATGGCGTAACGCCACGTTTGTAATACGAAATAATAAACAAATATGGTGGGGTCATTTTTGCGCCCATTTTCGTGACGACTTATATTAAAATACCGCGCGTAGTAAGTTATGTTCAAAATATTCATCAGGTGCGACTGGGATAGGACAAGAAATCACGTTGAAATTTATTCGCTAACCTTCAATATAAGGCAAAGGATACGATATGACAATAAAACGAGGTTGGAAAATAGTTTCAGTTAAAACGTAAACATTAGTTCCAGGCTTAGAACCGAAGCATCTAATTCTAATATTATAATATTAAATACCTCATGGGAAGACGGAAAAAATATTATCGGCCGAAGTCAAATAAACGTTTGCCAAAACAGAAAATTAATATATTTGTTTTATAATATAAAAGTCATATTCTTTGCATATCACTACACAATTCCATTGTCAAAGTATGCCCATAACATTCACGTGAATTTTATGATAATAGAATGTATTTTAATTCTGTTAACTAGACACTAGAATAGTGCCTAGTTATCAAATTTGAATAATTTTGAATTAAATATTTAGACAGCTAGTATTAAAAATGGTTCATGACGAAAACTGTGCATAGAATATGAACCATATCGTCGTGGTAAATGCAATAGGTCGTATGTCAAAAAAATCTCAAAACTGTTTTATTGCGCCATAGTGATCAGCTCAGTCATCTACACGACCTCGAATAGCTCTTATGTCGTTGAACCAATAAGAAGTCGACTATTTCAACACTTGCAAAAAGACGAATCGACACGTCATTGATATTGGTCAAGCCAAACAGTTGTATGTCAAACCTCATCATGACAGTAATGTTTTTGTTTGTTTCTATTCCTCGTTCTTGACGTTATATTCAAGAATTCATCAAATAATTCGATGTAAGTAATTTTCTAACCACTGTTTTATTTAAATCTACTTTATAATTACATTACTGTTGTTAATTTTAGTAAATTTTTCAAGATTCTTTCTAGAGATACTAACCTTACTTTTTGTCTCATTTATTTATTATTGCCAAAGTAATTATTTGTTCAAGATCGACAGTTTTAATAAGACACTGTTTATTTAGAGTAAAAATTAGTTATATAATAATGCAATTATTATTAATTAAATAGAAATTTGGTACACGAATCTTTGACATAGAACCTTTTGCATCAGGGAATTCCGAGCATCGGTTTTGACATACGATCAATTGCATCTGTTCCAGATTACCAAAAAGCTATCAAAATGATTAATGGAAGTCGTGGGCGGTACTTGGTATCTTTAGCAGTCAGCAAAATTACTTCATCTAAGAATAACGGTAAGAATAAATAAGTTTATCTCGTCATAAAACAATACGGTGTGGAGTGGAGATGACATTTTGCTGAGGAGCATGAACGATTATCAAATTTAAAAATCATTATTTTCTTCAGGACCTCAAGTAACCTGTGGAGTCGTAGGAACCACTGACGATGTGGCGTTACAAGTTGAACCTGGGAATGCGGCGGAAATTGAACTCTTAAAGCATCCATTAGAAGAAATTTTTCAAAATATTGGCTCAGAAATAGAACTCGATTTTGCTGAAGTTAATAATACTTTGACTGTTGAAACTCCAATTTTAGAACAAGCAGAATCATTGTTGAAGCAACCTTCGGACATAGAGATAGCAGAGAACACTGTATCAACACAATCAGCCCTGAGACAAAATATAAATTATGATATGACGATGGCTGAACATCTAAGTGGCCCTGAACATTCACTATCTGACAGCAGTAGTGACTCTGAAGATCTGTATCAACCTGAAGCTAATCAATCAAGCTCATCAGAAGATTTAGAGGAGTTTGCTATGCAGTCTGACACCCATGGTGATGAACCTAATGAGCAAGTCAATCAAAGAAAACGAAAAGGGCAAAGCATTAATTGTAAACTGTGGAAGAGGCAAAAAAACTCTCAACTGCGATTGCTAGGCAAGTCTTATGTGGGTTTTGAGAAGAGTGAAGAGTCCGGCAAGTATAGACAAACGTCTAAAAAAAATCTAAGACCATAGGTCCACGTTGTGGTGGGCATAATGTGCGTCCTCAAAAGGGTGGGCCAAAAACAGCCTTTAAGTGCGATACAATTAGTGATAAACAACGCACCGTGATATTCACAAATTTTTGGAAAAAAACAAGTTGGGATTCCAAAAAAACATTTGTCACCGAAAACGTTTTGCAAACCACCCCAAAATACAGAAGAATCGCCAGTGAAAACTCAAGAAGAAAACAAAGCTTTCGCTTTTATTTTACAGCAAAAAATGAAGAAACTGAAGAAATAACTGAAAATATAATTAAAAAACAAGTTTGCAAAAAATTTTTTTTAAACACTTTAAGTATAGGGGAAAAATGCTTAAAATTATGGACCTCGAAGGTTGAAGAGCCGCAGTCATCTGAAACGAATTTAAATAACCAGAAAGATGCAACACTAACTATTTCAGAAGAGTTAGAGACCTGGTTTAACTCTCTGCCAAAAGTTGAATCGCACTATTGTCGATCCTCTTCAAGTAAGTTATACCTGGAGCCAATTTTTTACAGTTTTCGAGACATGCATCGCTTATATCTAGAAAAATGTGCTTCTGAAAATAAAAGAAAAGTATCATGGGGTACATTTCAAAATACTTATAAAAAATTGAATCTAGACATTTACACGCCAAAAAAAGATCAGTGCAATGAGTGCACTTTGCACAAAAACGGGACACTCGACAAAGAAAGTTTTCAGAAACACATTAAAAAAAAGAACGATGCTAATGCGGAAAAAGAGTCTGATAAATCCTTAGCTCTGAAAAATGAAAACATCAGATGTTACACAGTCGATTTGCAAGCTGTTCTTCTTTCGCCTCGTTTAAATGCTTCAGCAAATTATTATAAAACAAAATTAAAAGTACACAACCAAGTCTATTATAACCAAGCCACGAAGGACGTCTCGTGTTATGTATGGCATGAGGGAGCTGGGGGGCTTGAAAGTGACGTCTTTTGCACTATAGCTACTAAATTTATCTTGAAGGAAATCGGCCATCTGGTACCGCAAAAAGTTATAATATGGAGCGATGGTTGTGCGTATCAAAATAGGAATGTAAAATTATCAAACGCACTACTCGACATCAGTATGAAGAATAATCTTATCATAGAACACAAATATCTGGAAGTAGGGCATACACACATGGAGGTTGACAGCGTCCATTCAACAATCGAAACGAAGCTGAGAAATCGAAAACAAATTTTCGTCCCTGCCGACTACATGGCTATCATTGAAAGTGCAAGAGTAAAGAAACCATACAAAACACTTTATCTCAGCCATGACGATTTTCAACAATTCAGCACAGACTACTACAGCAGTATTCGGCCTGGAAAGAAAACTGGCGACCCATGTGTAAACGATGTCGTTGCATACCAGTATACTCCAGAAGGTTTAATAAACTTTAAATTGGACTTCGGCCATACATGGAAACCACTTCCAACACGAGCGCGAGTTTCAATCGCAAGCAGTGAACGATTAAAATTATACAATGGGCCTTGCCCTATTGAGGAGAGTAAATACCAACACTTGCAGGTACTAAAACTATTAATTCCAGAGGACTACAGAGATTTTTACACCAGACTACCGTTTAAATAAAAAAAATACTTTTTTATAAAAAAAATTAAGTATTCTTTTAAAACTGCTATTTTTACTTTTAAGTAGGTATTTACCTGCTCTGTTTTAATGCTTTTTTAAAAAATATTTTATGTATTGTATTTTAACTTTAATCTTTTCTTTTAAAAATTGTAATTGTTTTTAAAAGTACCTAATTAAACAGATCTCCAATTTATAATAAATCTACTTTTTCATTAGTCTAAGCTTACTTTTTAAGCGTTTATGTACAAGTGTATAACAATATGTATATTAATATAATATAATCTGTATAATATTATATTCGTTTCATTATAAATACCAAATTTTAGTGAATTAAATATAGGTATGTATACATAAAAATTGGACTTATGTCAACAAAAGTGGCCAACATTGATGAGCAAATAGTCGTATGTCAACCTAACTTTCTAAATATTCATCTTACGTAAAAATGTTGATAACCATCTTAACAGGGAACAAATTTAACCAAGAAAATAAATTTGTGAAAAAAATCGGTGAAATGGGGTTAAGATGGGATAGTTTTTTGTCTCTCCTGAAAAGTTTGGTATTTTTGACATACAACCTATTGCATTTACCACGACGATATGCAAAAAAACGCAGTAAAACGGCATTTTCTTGTTCAAAATAGTAAATATTTGCAATAAATGTAATTTTTTTCCCTAATTTGTCTATAAATAGAAGTGTTATTTTCCGTTTGTTTTTTTTTTAAACAGTTTTTATTGATTTGCTTAGAATGCATCTACTCATAGTTACATAGACCATAATATTAATTGATGTGCATCGAAGATATAATATATTTAATATGTAGGGAGTAGTTCTGGGCAGCTAATATAAAATAATAATAATTTAGTAAATAAAATCAATTAATTTTGATTCCCGTTATAAATTCATTGTGTAGGTATAAAAAATAATCATATTATTTACAGTTTCAACTTAATAACATTTTAATATTATATGACCATGAGGGCCTATCGTTGACTGCCAGGCGGAGGTGTAAATAATAAACCATGGAGGTTCACCGGCAGTCAATTTCATACAGTAAAACGTATTACGTGGCATTTATGAACGATCGAAAGATGTCAGCTGTCATTGATGTCAATATAATTAATATTGATGAAAACCAGTTTTTTATAAACAACTAAAACAACCAGATGCCGATCATGCAACATACAAAGATGTTCAATTTATAAACATATAGTAAATGGCACATACAAATTAATTCAATGAATTGGGTATTGCTTGGGATTGTTTGTTTTAATAAAAATAATATTAAATATTATATGGTACTATGTAGAGTGAGTGATTTGATCGAAGCGTGTAACTTTGTTAATACCGTGGGAAGCTGACTTTTGACAGCGTAGCAACAAAATGCATTTGTGCAACCAAAATGTACCACTTAACTTTAGACATCTCGTCTCGTTGTAATCTTACAAGTTTTTATAGCAATGGATGACAAAATGCATAAGAAATGCCAAGCAGTGGAGTTCAGTTGGTGGCTTTAAAAGCATGTAATTTTGGTGTAGTGCACGTTTATAGAAATGTTGTTTAATGAATTCAAAATTTTTTCTTCCTTCCTTCCCTTCCCTTCCCAACCTTCTAAATTTCGAATAAACTATAAATTAATAATTATGGTATTTCTACGTCAGCCGAGGTCGATCCATCGATAGATGAAGGTCTCCCTAAGCTCTTTCATTCGTCTTAGTGCCTAGTTTTTCGCTATCACGTAGGTACATCGGCTGAATTCTGTCTGAAGTTCGTCGTAAGTAGACATTATGTAGATCGGTAAATTGATTCAAGACGAAAATACAAAAATAAGTAACAACGTATGAAGATAATTTAAATTGACATTTCAATCTTAAATTTTGCCAATATACCAAGGCCTACCACTATAGTCAGGCCGTGGCACGAAACTGTAAACTTCAATGGTAGTGTAGTATTGCTCATATTTCAAATGCAATATGGTAAACTGTAGAAATTGAAAATTGTTGCATATTGAAATAAATATGCAATCGATAATCTTCATTTTCAGTTTATCGCATTGCATTCGACAATAATCAATAATTAGCACTACCACGTAATTCGCAATTTAAGCGCTACGGCCTAAATATAAACGTCCTTGGTTGACACGACCACCCGTGACTGCTACAAATATGCCACTGGTAAACAGGCAGTGATCATAGTACTTAGTTACTCACCAGTGGCTGGTGTATGTCGCATGTACATTGAAGTTACATGCGTCTAGGGTTTCGGGATTTTCCCGACGGGAATTCTCGGGAAATTTTCCATCCGGAGTCTCGAGAATTTAAATTTTTAACATTTCGGGAAATCTCGGATCTCAAGATTTTTTTCTTGGGATTCGGGATTTCTTTATCATCAAATATTAAAATTCTTCTATATGAAAAAAGTGGACAGAAAACACAAAACTTTTTAACACAATTAAGCCAACGTCGACTCAAAATGAACGCAATTTTTGCAACATCAGGGAATTTTGTGTCTCAAAAGCGTACGCGATTGTCAGACGTAGCGATTGACAGTCTGTGTTTTTTGAAATTCTATTTTTTGAATTATTTTTGTTTTCCTCTGTTTTGTTTGTTTTCTCACATAAATAAAAAAAAAAACATATTTTTTTGGAAATTGTCTCTTTTTACACTGATTTTAGGATTTTTACAGGTTTTTTTAAATTTCCCGTTTTCTCGGGAATTCTCGAGAATTCTTTTCCGGATATCCCGAATCTCGAGAATTCAAAATTTCACCATTTCTGGAAATCCCGAATCTTGAGATTTTCTCTGGAAATACGCAACTCTACATGCGTCACAGCGTCGAGCTGCGGAAACGACTACCGTACTAATAGCAAGTTATATATGGTCGACGCAGCGACACTACGTCCCATACAAACATTATGAAAAATTAAATACAGAACACGTAACAACCACACGTGGCTGTCTTTAGTGGTCGTGGCCGCGCGTGGCCTAAGTGTTTACTTATTTGAAAAAATCGCTAATACTCGAGACTCATTAGCCAAAAATAAACAAAACATAACACGTAATAACTGAATAAACGGACGCCGACATGACCATAGATAGAGTAAACCCTGTTGCTCAGCCTTTATTTGAATAATTATAATATTACACACGTTCAAGCGAATATGAGCGCCACATACAAAAAAATATATTTATTAAGTGCGAAGGTGAGATAATAGTTATCTTTCAACCAATTATTGGTCTAAGCTTTCAACTCTTATTTCTTGAAAATATATATACTTGAAAAAGAAAAACATAGGTACGTGTTAGAAAAATCCTAGAAAAACGTCAATGGTTTTCATTGCTCCGGATATTGATATATTCCACTTGCGTGAGTTGGAGTTCAGTGGACGTTATTTTATACATTCTTAAAATAGAGAGCTCATTCGGTGTCCCAACCTACTTATAAGTTTTTTTTTACAATATTTCTATTTACTCTTCTAATTACACTGTTTTTACATAAACGTTGTTAATATTATCTACTGTTACATAATATGATTTTTCTCCCATGTCATGTTGTATAAGTCTTGAATTTATAATTTGTAATGTTCATAAAATTAATAAATTTAAATGTTAACCATTAAATATCGACCCGAGTACAAGCCTTGCAGATAATTTTTAAAAATGAACTACCTGAGGGGTGTTTTTAAATTCATTTTTCAATCATTTCATTTTTGGAATCGAATATAAAATTACTTAGTAAAGTTGGCATCGGCATCTTTGTACTTGCTAATAAGTTGTAAGTTACAGTAGATATAATAATTTAAAACATTGTGAAATCGATTTACTAGTAGATCTGTAATCATTTGTTTAATGAATTTGAACGTTTCTCTGGATTTATTCACAATTGTTTGTTTGTATGATGTGCCACTTCATTTATTTTGTTGGCGCATAACGCGTTCTCAATTTATGGAATATGCCTACCTATTGGCTACTGTGGATAAACGAAATAGGTAAGTCAGTTTTCAGTGGCCAACTTTCTTTAATCATCGTAAAAAGCGTGTTTATGTGTTGATTTTTCTCATATTATTCAAAATAATTAGCGAGAATCAGACTAAAGCAAATATGAGCATATCTACCCATGACGTACGAGTATTGATTTTTAATTTTTCATAAAAGGTAATGTACATAACAATTTACTTCAAGGAATAGCTATAAGAAGTGGTGTTTGTGTTTTATATAAGCAGTGACGTATACCTATTTACAGAAAATTTATTTAAGGAGTTTATTGGTCACCGGTTTACATCTAAAAATGATTTCATTAACACTTAGTAAATATAATATACAATATGGATGGTGTATGCATTTATAACTAGAGAGAATTTTCCGGGAAACAGAAATTGTTTACTTCATTATATAGGTACCGGAAAGAGAGCCTTCTAAAATCGCTTCAAACAGAAATATTTTTGAAATAATTTGATTGAAAGATATATATTGACTCTATTATCATTATAATAATTTGTGTTCGCCCCCATAGCTCATTTACACTCGTCTTGGTCCTTCGCTGCCACGCACTTCAACAGTTAATCGGTATTATCGCCGTTTAGTGCCCTTTAGGTCTGTCATTAATTGTCAAGCGGTTATCTAAGTTTTTTATAATTTTATAACAAGTAATCTTATCTGCCTTCTCATCCATTGGATGATTTTACAGTCTTCACGAATTGTGCCCAATATGCAACATTCAATGATTCTGACTTAATTTGTATATCTCTCGTACATTAATACTTTGGACGCTGAAGACGCACCTGGCGCGTAATGACCAGGCGGCCGATCGATGTAATTAAAGTGCATTTTAAAGGTGGTAATTAAAAAATCATTATCTAGTCAGCAGTGAATGAGTCATTAAGGGTCAACCATTAAATATCTATGCAATCAACACAATGTCGGTTAATTTGAAAGATAGCGTATATAGGTACATTATACGTTTGTTACGTTACACATTGGGTGATATGATAATAATTCATATATCGATCTAAATACTTATCTTCTTCACTCGTAGACAGACAGCAGGCATATTTTAATGATATAATTGAATTGAAACTTTCACCATTAAGCTAAAAGTCAAGTTTCCGATCGTGTTGTCTATTTTGAGACCACAAAGTAAAATGATTTTAAATTCACAGCCACAATAAAATGCAGAGTTCACTGGTCGACAATAAAAGAGTTTAAAAAAACATTAACAGGTTTGCGAAGATTCGCTAAGCGAGATGGGTAAACATTTTGCGATTCAGCTAACGTTTTAAAAATAGCAAAGCAGTCTTTGTCGATTAATTATAAGCTAAAAAGCCAGACGGAGGCGGGCCCGCGGAGCGATTTTACCTGTAGAAAACTTTTGATTATTAATCAACATGGCGGATGGCGAATCGAGAGCGAACTTTAGTATGTGGTGTATATTATTCATAATTTTATTACGATGTTTCGAAAAGAGAAAGGGGTAAATATAATTTATAATATCCTTTTAAAGGAGTCAATTATACCATCAATAAAAATAGTATGAAAAACAAACGCCGTAAACAATTTTGGAAACAAATAAATGACTAAAACTGTTATAGACAATAATAGATTAAATTAACTTACAGTTAACGTCTGATAATTAATTATGCAGCTTTAAGAATCAGATGAGTGCATACCTGAAACAAATAAGTAGACACTGGTTAAAATATGGAAAATGCATGTTTTCTTAGGTCAATTATGAATGTATGTGTATCTATTTGGGGCACGGAAACGGAAGACAGAAGTCAAGAAGAGAAGGAATCACCATGGCATGCAACTTATTTCCTTTGATGATGTAACACTAAGAAGATTGCTAAGGAAGTGGTTTGAGCATTGATATTTTTTAGTCCGCACAAGATACTAACTACTTCTTCTTCTTATCGTGCCAGTCCCCTAACGGAGGTCGCTCTCATCTTTGCTCTTTCACCTATTATCTGGAACAGTTTGATGAAGCTGCTCTCGTACGAATTACAAAGGTTTTTTAAGCCACGAAATACGGCGTCGTCCATTGCTATGTTTACCATTGATCATTTCTTGCATAACAAGTTAGGGATGCTGTACTTTTGTCCTCTCATAATGTCACCGAGGTGCTGTAGTCATGTGGTTTTGATACTACGCATTTTTCGCTCCTCTACTATTTGTTTGAAGGAGTAAACATTCGTCACCTGTTCAGTTAAATGAATTTTGAGGATGTCTACACAGTCACATCTTGAGAACCTCAACCTAATGTCTACTAAGTACTAATGGTAGGTACTTAATCAATCATATATATAAATTAATTTAAACTGCATCTGCAACAACTATACGTAAGTGATAAGGATGTATGCCTCATGAAAGAATTAAATACAACTCGGAGCAGTGTCAGTTTATTTTAATCGGTGAGTTTGGATAAAATATGCTGCGCGTGTAGCTAACAGTCAGTCCTGACAAAAGAACTTAATTTAAAAGTAGGTATATTATAAAAGCTCTACTGTGGGATGGAGCTGGTTGTTTATATTGCATTATATTTAATAACAAATTCTTAAATTTAATAAAATGTACTTTTTGGTTAGTTCTTTCAATGGGAAATGTAACATATTATTAATGTAAAGCTAAGTATGGAAAAATAAGCAAACACTATTACCGCATTGGTCGGACACTACATTTATGACGCAGGGAAAATACATTGCTACTTAGAATTTATGAAATAGAAAATATTTTTCTCGCATATAAGGCCGCCACGTTATACTTTGGAAGCAAACAATGTTTTTAGCAAAATACCATTTTCGACATGAGTAGGTAATAACGGAGTGACCCATAAATTGCTGAATAAAGAACGCACAAGACCAGGCGTACTTTATAAGAATTGTCGAGTTTAATGTGACTAGAAAAATAAATGTATGAATAAACGTAAGTACCTACTCTCGACCAAAACGAACGTTTTGTAAAAAAAAAATGAAAATGCCGCAAATGATGTTTTTTTAAGATTCAGTAGATATATGACAATATGTGGTTTTAATATATTATAACAAAATGTTTAAAATGAATTATGTAATTACAAATTTTAAGTCCTCAGGAACTCCTACATTTTCAAAGGGTTCCAGCTCGCGTTCTAAAGATTTTTTGTTACCGGTTACAAATTAATTATGGGGTTTCTGGGTTCTGTTCCGGTTCGATTACCAGCTCTGATTTTAAACAAGTTCCCAAAAATAACACGAAGCTACGTAAGTGAGCTTTTCATAACAGATTCTGCTTAATATTACGTGGAAGAGTATAATATATTCTTAAAATATAATTTAATAATACGCTTAAACGCGTGAATAATTAACAAGAAAATAAACTTGATCATAGATCGGTAAGAAAATAAACACAATGTGTTTACATTTTGCAATAAAAACCTTCAACCAAACCACAACTATAAACAAAATGTTTCGCAGTCAACAATCTCTTCTGCAGATTCTATAATATTTTAGCAAATATATTATTGTGTACATAAGCTTTAGTCGCGAATAAGAACGGAAATTTCTCAGAAATATACGTTTTAACATGAATATATATCTACACAATTTCTGCACACAAACAATGAGAATGTAAAATCCTTAAATCCTTTCTTAAGTTTTCACGATACCTACGTATTACTTGCGTATGTGTATTCAGCTGTTTATTGCTAGTTAATCGATTGTTAATGATGGAACATTCAAGGGAAAGGTTAGAGGACGGTCAAAAATCGAAATAGTTAACCATGCAGTGTCACGGCTGTAAAAGATATGGAGAGATGGAGGGATTTCAACGTGCCCTTAAGTTCATCTCGTACGGAGCATGGTCTTTTCTATATAACTTAATTAATGCAGCGGAAACATGGAACATAAAAGCAGCATATCGATGCATTTATTTGAGATACGGTGATGGACCTCACGACCCCCCGGATGTCAGGCGTACACATATCCTTGAAAAGCGAAGTATAAAATGCAGACTTACGCCAATATATCTGAGATGCTTACAGAATAACAATTTCGAAAAACTGTTTGGAAACATTTTGTATGCAATAAAATAATTGCAAAGATTTTATTTTATATATTTTTTTTCCACAAAGTTGGCGATTAAAATTAAGATGCAAATGAGGAAATTTGACCTTCATTGTATTATCAATGTCAAGTAAGGAGTGTTGGGTCGAGGATAAAATATCACCAAAATAAACTCGTGGGAAAAATCACGTTTGTAAATATTTATAAATACTAAGAAATAGTACCTACATAGGTATAATATTACTTACCAGATGTAAAAGTCCATACTTTAAACGTTATCATGCGGAAATACAGCAAATTTAATACGTATGTCTGCACGGCGTAGATTCAAAAAGATTGTTAAACTAATTAGGCAAATTAACAATAATGTGTGGAGTTATTTATTGAATTGCAGACAGTTGTAATTAATTGAAATGTCTATGTATAAAATTAATTAAAATATTACACAGTAAGAATTAAAAATGATACGAGTTCTATTACGTACAATTTCTAAAATACACAATTAATACCTACCATGTTATCATTAGTGGGGTATTTTTTTTTCAATCTTAATTTGATACGAATATCATGACAAAATGTTACGACAACAATATATATAAAGTCGACATATTAATTACGATAATTAATTGTTAAAAGTTAGTTAGACATGATAAAAAGAATTCGGCGAACGGGGTTATATTTTAATAATTATGTCGGTCTGACACTAGACATGAAGAAAGGCATGATATATTGTTTTAAAAAAAAAATTGATGTGTGTTTTCATGAAAGATTCAATATAAATTTAGCACTTAAGTTTGTAGACGTAGTAATTATTGTACAATTAATTATTAAATAATGGAAATGTCTTTTGTACGGTAAACTTAGGTTTCCGTTTCAAAAGTAATGTAATTTTTTTACCTAATATGCACGATAAAGTGAAATTACTACCTATTTTTTTTCTACATGGGTCAATTAGGGATGACGTCAAAAGAGTATATGCTCATAAGTCATAATACAATGGCGAAAAGAGTAATGTCCAGCAATTCAGAAAGGCGTAGAAGAGCAGTGTTGCCATCTTTTTTATGCTGATTATAGTACGAAGGGGTAAAAATTATAGCATTTCTAAAAAATATATAGTACTGGAACATTTTTCGTCTTGAATCCTTTAAAATTATAGTATTTTGGTATATTTGGCGTAAAATTATAGTATTTTACATTTTTCGCGGAATCAAAATTATAGTATTGTACTATAATTATAGTACGGTTGGCATCACTGTAGAAGAGTCAAGTCAATTCGCTGATTAGATGGAGCTGGACAAGTGGAAGTAGTCCGCCACTAGATAGTGGCAGAATTGAAAAACGCAAATGTCCAATGTCAAAATAGTCCAGAAAAAAGAATTCAAGTAAATATAGTATTGTATTGTTTTTATTCATATTATACAAGATGACTTTAAACGAAATATTATATTATATATTATGTAGGTTTATGTGGCGTGCGGTAACAAAATGGAAATTCTGTCAAATAATACATACACAATACCTACCTACTATACTACTATGTATTTTATTGTTTATTTGGGCCGCTAAGTGTTTTGTAACAAGGTTTAAGTTATAAGTAAGTACACTTTCTATATACCTAGTTTCTTTTTTAGTATTGCATTGCATAATGAACACATAATATTATCGATATATACTATTTTAACACATATTTTTGGGCATGCTCTGAGTCCACAGCATCTATGAACCGCACGCCACTGGTAGCTACAATATTAGCTGAAATTCTGTGTATGATTTATTTTGAACTCTGCCACTTGCGCTTCTCAATTCTCATGACGATGCCAATATTGTCGTCACTAAACCGTCGACTTCGGCCGCCGTAAGTTAAGGAGTGGTTAATGCTATTTAGACATGCGTCCGGTCCTTATAACGATCGCCCTAAGAAAGATTACATTAATAAATCCATAAACGTAAAATTTTATCTTTACTATGCTAATTTCTGTACTTCAGAAGAACACAAATAATGATAGGTTGATACAATCAAATAAGTTGATAATAGCCGATAATGAGTATGATGTGTAAGCTGGACAAAAAAATACAACAGTCGGTATTGATTTTAACGAGCGGCCAACGGTATTTGGTCAAAAATAATACGGCAGTGATTGATGTTCGCCTCCTAACATGGTCAGGTGTGCGTCAGGTGCCAGTTTGTATCGCCTCCCAGTTGCATTGGGCAAGCATGATTAAGGCGGCGCGCGGCGTTATCCCAAGTGCTCTTCGAATTTGGTCGCCGGAAATGCCGCCCACCGATCCCTCCCGCGCGCTGACGATGCCTCAATTTTGATTCGTCGGCAATTATTTATAATATCGATTGTATCGGCGTGAGTATTGGTAGTTATGTAACAGTTACCTGGCAACAATAGATACTTAACACAACTCTTCTTAATGATGCAGTTATAAAAACAATTCGAATACTAAACGACAAAGCAGAATGTGTAACAATTGTAAAATATTCCTGAATAGCAAGAACGACTATTTTTTTACATTTTTCCAACCAACATTGTGGTGTATGCAGCCATCAGACGGCGCTTCTAAAAAAAACTCGCCAGTCTCCATGTTTCTAGGTTACGCCATCATTCAATAGTTCCGTTGAATACACAACTTACAACGATGTTGTTTACCCGTTGTCTTCTATGGTCGGAATCTTAGTAGATTGCACTTTTTGAAGAGAGAACCAAACTAGTACCTACTCCAAAACACATAATGATTATCAACGTTTAGTAAGATGAGCCACATACGGATCAACTCATACTACGAGTGGCCATGTGATGAGGAGTAAAAAACACGCGCGCATCGCACGACTTCTTGCAGTGTGCTTCGCCACTAACATTATTTATCCCCCCAATAAAATAGAGGCCATGGATATGAGGTATGCTAAGTTTAGTGCTCACAAAAAGTACAGTTTATTTTCTTAATATCTGGTTGATTTGAAGAATAGACTTTCGGGCACATGCCATCTACATTTATTTCGGCAAGAATAGATAACGTAATACAATAATATCAAATAATTCTTAAGTACATAAATATAAACTAGTCACATAGGTATTATAATCATCGTGATAGCACATTTCTTACGGTCATGCAAACTCAACAAAGTGTGGTAGTCGATTTAGGTAAATTTTAGGGGTGGGAGTAAAAGGGGGGTAAACGAGACCATTACAAACATCCATCTTTGGATACATGGATAAAAATGTGCATTTAATCCATAAAACGGTACTCAACTCTCCGACCGATACTAATTTATTGTCATAGGTGTGGATGGAGTGCAGGTTTTAAATGTCTCAAATAAAATCAGGATTATTAATGTGGCATCAGTAAAATCATGAATAAAATCCGCTTAATAACGGTAACTAGGAAATCCAATTTGATTTGACCTTGAAGGCACTGAAGACCAGCCGAAAATAATAATCAGAGGTTTAAAATATCGATTAGGAGAAAAAAAATGGCATTCGTGTATTGATTAATCGCTTCTACGGCTCGAGCGGAAAATTGATCGCTGTCGTCTCTACGGCAGTTTTATTTTTTAATTCAATTTCCTAATAAAAATAGACACCGTGACATTTAGGAACTAATAATAGATGAGATGTCTATAATATGTACGAAGTGCGGAGGCGTTAATGGTCCAATTAAAGAAAAGCGACGATTCTGTGTTGTTCTACGGTCAAAAATTTTGTAATGTATCGACGCCTTTTATGAAAATTTATCTTATTTACTGTCAGTGAAGTTTTATTACGCTAATGAATCTAATGATGCTAAGGAGAGTTTTCCATATTGGCGTCATATATATGATAAGTGTACACGCGTCAAAATGGAATCAATATCAATTTATTATTATGATTATCAATACTCTTGCCGTCATCAATTATTATGTGTATAAATATTAGGAAGTTATTATTTATATTAAGCAATAATTCTAATAGTAAAAATATACGGTAACATAATATCATAAATCATAGAAATGCAATAAATATGTTATTATAATATGTTACGGAATAGGTACAACCTACTAAGCTTTTAAGGTTCTTCTTGCTACAGTATGTTCTATTGAAAGTAGGTAAGGTATTAGTGTAAGCTACGCTAATTTAAAATATAATCATAGACTGTACTAACGTTTCTTAGAAAAGCTAATAGCATAACCCAATTATGAGAAAAGCTTTATTACGCGTAAAAATCTATAAAACATAAAATCTTAAGTATATGATCAAATCAGGGGTACGGACTCCGCCGGTGCATTTCACTGGATCCGCCAATATCTTATTAAAAATCTTCTGATTATGCAAATGATTCTGTTGATAGATTTGCAAAGCCTGTAACGGTTGCCAGAAATTCTATTACGGAATAAGCATATCCAAATAATATTTTTCAAAAGACATTGAGCAGAATGTAAATACCAATTGAATAATGTAGTACCAACATAACATAAATATTTTCTTTTGCGTTCAACGCATGCCTATTCAATGCGTGCATTCCTAGAGTAAATCCGATCTAACATACGGCTGCAGAACATATAAACGAAATTAAAACTTCACAAAAAATCTCAAAAACCATCATGCATCATCCCATAAACCACGTAACCTACGTTTCTAATAACTTTCTATCTATTTCAAAGTACTTTTAATGAAAACTATACACTATAACTTTATTTTATATAAACTAAACGCTTTGTAATTTAAATACATATTTGTTTGTACCTGCTCATAAACGTGCAAATACATTTACAAGATATCAGCTAAAACATTTCAATCTCGATTGACTGCAGTTTCCCGTACCTGACGGGAAACGATAGAAAATATCTTTTCAAAATGGAGCAAAAATACAATTTCACATGAGCTTTTTTATAATAAAAATTGCACGCATTTCCCAGAATCGTTCCGTTACAGCAATCCCGACACAATGGAAAACAAAGTTAATAATCTGTTTGATATTGTGGCAACGCGAGAAATAAGTTAGCATTATGAAGTAATAATAATAACAATCCAACTGTGAAAATGCAATAATGCATACAGCATGCACTTATTTTGCAACAAAGGTGAACAAGGGACCTATTATCAAACAGATTTACCATAATAGAAAGCATTGAAGACTTGGTTGCAATGATGAACAACCAAGAAGACAATTTATTACATGTGTAGGGTCTCTAATCTATCACCTCAAAAATTTGTATGTATACATCAATGACATTATTAATGGACGACGCACTCAATACAGTAGCTAGCATGTAAATTCGCGCATTCGTATGTATTGGTAGACGTCACGCAATTTCCATTATGCGATATCACGCATCGGGAATTTATAACAATATGACCTTTATTGTAATGGCGTTAGAGCAGTGTTTCTAATGTCAATGTTCATTTGAGCGAACCGGTTCGAAACGAACCATTCGGCAGACCCAACAAAAAGCATCAGGAATTTATAGCAATATCACCTTTACTGTACGTTAGAACAGATTATGCCATTCGGCAGACCCGAAAATAAAGTGAGTGTCATTTTCTTTTCCAGATGATTCGTCCATATTAATGTGATTGGTATACATACATAGTTAATATCGAAATGCATAATATCAATTAATGCATCTATTTCAAAAATCGAATGGTAGTTAGACATTTACTCACACTTTCAAGACCATGTTCTGGATACAAATCACTATTTTCATTGCAAAGTGGCGTATATTTTGTTAAATCAGCGAGTAGGATAAACCCACCATTCAAATAATTATCGTGCTTTATTGACCAACATTAAAAGACATTTTCGACTTCTTTAATATATATACAACACAGTAGTAAAAGTAGGTATAAAAATAAACCGAATTGTCGATCTCTTTTATTGGGTTTTTCATGCATTCAAATCGTTCACCCCGTATAATTGTAATATTCATCATTATTCAGTAGATATGGATTGGTAGGTACTTACTACGGGATCTGGGCAGCCTCACAAAGGGGTCTCTGAAGAGATTTTTTTACGAGAAGTGAATGTTAGTCACTTGCTCAACCTATTGGGTATATGCTCTGGCTCGAAGCACATATTGAATGAACTTGCCAGATCAGGGATTCTAAGCTGAGACACACAACCTTATAAGCCGGTAGCATACTACCGCTCGGCCAACACGGACTTTAAGAATCGCATAATGCAAAGAAAGGTAAATGTGAATACTTAATATACCTTCAGCGATTACATCGTTTTTAGCAACGATTATTATTGCAACTCTTATCCAAATATTACCAGATGTTTTCTGGAAGCCATGCTGTTTTCAAGATTTTCTTTCATTCACGGTTGGAAAACGGGTAGGTATCTAATATTTAAATACGTACCTAACTTTTTCATGGCATTTCAGTCTTTTAGAATAATTTGAATGGAGCGGTAATGGGAGAGTAATAAAGCGGTATGATAACGACGGAAACATCAGGCGCTCATGTTAACATTGTTAACACTAAATAGAGAACCACTGGAATAATGAAATTTAAAATAAAGTGTCATCTTTTCAAACTGATATACGTATTAAAGGTGATATATTACTTATTACTAATTGGCATTAAAAGCTGGGTCTTGACCGCCTGCAGGAAACGTTTCTAATCCCTTTGTCAAGCACAACAGTGTTACCATCTTTTTCTATGCTGATTATAGTTTGTATATAATAAATATAATAACATAATATTATAATATAACCTATTTTCGATAAAATTATAGTACGATTGGCATCACTGTTGAGCGCAAGTTCCCTCCGCCGCCTTAACTCAGAGTTTGCTGTCCCGGCCCTCCTTTTCCCTTCTAGTTGGTTGAAAATGAGCCTCTTTGGTGGTTGAATTGCGTCCATCATGAAACATGGCCTGCCCTGAGAAATCAGAATAGTCGTACAACAGGAGCAGTTACATTCCTTGCATACGGTTCCGAAGGCGCTTCTCAGTATCTTCCTTTCAAAAGTAAAAAGTTGAATAGTTTTGGATGACATTTGGACGGAATATTTGTGATAATAAAACCGCTGGACGTAAATTAATCCAATTTGTCTTATATTATAATATCGTTGTGCAAGATTGCACACGAAAAAAGTGCCTTCCCATATCGAGAGGTGGCGATCATCAGACATCAATATAAAATAATGATTAGCTATATTAGTCGTACAATCTATGTCATTCATCTAGCAAATAGTGGCAACTAAGACCCTTCCCCAGAGACGAAGGCTCGCAGTACAGCCAAACACGCATAATCCGATCTGCTTAATTTATCCGAATTAATAAGATGCGCACCTAATCCCCATTTCATCTTCACTTCCATATTACATAAAAGCTTTATAGGTATGCATTAAAGGTTTCTCTTCAACTTCGACCGTTATGAAAATTACTCAACAATGTAGCCTAATGTAGGTACACTGAGTATAGAGATGACCTTTTGTACAATTGAAGTGACGTGATAAATACTTATTTGATTAAAATGTTGAATTGTATAGTTATCATGTTTTGCTTCACGTAGCAGGATTTCATTGGTATTCCAGCCATTCTTTGTCATTTTATTGTTAACAACGGCGGAAGTGTCATTTTGTCCACCCGCCAGTCGTCGGTTCGTAAAATGGCGGCCGGTGCGCTGTGCTGTGGAAGCGGTTAATGATCTTTGTAATAATAATTTTAATGGAGGTGTACTGCTATGATCATTATCCAATTGTTGTGTTGATTCGGAAATGATTGTGTTATTTTCGGTAATGGAGCAAGAAAATGTGTAATAATACGAAGATGGCGTGGAAATACGTGTGAAACAATTATTTTGAATTGTATCCCGTCTATTTCGAGAAACGTTAAGAAACCAGGAATCTATTTTAATTAGGTCATATAATCTACACAAAATTTTTTAACGGAACAGAAAAATGAAAATGGTTAACTAACTTTTTTTATAGATTCAGCGTATGGCTATTTAGTAGTAAAATTCACTATAATTTTAGGAATAAATTAAAAAAGAATTTACCAAATTTACTATTTTTAATCCACATGAAACGTGTTTCGCTCACATTATAAGCATCATAATATTTGAAATCAAGTGACTCTTTTTCATATAGACTGAATCTTGGTGGAAATATGTAGCGAAGCAAGATCGTGGATCAAATTGAATACTAAAAATCTGAAGAGGTCCACAAGAGTGGATTGACGACGACTGCTGCTGCTGCTCCTCCTTTCGACGTCACCAGAGATCACTCCAGACTGCTCAGATATCTTTTCACTATGACGTATGTTACTTACTGATACGTTGACGAAAAACATGTGTAAAGTAAAACTATCTTACGGTTTAAGGAATTAATTAAAATAAAATACAGTATGCAGTACTTAATCCACTTAGTAACTAAGTGGAATAAGTACGTGCCTACTACGTACCACCAATAATTGATGGTTAACACAATATTAAAAAATGAATTAAAGAATATTGTTAAATATATTAATTGTAGATGAGGTTTACGTAATAATTTTTGGAAAATCAAGATTAACTAAAATCTCTACCCGTTTTTGGCAAGCGTTTTGAAGGAAATCATTCGGGAGTGAAATTACAGTAATGACTTTTCAACCGGTAGCGCTATTTTCCGAATTATAAATTATCCCCAACTAGTCTGGGGACGAAGTAGTCTATACTAGATAACAGTAATTAAGGAAAATCCCAGCATTTGTCTCGCGGCTACAGACCGAGCACTGACAGATTTCTTTGTCATTTTCGGGTTAGGATAACAAATGGCGTCATTAAATCGGGGCAATTGAAACAAATCGTAGAGTATTATCAGGAGAAAATAGAGTTGAATGGTTTAATATTGTGGGCCGTACACTGCGTGGGTGAAACACATTGCCGTTGATATTGATGACGTCATGTGAATCGAGATAGCCTTATCTGTATTTACCTGAGCTTAGTTGAATTGGCAGTGACCCGATAAGTGGCCAATGAAAAATTGCACAAACCAAAGAGCGGCATTCAGCTTACTATGCCATCATCATCTTCATGAGTAGGTAGGTACTTAAATCAGGTAGTAATACTTATTTATAAACAAATAAATGAAGACCTCACGATTGCCATATTAACATATTAAATTTGTCCTTTACGATTTTATCGTTCCAAAATAAATGACCATCATTTAATTTATCTATATATTATACACATATTATATAGGCAGTTTGTTTTTCCATTATGTCTACTCGTGAAGGATGAAATATGAAAATTTAATGTTTAATACAACATAAACAAGTTTATATCTTTTCTTTTATAGCAAACACATAAAATTAATAGCAGCTTCATTCGATACATAAAGAATTGGATCATTTTCTGTATGCGCGAGGTTATAAAAACATAACACTTAACATCAACACGAATACCTCATAATGATTCCAATTAAGAACCCATTAAATCAAAATGTATGGGAAGTAAATGTATTATTTGGAAGAAGGTTATCGTAAACTATCACAATGAAGATATTCCGTGTCTAAAGAACAGTCATTTGATTAAAAAAAGATAGATTAAATGTTCATTAATTTTTATGAGTGATGTTTCTAAACGGTATTGCCTGTTCAAATATCGTGCGAATAGGTTTGTTTTATAATAATAATTACATTTCGGTACACATACTTTACGTAGAAAAAATACATAGTGTGTGTAATCTTGTTTAATTAATGCGCTTTCGCAAATTACTAACCTAATATTGGTACACACGAAGCCTAGAAACATTTTCCCGTATTTGTGCAAACACATTTACGTGTGGAAGTAGTTTCTGACTTGAAATGGGAAATGTTGCCTAAATATTCGGGATCTGATTACTTATATCCGATTTATTATTCATGCATCGTCGGAAACAGTAATAAAAGTAAGTTATTTAACTTGATAGTTAAGAACTAATGAGTTTTATTTCTAAATATTTTTTTCATTAATAGGAATTATTCATTTTATTCTAAGCTTTCAGGCTTCAGATTAAATTTTATGGTTATCGCCTTCTTCAGCCTGTTTCAATCCACTGCTGGATGAATACCCCCATCGAGCTCTCTCTGCTCTTTTTGTTTCCTTTTGCTACGTAATTCCACTGAACTTATTTCGTCACATTTTCAACGAATCTCGGGCGGTCTTTCCGTCGTCTATATCCACTTGACTTAAATCACATTAATACTTTACATACATGCTGGGGTTTGCTTTTGATATGTAAATAAATTAGCTTTATTGAAATTAATACATATTAAATTAAACCTGCCAATTATAATATAATGATAATACATGTTAATTAATTCTTCATACTTACTTAAAAACATTAAATTATACATGTTCCTACGGTTCAAATTAATTTATTACTAATGAAATACTCAACATCTACATGTTAGTAGATGAAATGCGGTTAACGCTTGCTTTAACGTTACAGATAATTAAGATTTACTTGTTTGTGAAAAAATACACTGCAAAATGGTGTAATTAGTCGAAAGCGGTGGAGAAAATGTTAATTATAACTGGCTTCCGTAAATAAGATGCCATCTAATCTGCATTAAAACCATCGCTTGTGAATTAATCAAATGACGATAGAAATAATTTTAAATTCAGCTTCTGAGTAAAAAGAATGATGAAGCATATTTTTTAATTATTGTAATTTATAAATATTACAATAATATAAGTATCTATCAAATGTAAGTGACAACCCCTTATTTCTGAGACCATTTAATTGTAACTAATTCCTTGATATACCTAATATTGGTATATTTTAGTCCGATTGATGAAGGTTTATTTTTATATAAGTCGCATACTGCGTAAAATAATTAGGCTGAATGAAGTTATCGGGCTCGATTTCCGTTGACGTCACAACATATTTACATATTTAGGTACGTGATTTTCTCACGTTTAGTGTGATTTTTTTCACCTTTACTGCTATATTACTATTTCACTTCACTACTGTCACTGGGTCTCATTTCGTGTTAAAGAATAATATAACATGACTTCAAGAGAATAAATAAAGAAAGCTGGAGAAAACTGATCCACAATTAATAAGTACCTGTTCCAGTGTTGATCACGATCTTCAATCATTCAGTTGGCGAGTAAGCATGTTGCTTTATTTTATTCTTTAGACAATTTAATTTAATGAAAGACACTTATAATAATACATTTCTTACGGGTGAATGATATATACTAAAGTTTGGTGTTAAAGTTTCATTTCGCAGTAAAAATCTTCTCTATTATGGCAGCCCTATCAAAAAATAAGCAGCGTTCAAAGTCACATTAAGAATCATTTAAAAATTCACGTCATGCTGCAGAGCAATTAGAATTAAGCTATTACAAAAAGCGGAATGAATCTTCCTATTCGGATGGTGTTACAATAGCACGTCCGCGTCTTTAATTAAATTAACCGTCGAAGAACAATGACCACAACACTTGTAAATTATTTCACTGATGTCCGGTTTCTATCAGAGGTGTCAAAGTAATTAATTTGATGAAAAAAATTGTTGTTACACTGCGAACGTGCACTGGTATTTCAAATACATTCTGTTTTAATATCTCTGCTTGTCCCTCATGGATATGTCTATTTTGCAATACACATTTAGGTGTATACTTGCTAAATCTGCCAGTCAAGTTAAACGAATGTGTACAATAAATACGTCTTATTGGATCATATTCTATACTTCTATGGAAAATAATAGGAATTTTAATTCTTTGTGAAGTATTACTTGTCTTTTCGACACGGCATACCACGATAATAATATGACAGGTAAATAGTAAAGTACAGTGTTGATAATTGTTGCTTCACGTGGGGAGTGTAGTTAGATATTTCAAATTAATGCTGACGTGTAATGCCGGGTCCACACCGAAAACAAGTCGCGCGACAACTCGTTAAATTTTACGATTAGCATGATAATTATCGTAAAATTTCTTAAGCAATTATGATAATTATCGTAAAATTTAACGAGTTGTCGCGCGACTTGTTGCCGGTGTGGCCCCACTTTAACATACATGCTAATGTAAAACTAATAAATAAATGTCTAATAAAATAACATTGGTGTTCTCTTGAATAGTATGAACATTGTAAAAACATATCTTTGGAATCATTGCAATCTCTCTGCGAATGCTTCGAAATACAATAACATTTGCGCACGAATAATAGACAAGCTGTCCAAATGATCAAGTCATCTTGAAATACGAGAGCCTTATTACTTGTTACGTAAATATAAAGATGACGTCTTCATTTACTTATTGTAACTGCATTATCGGTATGCACTTTTACATGCAAGCCGCTCTGGTAACGTATACATCCAAGGTTTACATAATTATAGTATGCATTGAAGAGGTTGACTAGTTTATGTATTGCGGATTTAGATTTACATTATGTAGGTAAAAATACTAAAGTGCGAAATAACATACATACAATATAATGCGTATAAACAGTGGGTTTATAATATCGTCGATTATCAAGAGTCCTTTCTTATATACGATTTGAGTTTTTTTTAATTATTAGGTAGGTATTGCGTGCATGGCCCCCACAAGGGGGGGGACTGACAGGGCCCTAGCCTGGGGGCCCGGGCTCAGAAGGGGCCCGGCGAGGCGAATCGACCAGATAAATGAGATAAACACTCATCACAAATTATTTTCGTTTTTGTTACAGCGCTATTTTCATTCGATAATATTATTACTTATTTAAAATTATGTGGTTGTACGATACAATTTTTAATTGTGTATCAATAGTCGACTACTCAATAATTTAAATGGATGTATTAAAATATACAAAAACACACTAAATATACACATTATTTTATTGCATACACCATTTGGAAAACTTTACTGTAGAGCGTCACACTGCCTTTATCCTTAGTGATAGGTAGGGGGCCCGCTTCAGGATGTGGTGGCCATGATTGCGTGTGTCATATTTATATAAGGTACATCATCTAGATTCTCGATTTTAAGTAGTTAGATAATCGGCAATATAGGTAGATACTGTTTTGTTTTGTTAAGTGGTTATGTAAAAAAATACTTGATTATAAAGAAGTGTGTAGAAATCTAAGAGACAATATTACCAATGGTAAATATTTGTTTTCAAAAAGGATATATTATTATATACAATGAATAAATTTCAATAAAAAAAAAACGGAAAATTTGTAACGCGTAATTTTAAATTCTTTATTAGGAAGTTTTATATGTTATTTAATATTTTAGACATTTCTTAAGAATCACCATACTTTTTAATTAATTTGTATTAGTAAAAAGGTATTGTCAGAAATCAACGCAAGAATCAATATAGTGGGAGTAAATATGACCGTCGTCTATAAAAGAGCATGAATAATATTATAGTCGATAGCTTTTCTGTCATATTTTATTGTAGATATACCTACCTACATTAGCAATTATGTCAAAATTCGAACATAACATTTGGCAATCACCGGCCATCGTGATAAGATGACTCAGTTGATGTTAACTGAAAATCAATAATAAAGCAATTAGTAGCACGAGGTGAAAATATTTATTGAAAATTAAGCCTCGAAAATTAAACTTCGTTTGCGGAAATAAAAATTAATTTATTTAGGTATATCTTCCAAAGTTTTTATTCGGTGATTTCTGATTAATTTGATTGAAATTTGGTAAATATACTGTATATATGCGTAGGTCGGTACGTAAATAAATATTTTGAAGGCACACATTTTGAAGTAGGTAGTTGGGAATGCGCAATTATAGTCAATTAATGTGTAATTCAGCCAGTATCATTATATTATAAGAGATTAATTCAGCTATGTAACTCACTTGTGATAAATCGAATACTTGGTTCAGTGTAGAGAACAGCCATAAAATGACTTTTTATTGCAAAATACACCAACAAAGGCGTGGTGTGGTATGTTACTCTTTTAACAATGCGTAATGGTCCGTTGTAAATCGTAGCCAGTTAATGAAGGTTTGGGTTTAGCAAAGGCCGAAATCCTAAACCCTAAACCGTGAGGTCAGAGGTAAAAAGCAATTAGACAACGGCTGACAGGTCCATAATAGATCAACAGTTTCTTTCAGCCGCCTAATAGATATCTTACGTTTTGGCTTATGTGTGTGAGGGGAAAACACAAAAAATCACTCCCGACTTTTCAATCAAATGGATTTATAAGAAAATAATCGGCTATCGGATTTTATTCGCTGGTTGGTTTTCGGACAGAAAAAATAAGGTCCGTACAAAAACCACCCACTAGATAGCAACTAAGCCAGCTAGCTCAGAAAGGATTTGATTTAGAGGTGGATATTCCCTCTATACATACTTATTCCTGTGACAGTGACAACTAAACTATTATTATATGGTTTTTGTTGTTTTAGCACCTATTATACATGATACACTACTTACAGATAACTGCCAAAAAATAATAGGTAGTGTATATTCAAGTTATTCTGAATTTACGTAGATAGGTAAAAAAACAAATACGACTGTACACAACCTTTAAGAGACAGACGACTCGTGGAAATATGTATTTAATATGGACTATGGAGTATTGTAGTGCCAGTTGATTCACGAAATAACTATACAGTATCTGTGATGAGTTGGATATTTAAAATTTTATAAATACCAAAAAGCTCCACTGGGTGGGACACATAGAAAGGATGAACGACAGATCAGCTTCGAAGCACCTGACGTTGACAACTCCAGGGGGATGAACACACGCCGGGAGACAACGTCTGGGCGGAATAGAAACTCCAGACTCTCGTTGTCCAACTGATATTCCAGGACAAGAGAAAGGAGACGGAGAACGATATTTGGAGGCGGCCAGGGGTCACACCAGACTATAGCACAATTATTAATAATAATAATTGATGGCATTGCAATACCTAGGAACAATAATATAGTCAATGTTTTTACTACTTTCTCTCAATATACGCAATTCATTTATAATGTATATTATAAAAGTAGATTTATAGGCCATCCATGGACTGAAACTGTATGCGGTTTCGAACCGTGTGCCACTAAGCTTATCTTTTCTATTCATGGAAATATATTTTCACAATGTATATTATAAGAATCTCTGCATACGGTTTCAGTCCATGGATGGCCCATTAGTATATACACACTTATTATTATTAATCTTTCCGTCGATAAAATACCATTACTCTCAATAAATTCTTTAATGGTGTTTATTGTCAATTATTGGTGTAAAGACATTGTATTACTTAAAATACATAACACACAATTTATATTATGTAGTAGGTATCTACTTATTCCACATAGTTTAATAATAATCAGGACCGATTTCGTTTGCTTCAATGGGATTTCTTAATTACACAATATCGCAGATATTTATACACTTATTATTATAATAATATGTATAAACTTTTTAAATGTAATATTATATATTGAATATATGGACAATAATTAAGTATAATTCTAAGAAATTAACTGTTTATAAATAAATTAAATAAGTTTACCTTGCTTTTTACTATATGTACTGTTTTCTAAATTTCTTTCAATAGGTATACTGTTTACATCGACGCCTATTTCTTTATAAAATTCAGGTCCTTTCCGCTTTAGTTTAATACCAAATGGCTCGCCATAGTTACTTACAGTTAAATCTTAGATACAAACATTTTTTAAATCCTGAATTACTTACCTAGTTAGGGATTGTTCCTATTTACAAAATATGTAATATAGTCAATTAAAAATACAAATGTGTGGCGATGATAAACCTTTAATCAAATTTTAAAAATGTATAAGTATCGGTCTATTTTGTATCCTATGTACGCTCTTGTTTATGTAGTTTTATCATATTGTATGAAAACATTGCTCTGTAATATATTGTATACGCTACAGTGAACATCCGCTCGGCCTTCTACACATTTGTTATGTAGCCATCATTCATAGAAATAGTGAATCTTATTCAACCATGCGTACAGTATATCAGTATCACACCGGAATACAACCGAGTACGTAACTTGTTTATTTATCTCCAAATCCAGAGCTCCAGTTGCAATCGAATTAGTATTTGACGTGAAGCGAAGAACGCCAGGAATTGTTTCGGTAGGTAACCAACCGCGTATCGGAGCTCGACATAATGGAAGGCACACAATGGAAGCTAAATCCTGATTTGGATTAAGTGCATAACTTTGTATAGTCTATACGTAACTGGATTAGCAGTCGAAACTTGCCACACAGACAAGCCGGTTGGCAAAGCGTAAGCCTTGTGAGGCTGTTATAAATGAGAGATAAAAATGCAAGGGCATCAAAGGCACGTTTTTGTGTTTGTGGTAGGGTAGGTTGGGGTAAATGCGAGTCTTAGTGTTTTATTTATTAAGTATATTGGTTAATAATTTTACATAAATACTCTGGCTTAGTGCAATGCAGGTGTCAGCCATTCTTGTATTAGTACTTGTGTAAGAGTGTAAGAAAGAGATCGATATAGTATATCGCCGGTGTTTTGTAAAAAGGGCGAATCAACCATTTTGGCGAAATCGAGATTTTAATGAAAATACAATATGTACCCCACTAGCTTTGTTGTGTAAAAACGGCGAATTTGTATCTCCACAGGAAAGTACTTAAAAACGATAATCGACTAAAATTAAATTAATTAAAATTACGAATAAAAAGCGAATGTGACATATTAGGCATTTTAAAATATTATATAATAGTGCCTATTATAATGAGAGTATTCTTTCTAAGCTTTATTATCAACTTGTTAGATATTTATAATCATCCACAGGTAATAAACAAATAAATGTCAAAATTTAAAAATCCTCCTGTAAAGTAGCATTTTGGTTAATTCGCCCTTTTTACAAAACAGCGACGAATGTAGGTACAAGGATACAACGTTTTTAAGCTTTGATTTTATATACCCATGATTTTACTCCCATAAAAAAATAATAATATTATGCTTCAATGAGTTATGACGAATACGATGTATTTTCGTTTACAAGCACTCGTGACTTCAAAATATGTTTTAACCATTAATAAGTTACAAATTTAAAGCATATATCATGTGTATTTTTATCACTTTTGAAGAGCCAGTGTCCCTCCCCCCGCTTTACTTAGGAATCACTGCTCTAGACAATTTTGGAGTCTTTCGTTGTCATAATAAAAATTATACAACCGTTTAAGTGAACCTTGAAAGCATTTTTTGGCCTTATAAAATATGCAATATTGACGCTACCTGAATAAATACGACACATTGATATATTATTACTTCTCATGGAGCGAATTCCATTTTTAAATTTGTTACACATTAAATTGACGGTTTTATTACGATTACCTCTCTTGGAGTATTATGAAAATGGAAACGTGAAATGATTAATGCGTCTCAGTCAACAGGCGTATAAAAACAGAGCAGCATATCAACTAATAACAATATAATAGCATTATCTAATTAATGATATTCAAAAAAATCTGACATTTTTGGGTGCAGTCTTGCGTTTCAGACGCTCGGCCTTCCGTGCCGATACGGCGTTAAAGAGAAAGAAAAATGCTGCGTAAAAAAGCTTCTCGCGTGATAACGGCATGGAAAAAGAACTTTTTAATTGCCACGCCCCGAATAATAATAGCGCAGGTAATTAATGTCGACCTTGAGCAGCAACAGCTTCCGGGAACGGCCGACTGACTTCCCCCGCTCGCGCATTTATTCCTGACTCCCTTTGCTCCGTGACTCGGATGCTTTTCAAAATCCCTTACGTTTTCCCCCAAAAAGCTGCGGTAATACGGACCACTGTAATGAGGGTTTGCTGTACGCGCTATTTCGAGTGTTCTGAGATTAACTTGTTTTTTGACTATAATCTTTATGCTTCCAAAAGTAGGGTTAGTAAAACGGTTCCATGTTGATGTACCCCGTGACATACTTACAGTAGAAAAATGTTATCCATTTGAAGAAATTACCAACATAATTGTCTTAGCGGTAAAAAATGAACACATTACTATTTTATAATTAAGTATATAAAATCAGAGAATAAAATAAATGATTGTTAATTATTTACTGGAACTGGGGTAATTAATATAATATTAATTTCCTACATGAAGGAAAAATATGGAACAATTGCATATTTGATGATAAAATATTCCGGATTAATACCATAATAGTTCAGGTATAGGTATCAGTTGCAATATAGTAAGGGATATTAAATGGGTTCTTTCGTTCGGTTAATAAATATATAAGTAAGTATATTAATATTAATTATTAATAATAAGACAGCATTATTAATTATTTATGGGAGAATTTGTTACCTAATATAAGTGTTCCTGTCGTATACCAAGCATCGATTGAAACAGCGACCTACCCTTCAGCCAGTTACAGCAGGGGGTGGTAACTGGTAAGAGGTCGATTGGGTGAAACTTCAACTCCCTCGGAACCTCTGCCCGGTTAATTACAGTAATCGTCACAACGGGCGGTGGTGAATTAACCGATCAACGTTCTGAATTATATTGTATAATCCAACAGTAGTAGTGTGAATGGAAATAATAATTGTTGTAGGAAGTAATATTGTAACTTTGTAGAGGCAAATCTATGATTTATACAGAAAGTTGTATTTTGACACCGGCCAGTGTAATTTTAATTATTACGAACGTATTTCAGTTTCATTCGTACGCCGTGTTGGACATCTATCTAATCTTCTAATTTCTTTAATATTAACAACATACCAAAAATTTCTACATTAATTGTTTTATTAATTAATTTAGACGTTTTAGAATCACGTATCTTTGAAACCAATTAGATTGTATTATCATGTTTTCAGTATTAAAAAATAATATATTATTTTAAAATCCTAAAGTATTTAACAAAAACGTGATAAAATGTGACTTCTAGGCTTTTAGTTAGTATCTTTAAAATTATATGGTTTAAATCAGAGCATTAATTTACTGCCTGCGTTTATTCGTGTCAAAAAAATGAGAGTATAAAATATAAGAGTGAAGTCGAAAACTCAGAAAAGGGTTCAATGAACACCAGCGAGACAATGATTACGGGTTTGGGATGTAATAAAATTTAAATGGCGAGACATTATGTCGTTGCGGAAACCGAAAGAACTAATAATATGGCCCCAAGTGATGTAAGAATATGGTAAAGTGTGGTCGTCCGAAATTTATGGCGGCCTGTTATGTGAGGAAAGTTAATCTATCATTATTTATTAAGACTGGAGTAAACTCTTTCATCGAAATGTTAATAAATCAATGAAAAAACTGTTATGCTGCAATCCATGCCGAATGGCTTGGCGAGACTGCCCCTGATACTATTATTTTGATACACGAGGGGGCCCGAGCACGTCTACTACACTCTCGCGTTCAGCTTCACTTAGTTAACTACTAGAAGAGTTTTTTTAAAATCTTTATTATTTTTAAAGTAGATCTACTTTGCGTAAATTTGCAGGATATTTTGATAATCTTGAAATTTTTGTGTTGTACCTATTGCATCTTGCATGATGTCAATGAGTTATTTTTTTTAAATATGTTTCCCTGAATATCTTTATTATGAAGACGTAAAATATGTTAATGGGTGTAGTTTTCCCAATAATTACATGATTATACTGCTGAATGGTCTCGAGTTTTAAATACTGCGATATAAAAAAAATAATTAAATTTAAAAATTAAATGACGACCGAAGTTATCTAGGGTGCGATAGCCTTTTGGGCCCAATCGATCCAGTCACCTTAAAAACGGCCCAATAAAATGATCAAAAGTGAGTAAATTGCAAGGTGAATCTAAATTCTAGATTTATTTGATAATAATTTACCCATGGTACTCCTGTCATCACCACACTCAGTAATTAGGCAAAAGGTATGAAATAAGGTAGTTATAAAACTTCTTTTTTTTCTGCACATACAAATCTCATAATATAGAATAAGAATATAGCAGATAACACAACGATGTGTTGTAATAATCAGTGTTTCCGAAACTATAGTAATTTTAAAATACTATTTAATTCAAGTAAAGAGGTCGTAGGTATCTGAAAAACACTACGTGTCTCACTTATTATCTATGAAATAATATTTTTTTAAGTTTATATTTTCTTTATTTATTATAAGGTCACTGTGTTATTCAGGAAAAGAAAAATATACTATAAAATATAATAACACATTCAATTAAGTACTTCTAAACAGTAACTATAATATGTAAGTAAAACTATGTACAGTATTACGCAGTGCGGACATCGTGTAGTTAAATTGCAAGATATAATGATAGTTGGTAGGTGGCTTTGAATATGATTAGATTCGATAGAATATAACAAAAGAAATCGAACAATGAAAAATAGATAAGACGATCGCATCTGCAATACTAACTTGCCGAATGACATTATAGCAAAATGATTCGCAACACGCGAGTTCAGAATATATGCTGCAATGTGACCCCGCCATTTTATATAATAGTATTCGCTGTATAGTTTCAAAAAAACGGTCCCAGGCGTGCGAATCTCAATACAATTATCGTTGTTGTTGATTACGAATAACTATACTTATGATATTAATAAGGAAGTTGACAATTTACCAACATGTTTCAAAGTGTAAAATAATACTAATGGTGAGAATAAAACAACTTAAATTTCTTTACAAATTAAATACGAATGAGTTTTTAATATATCCATTCATTTTCACATAAAAATGAAGAAAAGCGTTTTGACAACAGTACGCTCCATACATAGCGAAATATTCGCTTGAGGTGTTATTTTTCTACTCAGTATGTACCTATTTGCATTCATATATTATGTCAAATAATACATTCAAGATCACATTATTATTTGGGTTTGTACATACTACGACATAGGTAGTCTGGTAGATCTGGGAACAATTCTGAAATCGAAAGTGCAACCAGTGTAAGTGAATAATTAAGAGAATATTAAGGCTTATACTTCAGCTGAGGCATGGTCTAAAAAGATCGTGACTAGGCGATGCGCGGATTGTGCAAATGACGCGAGCCGAACGAAATATAATTTGTCATAAAAATTCAACATACCTCCTTTTAATGTTATATTTATTATTATATTCGTAATAATAATAGTATATTCATTGACATATTTTCTTTTTCAAGTACATGCGGAACGTTTTTTAGTCATCTTTACACGATTTAAGAATGTATTCCTCCGACGCCATCGCAAAACAAATTGACGTGCTCACACCTCGACTATCAGTCTCCGATTGGCGACGACTGCAAAATTTCGTTCCACCTACTGTTGAAAATTATTTGCCGTTTCACTTATGTATGCTCTTAACGAATTCATATCATTGTTTTCGTTTATTTGGCGATGGATATTGGTAGGTACTCTTTCGGACTTTTCTCGGTTTGACTTCACCGGACAATGCAATTTTTTGTGCATTTAGCCCGCAAGGAGGATAACAATCTGCAAAACTCATAATAGTTGGCCATGTCAAAGTTCGGAAAGGCGAGGGAGAGCTTTGTTCAGATGGACTTACGAAACTAAGCCTGTCACAGCTTTATCACTGACAATGCCGAGAGGGGTGGAGAAACGCTTGTCAGAGCAGATCCTCAGTCATGAGGTCCTGAGTCCTGACGAAGAAGACGTTTAAATGAGACAAATTAGTTTTTTAACGTTAATGAAAACTATTTTCACATACGACTCAATATACAGTCTCCGATCCAGAATTGTAAAAAGATTAAATACACATGATATTTCGGTACGTACAAAAAATAAGTGAATGCATCAATAAGAAACATAATGTTATATAAAAGAAATATGTTATATTGAAAGATTTGCTCTGGTTGTCAATGCGTAAGAACAAGTTGCTAGAATGATAACATACAGTAATAATCATCATAAAAAAATGTTGATCCAATTCAGCGGAACAGGTTAAAAATTAATGCGAGAGTAGATGCTGTAATTGGTGTCTATATTTGACGTTCGGTATAGAATTAAATAAACGTAAAAAAATGACAAGACATGAAATGACGCGGAGAAAGTTTACAAGGAGCGACCGCATAAAAAAAGGCCCGAAGGAAAAATGTCAATAGAGAAGTAAGTACATACTACATAGACACTAAATATGGGTTTGGAGTTTTTAATCATCGGGTATGAAATTTAAGACTGGCTTCTTTGACATTTTGAATAATGAGAATTATAATCAATTTTGAAATAGAAGTTTTTATTAGACACAGAAAGACGTATACTTTCTGTTAATCTATTATCAACTGGTAATGATTTTTTGGACTGGTTTTACTTTGCGTGCGATGGGCCAGGTTTCGATTCCACGAGTTATGTAAAATTTACTTGTTTTCTTTTAATCATTACTAGTGTGTATGTTGGGATCAAGGGCATAAGTATTTATAATGTTGTCCCTTTCCTTTTCTTCCCTGACACGCATAGCTTTCATATCTACCTGCAGTGTAACGTGTTTTTTATTTTATTAAAAAGTACGTAAGTATAATTATATTCAACATGTTTCCTATTAATAGATTTTTGTAAGTCACAAAAATATCATGTTAGAGAATTAAGAATCCACTACTAATTATTTTTAGAAAGATTAATTTTCTCTGTATTCCAATATCATCATAAATCTTTATCTGCAACTGTATGAAATGTTGGATTGAATACCTGTAGATATACATATTATATAGGTATATATGAAACGCCATGTGATACAATTTCACGTGGTAAAGCTAGACAGCACCTATTATTTGACGTCACCAAGGTGCTATCGATCTGCCGTGGAATTCAATTACGCCGGTGTAATTGGAAACAGTTTGATCAACTACCTAATTGGCAATTCGTTCTTACTGAGCAACTTATTAACACATATTTTGATACAAACAATTATTAGTAATAGTTGTGATTTACGTAATCTGTGCGAGAATACTGGAAATAATCAATAACTCAGCGTATTATTGAACAATCAACTTTGACGAAGGTTCTATTTCTCGAGTACATGAATGAATGAATACCTATCATAGAAATTTGTCAGAAACATCAACTTATAAACTTAAATGAAAATCAAATTTGTAGTTCCACATACTTATAATAAATTCATAGACTCATAGACGTAGGTAACTAAACTAGTCAATTACTTTTAGTTTAATATACAATTACATACAGTGTCGTAGCGTTCATGTAGGTAACCACTTAAATATTATTTTTTTGTTATGGAGTGAATGCCATTTTGAGGTCTCTTTTGGTCCAAAGCCCTGAAGCAAGTGCCTCGCCCCTAATCAATCTATGTCCAGTATTGATATGATAAGAAAAAAAATGAGGATTTGAAGCAATAACGGGTTTGGCTCCGACAGACAAGTCTGTGAGTTATATCCAAGTTATAATATACAAGTGCGAGAAGAAACTTGTCTCAGGGGGCTGCTCTTGTTTTGACCGCTGCGGGCGAAAGAGAAATCTCAACTGTCTGAGGCCTACAATGTTCTTCAATTATCAAGAAGTTTTTATTTTTAATAACGTTAATGGCTGAGGGTACATTTGGGTGGAACGAATTGCTGCGAATAACGGGCAACATTTTATTAATTATACATACCTATATTTGGTGGATTTTCAAACGAAACACGTTGAACTATATTTTAATATATTATAATATAGCAACTGTACGTGCGAATCTAGACGCTGATGGTCTCGAAGAATGGGTAAGGTCAGCATAGTATTTCCCAGGAGTCAGTTTTGGGTAGGTACTGAACATAGAAAGTCCTCAATAATCTGAGAACCATGGCATGGCAAGGGCAATTCAATATAGTGAAATGTGGTTTCTCTGAGTCATGTAATCCTGTGAGTCCGGCGAAACGAAAGTATGGAACACTTATTTTCATACAAGGTGAACGCACAAATGTTCAGTTTCTATGAGTTGCTACAAGCTGAGGAAAATGTGTTGCCTATTTGCTAACTTCTGGAGCTACAACATATTATATAAACTGATAAAGATAACAAGAATGCGAAATACTAAAAACCAAAATCTGAAGTAAAAAGATAAACAAAAATTAAAAAAAAATGTTTTTACACATTCATTCGTACATACGTATTACGTATATATAGCTCCATCCAAGATATTTTATTTTGGCGGTAAGTCGGAACTAAATCTGGCAGTGCACTGTTGATATTCAAATTTACTTTTGCTTTAGAATTGTTTTCACTCAAAATATTTTTGAGAATGTGGATAAATTGGCAAGCTATCCGAATGAGATTGTTTTTAGGATGTATGAATTTCAATGCGCATACCGAATTATAAGACGAATATTATAAATAAAGTGTCAGGGATCAAAATATTAGCACTCTACAAGAAAATTCCAATAAACAATACATACATAGTATGCAGTTACTGGTACGGAACGTCAAATATGAGAAAGAACACAGAATATACTAGTATAGTCATCTCGGATAGTTAAGATATTTAATCGTTTACTATTTTTATTATTGAACGAATAATTCACAAGATTTGACAATGTGACATTCTTAATTCTTTAAACTTAGAGACATCCCGAGGTCGGCTACGAATCAATTATTGGAACCCTGATTCAAATTACAAACATCGATTACCAATATTAACCCAATTTCATAAGCGCTTTAGTTAAACGATGGATACGGATTACATTTCGTATTTTTTGTAGTAGGTATAAGTACTTTTGGGGATGTTTCAAAAATATATATCTTGAATCTTCTTCCAGGTGGAGCTTTCTGTGATTTCCCTACAAAACTTGCCGAAGCAAGCGTCACTTTTGTATACAAAAATTAAAGTGACCCTGGACTGTGTTCTGAGTTTATATGAAAATTAGCCGTCCTAGATTTTCTATTTTGCTTCACTTTCATACTGTGCTCTGCCTCCAATCTCTATACAATAAGGTTGTCTTCGATATATTTGGTGGAATGCAAGTACATTTTCATTGGTAGATGCTACCAGAGATATTTACTAATTTGTCATTCATTCATCATCAGCCGGTTGCATCAGACGCAATTGTTGGTTCGAACTCCGGACGATTTAGAATGATATAATCTATATTATCGCAACGTGGCATGAAATGTGCCCATTGGGTAGGTATTTATCAGATAGCACAAAATAAACCTATGTAATTATTGATTTATCTTTTGACGCGCGGTGTTGAATAGATACGTTATAAATAATACGGTTACTAGTAAATTGTCATCTTGCCCTACAGAAAAGGTAAGAGTTAAATCCGCTAAAAGATAAGAATTCAATGAAAGCATGACGTAATAATAGTATTATAAATCATTTTTACTGTGCATTAAGGCAACATCATTCGAACACAAAGTATGCAAGATGTTTCAATTGATCTAGTCTATACGAAGTTATCAAAGACCCCATAGGGTTAAAACGCGATTTAAAAAGCAGCAACGATGCAAACCAGAAGTGATAACGGTTATCGGAAAATAATTCAGGATAAATCATGTAACACTTTATTACATTTTATGGCGCAATTAAGCCTCACTATGTTCAATCATGAGACTTCAAACTCACTAGAGCGTTACATAAATAAATTCTTTTTTCATATTTTCACCTAAGTAGATGAGTAAACTCAACATCATCATCATGAGCGCGACAAATCGGGGTCCCGGTTTCCTCTAATAACCCTCTTCATCTGTCCCTACCCTATCCAAAATGATAATATTCCAGATTTACAATTTAGTACCAGCATACTGGCCCAGCGGCCATTTCATTTGACGCAAATGATGGAATCGATTCGTCAGAAGATTTAAAAGGGGACTTGGGGACTTCGAAACAGTTTAAAACGGTCATGCAATTAATAAATTATATCAGAGTATAAAATATGAAGTATCCAAAGCATAACAAACCCCTTCAAATAACATCAAAGGTGCCCATAACATAACCACTTAAACAAGCACGTACATGCCTGTTTGGTAACAAAAAAAATAAACCACCAAAATTATTATGTGTTTATCACTGACATCCGCAATAATAATTCAATATTTTTAGTTAAAGTATGTGATTATTATGTTTTTTTTTTAATACATAGTTGTGGGGAAGGGTCCAAAATCAGTCGGTGCGTAGGGCCTTCACGTTTCTATACCCGCTACTGTACTGTCATTCATCTTCTGCACCTTATTAAATCGCTTGACATAATTCTCTTTGACAGTTCGTTGTCTCATATGGTCCACATGACCCAACCAGCGCAGTCTACCAATTTTGATTGATTAACTGTGTTACAATATGCACAAACGTAGAGCTCAGTACCTATTATATGTTCTCTGATTATTTTTGTGGATTTGATTGGCCCAGAAATACGGCATAGGTGAGCACAGGGTTTACTAAAAGTATCGTGACTAGAAACTGTAATAAATGAAGATATTATTTATTATAATTAGACACCGGACATCTGGAGTCCTTTTTTTTTTGGGACGGACTCGAATATTACAACATTTTTTAATTAAAAAATGCGTTAATAATTTATGGAACCTATGTTTTTCAGAAAAATAAGTTGTACGATGTAGTAGGTACAATGAAATATGAAATAAATGATATTGATAATATGTGCAAGAGACTTTATCGATACTTAATTATATAGAAACGCTGCTATTAGTAGATATACTATACTACTTAGAGAAATTAATGAAGCGCTTACGTATAGAGTGGAAGAATTAGTTGTAAATAGTAATATCTATAATATTTAATAATATTCCACTTATATACCTATTATTGAAATCAATGTTTAAAATTTCTACTAAACTACTTTTATTTTCACTATCAAATAACAAATCACACTTGCTCCCATAATGAGAAGGACCTGACAGCTAGTGTATTATTAAAATTGTACCAATTCTGAATGATTTCGTATATTATGTTGATACTACGAAAATATATAATATGAAAACATATTATTATATTATATGGATTTATGGATAGGTAAAATGGGGAATATCGGACCTACGTGGTTAATGAAACCCTTTAGAAAAAGTTTCGTACGAAATATACTTCAAATCGTACTTTTGTGTTTCAAGCAAGTGGTTGGACATATTGAGATATTCAATTTTAATATATAGGTACTGATGTTGTAATGTTTTTTTTGACATTTTATAGGCCATTTTCAAACACTTTATATTCATCATGCAAAATATGTAAGTACATGCGTTTTCTGTTAATTGCTACTCCCTAATACTATAAATTATATATCATAGTATTATTTCAATGAAATATATAAACCCGATATAATTATTTATTTCGGAAGTTATCAAAATAATAAATCATAATTAGTCGACATTGATACATTGTGTATATATAGTACCTAATACCATTGATAATAAATTATTTTATCAAGAAAATATTAGATATAAATAGGTATAACACAGTTGCAGTGCCTACCATTTGCCTTAACAAGTTGACCTTGGTTCTAATAGTTCATTGCTTTATCCAATCTGGGAGTTCACACATGAAACAATAATTTGATGTTATAGTAATATGGTAGAAAAAACAAAAAAAACTTAACCTGCGCGTTTGTTAACTGATCTACGTATTTTCTTAAAATCCGAGATCACTCAGTTTTGACGATTATGGATTATAGCTTAAAATTGTTTATTTGTTTTTATTTAGTGAGTAGGTATATTTCGTGATATTTCACATTAGCTGGTTCCATTGTTTGCGGGAAATGACGATTTAACGGGCTTACATATTGAATGTATTAATAGTATGTAATATATTCATTACGAGTTTTCACAAACACTTCAGATAATCAAAATTTGTTTTTTACTTGATCCTTTACTAATAGGTAAGAAGGTTTTAACAATCTTTTATTATGTCAATGTGCATTTACGATCGGTGAGTGCGCATAGTGCACGAAGAAGCCAAAAGGCATAAGCCGGGTCGTAAATAATGACTAATAGAATACCTAGTACAAAACATAAATCAATTAGAATTTATTGATTAATATTTTTGCCACTCGTACCCGTTAGATATAGGGACCATTATACCACTTTCCTCTAGAAGGTATATAAGGTACTTTTAAACACTTTGTACATTTTGCATTTTTGTTTATTGTTATTAAATCTTAGTTGATATTATTCTTTTGACTTATTAACTTAAAAATAACAACAATGGATGAAATATAATATTCCTAAATATTATAATATGTCACATATATAATATTGTGTAAGTATATAATATATAATTATCAAGCCTCGATAGCGAAGGCTGCGTGACTAGCAAATGCACTTACGACCTATGTAAACCTGCCGTTCATATTATTTTAAAAGCACATTGGCATTGTTATTTTTTTAAGATTATCCTTTGCTTTGTAATTTTATTCTTGTAAATCCACGGTATTATAGATGGTTGCACTATTATATCTAAAATGTAAACATAAATTTATATACAATATTGGTATATACTACAGCTGATGATGATACATACTATCGTATGGAAAATAATTCATTTTTAAGTTGTGAACTTCTTGTACGTATCATGCAACGAAAGCAATAAAATCGTCTTCAAGTTTTTGTCATTGGTCGGGAACCTTTTTTGATACATACACCTACGGCAGGTGAATTTTAAACACAGCAAATTTTTCACAGTTTTGAAGTTACGCTATTTCTTAATGTATATAAATCAGTCATTTAATAAATAAGGACAAATATCACCAACAAGTTAGTTCAAGTAAACAATCGACTCCCACGTCCTCTATACTTAATTGACTTTATATGCAATAATATGTACCTACCTATATTTTGTACTGTTATTCAATTGAAAATGTCCATTAGGATAAAATCGGTTGAATATCAACATTATGGAATAAATGTGGAAAAAGTACGAAAGTACATATTATAAAGTGTTTTAATGAAATATTTATCTAGGTACCAGTCGTTTTATGTGATGAATAGTTCTTTACACTTTATAATATGTAAGTATTTAAATCAAATACATAATATAATCATATATCAGATAATTACTTTTTAATAACAACATTTAAATATAATGCTAATTATGTCGAATGGCCGCCTAATCGGCGCGCCTTTAGCGTACAATGTATTAAATGGAACGGCGGGACTTTTTTTAACGTTACACACCTACAAACTTACCTGTAGAATGGCCAAAAATGGAACTACGAATTACCATAGGACGCCATTTTGAAAATTTCATTCGAATGTCAGATTTTGTCCAGTTACTAGTCTTGATTGGGTAGTTTTCGACAATGGCTCCATTTTTTTGTAGTACTTATTCCACTTTTGATCAACAAATTAGGACCGGTTTCTTCCGCCTCAGAGGGACATTTTCAACTGAATCTTCCCTTGTTCGGTTGAAAATGTCCCTCTGATGCGAACGAAACCGGTCCTAATTTATTGATTAAAAGTGGAATAAGTACTTAAAAAAATGCGTTTTTTTAATTAAACAACAATAAATATTAACGTAATACAATCACTAAGTGAAAATCTGAAGTATTAAATGGGACAGCGGGACTTTTTTTAACGTTACACACCTACAAACTTACCTGTAGAATGGCCAAAAATGGAACTACGAACTACCATAGGACGCCATTTTGAAAATTTCATTCGAATGTTAGATTTTGTCCAGTTACGAGTCTTGATTGGGTAGTTTTCGACAATTGCTCCATTTTTTTTGTAGTACTTATTCCACTTTTAATCAATAAATTAGGACCGGTTTCGTCCGCCTCAGAGGGACATTTTCAACTGAATCTTCCCTTGTTCAGTTGAAAATGTCCTCTGATGCGAACGAAACCGGTCCTAATTTATTGATTAAAAGTGGAATAAGTACCACAAAAAAATGCGTTTTATTAAATTAAACAACAATAAATATTAACGTAATACAATGACTAAGTGAAAATCTGAAGCAATATTATATTGCAAAACCTTTAGAAGAATGCAATTACGGCTTACGCAATACATAATATTATAATAGTAGGTTCAAACGAATATTTTCAGGGATGTTTCGCATCTACAGATGTACGCCACTGGTATTTTGAAGATGAAATTTCTTACGATCGATTTGATGAAATTCTTCAATGTCAATAGTTTATAATCAAATAGACCAGTTTGGGCAGAGCATCCTCAAAATACTTAAATATCTAAAGAAATAAACAAGTAGGTATGTGACTTTTTTATCGATATGTAGGTACGGTATTGTTGCTTGGTAATACTAATAGGTATCAATATGATACACTTAGAACATAAAACGGGTCAGCGGACAAAATCTTTCAATATTTGTATTTATATTAGTGGTAGGTACGCAAAAGCTATTCGATATTTAATTATGAAAAAACATATTCTACACGCATTTTATAAAAATGGTTTACCATTACTTACCTGCAATAAAACAAACCATAAATTTTGTAATGCGACCTTTTTAATTACAGTTTGCGAATTTGAATTCGTGTGAGTCGCCCGCACGTCGCGTTAAAATATTGGCAAGACGATTATCTTAATTACAATAATTACCATCGCACCTGAGCTGCCAGAAAAAACAACTGACTAATTGTAGAAATCCATACTAAGAATCATTTGGGCAAAAGTCTCCTTAGGATATTGGATTCGTCCACCATTTTAATGTGTTTTTTTATGGGTTGACGGTTAAAGACTCGAAAGATCCGGTCTTTAATTATAATAAGACAATAATATACACATAATAAAGAATGTATAGTTTTTAGGCGGTAATATAAGCTACGAGCGTAATAAGACGGTCCCAAAAATAGCTTTTCTTTCGCAGGAAATCGATTGAATAGAAAACAAAGGGGCATGTATGCTTTTATTAAAACGCTGGAAGAAAAATGATTTCCTTTTAAATGTTGACGGCAGAGACGAACAGTCCCATATGCGTGTATTGTTTTGAGTTGAATAATGTTTTCATTTTCGCGGCCAGATGTATTTTTATTCGTGTTTTATTATTAAACTTGACACATTTGCATTCCGCGCCGAACGGGGGCGTGCCGCTTTTATAAAATTGCTCCAAAATGTATGGCTAACTTTAGATCATTAGGACAAAGGCAGAGGAAAATATTTCACGTTTCTCTTATAAGCAGGAAAGTTTTTTTCTCTTCCTGCAGCATTTAACCTTTCGCGGATTCAAATTCTGTCAACTGCTGGCAGTGATGTCCTTAGACAAAATGCCGCCCCTAGGCAGTGCCAAAATGCCGCCACATTTTTTTATACAGTACCTACTTTTTATCATCCTTTCATTAATTCAATATCTAATATATGTGTTGTATGGTTATATTAATAACAAGATATACACCACTAAATCTAATTAAAATCCCATCTCTGCTTCAATAGACAATATTACGAGTCTACTGTTTCAGATAGGTACATTTAAAAATACACCTGACAACTTCCAAAACTCGAGAGTGACTGGAAAATATATTGGGATAGATTTTAAATTAGGTAAGTATGTACCAAGCTATAATTCAAATATAATTCGCACATTTGCATTCACCAAGAACGTGACGTCCATGGAGTCAACGGAACTAAACTAGACATCGCGAACCCGACAAAAAAAAATACTGTTAAATTTTTATAGTAAATAATATCTAAATATCTTTTGTTTCCAACCAGTGAGCTGATCTTTTTAATGGAAAGATATTTCCGTTATTACTAAGTTTATGTAGCTATTTCTATATATATACCTATATTATATACCAAATGATTTATCTCGATTTGCCGCCCTTTGGGTAACTGCCGCCCCCAAGCGACGCTCAATCTGCCTACCCCCACGGGACGTCACTGACTGCTGGCGTTCATCGCGCATTTTCTTTGCAAATTAGTCAAACAAAATAATTAACACCTGGAATTTTCTTCTCAAACCGAATAATTAATAAAATCTCCGTTGGAATTAAATCATATTTTTCAAGTCACTGATGTTACAACGCAGAACGGAGGCTATATTTAATTAGGTATTATTTTTAAAATAATCATTAGAGTGAACAAGAAAAAAGGTCACTCATTTTATTCTGTAAGTATTATTTTATTATACTTCATGGTATCGACGGGCGGCACGTGACGGAATTGCAATAATTTAATTATATTCTTGTGAATAGATTTTAGCGACACACGTTTCGCCTTTCGGTATCATCAGGCACTATGCATATATCTATCGATGGTTTAACATTAACACCTCGTATATGACATTCAATATTTTTGACAGGGGGGAATTTTATACTTATAAAAACTATTAAATCAAAAAAAAAAATCCGCTTAGTCAAAAAATAATTAGTTTCTATTGTTAGATCATCTCTATATTACATATACAACTGAGAGGTTAGTTATTTAACAATATTTCGAGACAATGTAGGATACGGTAGAAATTGGATAACGGGAACAAAAGTTTATTTTTGTGTTCTTGATGTTCGGCACGTGACAACTGAACTAGCTATAGACTAAAAAAGCTATCGATTATTTTAATATATTTACTAGTACATAGGTATTACCTATTAGGAATATAATAACACTATCCAACATATACCTATTTTGCGTATTGTAAATTGTCGATGAAGCTACCGCACAATAACCATACGATAATTTCACGAAATAAAGAATATATTGTAATAAACTGGTATTAACAATGCTCCATTTTGATTACGTCTATTAAATACTTAGGGAATATTGGTTAACCAATTTAAGAAGTTTTAAAATTCCTCTGCCCGCTTGTACTTTCGCGAAGGTTCGGGACTTCTTTTAGTGGAAAAGTGCGGTTTAAAAAATGTTATTTTTACTTATTCGTTCCCAATTAGGTACACCCGTTCGGTTAACGCATTGAATCACAGGCAAAAACCGCGGAAAACCTTCAAGAGCCTTAAAAGAAATTCTAACTAAATAAAAAATAGAACGACGATAGAATTAAAATTAGTTCGTTGAACCGGCAACCTTAAAAATATAATCCCTATGACTTACTAGGGGATTACTTTATCGTACAACGGTAAGAGGTTTTTAATACTGAATTTCTTTATCGAAATACACGAGTTAGGTGAATTCTACGGAGCTTAATTTGGTAGGTTTTTGATAATTGTAGAAAAAAAATGATTACTGAATGTAATTAAACAGAATGTTATTAAGAAGAAACTTCACTGAAAACCTAAAAATTAGAGAGTTTCATGACTCCTTTTAGCGTATTTGCTACGTCGAATAAATAAATATAATTATTTTGAAATATATATAAATTCCAGTAAACAGTAACAAAATATCTTTTCGAGTATAGTTATCCAATATTCAGATTTTTTCAAAAGCCATGCCAAACGAGACACCAAAAAGTATGATGTTGTCTGATGTGGATGAATTTTAGTGTCTATTTAGCTAATTCGGTGCACTTCCTTGTATCGAATTTTTAATTTTTGTATTTTCTCTTTCTACTGTTTAATACTCGTAACTTAATACTGCGTATTATATTTCGTTTTTATAATATAGTTACTATTTCAATATTGTTTCATTGTTTTTAAATGTCATTTTGTGAACGTCTTAAGTTAATAATTTGTAAAGTTCATCACCTATATGTAAAATAAATAAAATTTGATTGATTGATTAGATCACTAATATATAAATTATTGCAAATTAATTTAGCAATCAATTGAGTCAGGATCCCATCCGCGTCAATTTTTTTTCACGTGAACGTAAGAACGGAAAATCTGCTACTAGGGGTAAGAATAATATTTGTTTAATAAACTATATGATGATATCGTGCATGTTCACGTATTATAAAATAATGCGTCATCATACAAAATCTCGATAAATAATATGAAATCGTTCTAAGAAATTTAAATCGTTCTAAAGACGAATTTTTCAACGATTCGATCGCCTAATTGGGATCTAATCTAAATTTAAAGATACCCACCTAAGTAGCACGCTAAACGTGTTTTGTTTTGTTATGCCTTGTATTATTAATATTATTATCGACGACCCTACAGTTCAAGGCAAAGATCTCAAACAATGCAGCATATGATAAAGCAATCATAAACATTAGTAATAAAAAAATATGTAAAGGACTCGAGAGCGTACCAATGGGTCGGAGTATAATCCTATTGTAGGTCCATGTTGGATCACAATTAAGTAACAATGGTAAGTTTAAGTACTTACCAGAGAATTATTAGTGGTGTGATCTCATACGGGTATAATACAACAATGATATTCAAAAAAATATACACAGAATTATTTGAATGGATTTTGTAGGTACACAAATAAGCAAGTTTGTCATACGAAACAAAAAAATGCGAATGTGCGCATCCGAATGCGATTATCCAAAAAAAATATTTTAAGGAAACCTGAGGAACCTACAGAACCATAGGAAGGCTGAGCATAACCACACGCAGTCCGTGCAGATTTGTACTTTCTGGGTATGTTGAGAATTAGATAAATGAAGCGAAGTAAAGCGGGAGTAATAAGGCGAGTAAGGTATGTACGGAGGCAAAAGGAGATCACTATGTGTCGAAGAGGTCCGGTAGTTAGCTCACCGACCGGCTGTTAATGGGCCATTGCGCCGAGTTGCACCGGCCAGTTGTCTAATGGGCGTGCAGGATATTATTAGTAGTGAGTATGCTACTTTTTATAATACATAATAAATTTCACGGCTTTTAAAAAGTTTGCGACTTTTTATGGCGAGCGAGGTCTTTTTTTCGCCGAGAATTGACCGTAATTGATTATATCAAAATAGGAATCACGTACACTACTGCACGCCAACCAAGGTCTTAGGAGATTGTTCTTGGGACACTCTTCGAAGCAAAACTTCGAAGGGCGCCTAACGTTATTTACGCCACGGTATACGCCTACACAGCGCGTGTGGAGACGTGGCGGGTGGTGAAGGAAAAAGCAAGTGCTATTTATTAAATTGTTTTTATATAATAATGTACAGATGATTAAACGACGTCGCATTGTTTTTTTAATGTTAAAAAGTATGTATTATATTTTGATATAAGTATATGCTCCGTTACTGGTGTATAAGTGAGGCAGTGAAGCCAAGTACATATATAATGAATTGTATTTATTTGATGCAGGGGAAATGTTACTTTGTCATTTGATTTGGGTATTGTCATTATAAGTACTATCATCACAGGAGATTGGAGAATGATAGATTGTTAACGTTTTTATTAATATGCATATACTAACAATAACAATAAATCTGTATTGGTCAATACAAGTTTAACTGATATTTTTGCTTTTAAATTATTCATGTTAACGTAAACCATGAAAAGAGATTACTAATATTGTACTTATTACTACTCGATTAAATACCACAGAATATATTAGATAGAAGAATTATCTCTATAATACACACACACGCTTAAAATAGTTTATATTACAATACATTAGGTATACGAAAACTTTTCAAATTTTGGTGATACCTAATGTCTTAATAATACAGCAAACAATAATATTATGTTTAGTTTATTGTGTGGTCGTGATTATGGTAGCATATTAAATGCCGACCGGAATCTATAACACATGCTATAAAATCGATATATTATAATGTCGATCAAAATAACAAAATTAAGTACTAAAATACATTTTGGCAAGGAAAAGCAATGTTATTAACGCGGAGCAATATCGATAAGGTGACGTAACTCTCGCGCCGCGATGGCCGGCCAATCTTCGGGAGCTTTTATAAGTTTTAATCAAGAATAAAGCACAAAATTCAACCGTACATTTTTGGCGAGCTTCCAGCCAGCCATAAAACGTCGACAGGATTTTCGAAAATCTTTGACGAATTGGAACTTTAGGTAATAAGTAACAAGACACTGCCACCTTCGTGTAATGATAACATTCGTAACTTCTATTAAAAAAGCGGATTTTATTGGTCCACGTTTCTTGTAGGTATATATTATTAGCTGATCTAGTTACATGACACTAATTATAAAACCGACCTGTTATTTTTATTTTTTAAATTTGTTAGGATTATCGTACAACCAGAATAGTTATAACACCTTACTGTGCAAAGATTTAAGAGTTAGGTAAACCAAACTTTAAGAGTTAGGTAAAACAAACCAAACCAAACTATTTTACATCTTAATATTTTATGTTCAGTAAACTGTATCAGTAATAATATATAGGTGTACACACACACACACGAACACATGCGCACACGCACACACGCACACACACCACGCACACACACCACGCACACACACGTATTTTTTATGAAAGCGTCGTTATGTGTGAATGTGAATCTATCGATTCAAAAGTTCTATCAGTTCTTGCTACACTGCTAAAATAATAATGTCTTACAAATTTGCGTATCTAAAATATTATTACTAGTTCATTGAGAAATTACGTTTCACGGGCTGTAAAATATTTATGAACATCTATTTTTGGTGCGGTTGCAATACAATTAATCAAATCAAGCCAATCAAGCGATAAAAATGTCTTAATAACCTGCTGTAAATTTCTATGCCATTCTCTGATAACAACGTATGTGCAATATTAAATTTAAATACTACATACTTTTTGCTTTGGTTTAACGATATAATGGGATAATTATAACGAATTATATAGCATTGATATTCCTAGATAGATTTCGGTGCAATAATAGCTGAGATATTATAATTATGATACAACCAATGACATATTAAATGGACAACTCACTTCATACCGGCGCGCACGAGAAATTGTGCATGAAAGTCATTCACAGATGTATAGGTAGATGTCACGTGACCATATATGACGTATCCATTTCCATTATGCGATACAAGCTTCGAGAATTTATAGTAATATAACCTTTATTGTAATGGCGTATTAGTGTCATGACTCATTGCGTTAGAAACAGATTCTCGGTTACTTACGACTTCTCGGAGATTAGACGCAAGTGAGCCCAGCGTATCACAGGCGACTGTCCAATGGTTTCTGTCATTCAATTGCGTTGAATAAACATTATCTTAAAATGGCATTTTATAAATAATAAATAATACTAACACATGAAAAGTGATATCCCATCTTTCTTGGAGTGTTTAGTAGATTTTTTGTACAATTTTTAACTAGGCACATTGGCATTTTGTAACACAATAATAACAGTGGAGTCGAAACCTGACAGTCAGAAATTTTGTATGGGCAGACCCAGCGGTGTTGCCAGACCGCTTGCAAGCAGAATGTTCATTTGAGCGTAGGATACCGATATTAAAATATGAATTTCGCCATCCGGCAGACCCGACACAAAGTGAGTGTCATTTTATTTTCTAGATGCTTCGTCCATATTAATGTCATTGGATACAACTAACCTTGTTTAATATTTTACTTTGAATTAAAAACTCTAATGATGTATTAAATTTGGACAACGGAGCAGTTAAAATAGATAATCGTTTGTTCTACACTACACAGGGACTTAATTTAATCTATCATTTCGTGTTAGTAACTTTAGTAATAAGCAATTTATACAGTGAAAGGAATGTATATAGAAAAGACATCACATCAATATAAATTCATACAACACAAGTCATTAATGAATGAAACTTTTCTCATTTATTAGGAATAAAACAATTAAATGGGTCGCAAAATGTGTTGTATCAAGATTAAGTAACATCGTCAAAATAAACTATAAAACATGTAATTAATTTCATGTTAGTTAAACATAAAACAATTTAAACATACATAAATATCGATTGCTTTAACATTAACTTATAGTACTTATAATCTTTGATTTTTCGGAGGATTCATAGTTTACTTGCGTGTGTAATTTACTTGCAAAATATACACAATAACAATATGACAATTATTTATTACGACACGTATTTCCTTACGATTGATTTTATAAAAAGCACCGTATACCGACTATATTACGAATTTACTATAGGGCGAATTAAGAATTACGATGGTAGTGCTAGTTATTGATTATCTTCGAATTCGATGTGATAACCTGTTAAGCAATAAATAAAAATTTTCGATTACGTATATCGTTCAGATTATTACCATTTATTTCAATATGCAACATATGTTTACACTTACAGTTTCGTGCCACGGTCTGACTATAGTGGGCCTTGTACTAGTAACTAGGCAGTGGTCGGCAACCTTTTGAGTGCTTGGGTAAAAAAATCAATTTTGAAATATTTATTTGGTTAGTGGGTAAAAGTTTGAAACAAATTTTTAATGGTTTTAAAAAACAATTTTATTTTTATAAAACAAAAAATTACATGTACTTATATATATAATACGTATATTTGCATATGCATGTGTAAATACAAATTTATTTTATAAAAAACATACATAGCGAAGATCTTTAAATTTATTTGTCCATTTGAAATCAATGTATTCTAATTCCAGATTATTTATTCCAAGATATTCAAAATATTTAAGCTCAAGCTCTTTGAAATCCAATTCATCCAGTTTTATAATAAAGCTAAACATTGGACTATACGTCTTTAAATACTCAAATCTCGCGTCAAATTCCTTTTTTATAGCGCTGATATATTTCACAACTATATTCATTTTCAATGCCTTCGTGTGTTTTAATTGGTGGAAAATATTTAAATATTTTACTTTTGATATCATTTCCAAATAAAGATAATTTAAAACATTGATAACACTAATAATAATTAGAAAAAAATATTATCATAATTTCTTGGCGGGTAACTCAAAATGTTGTATTGGGTAATTCAATTACGCGCGGGTAGTAGGTTGCCGACCACTGAACTAGATTACGTACGTAAGTTTATAAAATAAAAATTGATAACGAAGTATCATAGTTCCACCAAAACATCGATTGTGCTATTACTCGTAAATGCACAAAGAATGCCGTTTACAGACAAAATAATGGCACTCAATTAAAATCAGTTGAAATGATAATATGATGTAATTAATGTATGAAAAAATGGATGTAAGTATCACACCTTTCTATTTTGAAATAAAATATGTGTGGTTAGTGTGATCATTGATAAATGATCGAAATTGTTATGTAGCTCCTTTTTAAAAATAGCTGCCTGCGGACAGCACTTTGAGAAACACATACAAAAAAAGCTAAAAGAAAGCGCCACAAGGCTCCGGCTGATTTTATTACTTTGATAATAGCTAATTCAACTAAAACTGTTATCTAATTTCAATCAAACTGTTACGTAACTGCGAACTGCTCTGAGAAATATTGTGATCGCAAATATTATGATGTGATAAGTGGCTGCCTCAAATGGTTTTGAATATTTTACTATGTGTGAAAGCAGTTGAAGAAATTTTAAATATTGCATTATAAACTATTCTTTAGAGATCGTTTAGATAAAAAAACATATATGAGGCGTCTAATTCCAAAAAGCGATAAGTCCACATTTGGTCAAAATCGAGAAAAAAATACGCACGTATTCTTTGTATAATTTTACACAATATGTCTCGATTTATTACAAAAAGCTCAAGTCCGTGTTTCATATTATTTAAAGCTTGGTTGATTTCGCGCGTGTTTAAATCAACGAATAAGGGAACATTCAATATTGAAAAGGGCGTCTCCCATGCTGTAGCATCTGGTAAACTCATGACAGTGCCACGGAAATATGTGTCATATGCGGAGTAAATTAAAAAGCGAGGTACAAATAGCGCTACGTCCAATTTTATTTTGCCTATATTTATTACATTTCAGAGTTTATCGGCTGCAACAAATAGCCATTTGGTTCTAATTTCGACATAGAATACAACGGAAAAATAATCTCACGTTAAAACAAACAATTGAAGCTTGAAACATAAAAACGTTGTTTCCCGAAAATATTGAATTGTGGACTGTCGCTTTTTGTAATTAGACGCCTCATATATATATCGTGGGGTTGCTGCCAGTTGGTAGGTTGATAATTTAGGTACCTATTTAGAGTTAACAATAGATTATGTGTCTGTATATAAATATGCTAGAAAAACAAATCAAGGTCATCGAATAGATATAGCATGCACATAAAGCACAAGAAAAATAGCATTATGCCTGATTTAGAGTACATGTCAAACTTCAAATTGCAATTAACTACTCCATAACATGATTTTGAGACTTACCAACTTTTTCCAGTAACACAACGATGTCGACATTTGTGGAAAATTATCGTTAAAACCAAGATATGGCACTTTTTTCGCTCTACCCTTAGATAAATGTATGAACTCTAGGTACGTAATTTTAATCAATGTGAAATATGTACAGTTCAAGTAAAATATAAACAATGTAACTTAGAGTATAAATTGATTGAAGTTTGTTTTACCCAATTTACTAGATAAAAGAATATTATGTGGCGAATAATATATTATGTACCTAAATATTATGAATGAATTTAGTCTAGTTTTATTTAGGAACTTTTACGATTATTGCATTGTCAATGTTTATAAACTTGACAATAGTATTATTATCAACCCTATTGTCTATAATGTGATACCAAGTTCAATACCTAACAAGAATGTGATTCCCATAATTTAGTACCCATCACTAATTGCATTCGAAATTAGGGATCCACCCCAACGATGTATGTATCTAGAATACTCACACGTAAACAATTACGTAATTTTTACCAAGTTTATAAAATGATTCAACTACTCACTTCACCTCACTACAATAATTTATGCTCATTCTTTGTAACTATACTAAATTCTCCCTTAGGCCCGTTTCAGACGGGACACCGGTGTCGCACTCGATATAATATAGGAAGCCTTTGTATTTAGGATTCTTGGGATTCCTTGATTCCATCATGATAGCAGGTGATAATTAATGTAATTTCTATCATTACATGTCATGGGGTTCGTCTCTAATTCTAATATCTAAATTGGCTCAAAAGATGGGAAAAACTAATTCCTTTCGTATTTTGACGTCAAGAAGAGGATACAAGAGTGGGATAAAATCTTACCCTCTCATACTCTAACACCATGAAAAATTTTCTTTTCGCTACAGAGTTCTTTTCGCTACAGAGTCATGCCACAGAATCGCCATGCCATCAATGCATATATTATATAATATGATGTATTAAGCATGTTATTTTACATTTTTTTGTTGTCAATATATTCATACAATATTACCAATTTATTATGTGTAGATAACGTACGTATGTGTATAAAATATAACAAGTAAGTACCAATTTTATGATTGTTATAATATATAATAAGTTTTCCTGGCGTCTGGTGTATTGTCGTATATTGTGTATAATGTGTGTGCTTGTGTAAATAAATATAATCCCTACTAATACTAAATTATGCAAAGCCACATAGGTACGTAACATAGCATAATCAGTTAACAATCGTATGTATAGTTACTGAGTTTTTCTACTACATACTTGTCTATTCAATAAAATAAGTCTCGATATTATTATGTAGGTACCTAGGTATGTAACTTTAAAACGAGTTTGCATATTACAGCTGAATGCCGATTGTAATAAATGGCTATACGGATTTTTATTGCAAGAAAAAATGCTTTTATAACAGAAACACAAAAGAAATGGAAAGCAATTCAAGAATGTAAAAAAAGTAGAGCACAGAAAATCACATGCGCCCAAATGTCGGATCTATTTTTAAATCATATTGCACGCAGAAAGACTGATGTGTGTAGGTAAACTGAAAGCTGATTAAAAAGTTAAATCAATATTTAGATACCATACCATATCCAGACTATGATTATTGATTACTTATACACTATGATATTATTTAATCTGCATAGGTACCTACTTAATTCCTACAAACGTAATCACTAAATAATAACTGCCGCACAGCACTACAGTAGCGAATCCAGAAAGTATTAAATTTTAACACGTAATTCCTCAAATAATTAATATCAAGAGGTAATTTTAAGAATATAAAGAGTGGTGTTCAAATATTTTTGGCGCTAAGATCAGGGAAGGTAATTCGATGAGGTATGTAAACTGTCATTCTGAATTCATAAAAAATAATAAATCGAAAATATTGATCATTAATTAATTATGCGAGTACCTATGTGTAATGTCACAATCAAAGCAAAATAAAATTGCGTAGCAGGCGGCAGTTTTGGTGTAAAAATTATGGAGCCAAAATGATGGATCATTTAATGGAACATGGATTCACAAAAATGGCTCCGTAAGATATTATGAGAAATGTGAGCAAATATTTAATAACTTTACTATTGTACAAAAATTCTTTGAACTCGATTTCGCAATACTAATAAATAATTTACCCCAATACATAAATGGGTTGATGGATTATAATTATGTAATGATTTAAGATATGTTTATAGAATATTAATCTCCTGTGGCTGATATCATTAACCAAAGATTGAAGTAAATTAAGGGCTCTTATGCTATGCTGGCAAGATACAAATGTAGAAAAATTTTAATCGAGTACTTTCCTATAGTACAAAAAAATGTTTTTCAGTCGATAGCTATTTCGGTTAAATGTTCTATGAAATGGTCGAAATTTAACGTAAATACGAAGTCAATCTAAAATTAAAGAAAGTGTTTATAAAATCAATAATTGATTAACAACGTTCACCTGTTGTCATATGCCCCTTTATGCGCACAGAGGCGAGTTATAAAGGCCACAGATGCGACAAAAACTATTTTGTTACAAAGCTTTGATTAAAACTTGCCTAGGAATAAAACTGTTAAACTTTCAATAATATTCTATGCGAGCCGACTTGATGTAAATACGGCCCATCATGAGATAGAAAAGCCACAACAATGTAACGAAAACTCTAATCGAAAAAGTCAGAGAAACTGTCGTCTTTTCATTTAGAAAAAAAGCTGTAGTGGCTCTTTTTTCAATTTCCTCGTATTCTATTAAATATATCTATGACAATAGGTTCATACTCGTTTCATTTTTAAAACTTATACAAATAGGCACTACCATTCTGATGCAAGCAGCATGCAAGAGTGTATAAAATGATAAAACGTAAATTATTTTAAGATATATGTACATATATATATTACAATTTTATACAATCAAGAATAAACAGATCAACAATAGGAAAACAAATTAAAATTGTATAATTAAAATTTTTCATTTATCAATGTCAATTATTTAATCATATTTAATTAACTTTATCTTCTTATTTTGATTTTAACCTTGCCTGTTCTATGATGTCAAGTGACGTTCAAAATAATATGTTATATTATGTCAGTAAGTACTTCATACTTTAGCTATTCATATAATCATTTACAAAACAATTAGAAAATAATGATGGATACAATATATTCACCCAACAGAAATCCAATGATTACGATAATATGTTGGCATTTTAAAATACAGGTTTATCGTAAAATAAGTACGGAAATGCAATATGATGCACAGGTGAAACGGAATTTATTAGCACAGTACGAGAAATGTTATAGACATGGATGACAAAATTTTAAATCGAAAAATAGATACTTACCTAAGTACTTACTAGTATAAATAGATGTAAAATTGATATGCATTTTCAAATACATGTGAGATTACATGGACTTGAACCAAGGACTGTATGACGAATTCAATGCAAGTACAGTGACCGAGCTGCCAGGAACCAACAATATTAATTACTACTTGAAGCCGGCTATATAATGAAAATAATCTTACATATTTGACATTAAACTGTGAGGTTTCATAACATGAAGTGCTTGCTGGATGCTAAGGGTAATTGCTATGCTATACGATTAAATTTAATGGTCGAGAAAACCCACACGGCTTTCCGTAAACACACCTTCCCAGTTTGTCAAAATAATGTGTTATAAAATGTTCTGACATTGCACGGGATACCTACCGTATATCATATACATAAGTAAGTAGATACTTAATAATATAATTTAAAGTGGTATCAAAATAAATGTGATATGATGAAAGTACATATTAGATTATTAGAACCTAATTTAGATTTGGACCATGTCAATTTACGTTTAAGCTAGTATATTTACATTTGAGTGAGTATTGGTTGAATGTTTCTGCTTTTTAAAATGATATTATACAACTTCATCCCTGTTCTGAAGAAATTCATTCAAAGCCTTGTGCAACTAGTTACTAGATAACTCTTTAAAAAGAAGCTACACAGTACTGTAAAAATTATGCAGTAAAAATCAGAAAGAATTAAACACAACAAACCAAAGTATCTACACCCCTGCGATTGGGTATAAGGGATATTTCAATGTTATAGAAAATCTTAAATAATGCAATAAAAATAATGATAAAAACTTTTACGTGGTAGGTATAAGGGGATATTTTACCATTAATAATTTCGAATATTATATAATTATGGTTACCTACCGCTATAAAATTAAAAATGTGTGATTCATGTGTAAGTAAATTTTCCGAAAAGTCTCTCAAACAAATCAAAACAGCAGTTGCTTAGTTAATTTAAACAGGCCGTGATTTACATCTCATTCTTTGTATGTAAAACGAGTTCACAGCAGTTACTGTCAAGTGTGTAGCAAACAGAATACCGACAGCACCTATGTATCTACTAGTAGGTAATTGCATATATTATATACGTTAACACAGGGAGAGCACTCTTGATTGTCCCATATAATTACTTTTAAAAGTTGTTCTTTCACTATGCTGTAACAATTTCAATTCAATTTGTATTAAATAATCAGCTATACACGATGGGTCTATTTGAAAGCTTTACTTTACTTTCAAGAGAATTCGTTTCAGTACGTTTCCATCATAAAAATGTATCTATTACTTAAATACGATTTTGATAATATTATTATCAATGCCAGTCTGAAAATGCTTCATGGATACAATACAAGTTATACTGTAAATCTACTTAACATAGAGCATTTTTTTTTGTCTTAAGAAAGTTTATTAAAATCATAGATTGCATAACGAATTACATGGGGAATTAACATAATATATATAAAAATAATAGCAATCTATCTATCTAGATATATATAAAAATTAGTGTTTGCTTGTCTGTCCCATATGCGTTCCTATACCATTCATCCGATTGCGATGAAACTTTGGTGAATTGTTGTGTGCACACCAGCGAAAGTGTCTGAATTAGAAAAACCGTCTTCTTCATTCTATCTTCTTTTATTCGTATGGTTCCAATACCATTCATCCGATTGCAATGCATCTTTGGTGAGTTGTTGTGCGCATGCCCGCGAAGATTTCTGAATTAGTACAACAATCTACTTTTTCTTCTTCTATTATATCATCTATTCGTATGCGTTCCTATACCAAATTTGGAAAATTCATTCTTCTCACATGGACAGCTGTATGTGGCCTGCTCGCGCGTTGGAAAACCTTCTGATTTATTCGTGTATGCACCAGACGGAAAAACAAAACATATTGTGTATCCCAAAGCACTTCAATAAACAGAATTAAAACACTTTCTTTCTTTGAGTGGCATTGCAACGCATGCCGGGTACTCGCTAGTAGAAGAATAAAAATTAGAAGAGATGTTATTCTATTAAGATATTCACACTTAACTTTATAATGCTTTGTTTTAAAACCATTATAATGGATTTCTATCACGTAAATGTCAGTTAAATTAATAATTAACTTTAATTACTTAATTGTTATTGCATATTTATGAATTAAATAATAAAAATTGACAGTTAACACCATTGAAGTGATTGATCTACTTATAAAGAAATTCTTAATCATGATGTGTTGAAAACTTAATGTGATAACTGTGATATCGTATTGATTGACACAAAAGAAGGCATTTTTGTAGTAATAATATATTTGTAAACTATTTTCTGGTTACGCCCAGCGGTCCAGATCCTTCGAAAAATACTTCAGTTTAATTCGATGTTAAATAATAGATAGACGGAGCACTGAAATGGGAACACACACAGAGCCGATTACGACACAAAAGTTACGTTATACAATTTTTGATCACATGTGTTTTTTCGGTTGAGAAAATGATTGACAGTCGCATTAATTTTATGCAATGTGTACATGATCAACGCTAATGATTATTTTATTGCGCTTATTTGAAAAGATGGACAACTGGATATCTTTGATTGCTTTCGAAATAGCAATTATCTTTTTATACGCCTACCTAATCAAATTATAATTGATACAGCTCACAAAATAAAGAAAAGAAAAAGTACGTAACGAAGTACTATGCAATTGTAATACAAAAATGGTTTTATATCAAGACAATGTAGCCTAAATAAATAGTTAACCAGAGAAGTAATGTGATGTATTTTGATAAATACGTTTGATCAAACCTATCGTGAAGTCATTACAAAGCGCCGTACAAACACTTTTTTTTCATCAACAGAAATTATTCAACGACCTTTCGTCCTTGTTGGGAAATTTATAATAAACATTGAAGCCCCGGGAGCAAATCGTGAGAACGAAATATAAACTAAACAATTTTATTCTACGATGGAAAAATGGCGGGACCCATAAATAATTTCGTCTCTTTCCTTTCCATCCTTATTTCTCTGATGCTTCTTCATTTTAACACTTTCAAATTCAGGCATAGAATATATTAATTATCAAATTATTTAAATAAAACATTTTAAATTTGGAGAAACTATCTAAAAATGGTTGAGAATTATTGGAAATCTACAAATTATTATTGATATGAAACATATTAATACCTAGGTATATAAGTGTCCTTAGGCCTCTACAACGTTAGAATGAAAATGGATATCTATTTACTTTGCCAGTGACAAAATTTAGTTCGCATAACGAATAACAAGCAATAACTACCAAACAGTAACCAAACTCCACATCCGAATTCAGTTTTAAAGTCTCATTGACTAATTAATATAATTATATTGTTAAAATTTTACAGAATTAAAAAAAATACTCTTGTTTCTTTCTTCGAAAAATCATAATAATAGGTATATTATTGTTCTAATTATATATATATTTCAATACTATTTTAAGTATTATAAGCAGTAATACAAACATAATCGATTATGACCAATGGTGTTCAGAAAGTGATTTTCGTGGCAAACTAGAAAAAGACTATTGACCTCGTTAATTACGAATTTAGAGAGGTTACGAGCCCCTTGGGTTATACGCCCTTTGGACCTATGGTAAATCCAGGCCTGTCTACATTAGTCAAAGAACAGCGCATGCACGTCAGTGTTTGAGGAGGTCAAAATCCTAAGAGGGTTGTAGAGCCTTTAGTGACGCCGATGATATCCCATGACAATAAACCGGGAAAAGGGACAGAACGAAAGAAAAAAAGAAATTCTCACGAGAAAATAAAATTGTCAGCAAGCAATAGCGAATATTTTCCGAGATGCATGAAAGCATCTAAATAAGCTATAGGCGCATATGATAATAAAAGAATATGGGGTCTTAAACAACGAGATGCGCATATAAAACTGAGATTTGGTTCGGCGGCGGGTCACAGAGCGTCAACAAGCGAGCACAACCAGTTCAATCTCATTTTCATGCGTACCATTTTGCCTAACTGCTCACATAAAATAAAAATATGCTTATGGAATGCGTATCGAAGTGAGTTAGATTGAAGATTCCGAGCATCACGCTGGGCCGAACGCTCCGACCGGGGGTAATTTCACTCGCCGGGATTTTAGTTTTGTAACATTAAAATTTGGATACGCTGTGGGGGTGGTTTGCTTTGACCCCGGTAATGATCACACAGAACTATGTAAGTAGTACATAATAGTGTATTCGTAATATGCTTATGAAATAAGCGACATACCTATCGGTATTTGTATTTTTAAGTATTCATATAAGATAAGGCAAACTACGCTATGGCAATTATGACCACGTCAGTCAATTTTTGACTGGTGTGGTTATAATTAGTGGATTCCCTGGCAATCTCTTTGAGGCCTACTTTGTCGCGTTCAAAAAAATTGCGGTGTCTTATTGCGGAAGTGAAGATCTATTCACATAGATTTATTGTATGCGTATTGTATTAGCTTTGTTTTTTTTGTATAATGTATTAGAATCATGTGTTTTATTAGTCTACCATGCTCCTCACTCTCACGGGCTACTTCAACTCATTTAGTCACCGCGACTGGCGCGTTTGGTGTCGTTGGCCATTAGATTAGGCCATTAGAGTCTTGAGTATCTGGTCCTGAGACATTACCAGGTGTAAGAAACTACTGATGCTTTACATCAAAAATAGGGCCTCGTGACACGCTCGATGAAGACCGAGTGTGATGCGGGGCGGTTGGTTTAAAGCTGTCCTATGTTTGGTAATAAATGAAGATTTAGATAACATATTTCGTTCACATTATTGGATACCTTTTATTTCAATATGCAACGATCATCATTTGTTACAAACATTTTACAACATTGCATTCGAACCACTAGCAGTGAGTAGCACAACGACATAAGTTTACAATTTAATGTCTAGAGCTGACTATAGAGGGCCTTGGTTATAATCATATTTCACAGCTATATCAGTGTATATTTCTATATAATATATACTCCCAATGCAATTAATTGTCTTCAAAAGTGAATTCTCTAATTCTTCGGTCACATGGATTCGATCCGAGCAGCCTGGAGAGAAAAGTGACCTCTGGTGGCGTCGAAGGGAGGAGGTTGCGAGGATATGCTCCCTCCGGATGAAGTGACACCATCAACAATAACTTAAGAAACGAGATTAGCGAAAGGTCGCTCTAGAGATGGAAGGAAATAATTGTGGGCAACAACTGTAATTTCAGTGATCATTAGTAATGAGGCAAATAATATGAAGAAACCCCATTGTAGGCTGACAGTAACACTCCGCTCCCTGTAGCGTTGTTACATGAACGATCTACACGTTACGTGGTAAGAAACGCAGAACGTGGCAATGAGCCGACGAGGGAAATGGCGCGATCTTGTGTTTGCCAGAGCGTGTCGGGGTGAAATAAGTAAGTGATAGCTATGACTTTACACTGGCAGTACTTTCACCTGTTTCACTATACGTCTACGTTAAACCCAAAAAATGTGGAGAAACCTATTTTTTCTTTAAATTAAAGAAAATAACGAATTGGATTAGATTTAAGAAAAACTATTTCTAGATCACCATTTCAAGAGTAATAATATTTTCGAGTTTAAATAAAAAGAAAAATAGAAACTTATATTCGAGAGCGTTTTCACTGGCGTTTTCATGTTTTAAATTAGAAAAAAACCGCTGAAATTTTAAAAAAGTCACATTTTTCGTACAACCAATTTTTAACCCAGATATTTTTTTGTTTATAAAACAACTATTTTCGCAGAGGACAGAAAAATAAATGGCGCTTGCTGACATGACACAAGTACGAACTATGTTTTTGTGGCTCTAATATTTTAATAATAACAATTATTGTAGTTTTATGTAAGTACTACCTTTTTCATCAATTACTCAACAATATGTCTCAATTTTTAAGTCACGGTTGTTAATCCGTTTCGTTCGGACACGACTCAGATCATGAATGATGTAAACTGGACAATCCATTTACCGAGTGACGTATGACGTATCGATTGAAGATTCACGTCCGAAAATTCACGGTTGCGAAAACTAATCCAACTCAAGTGAACCGGAAAATGTTTCGATTGTTTTCACAGGCATGGATAAAAAAGGTCATTAGTGTTAACAATACGTACTGCCGTCTCGTCTAATTATGATTTACGAGGTATATAAAACTGGCTGTTAATTATTTTAGAGTTCGTGTTTCGGGCGTTTCGGCTACAGGTCTGCACACCTCGTACGGTCAAGTCATGATTACGTCAGTACTAAAAAAGCACAACTGATAAAAAGCTACATTGCTAGATTTATCTACATACAATGAAATAGCCGCCGCGTGAGATAGCAGAGTACTACAGTTCTAAATGATTCGAGTTAGTAATAAATCAAGGTCTTGAGTGGGCCTCTTAAATCGACGGGTAGACGAACTCTCTCGCGGTCCGCCTTTTGTCGAGTGGTATACATCTATGTGGGTACTACTTACTTTACTGAACTCTGTTGGAAGAAATTTCAGGGGTAAATACTAAACGAATTATACGATTTAAATAATGTAATTCATCGTCCATATTTTGTATACAATCTGTCATATAAACGCAATCGAGTTAATTACAATTAAAAATTGGAAAAAAAGAATTTTCGACCATACAAGTAGATCAATAATGATTATCAGTTTCTAGCCACAATTTTAAATCCAGGAAGAAAGTAGGCATATGCACTCAATTAGCCAATGCGTATAAAATTCAGGTGTCCAAAAAAGATAACATATACAAATAAATAAATTATTATTTAGATCAACGTAAGAATATAGAACAGGCCGAATCACCTGCCTAATATAGATCGCTCTTGTAGCGCCGCTACAAAGTGAAGGAAAGTCGGTAACAACGACGGAATATCACTCTCTCGGGCGGTATCTTATGCCGGCCCACACTAGCAACCTCGTTAGATTTGACGATAATTATGATAATTATCGTAAAATTTAATGAGGTTGCCAGCAACTTGTTGCCAGTGTGGACACGGCATTATGACACGGATTCAGCGGAGTTACCGGACGGAAGACGGAAGACCCGTGGGGTTTGATCAGATGCCATGTTTGTCCGCAGTTAGTTGTCGGAAATATTCAAATCAATAGCAATTACTAAATAAATTCGAATTGATGAGATTTTTGTAATACATACTCCATATAAATTGGGTTTAGCGACCCTGATTTGTTTGGAATGGTAGAAAAATCTCAAATTATAAGAATATATTTTATGTTTGCAAGCAGTACATTATTAATTAAATTACTCATTGATCTTTTGACAGGTAACAGGTAGGGATTGTAATACCGTTATCCGAGTATTTTCCATACCGAAATACCGGTTTTAAAAATCAGATAATACCGATAAATTCGGTACCGGAAACATAATGTATTAATAATTAACGTAGACGGTTTAACATGACTGTAATTTTTATCGGGTTAAGCGATGTTTGGTTTACTTCCGTTGCCCTTCAACGCCCTTGGAGACCAGCAATGGCACGTGCTATAAAATATTAATATTTTTAAGAGATTTATATAGGTACACATTTATTGGTAGATACCTACTTTTTTTCCATAAATATTTCACGAATACCGGTATTACTATTTTCATTCGGTATTGCAATCCATAGTAACAGGCACCTTTTCTATGGAGTACCTCAAACTATTGTATTTTTTGTCACACATTGCTGCCGTATTTGTCGATTCGGAAACAAGTCGAAAATCGCCCAAAGGTTCCTTGTTCCGTGCATAATCCGTGACGAGACTGTGGAGGCAGGGGTTCAGACGTGATTGCAGTCGGGCGCGGCCCAGTCAGACCCCGCGGGAGGTCGCATATATGCGCGAGTGCAGCATACGGACATATACGATCAACTCCATGTTCTTTGCTCTCCTCACGCGTGTCACGACGTTACAAATCGCTAACTATATTATTTTAATGTTCCCTACATGCCATGTTCTGCATGAGTGATTTTTATAACACACTAAATTTTTATGATTTATTTATGTATTGTCATAATTATTTGAATAAGTACCGAGTGAGAAATTAAAATTGGTTTGTGATATTGAGGGTGCGCCGATTTCGTGTTCTTTGTTGTAAATAATTGATAACTAATCCAATGTTAATTAATAGTATCTACCTACTACCTTGTATAAAAATACATATGACTAGATTAACATCATTATCGCGTCCGATTTATTCATTAATATAAATTCCAGAAATTTCTAAAATAATAACTTTACGTTGACTTGACGTCGTGTGGCGGATGAAGTGTGATGAAAAAATGAAATAGTAATTGCTTTCGCATAAAGAAATTCGCGGTATATGGCAGGAAGACTACTTACAACGTTTTTGTTAGCCCGTATTCTTGTTTGTCCAGTACAAATCTTTTAATCGATTTTTAACTAACTTCCCGACTAGCTAGACATTTGAAACTTTTAGAATATATCAGAACACGATGCCAATGCGTTCTTTTAATACTTTTAGCCATCTTTAAGCAGAATTGAATTGATTTTCAGTTAATTCTGTTTTGTATGGAAAGTTATTTTAGAAAAATCCGTAAAAAGTAAGACTATTATTGGTTGCTAAGTGGGTGGTCCTAGCAACTAAATTATTAATATATACGTGCGTTACTATGGAAATTAAAATGAAATGTTAAAATGACATTTCAGTATTCTATATTTGTTTGTTTGTTTTTTATTTACTTCATATCAAGTACAAGTTTGAGCATATTGAGCATAATAATTCAACAGAAAATTTAAAAACGTTGAATATAAAAAGTTCTTTTTATCTTGCAATTTTTTTTTTTAATTAAAATTTATGTTTTCGGTAGCCCTAACGGTTGACTATAATAATATTTATAATGATTTTGTATCTTGTATTCTAATAAAAACACATGCAGATTGGGTGGGAATATGAAGAAAAAACTCCCTGTAAATCGAGACTCAACTGAAATTCCGGTAACAATATTACTAAACGTAATATTGTATTGGGTAAATATGCGCCCCAAATTTTTTTTAAAGTAGGTACTAGAAAGATAATATTAATTTATTTATACTGAATATATTAAAGAATTGTAAAAGAATATGTATACATATTAGCTCACCGTCGTATTAGACGTAGTTTCTTGATGAACATGATGATTGCTTACCTGGAACAAAAACAAAAAACAATTAGAGATATGAAAATTAAAATTTGAATCATGTATGAAGTGCATGACTAGATCTCATCAGTGGAGTAGGTATGTAGGCGGTGGTAAATGGATCGCTGCCTTTTTAGATTGATATGGTACCTATACAAAGTTTGAAAGAAATCAATAGGTAAACATCATCAGTAGATACATGAATAATACCTACTTGCTTAATAATATGTAAACATTAATTATTTAAATGCATTATGTTCTACATATGCGTGAAAGAAAGTACATAAGTTCTCTCTTCTCGGTCGATCTATCATGGTTGACAATTTTGACCATTCTGAAATCCTGCTATCTTTTAAGTGACCAACCATCACTCTCGGTTATTTGCTTTTCTGTGATGACCGCAATCAACACAAACACGAACCCTTCCAAACCAACCCGCTTCGCACCACACTCAGTCTTAATCGAGCGTATCACGTGGCCCTACGTTTGATATGACGCATCAGCAGTTTTTTACGCCTGACAATGTCTTGTTCTGAGTCTTTGAATAATTATTGGTTGGTTCGACCTGTGTTTCTGTCCAAGGAAGCTTTCGGCGTTCCGCACCAACAAAGAATTGCACTATTTTACCATTTATAAGGTAGTTAATTATTAATAAAATGTAATGTATTAATTAATGTGTGCATAAAAGTAGATACTTAATTGTTTTTAAACGAGAAGTTTGCTTATATTCAAAGGCCCGTTTCAGACGGGACACCGGTGTCGCGCTCGTATATAATAAGGAGGCCTTTGTATTATGTTTATGAACGCCCCGAGCTAATGAGTCAAAGCGTGTCCGGTACACTTTTCCGTCGGCCGCTACATTCTCAAGCCGCCGATTCACATGTTTTTATGACCGCAGCCAGTTTTATGTTCTAATTTATATCGCGAAATTATGCGTTGACTCATTAGCTCTGGGCATTCATAAACATACTACAAAGGCCCCTTTATTCGAATACAAAGGCCTCATTATTTACGAGAGCGACACTGGTGTCCCGTCTGAAACGGGGGTAAGGAGTGCATAAAAATGAAGTTGCTATGGTTGTAAAAATTATTGAATGTTTGATAACACATTATATATACATATTGTTATATAACAAAGCCTATGTCTTTTCACGTAACAAATCCTTCCACCGTCCAGCAACCATAATTAAATACATAAAAAAATGGATATTTATTTGCATTTGAGAGAGTCAAATAGCCACAGCATAATATGTGAGATGTTATTATATAAATTTTAATGTGTTATATGCGTGGTAATAAACAGCCGATTGTGAATCGAGAAAAAATTGATTGATTAATTCCTCATTCGTTTTGGTATACCAAGCCCGAAGCAAAGTTACTGACCCTACCTGTCTGACTTCGCAATAGGTGAGGGGCCAACACTTTCACTGCGTTTAATTATTGCAATAACAACAAAATGCTAATAATTATATTAGATACTAATAATCTCGTGTAACCGATGGTTACATATCATAAATGAAGATAAGTTACGAGAGCCTATCGAAAGTGTTTTTATCATGTTTTTTCACTCAGTAATGACTAATTTTTTTTGTAATAATAGGTAGATATGTATAAATTATTCAATAAAACTATTACAAATATATTCGTGATAAATATTGCAAATTTATTATATGGGTCAGCTGAATTGGAATAAAGAAAGTAGCGTCGATATAATAGTAATAGCTATATAAATCATTTTAAACAATGGACAGTTCTAGTCTGTCATCAGTTTTATAAACAAATTCTCCACATTAAAAAAATGTATAAAACCTCGGTAGATGTTTTTGCTACAAGAAAGAATTATTGAAAATTATATAAATTTGGTGTATGAGATAACCAAAAAGTTTGTTAACTAAGCGTTGCTGATATTGGTGGAAAACTTTTAATCAGAGGCTTTAACGAGGTTCCTTCGTATAATTACTTCAATATTCAAGAGTAGAAAAAATTAATTACTCTACAGATTGAATTTATAATAACTTAACTACTTAATGGGCGATATTAGGGTGTAACAACTGGCTCATCTACCTAATGGTAAGATTACAACTTCAACTGTGATTTTGAATTCATTTACCAACGGTATAAAAGTTAGGTAGGTATGCACGTAAGTACAGATTTATTATGAAAAGGTTTATAACAATCATTATCAGTTTAATTTAATATAATGTTACGAAGTTTGGGTAGGTACTGTCATCTCCGAAGGGCAAAAGGGTGTAGTTTGTATTGAATATAGTACCCCCTGATGTGTATGAATGCTTCATCGTCTCTGCTTCTTCCTCGGGGACATTTTGATTAACAACACGGATTTTGAAAATAGCGGTGTACTTTATTTACTGGAGTAAGATTACAGTTGTTACATTATGACGTTAAAAAATACACGAAGAAGAATTCGGCGGTGACAGTACACGCGAATCGAACGTCCAAGAAGCTAAGCGGATTTTAGATTAGTGCAGATACACTAATCTAAAAAATAGAACAGTGCGTCTCATTCCAGCCAATCAAAAATGAGTAGGATCATGAGACTGATCCGCGCTGTCTTTAAAATATTGCGGATCCAAAACAAATTATAATATTGTTATTAATACTGAATAATTACATTTTTCTTGGTTTAAAAAATGCTAAATCGTCATTGAAATATCAATGTAACTCGTTATCAAACCTGCTCACATATGAGACTGCCCGATAATGATTCCTGTCTCTTTAGAGTTCCATGGAATTTTATCCTTAGGGGATGACACCTTTTGCCGGTGTTAGTATATACTTAGTTTTTGAATACGGACGTCATTGCAAACATTATATATTAAGTAAATATTTATATACCTACCTACCTAAATAATATAATAGTAGAAAATATTAACTGATAACAGAGGTGCTTCTTGAAGACGTATAGTCCAGTTAACCATAATAATATAATATTATTATCTCTTACCAGATAATGTTTCAACAATTCTCCGCATTGAACAAATAAAGCACGGAGTAGCGCTTGTGCACAATCAATAAAACGCAATTACTTCAGTAGTAAATTGGCATAAATACGAGTCGTTAGACGTAAAAAATGTGTAGTTTTAATTTAGGACACAATGAAACGTTCGACGATAATATCGCCTCACGACAGAACGCTCTCGCAAAAAACGACTCGAGAAACGCAAAATACAATAATGACGTCTGAAAAAATGGTGAAACCAGCCTTAAATTTTGAACGCCAGGCTCGGCGGTAGTAACTCGATTGAAGAACGGGAAGGGAAATAACTTTTCACATTCCAAAGAAATTGGATATTTCAATTAATTAATTCAGAAACTCTTTGGAGTACGGGTGGAATGAGATTATTCTATTTAAAACTTCAAATGCTGCACACTGAATTCAAACACGAGTCGCTTAAATATGGTATACGTCAAATGATAATAATAATTATGGATTGTAAGTAACTGTGATTTGGTGTAATCATTTAATTTTATATATTTTTCTTCTTCCCTTTTTTGCACGTCATGGCAATTTTTCGGGATACGAGTACGTAATTAGGACCGCACATATTAATAATTGATTCATTTAGCAGTTTATAGATTTACGCCAACGATATAAAATATATATATATATATATATATATATATATTTGCAATAGGTTCTAATACAATCGTTAGGGAAGATAATGTCTTCCCATTGTTAAAAAAATAGCGGTTCCATTATTATCAATCTTTTCATTTAAAAATATGTCAACTCTTTGACATTATCTATTAGTTGTTTTGTGGCTTTCGCTGAAACTCTCATTAAGATCTAGTTACAGACATTTATTTTATATATTCTGAAGTATCTAGGTATCTATAATATTAATGTAATATATGAAGGTATGTAAATTTATTTAAAGCACTTATATTTTAACAAAGAATATTATTAGAATATTGTATTTAAGTAATCAGTTTGCATATCTTCAATAAATATTTTTTAGCATAAATAGACGTAGAAAATCATTTTTCTATCAGTAAAATATGTTCTGTTAAGCAGACGAAACCAGCCAGAGTCTTAAATTACATGGCACTACGTACAATATGGTCAAATTGTTTATTAAAACGTTTTACAAGATATCGTAAATTCAACTGAAATTTTGGTATATAAAAGAATTTGAAATTTCACATAATTTTCAAGATATGCATACTTTATATTAAATATTACCACTGTGTTATTATTGTGGTGAAAAAAAAACAAGTAAAATTATATTATTAAAAGCCGACACTGTCATTTGCAAGAACCGTAACGAATCGCCATAAAATGGCTGATCGAATGCAAAAGAGACGTGTCCTTGATGGTGAAGTTACGTAAAATTGCCATTTTGCAATCGAAGGATTATTTCTCGAGAGCCTTGAACCGCGTTCAAAATTAAATGGACGGACCGGTTTTAAAAATCGATAGTTCGACTCCCGTTGCCGTATAATTTCCATAGGGTATTTTACAGTTACAAAAAAATATAATTATAAAATAACAATAATTATTATATTCATAAAATATTTGAAAGACATTTAAAATGTAGTTCACAACTTATAATAATTGATCGACCGACATTGGTATTCAAACAACATATTTAGTCCTAATAAACGCTGTCAAAACCTTCAAATTAGCAAAGGGGCGTTTTAAGAAGCTAAAATATAAAATCATGATTTCGAAATAATTTTGAATTGTACGTTGCATCTATTGCGGGTTCCCAGGCTCATCAAATGTATTAATGCATAACGTGATCCAAGCAATAATAAATATAATAATAAAAATGACTACTTACCTATGTGATCACTGGATTATTTTACAAAATTAACATTAATGACCAGTTAATTATAATTAAAAATGTAATTAAAGCCGACTGTTCCTCTTTCAATGCGAATACCTACGTATAATATCAGATGTTACAACCTATACATTACAAAAAAATCTTATATATTTGAGACAATGAATTCAAATGCAAGATAGATTTCTTTTTCTTCGTTGAGACCGTATGACTGAGACACAGTTTCAAGATCAAACCACCATAAACGTGCGTTATCAGATTCCGAACTACCCTCGAGGATAAAATAAATCATAAAAGATAATGGTCAGTCTCCCTCTCGACATAAGTGCGAGAGGGAGGAGCCATTCACCGCACGGTATAAAAAATATAATACTATTGCATAAAAAAATATAATGCTAATCTCAGACACAATCAAATGGGGAAAAGTATAAAAAATCAAATACTTCTCGAGGGTAATGCATCGATATGCTGTTACCAATCAGAGACCTTCAACAGAACAACGATACAATAGACGAGACGCTCTGAACCTGAACGCTCTCGTGGTTCCCCACAGGAAATACTGTATCTGTGTATAATAAATATGTAATCACAATATGTTAAGTAGCTAGGTATAAGTTGTTTAACGCCCACCCCAGAGGTGTAAGAGATAAAGAGCCTAGCTCAGGTGCTTCATTATATTCAAAAGCAATATACAAATCAATCTAATGATTTGGTCGTCTGACAGCCTTCTCCATAGTTTCGTTCCATCCCTTTGGCCGTTCAGTGGCATCATGGGCCTTATAGCCAGTATGAAATCCGTGGCATTCTTGATTTGGTATGTCCATCTAGCTGGATTCTAGACTAATCTAGAGGGAGATCTTCCTCGATTTCTAAGACTTTCAACATGACCCAATATAATGAGTTTTACCCGGTCACCTTCTCTACGGGTTATATAAAACAACGTTGAATAGTCCGGTGAAGGCACACCGAGGACAGTATGTCTCGTATCTGGAGTTTGCTAATTCACATATAGTGCATACTAAATAGTTAGTGTTTTATATAATGTGTAGATTATTTTTATTTAAGAAGATTGGGTGCGCGACACGAATTTTTGCAGGCTTTTTGGGCACTGTGTGGTACCCATATGCTCAATTTAAGAGTAGACAAAAATACTCCATTGGGGCTACATAAACATGACAGATTTATTGGTATTATTCCTTCGTGTTTTTTATTTGTTCAGCTCGTCGAAGCCCAAATAATATGGCAAGAAAATTGGATCAATTTTGCTGCAAGGTAAACACGACATGGAGAAATAAATATATAGAAGCTCAAAACGAAGATAATATAATGCCAAATCGGTAATCGAAGTCGTTATTTCAAAATCCTGAAATCGATGCCGCGAATCATTTTCGGAAAACGTAATAATCGCGCCGATTGCCGCAATCCCTTTCCAAATAATAAATAAACGGTGGTATTTTTCAAATAATAATTCACTTGCCCAACCGTTCACTAAAAAAACAAATGTTTTGTAAATATGTTATCTATGACAAAGAAACGATTACGAAAGAAATAAAAAAAAAGTATTATTTGTGCTTATGACATAAACTAGATTAATAAAATGTCGGTGTTTATTATGAATAGCAAAATAAATACGTTTTGGGCCATTTTGTACGGAATGTAAATGTTGTAAAAGTGCAAAAAACTGGTTATATTTGAGTATAAAAAAAGATTTATAATAAAATTTTTAAACGAAACCGAACGTTTACACTTTACAAAACTCATGATATTACGTCTAGGTTTTTTGATCAATAGCTTCGAAAGTGGTTCGAGAAGATTGATTGTGTGCGGTAAGCAAGATATTACGTTACAACTGCATGCCAATAATTTTATTCTAGTATCATATATGGAGTTTATAGAATCTAATGTCTATAATACTCTATAGTATATATTAAAGTGTTTCCGGATCAATTACTGTATATTTTATGAACACCTGCAGGTTGGTCACCGAGCAAAATAAGAATAGCATAATCAGGATTTTCCGATTCATTTTATGTAGTTTTCCTTTTGGCAATAGTGAGCGCATAGAACGGCGAATATTTCAATGTGCCATATACACAAGAATAGAACTATTTTCGTGTTGAATGGGTAGGACCGGAAATAGAAAATACATAATATATATAGCAATAGATCGCCGGAACAAATTTGTGATACCGTTTTCCATCAACGTCAAATGCCAAGCATTGGCATTTTTAGGAAACGCTTTTCTATCTGTGTAATTTATCAATATCGCTTTTCATAAATAGCTCAACCGAGGCGGACGGATGGGTCTAGGAAAGTAATCCGCGGCCAGTTCATCGCCGGCTATTTACTCTAAGCGTGAATGAATCTCGCTGAAAAGTGGGACTCGACGCTTTGTGTTGACTAATATACTGACGTTCCGTCGTTGATCGAATCAATGAACCGCCTAGCATTTGTTTACCAATCTCAAGTCATTTTACACGCACTACATTACGTTTGTTGTTTTCGTAAATACCTAGTAATAATTGACGGATAACGAAGAAATTATCAATGTACCGATTTAAACTACTTCTCATTGCAGTATAAAAGCTATTTTTGCAATGTGACCGATCATGTTCAAACTGCATATTTTAGTACTACATGAATAATGTACCCGAAGAAATAAGATATAAGATAATAAAAGTCTTGAGTAGTAATTAATAGTCGTAGTGTGTTACATTCTTAAATATTATGTTAAAATATGGTTCCATTGTACACCTGCTAATAGGCGACATATTATTATATATTTTTAAGGTGACCCTTGTTCATAGGAATATCGCAAGTAATAATAGATCACTGTTCAGCATTTGACCATTATTGAAAATGTAGTCAATGTAAAGAGGACTTTTGTACCAAACTCCATGTGCGCTAAGTTATGTTAAATACCTAATTCACAAGTGTCAATTAATTGAATCCAATAAAATATTTTAATAAGATAAATTCGTTAATTACAAATTTTGGATAATTAATTATAGTAACCTGGTTAAACCGTGCTACAATAATGGTATAATTGGCATAACAACAAATTGCTTGTTATTGTGTATGTATGCCATACGCCATACACGACGACGCGTCCATTTTAATTCCTATTAATGATGGTTACATACAACTTCCAAATTTCCGAGATTATCTTGAAAATACATGATTAGTTAATAAGTTATTTAATTTACTTATTGAGTAAATTTAAATGTGCCTTGGAATTTTGATAGATACGTGAAATAACCGTGAAAGTTTACTATGAATGAATCTGAAATGAAGACTTGCAGCTAATTTAAACATTAATAATAGTAATTTTTACTTTAGTATATTTAGGCAAATGTTTTCTAACCAGTGTCGCTATTTTTTCGAAATAATAAGTGCACATGTGTTATTATTTCAAGTAATATGTATATTATAAAACACAAATGTAGGCGATGTTTTACAGAGAAGGATTTATTGAACATATTATTCGCTTTGTGAATAATTGTAAATAGAATGGTACGGTATTACTGTTTAAATTAAAACAAAAACGGGAATATTGGGTGGCCATTATTAGAACCCAATTAATTTCACTTCTTTTCGTTCAATCGTTCAATCTATCATATTATTGTATTCTTTGTGAAAAGGTATCCAGCGACTCGTGAATTAAAATTGTTTTATTTATGCAGATATCAGTGAATGGTAGTTACTTAACATAAAAGTGAAATGAATCGTGATCTTGGACCATTTTAGGCATCGTGCTTGTTACACTACGCATTGTTTGGTGAAGAGCGCATTGTATAAGCAAGTTATCGATATGTATGGATATGAGTTCAGTGTAAGCACATACAACATATCTATTGAAATGTGGGTGTTTGAGAAAAACTGACGAAAGCGTGGAAAGGATTGACGCCGATGAAATGTGAAGTGAGAGGATTTTCATAAATTACAATATCGAGAGATATTCTTCGCAAAACTTTTTCATTTATATATATATATATTTCAATAAAGCGTATAACGGTGTGATACAAAAACGCATATATACGTAGCGAGTCGGCATTTACAATTTAAATGAATATCGAAATTTCGTCTTTTAGAATCACTTACGAATATTGAATCCGTAACATATAATTTGAACTTTAACCTCTTTAAATGGGACACAATTCATAATAGGGTTTCCATATTTCTACCTACATAGGTACAATATTAAGGTCAAATGCGGATTAGGGCAGGGATAGGCAGAGCCCCAAAATTGAAAAAGAACCAAAATATGAATGTGAATATACTGTTCTTGCACATCATAGCACTGTTTATTGCAAAGAACGAACGCAATAAATAAATTGCTACAAACAAAATATTACTAAGTATAGAATTATTATTTTCTTCTCTCAAAATATTTCCTGTCGTTGTTTACAGATTAGTGCATTCATCTCGATTAGAATTTTATAAACGTGTAACAAAACTTAAAAAGATATTCCATAATACTGAAGAGTTCCGAACCTGTTTTATAAAGGAATAAAAAAGAGGAAACAATTAGCAGTCTGTGACTTGTAATAGGGATATAATATATAGCAAGACTTGATATGTGATACATCAGTTATTGAATCAGAAATGTTAAATAAATCGTCGATGCTGGAGCTTTTCGTGAAATGTTGATGAATAATTAATAAGTTATCTACGTCATAATATAATAAAAGCACACGCATGAAAATGCTTAGTAATTATAAAAAAAACTGTGTTGAAAATATAAATAATTTTTGCTCCAATTCGTGGTTGCTGAATGGCAAAATCCGCACCTGATATTCGTTTTTTACAGTCTTGAAGGAAACACCTATCTTTCAAGCACACGTCGTTCTAGTCAATGTAATGTAGGTATATATATATATATATATATATATATATATATATATATATATATATATATTTTAAATATGTACCTTTCTAATGGTACATACCCTTTTACACAATAATTGATACCTCAAGTAACTTTCGCAAATATACAAACAGTCACGGTTGTTTTCGAATTTTAAATGTCCAACAGCAAAAATAGTTTAGTTCCAACCTTCTGTAGTACCTATGTGTAGAGGAATGTATGTTATAAAATGAAACATCAACACTAATAAATACGTTTTACCAATACGTTAATCAATAAAGTCTATTTTTACCTATCTATCTACTAAACAACTAAAAATTAAAAATATATACATAATATGTATTTAATACCTCTATGACATATATCGTTGTCGACAATAAGCCTACGCGTCCATCAGACGGTCAGCTGGTGCAAGGGCCAACCTGTGGGCTAATCACCAGACGTTCACGACGTACCTTACCTCACCTTATTAGTCCTGCTCTACCATGCTTCATCTCTCTCAATACCCAGAGAGTGCACCTACATGGACTGCGTGTGGCTATGCTCAGCCATCGACCGTCGGGTCAAGTTGCATCGGCCGGCTCTCTAATGGGCGCGCAAATAGATAACATTGTATACATATATACATACTTAGATAGAAAATAAATGTTAGGATAATACTTAATGAACAAAGGTTAATATTATGTATTTTTATTGTTGGTAACAAGCAATGCACGTGATTAGAACACAACATGGTGAGTATGTGTATAACAGAATTGATGAAGAAATATTATTAGTTATTACCTATTGCTATAATAATAAAAAACAGGTGAAGCAATTTAGCTATTCTAACGACTTTAAAATAGTCAATAACCTTCAAATTTAACAAGTAATAAGTTCATCGTCACTCTGACCTCAGTATTGAAAGTGTAAATTTAAAATATGTAAAAAAAAAAGTGGTAACGCAGAGAATATAATTAAGTTACGTTATTATTTTCGTCTAATTAACGTCTTGTAGACTATGAAGTCACTTTTTGTTGCACAACGGAAGGCGGAAATCGATTGTTAAAATTGAACATAATATCCACTCACCTGAGGTCTACACGCTTCACAATAAATACTTGTCCACACATCGTAACGTGTCTGTATTGGAGAAACGTAATTATGATTGCTTCATAAATACTTGAAAATAAACCGAGGAGATTAGATTTCGTCTGCTAGATTGTTTCGAAAGAAATCGATTACTATCAACGAGAAGAGCGTGTGTGTTCAACTAAAATAATATTAATTACACCACTATCAATAACGTCGATTATAATGTGCATGCTTAAAATAAAATATTAATTAATAATATGCAGAAAAAATACAATATAATAATTTCAATATTGGCTCATGTTGAAAGCAGTGCACGGTACGTAATTTGTATGATGCCTACGATTTCGCCAAGAGCCATAATCGTAGTTATCATTATTGTTTGAATAAGAAGAAAAAAATATTTCAATGACTTTCCATTCCTTAATTTTAATACGTATTCCGTCTCGCACAATGTACCAGTTACGTATGATAGTTTGGTTGTTGTACTGTTTCATTGTGATTAAGTACTGATTACAAAATAAACATCAAATGAATTCATTGTTCGATTCATTAATTGACTCGTGTTTGATTTGATAACCAATAAAACAACACAATAGTAACGAAACAACAGCTCAATAATCGGGTAATAAGAAAACGTATTAATGTTATTGAACGACGAAATTGTATTAATAGTATTCTACTTGTAGACCGGGTGATGTGGGTTGTTGAGTATACATAATATGAGGGACGCATTTTCTTTTGTGATTTCAGATTTGTCTACATGAGACGATAGCAGTAGCGAAGGATGGAGGTAAGCTGTCAAGATCCGCCATAAATAGTGCACATTAAACTTTGTTAGTCAAACGTATTCGTTCTTATTGAACTAAGATTACAATTTACAAATGGTGCTGGTTAGTTTTTAAAAATCAATTAAACCCTGCCTAAACCAAATCATAATAGTTTTGTAGCACTAATTCTAATTGCAACAACATACTTGTATGATACTAGATTCAGGTATTTTTTGTCAGTCAAGTCAAACTCAAGTAGTCTCTGAATCGACAGATAGACTTGCTGAGTGCAATATCCAGCAAGATAGTTCCACATTTTAAGAAAATCATGAAAGGGTTTGATTTTACTCAGGACATTTGTTTTTATTGCTTAAAATATTTTTTTATTTTTTATTTCAGTTTGTTCAACTGCATGCGAATCAATTGTTCGCCCAAAAATTATATTTGAATAGGGGGTGCGTATAGTAATCGACCATTTCCTACGAATACAGGGGCATATAAAAGGTTGGGAACGCCTGCTGTAGAGCATAGAGTATACAAATACGTTTCTTTTTGTACTTGTTAATTGCTGGGTGTTGCTAAATTTGACTAGACTATATCGCCTCATATTCCCTATTACTATATTTAGTAGTATTCACAGTTCATAATTTAAAAATACAAAACATACTTATATTGAGAGAGATGTTAATTTAATAGATACATACTACAAACTTTATAAAATGTAAACCAGCATAGCAAATAATAATTATATAGTATATATAATAATAATAATAATAATTAATACCCAGGATGGTGTTACCGTGAGCATTGTTTGCTAGATTTCAAGTTGCCTATAGTGACATGCATGTAGAATGGAGTACCAGTTTGTTGGTTTGATTAGCCGTCACGCAGACCTGTCAAGGTCCAAGTGTCACGTCTCATATTGACTAGCTGGATGACCGTCGTCCATTCTATAACATGTCTACAACGACTTTTACACGGTTCAAGTAACTCACTATAATGTTGTATTCTTAGATGTAAATGGGACAAGGTGTGTGGCGATAGAAGTCGATATGCATATATATTATGAGATTTGACAGTGAAGAAAAGTAAATAAACAAGGACTAACAATAATTGTGAATTAAAACCGTTGATAAGCCTACAAAAGTTTAACCCCAATAATACAGTGAAATGTCAGATATGTTTTGATTTCAAAATACCTATTTGTATGTTTACAAAAATATGTTTACTGTATTGAAATCATTTAAAATGAGTATTTTTTCAACTGAATATCGACTCGCCGACTCAAAATGCCGCTCCTTACTATTTTGTATGTTGCTATCTTAATCACTCATATTATATTAGCGAAGCAGTCGAAAAATTTTAAATCTTCACGTAATCTACCACCAAAAGTTATATTATTCGTATTCCTCCTTAATCTGCCGTCCTCTTTGAATATCTTGCCCTAAGGCCCTGAGCCAGGGTTAGCGAACCTTTTTATGTCCGCGTGTCAAAATTTCCCAATTATTATTTTTCAACCGTCTGACGTGCCGAGCAGTTTTTCACGAGGAAAAAATAGTTTTTAAAAATTATATTAAAAAATGATTATGATCTAGATACCATTCACAGAACATAGCACATGTATAGCTTTATCACTTTTTTCAATTATGCCATACATTTCGGTCCACCAATTTTGAAACTGCCTGCCGGAATTACTACTACTAACTTCGCTTTTAAGTTTTTCTTTCTTATTTGATGCAGTCATTTTTTGTGGGTAGAATTCCTCAATTTTTGTTGCTTTTTATATCTATTATCTGCTATGTTGTGCTACAAAAATATTCTATTCCCAAGTATAATTTAGCCTAGATAAATAATAACTAATAATAACTATGACGCGATAGTGAGTTTTTCCCAATTACCAACAAGTTATCGCACGTGAAAAAAGAAATATATATGTTATCGATCTTCCTATATACGATTTATTTACCTCAATCAATTCCAACCCAAATTACCCATGTTCAATAAGTGTGGACTTGACAAGATGCTTATGCTTGTATACAAGATACTGGTTCATGCAATGTTTAGCTACTAGAATATATTTGGTATGTTCGCATTCTAAACACACCATAGATGGATAGGTGCAAGAAGTTGATTGTGGAAATTGAGCACTTCAATTGTTGATGGTAAAATACTGATTAAGATTAATGATAACTCTTTAAGACTAAATGATTGGTTTTAATCGGGTACATATTATTAAACTTACGAATAATATGATTGCCTAATGAGTTCGCATTGAGTTATATTATGACTATATGACTATGAATGAAAAAAAAACTATACAGTACATTTTTTTCTTTCACTGTCAGAATTTGAAGGTTCTCACGATTTCATTGTATTGTTCTAACGAGCCGAAACCTGGAGGTTAAAGGAACGGATAAACAAGAGTGGAAGCTTTCAAGATGTGGCTGGATTTGCGTTCTATGAGGACATCTTGGGTTGACTACGTCACCAATAATAGGTCAAGATATCCTACGTAGACAAAGCATAGAAAAGCTGAATTCTATATTTTTTGCTATGATTATTACGATTGACTTCAACTTTATAATATAATAATACTATATGAAAAGTTAGAAAGTTAATAAAGTTAGTAAAGGCGAATAAAATTAATATAGGTCTTCCAATTGATTTAAATTGTGTACTATTTGAGTAATTTTTGCGACCAGAGTTTCGGCTATCGCCATCTTCAGGCACCATGAGCACTCACCAATGTCAAATGTAATAGAATAAAACTTAAATTAATTATAGTGTTAATGTAGTTATGTAAAATTTACGCAAAGAATACATTAATGTGTGGTAATTAAATGCAAAATAAAAATGCTATTTTAACATTCAAATGAATTTACTTTTAATATCAATACTATCGACCGAAGGTACTTGATGGAATTTGAATATAAATTCTAATGGATTTAAGTTTTGTACTATTCCATTTGAATTTACTTAAGTATTATGCATAAGTCATTGATGATATTATTGTCAATGACAATTGTTACGTCAACTTGTTTTATTATTTATTGTTAAGATTACTAACCTAACCTAAGGCATAAAGCCCACCAAGAAAGCGCTCGGTGCGCTCACTACTGAGTAGGCCCCCTCCCACCCGCGCATTACCCTTCACCTATGTAATAAGGGGCTCAAGCAGCACAAAATAATTATTATTATCAGCGTCTCTCATAACAAAGCAATAAAAATATTATTAAATTTCTCGGGGCTTGTAATTAAAATCGGACACGCAATAACTAAACAAAGAGTTCGCTGTTCTTAAATAATGGCTTCTCGCCCGTCGCATCGACGACGTTTCGAAGAGCGTGATTTTGCTCGCCGTTTTCAATGAATGGACTACGTTGTATTTTCGTGAATTCGTATCGCCGAGAAGCCAAAAAACGATGACTCATGGTGCAGGCGGGCATAATGCGTCGTCAAATCCAGTGTGCGCTGGCGTATTTGATTACGTTGTATTTTCGTTGATTTACGCGCCACTTGTGAAATTTTGCGCGAGAGCCCCGCCCCACTTGCTGCGTTAAGTGGGTTTTACGCCTAACAATCAACACTCCGTAAGTTGAAGTAAAAGCAATTGATAATGAATGATATACATACATGTTGGAATCATCCATTTGAATGAGCAAAGTAGTATTTTGTAGGGCGTACTTTTTTTTTTAATCTACAAATAAATATAGCTACCTCTAAATTAATACGAAGTACCTAGTCTATGTATAGATAGGTGTATAATAATATATTATTACGTTTTTGATAAGCACATAATAGTGTGATAAATATTTTGGCACGCAAGTGTTAAAATATATTTAGACGCATTGTTAATTTGACATTTCATTTTATGAATAACAGCCTTGATATAAATTTTACTATTCCGTGATGCATGTTACGGCAGTCCGATTTGAAAAGTAAATGCTATTTATTTGGTCAATGTATCTAATAATAGTTGGTCGTTACGGCGACGAATTGTTGGCGTGACCTTATTATAAATTAAGTATAACAATTCAACAATTTCATCAAATGCCTTGAAAAATTGCGACATAATAGAAAATGTTTTTAGCCCGCCGGGGATTACGTCTAATCAGAATTTCATGAAATTTCGAAAAGAAATTTAAAAGCAAAAAAAAAAAGTGTACAAAACTTGCGCTCAGGTCGACGGAAAAATTGAACAATATTTAACAAAAAATGAACAAAATTTAAGAAATAAGATTTCCAAGAGCTTTAAAATCAAGGCTGATTATTATATCCAACATAAAAAGGTATTATGGATTTTCTTCTTTTATTGATTGATACTAAGTATGAGATTATTGAGATGAGATTTAGGGCTGTAATATAAGATACAGCCCAAAGAAAACGAGCATACTTTCTACTAGGTATTTATTTGCTCGAGGCTTTCGCGGTTATATTTTATTATCGTATCCTATCACCGTGTGTACCTACTTCTTCTACATTCTTTCTTCGGCGTTTCAGGATCGTTGCAGAGGTCATTTTCAAGAGTTTAGGTAACTGGTCAAGTGGTAGGTGTCCATGACGTAGGTACGGCCAATCATAAATGTATGTAATAAGGAAAAAACTATTCATAAAATAGCACATAACGAATACGAAAGAAATTATAAGTAATAATTACTAAAATTAATACTTACCTACCTTAACAATTCTAAAAATATATGAATGTATCGATTCGTCCGTGACTGTACACAAAAATCATGCCAAAACCAATTATATATGACAGATATTAAGATATGTACTACGTACTTAATTTTGTATGTGTTGTTGTTGTTATGTCCAGAACATACATTTCCCCGCGTGCAAATTATATTTATTGGTTGTAAACCTTTACCGATACACATGCACGTGCACATACGTTTGTTAGAGACTTAACTTATGTCCGCACATGAAAACATTGTAATCAAATTAAATAATTTCGACAGTCACAACATTTGCACGGATTAATCAAAACAACACTCCACGAGTCCACGTGTCGCTACTACCGATAACACAGGAAAAAAATTACCACAAACGTGGTCACACTTGTTTATTTACGTGCATCTGTGCGTGGTTTCTATTCACGGTGCAATACAAAAAAAAAACATTCGGTTCAGTTTGTATATAGTTTTGAGACATTTTTTAAAAACTTTTTATACGATGTTTATTTGTTTACGGGTCGTGTGTCGATCTGGATTAGGCTTAGCTTAATCATGCAGACTGCATCTAATTGGCTCCTACTCACCAATTAATATGTAATGTATTATATGACTGAATAAAATGATACGGTTAATAAAATAGGGTTTCCTGAAAAAGAATGAAGAGAATTATGGAGAAAGAGCCGTCGGTGAGCCTTCAGACAACGTATTTTTTTTTCAGCCTAGGCAAACAACGAAATTATTATATTACTGTTTTCGTTCACCGTTCGTTTATTTAGCGATGCATAAGAAATACAGTTCACTTGTTAAGTCATTACATGAGATAATTTCGTTTCTTGTCCCGATTTAAAAGGTTGAATTTTTCGAATAACCCAGTTTACCTCTCAGGTCGAGAAATCTTTTAGGTGTTAATGACGATGATAACTTGGAATTATTCTTATGTAATAGCTGATGCCCCTAGTATACGAAAGTAATCGAACAGGCGTACAGAGGTCGAAAATAACAAACACACAAAAAAGTACGGTAAGTTCGGTTTGTAAAGGCGTCAGCAATTCGGATTCCATTAGAGCGAGTGGGTATGGTTTTATAATGAAACGGAAAAAAAATAATACAGACGTGTTCACACGCGGCCACTATTAATTTTCATACATTATTGAGGTATTGCAGTATTACACAATAGGCAGTGATCACGAACAGTTAATACAATTAATGCCATAACAAAACTAAGCCACCGTTGAATGATTATTATATATATAAGTATATATATACTTATATATATAATAATCATGATATATACCGTATTATTTTAATTTTTCAAAAGTGTACATAATAATTATTGGTTTTACAATCCGATGTTTATCTTGGCTGCCTCCAGTAGAGGTTTCCTAACAGATAGTAGTTTCGACGAGAAATATGTGTTATAAGTTAAACGTTAAACAAACGTTCGCTAAATTTATTGGACTATGAATGCTCAGTGACTAAAAAAATAACATGAGGATTCGGTAGACACGTAGTTGGAATCTGTGACCCACTGATTCAAAAGCGGAAACCTGCCATCCGTTAATGATGTAAATGGATACATTCTTAATAAAAATGGTCATGGATCTTGATAGTTGACTGAAAAACGAAATATCGGTCAAAAAACAAAGTTATTATATAAATTTATTATAAATCACTTATTAAAAACTAACTGAGGATGTTCTTCAGTTGTTGGAACACGCAGATGTCGATTTAATCATTTAACTAGATATTATTAATTGTATTTACTGTCATTTCTTGGTGAACTGTCCTGTCAATTGAGAGAATATAATGCTGCTAGTGGTAGAATACTAATGAAACAATTAAATATATTTTTTAAGTTAATTTAAGGTATTTGAAATGATCAATACGTACATATCCAAAAATATTAAATTGGTTAAAATATATTACAAATTCAAATATAAACTTACCCACATTTATTAAAAAAAAACTGTAATGAAACGGAAGTTATTATTACATATTATTTAAAATCTAATTTATTGGCTCGGAAGTACCCACTGGCGAGATTTTCAAATAATTATTAGATTAATTAATGCACTTTTTTGAAATTCATAAAAAACCTATGTATTCTAGAAAGTAAAAATATGTCCAAATTAAAATCCTTCACATGACGGTGTATACTTTAACGAATCAAAATAGTGAATTAAAATATTTGACAAACAAAATAAAAGTTATGCTGTTATTTCTATTAATTACCTAGTACTTAAATGAGGACGGACAATTCTAAATAAAATGTATTTATTTATAAAAAGATTATTAAGGCATTACAGCTATTGGCCAATGCGCCATAATACATAATAAATACAAATATATAAAAATATCTTAATTACAAATAACAACTAATATAACAAGAAAGTGGAAAAGACAGCATGTGTAAATATTAAAGAAATATGAAAATGATAATCATATAAGTACTTACTTATAATTTGAAATTATTTGTGTCACACATATATACGTATAAAAGGATGGCTAAAGTGGAATGTATGTAATTAATATAGCAAATTGATGACGATTGCTGCAACTTCACGACTGTGGCAATATCGTAATACGAAGTGCGCGGAATTCTCGTGATGTGAGCAACATTGTGAATATTGTGATGTTTGTTGGCACAGTGGGGTAATGGTAATTGGTCTACGTCCACATTCTATGAATACGGGCACGGTAACGACTCACACGAAGATTGACCCTTTCGCAACAGTCGCGACTCGAAAAATCACTGAGATAATTATATATTATTACATCTGGATAAAATAACCTGACATATGCATAAAGCGTTTTGTTTAAAATTATTATTGACGTGACCAAAACATTACTAAAACATTTTCTTTTATTGCTCCAAATCCGATGTGGTGATCTGGGATGCCTCACGAAGAGGTTTTATAACAGATTATTTAACGAAAAATTGGGTGTTAGTAGCCACTTGTTCAACATATTAAATACAGACATATATGTCGAGATATATATTAAACAAAAAAACGTGAACTTCCCAGATCCGTGATACGAACCCAAGATCGAGTTCATTAACTGACACGTTACCGTTCGGCAATCGCGAGCGCTATGTAGAGATGTACTTAAGATGTTCAACTACTTGTGATACTTGGATATTCAATAAAATATAAGTCTAAAAACTTATGGGCACAGCATAAGGGCAATAAACGGAATATGTAATTGGATCAAACATTAGTATGCGATATAATACTGTATTAAAATCTTGAATGGGAACGGGTAGGGCACATAGGTCGAAGTAGAGAAAATCACTAGACAAATTTATTCTAGTCATTTAATATCAATCACCCAAGAGGTAGACCATGCCCGAAAGTGTCTTAGGTCCTTAAGACTGCCGGATCGACGGAATAATTAAGTACGTGGCAATGAAACGCATAAGACGAAAATGAATAGATTCAGCTTGGAAAGGCATTTATCTAGAAGTGGATAAATGTAGGTGCATTATTCAGCGGAATAAGTTTATTAGACAAGGTTACAGAATATATGGAAGGTGCTAAAGGTAAAATATTTGTCATTTTGTGAGACTAAAAAATAAAGATGGACATCGGGCAATGCGCCATGTTAAGAACATTACAATTACATTAGAATACAAAAGGAGACATTCCTAAGGGCGGAGATAATTTGATTTATTAAATTTCTGACTGGCGTTGTCCATAGAACACGATACAAATAGGTAATGCAATAAATCAGTCAGTACGTACATTGTTTTTTCACGACAATCCAATTGTGTAATTAATCTTGTTTCGTGCAGCTAAAGATAAATAAATATAGAGGCTAAATATATAATAGGTACCAATTTACTAGGGTTTGCAGTCCCGGGATTGAATATATTGGTACACCGGGATTGGTTTTTATATTATTGATTTTAATAAAAAATTTATAAGTACATAATAATGTAATCGAAAAATTTTATATGTGGGATAATATGGGACTACTTATAAAAAATCTACATTTATAAAACTTTGAGCATATATAGGTAAATACAGTTCCTTATTTTTCTTTTAAAATCCCTCTTATTAAGAAATTCGAACACAATTAACGTTGCAAAAAAAAACTCCACAAATAAATGATTCAAACGGAGGAATTTCAGCTAATATAAGACGAGTATCACTGGTGTTTGTCTAATTCCGGGACTAAACCAAAATGTATGCCGTAATACCGGAATTGAAAATTCTACCTGGGATCGTAATCCCTGTATTTAGTGAAATACTGGACACAAAAAATCTAATTGTAACTGGTTTAGTTAAGCGCTCGCCGCGACCAGTTTTTATAATTAGTAATAATATAGAGTAAGATACTCGTAGAAGCAGTACAAATAATATTAAATTTAATGCAAGAATTATTAAGTATATCTACTTATCGCCAGAAGATAAAAAGTGAACTCAATATTTGGATTTAGTACACCTTGACATAGTTGACAATATTTGCGTTAAATATTGTGGTAAAACATCTCAACGACTTTTGATTAGGTACTTTTAATTGACAAACAGACTGTTTATGGTCACGTTCAAAGTTTTTATTATCGTAAGTCTACAGTTTTCATATAAAAATAATATCATTTAGTTGGAACACGAATTTTTAAAACATTTCAGAGATGTGAAAAATGTCCAAATGGAAGAGTTTCGCGTACGTTGCAAAATACCACAGACGTGCTTGCAAGTAAAATTGATGTATTTTTTCTTCATTCGCACGCTGCATATGTACTTATTACACAAAGTAATCGTCTTTAATATTTTGAATTTATCGCATTACGCTTACATAAGAGGTAGCAGAAAAATCCCAAAATCAATCTGTCAGAAGCATTTCGCATTCGAAATGTTTGTGTTTTTTGACGGTTTCGCAGATTCTATCGGCCGATGTAAAAAAAACTGCGGCGGAGATTGTGAGAGATCCGTGAGTTATGGAGATAATAAATTTTGAGAGAAATACGAGCTAACATTTTTGCTTCTCCGACATTAGTCATTTTAAAAGATGAAATGAAACATAAATAACGATGGGAAAACGAATCTCAATCTCTTCGACGACTTGATTTTGGCATTTCAAGTTTTTGGGGATGTATTTTTGAGAGAAAAAGACAAATTTCACACCTAGAATTGAATATTGGACAAGCCTCCTTAAGCCCACTCTCATAAGATAAAATATGATCGTAGTATATTTTCAATATTATTATAATGTTAATTCGATTTCCACCACATTATAACCCATTGTAATTTATTCTAAAATTGTACAATGATGATACTCCCATCTGCGAATGTAGCGCCGAGGAGACGGTGGAACACGTGATAATATGATACGTTTACTTGCTGCGTCCAACTGCAGATCTAAAAGTCAATGACACAGTCATAAAACAGTGGCCAATGTGTGGACCAGAAAAAATTAGGGAAGTCTTTTATACGGACACAACTGAAGAAGCTTCTCATGCGGGAAACTGATGAAAAATCAAAGAGGAACGTGCGTGTGAAAGAAAATAATCTTATCGTAGTCGGTTTATAGTAAAATCATCGTACTTATATGATTTTTATTATTCAAGTGAAGTCGGTGCTTATGTCTCAGGTGGATTGCAAAATACTGTTTGCACATATATTTTTTATTATACACAAATGTTAAACAGTGCAAGTGGTAAATCAAAAACATGTCAAATAACAATATGATTAACAATCTGCTGTATAAAACGATACTATATTATAATCTGTATTATGAGGCCGTGAAATTTCGATATTAAAAAATTATGTGTTTTCAAACGCTGCTAAATGTTAAAATAACAGCCTTAAATCTCAGTGATGCAATTATTCTAGTTGCAGTTGTTGTTGGGTTACAGCATTTTTTATTATCAGATAATATAAAATGACATTTGGATCAAAATTATTGAATAACTCTCGCGTCATATGACCTGATTGGGCAAGGAAGTTTGCAATTTGGAATCTAATAATATAATAGCACCTGTTTTATATAAGAAATAATAACATATTATTGTTTGTATCATTAGACGTAAATATACACCAATTATTATTACGTGATGTTGGGTGATGTAACTTGCAGATCTGTCATGCGAATCTAAAGAGATACCAATTAGACACATGATGCTTGACAAAGAATAATTGATGATGGTTTTATGTGTAAGTGCAGCATATCCATAAGTATATTGATTCTTCAATATAATGTGTTTTTATCCATTTTCACGGTTATATATTATAAATAATATGTATTACGGCTGCTATAAACCACATTTTACAACCTACCTTTTTAAAGCCGCCTTCGGAGACGTGCGTCGATATGAATATCGGCTGAATTTATTTTGGACAATATGCAGACGATACTCACGTTGTGTGGTGTCGAATTTATTCATCGTATATAGTTGTACGAATATATGCACGGTTTTGAGCGCAATATATAATTTAAAGAAATTATCGAAATCTTTTTTACTCTTTCTCTTTTTTCTGTTTAACTGTAATTAACAGGAAAATAATGCATACGTACCTACTTAAAACGATATAAGTATATTGTGACGAAGCAGTCTGACAATCAATAAACGAATATATTGGAATGCACCTTGGACGATGATAAATTCATAGTAATTGAGGAGCAGTGACGCAAGCGTCACCACCTCATCTCGCGAAGAGCGGAAGTTGCAACAGCAGAGTCCAATTGACCCGCGGGCGAGTCATCAATTCACCAATTGACTTCCATTTGACGGGGAGCGGAGGTCTTCGACGTCAGATGCGTTTCACGTGTGCGCTGCATTCATTCACTATCATCCGCAAACTTTGACATAATTATCATTCATACGCATTTGAATATTTTAGAATCATCTACAATAATAATTGGTATAATATAAAAAACATATAAATTAATTTTATTCTACACACACGACTTCTACATTCTGTAAATGAGGACTCGTTTTCAAACGATCCATTCGTAATATTCCAACAAAATATATTTATATTTCTTTATGTTTATTAGTAGGTATCTTTAATGTTTTAATTTGTTACGTGGCAAGAAACAAGATTCACATTGGTCACGTTGCTAAGAAAATAATAAAAACATTATATAATTTCATGAAATACCTATGGATAGATCGTTTTATACAAACTAGTTATAATATAATATGTCTGGTTCCCTTTTATTTAACGAACACATAGACATCAGAAAACTGCTCCAAACCCATATTTTATTTATTAATATTTTTTAAGTTAGGTGTTATGTAGGTACCTACTTAAGAAATAATTCGCATGAATCATAGACGATAGCTTAGAGGTTAAAGTACTCACCGGGAAAATGAAAGACGTGGATTCGAGTCCGATTCATTTCAACTTTTTATTCTAGATTTTTTCTAATAAGTAGGCACGTATCTATGTTTCTGAAGTTTTTCAAAATTATGATGTTTCTAACGGTGTTAAATTAAAAAAAATATTGTTGGAATGACATTGTATTATGTAATTAAAATAAAGCACAATATTATGTAGGAGGTACCTACCTATTCCACATAAGTTTAAAAATCATCAATTCAAATATAGTTTAATAATCAAGCAGATGAAACCGGTACTGATGATTACTAAACTACCTATGTAGAATAAGCAAAATATGACAACGTTATAAATATTTACAATAATTATTCCAGACAATAAATAATTATAGGCATTTTCTCTTCTTTATGTATTAATTCAATAAGAATACGAGATTATAGAAAATTGAATTATACATATTTTTTTTAAATACACTACGAATGTCAGTGGTCATCGATTTCAGACTACAATATTTACTGAACTATTTTTCTATAACGTGTGAGAATTTCGAGGTATCGTGTATTGAACCTTCCGGAGCTGTCAGAGTCGCTCAATAGTCCAACGGGCGGATTGGAAGCGACATGCGAAGCGATATGAGAGCCAGTGTCCGAGTGTCCACTATCGGATATTTATTGGAGGGCATCCCGAAACTGACACCGGCCTCTATTGGGAGCATGCTGTCGCGACAGCTCACGTCCGATGTCCCATATTTGTGCATATAAACAAATTTGAGGTGTGATCCATTACTGCTGTAGGTATTTACAATATGTTGTAGGTAAAATGGATTATCTTTATAACAATAAACAAAGTTAACTGTCGGATTTGACAACATGTTTTATTGTTTTTGGAAAATAAACTGAGTATATTGCAAAAAAAAAAAAAAAAACACCAGAGATACTCTAGAGCAGGCATGTCCAAAACGTCGACCGCGGTATGGATTTTGGTCGATTGCACCGAAGTATGAATTGATTTGAGAAAATGTAAGAAGCGTGTACGTTCAGTAGAAAGAAGTAGGTAATATGATTCCGTTGAGATTAGAAATGGGAAAAATGAACTATTCTTAGGTTTAAAATTAATATTAATACTATCGACCAAAGGTACGTGATGGAATTTGAATTTACATTCGTATGTATATTTACTTTTAATTAGCTTAAATGGAAGTTTGCTTCACAGCTTGCCAAAATAGTGAGAGAAAGAGAAGATGTGAATCCCCGCACTTTCGACGGAGGCGTATATTTCCCCTTAACGTCGCACAGCAGGAGAATTAATAGTTCGACGATGTGTGCAACGAGTAACCAAAAGAAGACTATTTTTTGTGATTGTGAAGAACGAGGGTTGTTTAATTCGTAACACCTCAGTGCCATCAGCAACATATTTTGGTCAAGATGAAGAATTACAATAGAATGGGGTAGTAGTTGTAGACATTGCCAGTTTTTATACTGGATAGTAACTAGGTATATCACGGTCTAACTTGAAGTTGGAGATGCCTGCAATAGGGGATGGCATAAGAAGAATAACGTTGGTATATATTGTGCATACAATATGTATACTTTTGATAAGAAAGCGTGATAATATGAAAACTAAATATTTAAATAACGAAAGCCTAAAAGGGAGGTACCTACTTATAGGATTCCACGCGAGATTTTCCGTTCGCATCATTAGGCGAAACAAATGACATTTGCCTACTTACTTGTTTGATCTTTGACGGCGTTGATGTGCCGAGACGAGATAGACAGTGATATTTTTGCTCGGATACAAGAAATGCAAACGATGATAAATGAGGATCGAGCGGGTGCAGATGTAACCCACTCGATGTTGTTTGTCATTTGTCCTAATTCCTTTGGCGAAAGTGTAACAAGGCGACGCTAGTGGCGTGCATAGATAAACCACTGTCACAATAATGGTCATTCCTCCAACGTGCCTAACAAAATATGAGAGTATGGGATATTCAACTCTGAAGAAGTAATAAATGTACGTATGCATGATAATGTTTTTAATAAATCTCTTTGTTATTAATTATTATATATACCTAATTTATTTTGTATCAGCTGAGAATGTCTTATTAAACTTAATTAAATCGGTCGTTCATAATAAAATAATGTGCTACAAATTGTGTTAAATTATTATAAATTCACACAATATAATATGCACTAATTCAAAAATATTATTTAATAGATCTTGAAATAGGTACCATTAAGCAGGCATCAAATCCATGAAATCTATTGAAAAATAGCATTGATACTGCATATTTTTGTGAATAAAATTATATCTCGCACAAATTTTAATTAATAATTTTAATTGTAATCGATAAAAATTTTACATTATTCCATAGGAATCAGTTATAGCGACCTGAGTTTCGGTTTTCAGCATATTCAAGCACTTACATGTTTACTTAAATGTTTACAACTGACAAAGATTAAAGATTTTTACCATTTATTTGATGATCGTAAAAATAATTTATACTTATGGAATACATACATTACTCGTATATTCGACTTCTATCAATAAGGTATTGTCAGTCGGTAGTAGTTCCCAATTAAACAAAAAATTCTAAAGATACCGTAAGATAAGAATAAAAATATGCATATGTGGATTAATTGGTAGAAGTTTGAAGCCTTGTTAGTAAAATAGTGTTATTTTTTTATTGTGCACTGATCCAGTTCAAGAACCCAACGGTTTGCACGAATGACTAACTACTATTCCTCGTTAAACTATCTGTTAATATAACATCACTCTGCGGTTGTCCATACTCTTCGTTTAGAAGTGAACATGATAATGTAGTAAAAAAAAAAATGTCATTGTATTTTTTATAATAGTTTGAGAAAAATACTAAATCCACGGCACTGATAAGACAGCAGCAATCATAGCGCCCAGATGTAGGCACTGCCTGCCTAATTGAACGCAAACAGCATAATCTGTTTACTGAACTTAAATAATTCCGCCATTATCTCTCTATGCTCACTTCTGCCATAAGACACAAGAAGGAGTTGTACTCGTTATTTAGAGATGGTTTAAATTGTTCAGAATTGCGGCACGCCACTAATTGTATTTAATAATATCTAGCGTGTAGGTACTAATAAGATTTACTGAGGATTCACGAAGTCTACTAGGATATATTGTACAATGTTGAAACTTTCTTATCTTTCGACAATTAAGTATTTGGTTAGTGTTTAGTCAACTAGGAAGTTGTATAAGATTAGGGCGATAGTGAAGATTTACCAACACGTTACCCGGAAAATGTGGCGGACAAATTAAATATCTGACTGGTTGTTTTGTTCCTGTAAATGAACACTGATAAGCGGTGATAAGATATACATAACAAACACTCTGAGATATGACGATACAACAAAAATTAGAGGTAACATAATAAATTCGTTGTATTATTATTGTTCTAAGGAAAAAAAATTAAGTAAAATCGCCGAAAATACGTTTCTGATTGAAATACTTATTTTAATAATATGTAGGTACCTACAATAATTTCAGTTTTTAATGATAACATAATAGCGCCTGTACACATGTATGGAATTACTGTCGGCAATTGTGCTTATTTTAAACTTTCATGACAATAACTGTTTACACGTAAAAATGCTGACTGTCTCTCCAATCTCATTCTTCAGGAGTAAGCGAGTCGCGAGGTTGTCATTTTATACTACTACCTGACAGGTCGTATTGAAAATCGGTTAAGCTCAAAATGAGTAGTTCGTTTTTTTACCGGCATGTTCGCCCCCATCGCTCTACTGCGCAGGCGTAGATCGAAAATAATCTAACTTGCGCGCTGACATTTGGAACCTTCCAAACTTGTTTGATTTATGCGCACAATCTTGCCAACTGCAGGATAATACATGTTTCCCCATACATTTTCTTACTGTGCACAGTGAATCTATGCACGTGTAAACGGGGTAAAAGTGTATAATGCAGCGACTCTCAACGAGTGTACACGGAAGATTGAGGGAGGGTGATATAAATTTATTTTTATATTACAGATAAGTTTATGTACGATTTTCCGATATTGAAAAAGACTGAGAATTTAATATTTAAACTGATAACGAAGATGGTATTCCATCATGTGAAATTATAATTATACGACACGCCTTTCGTTTTACTTTACATAATATTCTTTTTCAATATAACGTTAATAATTATATCAAGGGGGAGGAAGCCGTTCCGTAATATTCAAATTATCTATGTTCGGTAAAGAATGTTACATTATCGAATTTTATGAATTATTCGTTAAAAATTTGAAAAGCTATTATAGATAGATACGGAGGACATCAAAAGTGTAGGTACGAGGGTGGGTCAATAAGTCCTTAGAAAAGCCGACAGGTGGCGCGACTAGTACTGTAAGCGGTTTGTTTTCATGCAGCGGCACTACCGATTCAGTATGCTGCGAAGTTTCAATCAGATTGGTCGGGTTGTTGTGTGTTTCTCGTACATTTAAAAAAAAAATTTGCTTGTGGAAAATGGAAAAATGGAAAATGGAGAAAATTGAGTTTAGAGCTGTTATTAAACATTTTAATATAAAAGGGTTAACAGCAAAGGAAATAAAAAATTAGTTGGATTTAGTTCACGGCATATCTGCTCCTTCACTTGCAACTATTTATAACTGGTTAAATGAATTTAAACGTGGTCGTACATCAACAAAGGATGAACCACGCTCAGGACGTCCTGTAGAGGTGACTACACCAGAAATGATCAATAAAATCCACGATATGGTGTTAAGTGACCGAAGATTAAAGTTAAGTGAGATAATTGAGGTTACATGGATCTCAAAAGGTAGCGTCATTTCTATTTTACATGACAAATTGGGCATGAAAAAAGTTTCTGCAAGATGGGTGCCGCGTTTGCTCACAGTCGACAATAAACGCAATAGGGTGGTGGCCTCTAAAGCCCTGTTGTCGCTCATGCAACGCAATCCGGATGAATTTTTTCGTCGCTTTGTGACTGTAGATGAAACATGGATACACCACTATACTCCCGAGACGAAAGAACAGTCAAAGCAGTGGGTTGCGAAAGGCGAACCATGTCCAAAGAAGGCGAAAACCGTAAAATCAGCTGGTAAGGTTATGGCTACTGTATTTTGGGATGCACGTGGAATTATTTTCGTTGACTATTTGGAAAAAGGAAAAACAATAACAGGGGATTATTATGCATCTTTATTGGACCAGCTAAAAAACAAAATTGAAGAAAAACGGCCTCATTTAAACAGGAAAAAAATCCTCTTTCATCAAGACAATGCCCGTGTTCACACATGTTTACGATCAATGGCTAAAATTGAAGAATTGAAGTTCGAATTGGTCGACCACCCACCGTATTCGCCAGATTTAGCCCCCAGTGACTTTTTCCTTTTCCCAAACTTAAAAAAATGGCTAAGTGGACAACGTTTTTTTACAAATGAAGAAGTCATCGATCGGACAAATGCTTATTTTGAGGACCTTCCGAAAACTTATTTTTCTGACGGTTTAAAAAAAAATTGAGAAACGTCTAACCAAGTGTATTGAGCTCCAAGGAGATTATGTTGAGAAATAAAAAAAAAATACAAAAATAAAAACTGTTTTAATGCTTTTTTCTAAGGAATTATTGACCCACCCTCGTAAGACGAGATAGCTTGGTAAAGCAACACCATAAAATAGTTCATCATTCGGATCGTTGAAGAATTAGTGCAAACAGTATAGGACAAATTGGTACTGCAAAGTAGGTATTGTTTAAAAAAAAATTCTATCCGCTCCAAGAGTATGCGAGCACCTCACGGCTGTTACTATCCCTGTCGTACGGCAGTTTTCTTGCGTTTTCCAAGTCTTCCATTTCTTCTCCTTATTCAGTCGTACTACATTTTAAACGGGTTACAAGTCACTAGTACTTATCATTCGCAGACTGGCACTCACCGCGATCGCACACCTCAAGCTCCGATACGAGTAATAATATCGATACAGATTCGATTTTATTAACGCTTTCAAGACACATCGATTACAAATAATTCCGATCCGAATTTCGACACAAAGAAAATTCGATACGAATTCCGCCACCTCCGCCACCTTTCTCGATTGGAATAACTCCGCCATCTTGCTCCGCCACCTTCGCCGATTGATTTCAATACGAAGCTGCCACCTTCGTTGAAATAATCCCGCCACTATCGCCGATCCAGTCCGCCACCTTTGGATGCTGCAGAGCCGTTATCATCGCCCATCTGGAGGGCATCTAATGAATTTCTGCCGCCTCTAATTGTCTTTCTTGAGATAATTATCGACGGCCGAGTGAATTGGAACTTCTCTGAAGCCTTCATAGCGGCGAGCAGAGCAACACATACAGATATTGTTACCGATACTTGCGCCGAAGTTGGACAAAGCAAACCAAGATGAGCAAGATACCATCGCTCGACGGTTTGCTGAATCCGGACTCACATGCACAGATCGATGACAACTTCAAAACCGATTTGACGCAGATCCATGCGCTGAAGAGGAAGCTGAGAGCGGCAGATTTTGCCTATATCTACGGCTTTCTCACCATCGCTTATGGGATTCCGCCACACGAGTCACTGCCAGATCTCCAAAAGCAGAAAGATAAGCCGGAGAGAACAAAGAAGAAAAAATCCAACATGCAGAGAGTCTTGGAGGAAATCGAAGCCATCAAGCTGGTGGCCTCTGATCACGCCGACACGGAGGACGACGCTGATTACGAAGACCTGGACATCGATGACTCCGACTACTTTAATGACGAATCCCAGACTACGGAAGCTGATATATCCGCCCAGGCCCCCGCTGAGGCTACCGCCAAAGCCCAGGCCCCAGCCGTACCTTCAACATCCACCGCCATAACTACGACCAGCACCGCCAAAACCACGACCAGCTCCGAAAAGATGGACACCACTCCAGTGGGGCCATCAACTCCCAGCCTCAGAAAAGATACACCAAAAACATACGCAGCTGCAGCCAAAACAGACGCAGCTGCAGCCAAGACCAAGATGAGCGAGGACGAATACTACTATCAAAAACTCAAAGCCGTCAACGATCGCTTCGAACGAGAAGAAGACGAAGAAAAAGAAAGAAGAAAGATCAGAAGAGCTAGCAAACGCCTAGCTACCGAAAGCCCCGACCTCAAAATTGCAAAAAGACCAGCTAAACTGACACCGAAAAAGCCAGACATGCCAATCCTCAAAACGGCAGAACCAACAAATAACAAAAAAACAGACAGACCGAAAAAAAATCCCGCCGATCATCCTGCATGATAAAAAAGTATTCAGGAATACAATGGCTAAGCTGAAAGAGGCTGGTGTCACTATTTCTGATGCGAAAAATATCAAGGTAGGAATCTTACTCACCCTGCCAGACTCAGACTCCTACAGGCTAGCAGTACGGATCCTGGACGCAGACAAGACAGAATACCATTCATACAACCTCCAAGAGGAAAAACCACTAAAGATAGTGATCAGAGGTATCCCTGAAGAGACGACTGCCGAAGAAATTCGCAGTGAACTCATTGCACTGGGATACCCGATCAAGAACGCCTTCAGGATGACCCAAGGGAGCCAGAAGAGACAGATCCCGCTGATTCTCCTCGACGTCGAGAAGAGCGGCGACATGAACATTTTCAAACTCACCTCCATCTTCGGATTATCCATCCAGGTGGAGCCGCTACGCAGAAGAACGGCGGATGGACAGTGTCATCGCTGCCAGGGCTTCGCCCACTCCGCCTCCTGCTGCCACGCAACTCCGATGTGCGTCCGATGTGCCGGCGAACACCTCACCTCAGACTGCAAGAAGAAGAATACGACCGATCCAGCCAAATGCGCCAACTGTGGTGGCCCACACCCGGCCAACTACATAGGTTGCCCAAGGCACCCCAAACACGCCAGATATGCGTTTACAAACGCCGACAAGCAATTCCAACAACAGTCCAGACAACGCGAAGAACCGCAAAACACATTCAGACCAGCTTGGATGAATACCACCACCAGAACCTCGGAGCCAGACCAAATCAATGAAGCGCTGATGGCGCTCAAGAACGCCATCGATATCGCCAACGAACTCATGAAAAGATTAACCAGCAAAAGGATCTAGATCCACACCAAAGTATAGATAGGAACGAACGAGCGCCGACAAGAGTGAAGAAAGAAGAAAGAAGAAAACGAAACATAATTCAATTCTAACCAACAAGCCAAGATGCAGACAACACAGAAAAACCCGCAAGGGAGGAGACTTCCATCACACGCCATCATACAGACGAAAGGGATATGGGGCTTGCCCCGGTGCCCTACACGCCAAACATACCACAACAACAACTAGTACTTATCTATAATGTTAAAAACCAATATGATATATTTATCTTTGCATATTATCTTCATTAACAATTACGACGTTATAAAAAACAGTTTGTTTGGCTACCAACACGGCGTTCTTATTGCTTTAATTAACCATAAATTTTTTAATACAATAGATTTTAATCGAGAATAAAATAAATATAATTATATGTTGAATGACAAAATTGCATAATAGTGATACATTTATTACAAGGTAATCATCATCGACTTACAAAAGTAGGCATTCAAGATATCGATCATTTGAATAACTTAATAGACCCGCAACAGTGTTTTGTAATTTTCACATGGTGATTTATCATTTTTCAGCGATTAATAAATTGCTAACACGAACATTAAAATTAAAAATTACCCAACTCGTTTAATTTTTAACACAGTTCTTGTTTCATTTACAATAATAATAATTAACAGTTGTCAATAAAATAAACTGGTTCCATTAGTTTATTAAGATATTATTGCTAAAATATGGTCAAATTATTTCGTAATTGTACATATTTCATAATATTCCCACATGTTGGAATTAATGAGCGTGTTCTAGTTCAATAACAAGGTTTGAAATTAGTTAGAAAATTTTCTAAGCATATTCCACAGTTCGTAACAGGTAGGTAAGTGATATTTTCTCAGAGATTCTCAAACCTTAATAATATAATACATTGTAAAATGGAAATAATAAAATTACTGTCAAAAATTTTGTGAATACAACGGGACGGGACGAACGTTATGCATTTATAAATAAAAATTCGTTCGAATTAATATTATTATAAAAAGCTTCAAAGAGATTATGTTACACATATATCTACTATAAATAATCTGCGCATATTTTAAAAATTGGTTTCATTTCCATCATGTCCGTTATATTATATTATCCTTAACTATGACAATACGCATACATAATTATTAAAAATGAGCATCAAAGTTCAACATTATCAAGTTCATTTTTAAATTAAATTTATTCTGACTAGATACATACCAATGTCAGATACCAATAGCTAATTCAATAATCCAATAGCAATAGATAATAATAGTTCTTAATGTTTCCTGTCAGTGCAAAACATGGAGTCAATTAATAATTATTTTTAATGTGAAAAAGTGATGTACCTATTTATTAGACGTAGCAGTATGTCATATAAACCGGCTATAATTTACAAAACATTTACGGATATCCCTTTCCGGAAAGGTTAAGCGTAGTACGTAGGTACTTCGCCATGTGTGTTAATATTATTAACAAAGCAACTTTCACAAATTTATTTGCCCAGTGAAATGTGTTCGCGTTGTTGAGACGATAATCGTAGATACTAATAATGGCTCAAAGAGAAAACACACACAATCATTTCAAATTCACAATCAATCAACGATTGGCAACGCTTTATGAAAGAAAAATAAAAAAATTAGCCTCCGGTTGATGGAATAACGTGCGCCGAAAAGTGTAATGTAAAATTTATTAACGAAATAATAATACGACATTAAATTTAATTTGAATATGTATAGTTCTGCCAACGAGTGGTTAATAAACTAAATAACCATTAAATAAAAGTAATATAACTTTATAATAAACTGGCAACGTTGCAAAAATAATCTAATTAACACTGCTTGTCCTATCTACGATCGATGCATCGGTTAACTTTAATTTCACTCATTCACTTAACTTAATAATATATTATGTTTGAGCATTCGAGAAAGATCGTACACGCATGATTCTTTATTATTACGATTCCTGGCAGGTGGCACATGTAAAAACTAGTGTGGGACAAAATAAAATAATATGAATCAAAAATTGACCTATCAAAAATACTAATTTCATAAATGAAAGTAAAAGATATAATTGAATCGAGTCGATCGGTCTCCATTTTAAGTACATGTACTTAGGTATTTGAAATATAAATACGAAAAAATGGTGTAAAATTTTGTTATAAATAGTGTTCTGAAAATACATTTTCTAATAGAGATCGAGTCGATCGGTCTCCATTTTAAGTACATGTACTTAGGTATTTGAAATATAAATACGAAAAAATGGTGTAAAATTTTGTTATAAAATAGTGTTCTGAAAATACATTTTCTAATAGAGGGGCAAGTATCAAATTTTTTTGGCGACATACGACCTGACCTACGAACAGATGATATTGAATGGTAAAGTGTTCATACAAAATATCAATATATATTAGATAGGATATAATTATTGTCAAAATACCCTCGATAATATATTGCAAAGCAGGCGAGTGTAATAATAAATTACAACTTTACTCAATTTCCTGTAGTTTCATCGAAGTAATAAATACATATGTATAGAATCTATTTTTTTTGATAGGTAGTATTACATCGTTATGTATTATACTTATCTAGTAAAATAATATAAAGTTTACTATGTGAAAGAAACACGTGCTGTATTGAATTCAGCCACGTAAATGCTGAATCTCTTGAAAATAATAAATTGTACATTTTATCGGTTACGATTTGTGTCTGTTCCGCATGTAAGTATGCGACTAGGCTAGTTCTGTTGTTTGTACGGAGGATGATAATAAAAATAATAACATGGCAGGCACGCTACTGGCATGCGATCCCCACACGGATTTTCAATTTAAATTTGAGGCAAGCAATAAATACAGTTGACAGGTTAAATGGTATTGATGGATCCACCGTGAATACTGTGAGAAATTTCAATAGGAATGTTTATAATATTAGTCGTATCTAACCTGTACGTTTTTCATATTAGATATACTTACTTACATAATCTTAATATGTGAATAGAATTTAAACATGGATTGACTTCTCCATCGTTAGCGTAATTATTAATAAGGTAATTAAAAATATTCAGGTAGGTCTTGCGAATGAAATTATTATAAGTAACATGATCTTACACAAAAAGCACGGATGTTTTCTTTCACCATTCGCTTGTGAAATATTTTAAATATAATAAGATACGCAATTTAATGTTACCAGAACTAATTTTTCCAGGTCGATGAGCGGGGAAGTCGAAAAAAACTACTTCAGAAAACTTCTTTCAACCGTAAAGCTACTGAATAAATGGAGCCGAGCCGTGAAGAAGACTGCTACAGCAGACTTCCCCAACCAGTGAATCAAAGATCTTAACAATTCGATCATAGATAACAGACACGATCCAGCATTCCCCATGGAATTTTCGAGACCATGAGCAATATAATCAACATGGGAGGCAAAATAGAGGCCATTTAGACCCCTCTCCATCTATAAAATCCCTAACATTGATAAGTATACTTAGTGAATTCGAAGGTAAACCCCACTATTTATAACCAACCATTTTCCCTAATTATTTTTTTCTTCTCTCAGATCCACGACGAAGGGCCGTGAGCTTTTCGTTAATACTCGTCGGTATACAATCGTGAGTACCACAGTTGACGAGGATAAAAGGGCTATGTGGCCTCGATGCATCATAATATTATGTACTTACTTGTTTTTCGTTCTGACAACTGCTTTCGGTTTATGCACTGACGCTCATTCAATATTGGTGTATTTGAAGGTTGCAACACACACTATTGCACGTCTATAATGTGTCGTTTATATTTGTAGGACACTCGCACATCAAAAACCCTGCGTCAAAATGTAGTGTATTGGGGTATAGCACATCGGAATTCTAATTATTAATTTGTTCTGTGGTATTTTCGCTCCTCAACAGAACATACCTATAGGCTTCCACTGGGTGGATGTTATATTAATATACTTAAACGAGTAGGTATCTACTGGTTTTTTGTCAGTCGTCCAAGATACTGGGTTGTTAATCTGAAACCATCTGTAGTTTTCAAGCCCACGGGACCGAGCCCACGACTTTTCATGGAAGCGTTGTGCTATAAAATACTTGTAGAGAAATTTCACCTTGGGTATAAAGTATCTTACCGCATTACATTCGACAGTGAATTTTAATAATAACGCCCATGATGGCCGAACCTCGGGTCTGGCAAATGCACAAGTTGATTTTAAATGTGTGCAGTATCGACCTCATAGATTAAGCAAGTGGCTAACATCCAATTCTCGTAAAAACAAAAACCTGTTAATTCAACCTCCACTATGTGGAGGCCCACACGATCGAACATAGTAAAAAAATTACAAGATAAAAATAACTTTTTATATATCTACAACGTTTTTAAATTTTCTGTTGAATTATTATGCTCAATATACTCAAACTTGTACTTGATATGTAGTAAATAAAAAACAAACAAACGAACAAATATAGAATACTGAAATGTCATTTTGATTTCCATAGTAACGCACGTATATATTAATTATTTAGTTGCTAGGGCCACCCACTTAGCAAAAAATAATAGTGGATTGGATTACGGATTTCTTCCGAAATAACTTTTTATACAAAACAGAATTAACTGAAAATGAATTTAATTCTACTTAAAGATGGCTAAAAGTATTAAAATAATGTATTGGCATCGTGTTCTGAGATATTCTAAAAGTTTCAAATGTCTAGCTAGTCGGGAAGTTAGTTAAAAATCGATTGCAATATTTGTACTGGATAAACAACCACCGGACAAATAAGAATACGATCTAATAAAAACGTTGTAAAAATGAATGAGCCTTAAAACGTTAATTCTAAACGATATAAATATAAAGCAGGTGTTTTCGAAAATTACCTGTTATTAAATTATTAGTTTTTTTATAAAGAGAATAAAATAGATTGGGGTAGAACATAGAAATGTGTTCTTCCAGCTTAAAGTAACCGCGCGGCTGGCGCAAGAAATGGAATGCGGTCCCGTGAAATTGAAACGACTGCTACAACCGTAGCAATTAAGTAGACATTTTTGTACTGAGATAGCTAGGCTACATATGGACGAGATTAATTTTTAACTAGCATACTAACTTTATATCAGATCCAAAGAAACTATAAGATTTTTAATTAATTGAAATTGTGTTGAATTCGTTGAGACATAAGAATCTAAAAAATATATTAATATTAGGTATAATGTACCTACGTACTATTTTAGGGTTTGCCATAAGTATACTACTTTGCTACTGCCGCGTTATTTGGTTTATGTTTCTATGTTATCTTATATCTTTTCCCAGAGATTTTATCTTAGCGTCAAACAATTTATATATGCAGCCAAAGATAGAATCTGTACTACGAACGGAAGTGCGGGTTATTAGCCTTTTTATAAAATGAAGCCAATAAAAAGTGAGCAAATCGTTTCGATACAAAATCATGACTGTGTTCGTGTTAAAGGGTCGATTGCCCGATTGGCAATATATATTCCAGTGATTTTCTATGGGCGAGTCGCAAGATGTCAAAGTTTAATTTAAACCGTTTAAAGGAAATAAATTAGATACGGAGGTAACATTATATACGTGTAAATCAAACAAGTATCTATACATGTAGGTACTCTGTAGTAAGTAGGGATTGCAATACCAATACCGGTATTCGTAAAATAAATGAAAAAAAACAAAAGTAGGTAGGTACTTATCTAGGTACCAATAAATATAATACTAACATGTAAAAATCGATTTAAAATATTAATATTTTATGGCATGTGTTATTAATGGTCATCAAGGACGATGAATGGCCACGGAAGTATACCAGACATCGCGTAACCTGACAAAAAATTTTGTCATGTTGAGCCTTTTATGTTAGGTAATTAATACATTTTGTTTCCACTGTCAATACCGAATTTACCGGTATTGTCTAATTTTTAAAAACAGTATTTCGGTATCGAAAAATACTGGGATACCGGTTTTAAAATACCGGTGTTGCAATCCCTAGTAGTATGTGTTTGTCATGCAAACAATAAAACGATATAATAAATTTAGGTCTTTATGTCAGTTTAGGAGTTCAGTTCTAATAATGGACCTATACACCTCCCTCCAAAATATTTGAATGAATGTAACATTTTCTATTAAATACCTGTGCCTACATATATTGAAATATCACAGACGAGTATTGACACATTGCGGAAGATGAACCCGCATCCATCGGTTTTCGCTCAACGTGCTTTACCAATTTAGTGTAAACACGATGAAATTCAGTAATAGTCATGTCACGTTCCGAACCGATATTAATCCATCAATATTGTGTATTTTATGAAATGAGTGAAAATAATGTTAAAATATACAATAACTTTGAACTTGATTAAGCTCGCCATGTGAGCAAAGCACGTATCGTACATGCCACGTAATAAAAGTCATTTTATAAACTAGGTATAATAAATTAGTACTAAATAAACGCTGAATCTCTAGAAAAAAAAATCTATGTCATCGGATTTTCGATTGAATGGCGATTTAATACCCCTTAGACGCCTTAGAGTATTTATATGTATTTAATATTACGTAGAGTACCTATAAGAATGCATTTTTATAATTAGATATAGTTTATATAGTTTGGCAAGCGCAATAATAGACGCAATAACAACAAGTAACTTTCTTCCGTTGCTCTAAGCTCGCATGGCTCGGGGGCGTAAGTGTTTTTTTCAACTGCCGGTGTGTAGTTTAGTTATTGGATATAATTTAAAATATAGCAATTTGTAAGGCAGCGGTGGAGAAAGGATCAGCTATTATGATAGAATTAATAGCTGCGGTTCATAGTTTTCCTTTGTCTGCCCCGTTGACTTTAATGTGAGATTTAATTTATGAGTAGATATCGCTTTAAATATTTTACGTAGGCAGGGGTATACTTAAAATAGATTGGTATGTAAAGTTAGCTGTCGGAATAATCGCCAATTATAGTCATTATAAAGACACGTCACGAAAACTCCCCTAAACAGTGTAATTTTAAAAGAAAGATATTTTAAATATTAATATCTCCCACCGTCGAGTTATCAACACTCAATGATGCGAAGTAGATTAATTCTTTCAGAATTCAATAAAATTATAAAAATATTGTTTTCTCTCAAATAAAATAATTCTCTCCGCATAAAGGAGACCGGTAATGGAGTCCCAATATTTCGATAATTCGTTTCCTTCCGTAGCAAATATTTATTACATATAGAATTTAATTCGTATAAAATAAAACAAATTATATTAATTTGTAGTCATTAATCCATACATATACCTATCTACATTAATATCATTTTGGACCGTATGTCTTTACTTTCTAGGTATCCTTCCGACAATTTAATGGTATGAAACCGATCATTATCGTCATCACTAATTATTATTAAGTAGATTAAGTACCTACCGTTTGTTGTTTTATCGTATTTAATATTTTTAAAAATTCAATAAATTGACGCCTAATATGTAACGTTAAAAATTTTTTGGTAATTTAAACGGTAGCCAAAACACAATTTTGGGAAATATCTTGGCAGATACTTACCTCATTCAAATGGTACACCTCATTTTCCAACTCTTCTCCTCTCTTGGTGTCATCTTCTATTGAAGATTGGTGAATTTGCACATCTCCCTATCCTGAGCGAGACGTATAAGATTACCAACGCTTTGGACATGGATTGCGTGGTCAAGAGAATCCTTTTCTACAAACGATTCCAATCTTTTCCCTGCATTATTTAGGGTAGATTTTGATGAAATAAGAATTACTAAAAACTACATATTCTTGGTCGAAAATTATTTAATCAATTAAATGTATCTAGGTAAATATAGATTTATAAGGATTACATTTTACTGACAGCAACTCATTTATATACGTAAGTACTTTATAGAAATACGTTTGTTGAATAAACGCATATTCAATTTATCAGCTTAATAATTACGAAATTGGGCCAAGTTTTTAATTAAAATAGTGTGAATAATATCTATATAATTAATCTATTTATATCCAATGTCTTTTTATGAAGAAAAATCAACAAAAACTAATGAATAATGCATTATATATTATATTGGTAGTCATGAATGTTAATAAACTTTCTCTTTATTTGACGTTTTTTCAAATTGAAAGCGGACACTAGGCACAATACGGTACCGTGAGACGTACATTGGTATATAACGTATAACACAAGGAAGCGTTATTGTTCCCAGTATGAGACGTTGTCGCTGGCAATTTATACCTGTCACACCTGAGTGACACCGTAGAAAAACGTTCACACTTAATGAATTATACTTTACCTGACCGGCATAACAATCCCCATTCATGCGATGAAAATTTTCCCTACTTACACGCAAACAAAATTAAATTTATTCACAATGACTCGTGAATATACAATGCTTTCTTAAATTTAAATTAGACGGGTGTCACGGGGTCAATTATTATGAAGACCAGGGAATTAACAGTTTGAATGAAGATGTCCAATGTACTTAGAACAGTTTCTACACTTAATTCAGAAATATTACAATAATTAAGTAACCGTCTAGTTCTAGCCTACATTAAAGATTTCACGCATAGTATGAATGTACATAGTAAACAAGAAAGTAGACTTTTCACACCTTTTGATTTATTATTATTTAAAATTAATTATTCGTTGTTTGTTGTATATATATAGAAGATGATTAGTCTATACTAATATAATGATAATAATCTTCTAATAGAATCGAAATATAGCATGCAATTATAGATTTTTAAGAATTTTAAGACAGTATTGTTAGTGTGGGTACATACCTACATAGATTTTCAGAATAAGTTGGAATAGTTAATTTAGTGAATATGAAGGCATAATTAATTCCATCACAAATAAACTACATTATTCGGATTATATAGTTTAGATAATAGAGTATGTTATATTATATTCTCTATGCACGCATAAAATGCTATCGTGTTCGAAGTGTATCGCATACCTATGTGCATTGTGCCACGCAAAGGTTAAAAATTAAACGGTGGTTGCAATAATAAATAGTAGATATTGAATGAAACTATCCGTACATATATCGCTGAATACTAAGTGTATAATATGTTACATACGTTTATCATGGACAAAATGTGTGTAATAATGTATAATAGTGTGTAGTCAGCTCTCATAACATAACTTTATAAAAAATCGGGACGATAAGTTGTTTGTTACCGCAAACTGTACAACTGACCTGCCATTGGCAATTGGGAGGGCAATAATTTTGATCCACTAAAATGCTTCGGATATCGACACTTTCCGTTTGTATATGAGTGAGTTTATTTAGACTTTTATAGTTTATAGTTTATAAATCGTTAATACTGAGATTTGTACTCCCAAGATGCATAGCTGGCGACGACAATTGAGAGGGTGGGTAATAGCTGTGTCTATATTATAGAAAGCCATTGTATTAATTTAAATAAAATATATATTTCATTTAATTTAATAACCATCAGCACTAGTTTTGTCCGCTTTAATATAACCAGTAGGATCAGTTGATAATTTCATATTGATAATTTTATATTTTTAAAAAAATATGTGAAGTATTCGATATTTTTTAAATTTTAATTAATAGACAATTTGTATGTTTTTCATACAATTTTTTAAAAATATTATGTACTAACGAGTAAGTACACATTATCTAACTGTTTTCATCGTGCTAAGTACCTCATTTTCTTTATACTTGTCGCGGCATCTGAACCTCATTTTAACATGTAATTCGTAATGTTCATTTATGTAAAGAAATAAATCTTAATTTGAAGTGAGAAATAATCAGGTAAAGTAATTCATTCATTCATTCATTCATTTATTTTTTTAACATATTGTGGACATTACAAATTATAAGTTTAAGACGTTCACAACATGACATTTAGAAACAAAGATATATAAATATAACAGTATTACATAAAAAAAGAGTAAATACTATCATCTTTAATTTAAATTATAAGTTTAAGACGTTCACAACATGACATTTAGAAACAAAGATATATAAATATAACAGTATTACATAAAAAAAAGAGTAATCACTATCATCTTTTATTTGAGTGTGCAGGAACTGTCTTTATAATCAAAAGAAACTTGTATTGAATGGCAAACATTGGCATTGTGTTGCGCAAATGTATTTTATCAATATTGTATTGAAAATCCGTAGCTAATCGCCATCATTGTTAATGAATGTTTGCGGAATCTAGCGGCAGACAACACATAATATTATTGCTTTGTGTTACGAGTTACAATATAACTACATTACATAATATTATCATTGTCGGATAAACATTTTCTCGAAAATAAATATTAATATTTAAAAATTGAACTACCGGTCAACTAAAATTGTAAATAATGATTTCATTCCTCATAGGTACTTACAAAAAAAAAATAATATGGTTAAATTTGGAGGAAATATACAGGTTTTATTTGACTACAATATACTTAACGTCTGGTGTTTGATGAACTCTGTTAGCCAGAAGGAAAAGTTAACGCATCGTTGAATAGTAAACTTTCATTTGACAGTCATTAAAGGGAAATGGTTATTTTATTTACGATGCTACTAACAATTAAATTAACACATTCAAATTATTATTTTACACATAAATAATTTCAATAAAACGTAGGTTAATCCTAATTTATTTGAATGACTTACTAATGGCGACTTCTATCGGTACATAACGACCATAATGCTGTAAAGTCATCATGAATACGAGTTTAATATGCAGCCTTATTGCATTGTCGACACAATTCATTTTTTAAACCACATTTATCTGTGACATTTGTTTACAAAAGATTGAATTTGTATAAACCACCCGAGGTGTCTATGAGCAGGACTGTTTAGTGTATCTTTTATTTAAGTACTGTCGCAAGGCCTGAACAAAAACGATGCACGAGTGCGAGTGAGAAAGTATTCGGCACCCTTATAATCTCTGCGACACGCGCTAGAGTAAGATAAAAGGTCTAATATTTTTGAGTCAGTTTCCAAAAAGTATCGCTGGCAAATCGTGGTGAATCGCTTCACGTAGCATCGATAATCTGCAAGTTCGTGTTGCTAAATTTGCTATTTTTGTGTTAAACATAAAGTCAGTGGTATATATTTTTAGTTGATTAAGTAGGAAAGGTGGTTCTGCGTGTTGTATTAAAATATGGTAGCCGTACTGATAAGCAAGAAGGTGGTATTACGTTTCATAGGTAAGTTGATACATGTCCGTGACAATTTATTTGTATATTATTATTTATTTTAATATCAGTGACCTAGTGTTTCTTTAAAATAACTTAAATTATGGATATCTTTACCTAATGGTTGCATTTTGACTGCTTAAAAATACTATATAACGTAAAAAAATAGAAAATTATATTTTAATTCTGAGCGTCTAGTGCGAGCACTTTGGGCGAGCACTAGCGAAATGGTCTATGGTCTCGAACATTTGTAGGCGAATGCGTTCGCTCGCCCACAAACCAAACGCACGGCACGTAGCTTCATTTAGCAATGCAACGGGTGGCGTCTAGATGTATCTATAGTCTATGTACTGTCGCTAAGGAGTAAGTCAATATCTATAATTTACTTCTACAAAAAAAACAGAGACCAGATAGAAATGTTAAAGCACCAAAAGAAAATTTTGAAATCGGATTCGGTTTATTACTTTACGAAGATCAGGCTATAAAAATCAAAAAACACAAATCGCGCCGAGTATATGCTCAACTTTAAAAAATATAGAATGCGCCTTTGTTTTCGGTTTTACGTGACAAACTTTAAACAAATTATTCCATTTTTCTCCTCACTCGAAATTTAAACCACTAGTTTTGTGTTATATGTATAAAAAGATTGTCGATGAGCGATGTTTCTAGAAGAGTATTTAATTTGAATGGAACAAGAGTTAATACCAATTCAAGATCAAGAATCATGGCTTCGTTGATTATACCAGTTAATGCAATATTTGATAAAATTATTCATAATACTCGTACTTACGACACAAATGCCCAATATTTTTTATGCTGATTGTTTTGTATCCTTTTCGGGGTGTTTTCAACGGTTCCTAAAACCCGTCCCATATATTATACTTATATACATATACTGCTGTAAATAAAATATCAACAGAATATTTTTTATACAAATAAGTATATGAAACATCGCATTACAGCGTGAAGCGGCGTATTCTCGGGCCAGTGAATCGAATAAACATAGGTAGTATCTCTCTTTGTTTGTTCTTTTTGAATTTATGCATGATCGGAATGTTAAACATTCGGCGCGTGTACCGAATATTGTTTGTCATGCAATGCCCGTTTGTTGTGGGCCCCTGTTCTGTTTCAGCGCCGGTGATCGACATGACCATAATACTGCGGTTCGTCCATCGCTCAGCGCCGCCTCTCCATTTTCGTGTAATTAAAAAAAAAATACACGGCCCCCGGGACGTGACAACCCTAAAAAGAAAATATTTTGCGCTTATTTGGAGGCACGAAATTCGCGACGTGTACTTATGGGCACTACTTGTAAATTCAGCAATTTCGCTAATGACATTAGTTGGCGATTTGACCGGACGGAAAAAATGGCCGCCGCTCATGAGTATTCCACATTTTCTTTAAATGTTACGCATAAATAAATAATTGCTTACAAAATTAATGCGACGTATACTTTCCTGAATACTAAAATTTAACGAGTTTACAGTACTTTTCAATAATTAAAAAAACAAAACAATTCTAAATATTCGCGCATGAAAGAAATTTTAATACCTACCTATGTACCTACTTAAAACACTGGCCCCTCACGCAAAAGGTTCAACGAACTTATCAATATCTGCACATTCATAAAAAAATCTTAATAAATAAATAAAGGGAACAAACAAGTGTGAGCGATATAATCGACATGGCTTAGGTTTAGATATTATATTGTGTAAATGGATGTGACATATACCTTGAAAAATAAACAATCACACTACACATACAGTCATTCAGTGGTGCTCGTGAGGTAGGTACATTGGTACACATCGGACATCCAAAAGGTAGATCTAGAGACCGTTGAATTGAGATGATAGCTAAGTTTTGCGGATATACGTGGCAACGCAGTGCACAGTGAAGATACGGATGCAATTAGCATGGAGAGATCTTATCTACAAATAGATTTATTTAGACTACTAGATTATTAAATATAATTCCGATAGGCTATACCTCAATACACTACATTTTGACGCAGCGTTTTGGATGTGTGAGTGTCCTGTGAAAATGAACCACACATTATAGACGTACAATGTGCAATAGGGTGTTGCAACCTTCAATACACCAATATTGAATGAGCTTCAGTGCATAAACCGATGGCAGTTGTCAGAACGAAGGGAAAGCGTATTCTTGACACGTTTTCAAGTTTATCCCACATTCTTCCACACTCGTGATCGGTTGCCTGTTACTCCACACCCGTTATGTATTTCAGCTCCCAATATTTCCGAGTTAGACAGACGATGACGATGATGAAGTGCATTTATAAAAAGCAATAATTATGAATGCTTTAGTCATGTACATGATTGCACAGCGTCTTTTCAACCTAAATTGACCGTTCGATTGGAAAATAGTGCCCAGATACTTGAAAATTCGTGTCTGATTTGGTGAAAGTGCATCGCGAAAACCGCAGATTTTATGTTTGTTTAGTGAACAATCGAATGAAAAAATCGTGGTTTACCAGTTTTAATGGCACCTACTTATCATAACCATTGAGGTCAAGTGAAATTATTCTCTAATAATTCTGCAAAACTAAGAGTAAAGTAACGCTGCGATTTAAGTGGGAAACTAAGCATTCGCACGAGCGTAACCTAGACACGGTCTTCACCGTGTTGATGAAAAACAATCATCTAACCACTAACCGGCAATCATCTGCTAAATAATCATAAAAGTAAAAACATCGTACAATAAAAACGCTTTCGGCTAAAGATGTCTGTTAGTTTTACCCAATTTAATATTCGTGTCAACGTAAATCGACTGCATATATTGTACACATTTGATGACATGGCAATAAAGAAATATTGTAGCCCATAGGTAAATGAAATACGAAGTTGCATTCAAAAATGGAATAAAAACATGAATTTGGCAATATTGTCTTTGCATAATATTTAAAAATGGAATAAAAATAAATTTTGCGTAATAATGTAATTAGTAGGTACTCAATATTATTATGGAGCTAGTAGGTATAATGTTCATTTTAGTCCAGACTCTGGTTGACACTATTAAAAAAAGCCAAATAAATATCTGAAGCGAATATTATAATTTTAATGTAAGTGGTTACAAGTCTTTTTAATGCCGATATCATATTTACAGGAAGCCGTTAAAATTTATTATAGTCGAGAGACATTATGTTGAAACGAAATTAGCCTAAGGACTTGGGCAAAATAATGCACCTTCTATTTGGTTTTGAGATAATTATGTTTGCTGTAGCTTGCATGGATTGATTGCTTTGTTAAATAGAATTACAATAGGTACATTTACTATGCAAATATGAAACTGTATTTGACATACTGTGTGAAAAATATCTTGCGATAATAATAAAGTATACGTAGGTACATTGTGATCATCTCTGCTTATTTTTTTACTGAAAACAAATATTAAAACATTGACTTCAAAATCTAGACATTGGAAATTTATACATCAATCATAAGTACTTAAAAATTTAAACCAAACTAACACGTGTAGTGTACAATAAATATATTAGTAAATAACGATGTGTATGTATTGCATTGAAAATGAAATAATATGTAATAATCGGTACCTATAAATTAAATTTTACTAAGGTAGTCATAATGGTAATTCGATGTACAAATAATAACCATATATTGTATATTTTGATCGCCATCGTTGACTGTGGGCCGTTAATAGTCTCCCTAAGAATTTCTTCCATTCTCCCTTTATCTCGGGCCTGTGTCTTCGAGATGCCAGCACCAGCCGATTTAAGATTCCTGTTGAAATCGTCCAACCACCAAAGTTCGAGTCTGCCAGTCGACTAGCAACTGTCTCGTATGCTATCCAGGTACTCATTTGAGTTTCCGTTCCATTCGAATTTCAGTGTAAAAATTACTATTTCATAAGCCTTAATTCGACTCATACCTGCTAGTTTTTACGAATATAATTTATAATAGTGTCAAGACCGACTATATTCAGGCAGGGGGACGACGCTGTAGTATTAGTTGTTGCTTATTCAATATGGTACACTGTTGATGATTGTTGTAAAATGGTAATACATTAATTCATTTGAACGAAATATTCAATACAAAATATTCTTTTACTGCGAACTGGTTACCGCATTTCATTCGAAGATAATCAATAATTAGCATGTCCATCGTAACTAGCAATTCATTGCGCCAGTCTGACTGCGATCTATGGTTATTTTGGCATATTCAACTAATTCACAAATTTTACAGATATATCTCCATTGATTGACAGGAAAACAAAAATGGCGGAGCAACATCATTAAAGGATATCATGATCATTAGCGTCAAGTGAAAATCCTACTACTAATTGTCGACTGAGTAGGTACGTTAGATGCAGGTTGATTTTATATATTAAATATTAATACTATCGACTGAATGATCTATTATTAGGTTTTGACGATTTATTATAACATGCTATCGAGTGTATTGTTATTAATAAGATAAGGTTTTTACTAATTAGGTTTTTTACTGACACTTCAACTATTCATAATTTGTTTGTTGTATTTTTTGTGACCTTTGACTTGCTAGGTAGTTAATGGAGTTTTTACCTACTTTATTGTATTGATTTATTATATATGCTAGAGTTAAGAGTGTTCGTTGTCAGTATGTGTTTACCTTTGGTGAGTGTACACGGCGCCTGAAGATGCCGAAAGGCATACCCGGGTCGCAAAAAACGACTTAGTGCAAAACTTAAATCCATTAATTTATTAAGAATTTAAATATTAAAGTTTAACTTTGCTCGCATTGTCCCATGTTATATTGTACATATTCTTTATTCGAATGATCGTGTCCACAGAGGATTCCTAAACTACCCAGTCCATTCAGCATTGATTGGATGCACCGAAACCGATAATGGGTCGGCCGACTGAAGATTCCGAAAAGTGCATAGCTAGTGAAGTCTCGCTTTGTAGTTCGCGACAAGGAGAGAGCCTCAGGGAGTGTGGCGAGGGGCGCAGTCGTTACGGCGCCGATTGAAAACGATTCATTAAACCTGGGGCCCGGGTTCATTACTTGTGCAGCGGCACCGAACGGTAACAAAGCGGCGGTCACGTATCCGATGCTGTACCTCTCAAACGCTCTCATTTCGCCGCGTGTATTTGCAAATTACTTGCGCAGAATCTATCTTGTGATAAATGTTTCTGACACCTTGCATAGAAAAGAGTCTGCTAAACGTTGGTTACAAGCTACCTATCAGTATAACGATTAGCGCAGTGAAGTGTAGAAACGTCTGAACTAGTTAGTACCTATATATCGTCACAATAACAGCAGTAGTAACTATACAATAATATACCAATAAGGCGGGATCGTATAAATATATTATTATGGTTGGTGTTCAACTGGAGACAGGTAGTAATAGAAAAAATCCCTAACCTATGTAAATTTCGATACTCAAAGTTTTCTCATCATATTCCTGTTATGTACGTCGTAGATTTATTTTCTCAGTCTTACACTTATTAGTATTCTAAATAAAATAAAAGCTATCGAAAGAAAGTACACATTCGTAAAAATATTCAATACTTTTTGACGGCCCTAACTGTGCCATCTTTCTCAATCAGTTTTATTTTGAAAATAAATGTTAGTTGTATATAGTACCAACCAATAGTACCAACTCGTTATGGGAAATTGATCCTGATGCCATAATTAATATGGACGCCGAATTTCACACCAAATGCATATAACGTATAAGATAATTGATAACAACACCTACAATTCCGTTTTAACTGATACATAATAATATGTACCTACATATAATTGAAAATATAAAATACATTAAAATCTTATTATCGTTTTTTAAAGAATGGCAAAAAATTAAAGAACCTTTAGCTAAATGCAACCTTGCTAAAAGCTGCTGGGTGAAGTGACTGACTGAAAATCTAAGCATAGAGAAATAGAATGAGGTAGGTTACGCCGTTATCTATGTAGCTGTGTATAGGACCCCGGCTGACGATGATGTATGTATACAAAAAAAAATCATTGTGTATAATTGATACCAATAAACCTTAATCACTCATATGTTATAAAGAAAATTGTAAGAAATAATATTAAAAAGATTTCGAAGAAAAACATTGAGAAACACCATCTCATTCGACATTGTTCTGGGCGTTGAACGCAGGATCTATTTAATAATGAAATGCACTTTGTATAGAAAACAATACGAAGACGATGAAATAAATTCGTGCAATTAATTTTCACTGACGTATTCACAATTATTGTGGAGTCCGTCATGCTCTGTGAACTAGAATTATAGGTAATAAAGACAACAAGAGTATGTAACTTATTAATCATGAACCGTGCAAATGTCAAATGAATTATAAATGATTATATAATTGCAAAATAGCATGGGTTATAAAATAATATTATAAGTTATCTTTTATAGTGTATGAAAATCATCGCGAGCGTGAGAAACAAAGATTTTCATATAATATTACTGAGATATAATATATTATATAGAAAGGCTTTTCACCAGCCCTTATTCTAACTTGGTGTATCTAAGGGGAAAATTACTTTTTTTAATTACTACTGGTACTACTTCACTAATCAAAATAAATTCTACTCTGTCGCATATAACAACATCGTATACATATATTTCGATTCAATCTTAAAACACAAAACTCAAAACTCAAACCGCAAACAAAACAATAATTGTTAAATTATTTAGAACTAGGTTGACGATTAAGCAAACAGTAGGTACCTATGTCTTAACCTTAACCGATGAAATAAGTGTTGATTTATTTAATAGATAATAATAACTTCAGATTTAAGTATTAATTGCACATTCTTAACCATCAAACAAAACGGATAATCAAAACATAGGAATACGATATATTATATCTACCACTACTATTATATCTGTACATGAGAGTCTTATCTTCAAAGAAGACAATTTCAGGAAAACGCAACTCTAGATTTTTTATGCCCTTTATGTGAATGTACTTACGGCTTTATTGTATTAACAATTATTTCAGGTTACTGATATCAATATATTCAAAGTGCGAATTTAGTGTAACTGATACCTAATATGATGATGTAGCCAGAAAATGTGTACCTACACTACCTACTTAACTAATTTTCGGTCAAATTTAAGGTATGTGCATAATATGTATATAATATATAGATAATAGTGTGTCGGAAGAAGCATCGAGATACTTACATATTCCGGAAAGAAGCAGGAAGACTATTAATTACATCCTTGACTTAGGAAGCGAATATGCATATAGAAGATAATGCATTACTAAAACATAACGACGTATATATTATACTCGTATTATAGGAAGTGTTATTAAAAAGTTTATAGTAAGAAGTATAAGGTCTGTAGGAGTATCCAGGGCTCGAAATGGACCGGAGCGTTGTTCCGGTTTATGAAATCGGCAAAATTATCCGTCTCGTGGAAAAGTTGACCATCTGAGGATACGCTATTAAAAAAATCTAATACACTTATTTTTATAAAATACACATACATTTATACACAAATTTATAAAATTTTCCATTTCAAACGCCGAGTATTACAATTAGCTATCTAATTGATTGGCTTCTATGATAATAGCTGTAATTTATTTAAGTCTTAACTTTTCGTGGTATTAATAAAGTTTTACTTATTAATCAGAGGAAAAATGCAAATTTAAGTTGACAACATAAAAATGTAGATTTATTTTTAGCGCCGATAAAGCAACAAAAATGGCTCGCCGGATAAATTATGGCGGTGGTGTATAATTTAAAGTAAAACATTTACACGAAATCTGAAACGGCAATTTAAATCCAGCCAAAAAACTGCACGCGAGCGACAATTTTGAATACAAAAACAAAAATAGGTAAGTACCAAACCACTACCTACTAGGTACTTAATAATAATGTTGTACTTCGCACATACAGGGAAATGTTGCTATTTAATGTTCATGCTATTTTTTTTTTTTAATATATTTTACATTTTTCTCGATTAATTAAGCCTTCATTGTAAACGTACACGTAGATATAAATAAATAATTTAAAAAAAAAACAACCGATTATCTATTTTTACTATCGGTTTTCGACCTGATCAGTAGGTACCTAGTACGTGATCGACTTGACATGGGAAAGTGCAAGGTAATGTAGCACAACGAAAAGGACTTACAGGATATACAGGATATTCTCATGAAATTCCGATTCGTGAGTCTCTGTCTGTCTAGCTAGACTCTAATCACTAGTGGAAGGTAACCCGTACTTAGTAATCATTAAGTTATACTAATTGATGATACTAAAAAAATACCTACTGTGATCATATAATTTATATTTTATATCAAGAGAATACTCAATGGTCTAACATTTTAACTAATGACACCTACAATATTTTGACAGGAGTTAGTTAAGATGTTATAAAAAGAACTAAGCAGTAGGTACTTAAGAGGACGTTCTACAGAATTGGCCTTGAGAATTGAAAATATGATTTTTTAACATGTGGTCCATAATATCTGGTCTACTAGTTAATATAAAAAGGTCGTGTGAAAGTTTTTTGTGTCAATAAATTTGCTCTATGACTGATCCGACTCATATTTCACATTTATTTCATCAGGGCTGTCGAAGACATAAATCATAATAATTTATAATTTTTATTTATAATATATATTATTTAAGTTTTGTGCATCTAATGCCGGGTCCACACTGGCAACAAGTTAAGTTGCTGGAAACCTCGTTAGATTTTACGATAATTATGATGATTATCGTAAAATTTCTTAAGCAATTATGGTAAGTATCGTAAAATTTAATGAGGTTGCCAGCAACTTGTTGCCAGTGTAGAAATGGCTTAATATCCACTGTGGTTCACGTAGTGGCATGGACCTGGGGTTAACTTATTCAGGAAGTCAACACCCATGATAGAATTTTTTCCAGTTTTGGTTGCATTATATTCCAAAACTCTTCTGTAAAAATCGTTTCCGATTTTATAAATGGAAATTTCTCGGTGTACACAGTAAACAAACCTACGAATAAAAAAAGACAAGAAGGAACATACTGATTCATCGCAGGAAAATCTGGTAATCAAATTCACCATTTTGAAAAGCGACGATTTTGCGTAAACAAATATCTTGTCTGTACGTGTGCGGCAAACTTCGAATGTGTTTGTAATTTTGTGTATTTTATGTTTGTGTATCACGCATTGTCGGCCATATTTGCCGGCCTTTCTGATTGCCGTGATTTGTACACATCTTCCTTCCTGTCTTTTTTTATTCGTAGAAACAAACAGTATTTTTTATTAGTTATATAAAGTTGGCCTTGAATCTGTAATAAAATAATACACAATTAAAAGATTTTGAAATAGAAAAAAACACATTTCCAAGCTTTCAGCCGTGCTCACTCATGAATGTCATTCGTCATTTAGATAAGTATATACACATTTTGATGTTATCTTGCAAAGTGCGAATGTAATGTTTTCAAATAATTGATATGGATTAATTATACCATCGTATTATTTTCTCGAAATCATAAACATACTATACTAGTATTTGAGTATCAACCTATGTTCAATTTGAATTGGGTTATAATAATAATATACCCGTATATATATCAATAGTATGTTTGCTACAAAATCCACCCAAGTTATCAGTACGTACTTGCACAGGTTTGATTAAAAACTATGATGAAATTAACATTTTAAAAATATTAATTCTTATTATTATTTTGACAGCCCTGTTTTCTGATCTGCTTATATCTTGCAGGTGTTCATAAAATAATAACAATGACAACGGCAGACAATTTCAATAATAATAATAATCTTTCTTAAAATAAAATCTCCGATGATTAGTGATTTTTGCGAAAAGATCGATTTAAATTAACGTAGATACGACGCCGAGGTCCTTTTTATACTGAATTATATTTGAATGTCGAGCTCTTCAGCGGCCCCTTAAATGAAATTAAATAAAAACAAAAATTGTTTATCTTTCAAAGTAAAGTGTATTTTTATTTTTATTTAATTTGACAACCTGATTTTTAAGAACATTTTAATTCATCCCTGCAAAAAATGTTGAATGTCAGATACGAGCTGTTAATGTTAGATATGCTTTGTTTTTACATTTATTTTATTATGTATATTATGGTGAATATAAATATTGTATAATGAAAATTGAACAGTGAGGTCAGGTATGAATCAATAAATGTTAAGCATAGATTGTAAAATTTGAGTCAATATCGAATATTATTGAAATAATAACTTAATTATAGAAATTAGAGGGGCGCATTCTGGCTGCGCTTTTGAGTTAATAAGTACCATTCGTGGTAATTCAAAACATACAAATGCCAATTATCAAATAATACATCGACTGCTATTATATCAACTGACCACCGCATATTTGTTAGCCTTGGGTATAGAGTTATACGTTATACTATAAAGTACACATAGAATTTAATGCGAGCCGATTGAAGATAAGTATTAGTTACGGACAAATTAGTGAGCGGATAAAAAACACAATCATAAGGCAAATATTCCAATATTATACTGCAATTTACGAAGGGTGAGTTTAGTTAAATTTAATACGCTAAATTACTTGACAAAGGAAATATTATGGAAAATTAACTGCGTCCCAGTGCTCAAAGTACACTGGCAGAGTCGCAGACCCAAATCAGATCCAACTACTTACGCCGGTCGTCTGCACCGATCGTCCCGATCGTGAAGTGTCATTTTGGATCGTTCAATGGAGTCGTGGCCAAAATAGAATAATCCCAATTTTTGGCTCATGACCATATCGACGAACAGTAACAGTTATATTGACGATTACCGTACATTCAAGGGTTATCGTCGAGTGAGTCGTGCGCGAAAAATATGAATTATCCTATTATAACTATGACTAGGGAACGATCGAAAGTGACATTTCACGATCGAGCAGACGATTGGCGTACAAATCTGGCAATGTAATTTGGCCTTAATTTTTTTTTTCTTGAAGGAATATTTTTTAATTATTCGTGTAAACCTATACCTACTATTTGTGCATATATGACGGGTGGTGGTGGGCACTTTAAGGTGATTCATCAGTGAAACGGCAAATAATTTTCAACCATAGGCGCGACGAAATTTTGCACTCGCTCCCATTCGGAGAGAGAATGTAGAGCTGGAAACACGTCATTTTGCTTCGTGATGGCGACGGCCGTAATAATTCTTAAATCGTGTAAAAATGACTTAAAACGTTACCCATTTACTTTAAAAAGAAAACATGTAAATGAATATATTATTATTGTTACTGATAAAACAATAAACAGAACATTAAATGGACACATGATGGATTTATAAGACAAATTATATTTGGTTTGACATGCCTCATTTGCACCCGCGACCCGCAATCCGCGCATCGCCTAGCGACGATCTTTTTAGACCGTGTCTCAACTGAGGTATGGCCTTAACGTATTGAACCCTTGGTTTGATTCTGCATTGACAAAAAATATGCGAATTATTGTAGGAAATCTAAAATGAAAATTCTGCCAATGTATGTAAACGTTAACGTGTATAAAATTAATAGTCTTTGACTTACTGTCAAATAAATAAAAATAAAAAAAATCTAAATAGGGACAATTAATAAGCAATAGGCAGTAAAAAAATAATGCAATTTAATAAAAATACACATTTGGCTGTGACACGTATTAATAAATGTATTGTTCTGTTGTCTTCGATACCAAATAAAGAACTGGTAGACGAATAATTCATTTAACTACGCCTCTACTAAATGTGACGAAAATATCAAATTTGACACATAAATTGTCGAAAAACTCGGAAGCACTGTGATAAATAAAATAGAGTCATAATATTTCTTGTTTTGACGTATTATATTTTGAGTGTAACTGACATTTTAGAAACACAATTTATTAATATTTATGAATTTTTCATAATATTTGGAGGCTAAAAAATAAAATAGAAACTGGATAAGAAATTAATAAAAATATGTATGTAGGTATGTACTTATTCAAAAATGTCATGTAAAATATATTAACAGCAGTAGTTAGGTATACTATGAATGATGTTAAATTAATACATATTATGTAGTTTTGAAAAAAAATAATATTTAGTATTGTTGTTTTAATTTAATAAAACGTATTTTTTTGTAGTACTTATTCCACTTTAAATCAATAAATTAGGACCGGTTTCGTCCGCCTCAGAGGGACATTTTCAACTGTATACATTTTTTTTATAAAACAATATTTATCAAACAAAATCCAAATCCGCCCAATAATACCTTCCCAATAACAATTTAATTTAAAATTAATGAGGTTGGACATTAATATTTCATACTACATCAGGGACACTTAACAAATTATTTTAAAATATTAACAAAACACAAAATATGAAACAATCAACACTTACAATAGCAGTAGTAGTAAACCTAGTTACTTACTTAACAACTTAGTACAATATATTATTTATATAGAATACAGACTAAAAGGTTCTATGTTCTATCGGGAAATTAATTAAGGGCTGTAAAATATCGACATGTAGTTCATGCATCTTGGGCACATTTATGATTTGTTGTCATTAAAAAGTACATTTTTTAAATTCAGCAAGGTTGTACAAAATGGTCCGAGTAGTTGATAATTAAGCCACGTCTAAAAGTTAATGATAATGACAGAAGGCCATCATCTATTTATTGAAATAGTTAATGTCCGAAAAAAACATTGAAAATGATGATATCTCAATCTCGCTCAATAGTAAAAGTGGTAAGTAATGATTTGATTTAGTGATTAAATTGATGCGAGGTATTCAAAAAATACCACGGCCAAATTCATTAAAGATGCATTGTAAGCTAAAAATATGTGGGTCTGCAATTAGTTTTATTATACTATGCATAGCGTAGGTGTCATTGAAGTTGGATTTCATTGATGGTTAATGAAATTTATTTAAACATTAGGCACGGTAGATTTTCCGGAGTCGCGTTAACCGGCAGGCGGATTAACCGTGATAATAATGACGTTAATTATTATTGTTTTCCAAACGCTTATAGGTAAATTTAATTAAACTATATATTGTATTTTTGGCAGCCCCACTGAGAAGTGCTCCTGTAAGTGAAGTGATCCACCGTTATTATAATTTATAATATATTATGTAGGATGAATATTTTACTGTTGGCGTGACTGTACTTTGTAAACGTTCATTATTATAAATAATTGAGTTGGCAGTTATGAATTTGTTCATTGATGTTTTGTATTAATGAATGAAAATGAGTATTCCCGGTGAATAAATTTGTTCATCTCTCCTTGTAAATTATTGAGATTCGACAGTGATTGAAGGTAACTAAATAATGTATTGGATGAATATAAAATAGAAAAAAATGATTCAAGCGAAAGACAATTTTAATTTGCCTTTATTTAATTTTAATAGATACGAGCAATACAATTTGTAGATTACGGAAATAATTCGCAGGCATTTAGTAGGTAGGTATTAGGAGAAAAAACTCACCACACTATTGGACGTGGTTTCGATTAAGGACATGCTAATTGCTTACCTGGAACAAAAAAAAATATATATTATAAAATTACATTTTTAATCATTTAAAAGTATATTATCACATAGCATTTATTAGTATAGTTAGTTTGGAGGCGACTGTATAGTAATAAGTGATCCTGTATTTTTTTTACGGATGAGTTCATTCACATTCGGCGCAGTTTTAGTATGTAAACGTTCTACGCGTGTGGCAAAATTGGTTGAAAATAATGATATTTACGTAGGTAGTTTTAAATATTTTCATTGATGTATCTATTCTATTTATTAAATGATATGAAATTATTTTGGTTACTTGAAGATATCTAATATCGTGTCCCTCCCAAAAGCAAAAGATCACTTGTGACTTTTTGGTGGTTTTGAGTTATGAATGTAGTTTTGTATTTTTTTTTGTGTATTTGTATAGTTTTCGCTGCATTATAGGAAAAATGGCATTTGTGGAGCTAAATCCATGATCACAATTTACGAAAGAAAAGGTGGTCACTTGTGTATTTGTAAATTAATCTTCAATTAACGCATAACAAAAACGTAACATGTACACGACTTTGCCAGTCCAAGTGCAGTGGTTAGAAAAATAATATAAGAAAAAGTACTGTGTGTAAGTATTACAAAATGTATAAAGGCCTTAGTACAAAAAAAGATTTAGTTGCAGAAAAAGGGCCCTTGTGACGAAAATCTTCACAAGACTGGAGAAAAAAATATAAATTGCATTTCAATCTTGGAGTACTAAGGCACCTGTGCTCTGAATTTCATTTCAAAATATTAAGAAATAACCTTCACACGTTTTTTTTTCACTCAAAAAAAACTTAAAATGTGTTTTTCTCAAAAGAACAAGTTTTTACACGAGTGCCCTTCTGCTTTTGGGGCGACGATATATGCCTACTACATCTATAATTTTAAAATCATGTGAACTTCTAAAATAAAATTACAATTGATTCAAATTTCCACATTTTCAAATAAAGTATTTACCAACTGTGAATTTTAATCCGAAAATACGTTTTCAAAGAAACTCGTTAGCAAAAACGAAAACTCATAGGAGGTTTGTACCGTATAATCTGGAAAATAGTCGCAGATTTAAGAACAAAACTCACAACAATAAATTAAGTGGCAACATTCAGTATTCAGTCAGATACTCTGAGGGAACACGAACCTTCAATAGTATGGGGATAGTATATCAATATAAGTTTCATTGCAGAAGTATTCAAACCCGCTTCCACAACAGATTGTTTTATATAAATTTTCAATATTTTTTGGTTCCCTGTAAAATTAAAATTTTGTCACATTCGAGGTTTTAACATATCGATGACCATATATTATTATAGACAATGAATAAGCTTAAAAAACATGCTATGTTATTATATGTACTTAATCAGTTTTTAAGAATTTTCCATCAGATATTCAACGTTCTTGAATACGATTAAATCAATGATAATTAATCAATTATTTACGTACAGCTCTTTAATGTATAATACAACAATCAAACATATTTCAATATAATAACATGTACCTAGTCACTTTTTAACTACCTATGTATTTGTAATAGGTATAATATTTTCGGACAAATACACATTAGCCGATTATACTACAAATACTGTAACTAAGGTTTGCAATAATGATCCTTATTGCAATGTTAATTCTTCAAGATTAATCTATTTAAATATGTAATATGCAGATCCTGGTCGTTTACGAAGGTCCTTTTATGTTAGTACATTTTTTATATAAGTGAGTCGATAGTAGGTACATTGGTAAATCAATGATATAACGCCAATATGATAGGTATGGGGAGATTTTACAACCCTGACATTAAGCTTTCATTAACTAAAAGCTAAACAGCAGTTCACTAAAGATGTCGGATAAATTGTGTTATTGTATATAGAGAGTTAACTTTCAGAACCCTGTTATTTTGCATGAAGACTGCACGCTCTATTTGGGTTGCGTGTAGACTCGCAGAGGAGACGATGAGAAATGTCCGCAGTAAAAATGAACGTCAGACCATCAAGACTACAACAATATTGTAGATACGAATGTTTTAAATAAAGGGAAACCATATGAAATCCACTGACAGTTCATCCACTGCACATTATTTGTTCTCATGCCAAACATTAAACGTTTCTTATATGATATAGGTAAATACTTGAAATGCATATCAGTGCATCGTGCATGTACATACTATTCAATGTCTGAATACAACTAATAAGCGAGTGCTAACGAAAACAAGCAGATTTACTTGTTATTACCTATCAATAATACAAGAAAATTAAAATTTATTAATATACATGAATTATTAATTTGATACATCCACTGAAGATTTTTTAGACGGAAAGAAAATCGATTAGTCAGTCTATCAGGTGAGTTAAAGGCATCCTACTGTAAAACAGCGTCCAACTAAATTCAACTCACATAAGTGGAATATATCAATATCCGAAGCAATTTCCTTCCCTATTGGCATTATCAGATGATTTCTCCTCACATATCCAATACATTGGGAGAACAAACAACCGACGCTCCCATTTTTTTTAGATATTTGTCAAGGACACTAGCAAAAATGACAAAGTATGTACATATAATAAAATTCCTATTATTTATGCTTTTGCAGTATGTATTTCCACGTCATTTATGAAGAGCATAAATAACCTTCAATAATGCAATTTTATCAGAAAGAGTTAATTATTGATTTTCAAGAGGACTTTCCGTAATACTTAAAAAATGAAATCATAAAAGATGATCCTTCTATTATTCAGATATTAAATTTTGAAATGCCAATGATGGCTCGGAGGCTACATAAAATACACGGCCAAGGTTTGGTTGATAATAATTACTCATGAATTCGCCGTAAATTACGGATAATTTTACATATTTTTTTATGTAACCAACTTCCGGAGCATCCGTCGATTTTAATATTTTGAAATAAGATAATATAAGATACCGTTCCGATCTAACGTTCAAGGGTCACGTAAAATACTGTTTTGAAATAAATTACGCTGTAAACGTTTTCGTGGTCCCAATGAAATTAATATAAAATATTTTTGGAATTTATAATATGTAAGCCTACCATTATTTTCCTGTTTTTTTTAAATATTTGTCAGGGGTGAATTGTCCGTATTTTAACTTATCACCCCATAGGGCAGGAGACATATCGTCACCGTTCAGGCAAAAGTCACCAACCCTGAAAATGGCAGTTTTGAGTTGAGTATGTCACCCGAAGCGTAAAATTATGTTCTTTAAGATGCAAAACTCACCACGGTACATTAGTTAGTAAAATTGTGCTTAAATCCGAATTATTTGTTTTTCACTAAATGACTTTCGATAAAATCTTAACAAGCAAAAGTCATTATAGGTGAATAGACATTATTGACTATATAAAAAAAAATCCTTCGTTATAAATATACAAGCAAAAGTCACTATACTATGGATGGTGAGTTTTACTGATCATTCTTTTGGCTAACATTGTTCAGATTATTAACAAGCAAAAGTCACCAAACCATAATTGAGCTACCTTGCCTCCTTCAAAACCTTCCAGATGTTTTAATTAGCATCAAAAAGTAAAATTACCTTAAATAAATTATTAAGAAGACATGAGAAAATAATTTAATGTAGATAAAACCTTAAAAACATTAAAATCTGATTTTTCCTGCATTTTCAAACTTTCAAATTGCGATATCTCAAAACTATGTTTTTAGGGTTGGTGACTTTTGCCTGAACGGTGACGATATACAGTTAAGTAGGTTGGTAAGCTTTTAAGTTAATTTGCGTAAAGCAATATGTCACAGTTGAAAGTTGTTTAGTTTGTATATTATTTTAAGGAGTGGAGCGGCAGATAGCGCTGATACAACTTGATTACCGTGTTTTAGGAGTTCATTTGGATAAATGAGAATAAAGTTGGGGCATTTGTCATAATTAAAATAGTATCATACAAAGAATGTTAGTTTTTTTAGCTTACCATTTTAACGGGGCAAGTAGAATTTATGCACGTAATGGAAATAAGTATATACAATTTTACAACATAATGGTTTGAATTAAATTTACATAGCTACCTTGTGAGAATGCATTATTCATGAAACAAAATCAGTGATAATAGCAGTAATATTAAATTTAACGCAAAAAAGTTGAATATTATCAGATTACAGCTGAACATAAATCTACATATTCACAGGAGCTCATACGGATATGGAAGTTTGACAGTAATAGATTTGATTATTATCTAAAATAAAACAGTTTTAATACATGCGAAAACTCTCTACATTTGAATGAAATATTAAATGAATAGAGAAAAATATCCAAAGTGCCACTCTAACAGTAAATACTAAAAGGTGTTCACAAATTCTGCATGGAGTCGGAAAACCATGTCATTCTAAAAGCATTGAGAGGGTTTATACAAAGAAATTTGTATTGCAGAAAGCCAGCATTGCGAAAGAGGAAAGGGAAGCAATTTTGGCAGAGCGCTTTCAAACAATAACGGCTGTGAAAAATTGAAACATTTCGTATGACGTCATAACCGCCTGAAACGCGTTACTCATTTGATAACCTGAAATACTGAGACCCGCTGCCAACTTCACACTACAGAATATTATTAATCGCGGGCAATTTGATTTAACGCGGAGCCGAGCGTTTTGCCAAACACGCTTATGAGGCAGAGATTTAAAAATTTCGCAAATCGTCGGAAAATTCATCGCCAAAAAATTGTCCGCCGAAAATTTTAAACGTTGCTCATCTTATGCGGTAATCCATCTCAATTTGCTGCAGAGTATGAGACACTTGAGAGTTCTACAAACTCTAAGGATTGCGTCACCGGATAGAATTTTGAGTCCCGGGATTACGGGATCAAAATATTTGGAATAGTGATTCCCAGGATTTCAAGCCCCACTACACAAGAAACTAATTCTATACGAACGGTATGTGATGAAAGCCCGCCTAATGTAGTTTGTCTGCTTTGTTTGCTTGTGTCTAGATAGGATACACAAAAAAACTCTTGATGGAACTTTGAAAAGACACAGTTTATACCAATAAGGATTCGTCGCGTAGAATAGAAACAATAGCATACATAATTCCAATGATAAAATATGCTGTTTAATTAAACTGATTGTGTAAGTATATGCTAGAATGATTAATAAATTCTGAAAGAATTTATTGACGTGTTTTGTTATTATTTTATGAATCTCTGTTATAGTATTTCCTAATCAACATATTATTATTTAGGCGTCTACCACTTCGGTTACGAAATTTTTAACCGCAGGAATTTTGTAGTATTTTTTGGCGCCAAGGTTGAGTGTTGCTATTACTATTAAACATGAATGTGATAAAACCGCAAACGTGTCATTGATTCATACTATTCTTAAATTAACTGATATACCTATTTGAAAAATAAAAGCTGGTCGAATTTGATATACTTAAATAAAACTTTAATCGTAATGGATGTGACGATTTAAAACTTTCGTAGAGGAACATTTATTAGTCTATATTCTTTAATAAGGAAGTATATAAAATATATTCCTTTTTTTTGTAAAACAGTCACTCCATCACTATGTGAGCGAAACACGTGTGGTAAGATATGGCTACACTAATTCTAATACATATATATAATAAATGAATTACCACCAGGTAAAATTATTTGACTGCTTAACATTGTATTATTTAATTTAAAGGTTTTACTATCAGTTGTTACGTGTAATGTCAAATAATCAATAAATGCGTGTGGATGCTAAGAAAAGTTGGCCGAAACCAGCACGCTGATTTACGAAACGGATTGTTTGATTTTGAAAGTTTTCATGATCAACTAACTCTTTGTCGATGCGGCATTTGTACAAATTTAAAAAATACGTGGCATGAATTGGAAATAAGCTTTTAGTATGTAACCACCGCAAATTATTATTAAATAGTGTTTGTTTCAAAGTAATCTCAAATTTCCTGAATATGTTAATCTTAATGGATAAATTGTTTTCAATAATAACTATTGTCGTAATTCAAATAAATGTTACGTATTTCTATAAACCTTAGAATCAGCACTCGGCAAAGAGCTGTTCGAATAAAAATACATTCTGTTTGAACGCTTGTATGCCTTTTGTGATTCGGTCTAATGGTGTCGGTCAAATTAACGTCTAACGTCATTCGAGTCCAGATGTACCTAAAGATGCACATTAAAGTTAAAACGTTAGTTTTTTTAGGTTTCATCACAGTACAAAATAATTATGACATAAGTATTGCAATAAAAACAAGAAAAAAGTGTAAGAAAGAACACGTCTTTGTGCATTTAGTTGTGCCTAAGGCTTCACGAAGTTTAAATTAGTGACGATTTTAATTGCATTATAGATTTACTGAAATCGTATTGAGGCAAGTACAAAAGCTAATACTATTGCGATGCTGAAGCAGTAATTTAGTTGAATAAAACATAAGCAACTGTTATTATTATTGCTATTAGTAGGTACTCGATTGTTTGTATGGCAATATCAATTAGCAGTAAATAACGTGTGCATACGTTACATTAAATTCGCATTAGCCTAGCCGTGTACTTTAGCTACTGCAATTTCAAAATAGCTAATAACGCTGACTTCCGATTTTGAGAAAGTTTTGCATTACACGAGCATTACTAATAGTACTCACGTGTGTGAGTTTTATAAGAGGACTTTCTTGTTTGACATTATTAAACATGTGCAATGGTATTTACGTTTTAATATAATGAATGACTTTTGCGTAAGATTAATGAATTAAATATATAACCATAGGGTTTTCAAAATATTTCATACATACAGATTATTGGTACAGTGAGAAAGATATAAAAACATACAATATAGAATCATGATTGTAACATAATCATAAAATCCAATAGGATTTATAATGTAATACCCAAAGCCTTGAAAACTGTATGTGGTATTAGTAACTAGGTATTCGAGATTTTAATTTGAATTTCACTATGTGACATATTTGGTACTTGACAAAAAAAAATTAAATCATTTTATTTAATAGCTACCTACATGTTTTCTGGCAAAGGCGGAATTTTCTGTACAAATAGTATTCGTTGAATACTTATGCGGTTAGTGTAAATAAATGCGAATGTCATATTATATTTCAAATTGAGTTGTTGTGTTGAACTTCTGACTCTCTATAAATCTGTATGAATTACGGCAAAGTTCGACATTAATAGGACAACCTGTGGAATGAATCGGTTGATATTAAATAAATAATAAATTACGCAAAAGAACATGTCAATTACAGATTTGTATCTGATTTGTAATTAACCTAACCTAACAAAAATATACAATCATCATCTATCATTGCAACCATCAGAATATAAAACACATTTGACAGTGATAATGACCAAAATCGAATTATAATTATTTACCAGATAGAAACTGATTTGTTGTTAGCTGCAGCAGAAAATGGCGACTGATTTATATTTTATTTACACGGATAATAAAAAGGCGTGTAAATAAAAATGAATAAATAATATTGGTGGGACGATAAATGAAGGCGATGATGACAGCGATAAATAAAAAAAATGTCACTCGAAGGCGTCACAAACGTGGATGGTCATTAGCGGTGCAATGTAACACGCCATTTACATTCAAAATAGAACAAAAGTAAAGTAGTGGCGCTGACCCACATAGTGAAAAGATGGCGAGTGGCAAAGGAAGAAGTGAAAGGGTGACAGACAAAGAGGAAGTACTCCGGCCCCAGTGAGTCATCGTCATCATTTGCACTCACGTCTCGTCCGCCATTGTCCGTTCGCTGCCCTCTGTTTGGCGCGCCTGTTTCCCCCCGCCTTTGCGAAGCTGAAGGGTTGAGAGCACGAGTGCTTTGCTACAGATAAGTCCACACATTATAATATTATTGACGTCAATTAATGAATGCTTTTTATTTGACGTAGTTTGTATTTACATGACATACATACTTATATTAAATGTTAGTTTTGATTATATTATATTTAAAATTGTCACTTTTTCGGTGTCGCCTTTTAATCGATGCAAAACTATTTGTGAGATTTCACGAAGTTGAGAGTTGAGAACATGAGTGCTGTAGATAATATTATGTCCACAAATATTATATTATTGGCGCCAATTAATCGAAGCAATTTATTTGACATACTTAGTATATATTTACATGAAATACTCATTAAATGTTAGTTTTGTTTTAATGGTTTCAAAACTACGTATGGATTGAGAACATGAGTGCTCGTATATTGACGCGAATACAAGCTTTTTTTAGTATGCTTTTATTTATACATTAGCCTTCAATTAATATTCGTTTTGAATAAATATTTAAAACTGTCAGGTACATAACTAATTACAAACCTCATCATCAAAATGTTTTATAAAAATCCGAGGTAATTTTTTAGAGGAAAAACAATGTGTTTGTTTTTACACACGTCATACCAACTATTGAAACACTTTTATAGTCAGATATACATAGACCAGTCAATATGCATAGATCATACATACATAATATTATAATGCACTTAGCTTTAATCAATAGGTACAAGTACATAATTATATTATACCAATTACGTTATTTAAATTGTAGAAAAATAGATAGGTATTATTGATCTATTAAAAGAAGCCGCTGGTTTGCAATCACTCGGCATGAAAATCTTGTAATCACGTGATTTCGGAATTACTTGAGAAAAATCATATTAAATAAGTAATAGTAAATTTCGTATGCACGTATATAGCCAACTTACTGAGTTAGCAATAATTACGAAAGCGCAGCAGTATGTGATCTAGTGTCTGTATAAATTCATATATTACCTAATATCGGTACCAGAAAGTTACAAATACTTTTTGGAGGTGTACTGTTTCACTGGTTTTGTCTGATCCTGGGATCAAGTCTCGGAAATGAAAAATCCACCCGGGATTACAATCCCTAGTAGGAACGTCCTACCTACATACATGGATGGCGCATTTTATAAAATGAGAAAATAGTAATGTTTATTAAATTTAATTCAACTAGTTTGCCACGTCGGAGGGTTTGGTAGTTCGGTGTTTTGTTTCATAATTTAAAAAGTAATTGAATAATTTTGAATATGAGGTGAGCTCGGAGTAGAAAAATAAACAAATTTTTGTTTTACAAAGTTCACGAAAACCCCTTCATGCGTGAAGGGGATACGTGAAGTAGAAAAGGTTGGAGCCAAAGTCGGGGAGTCGATGTATTGTTTACCAAGCAACCGGGCAAGGTTACGGAGCGAGACCGGTGGTAAGTTTAAAAAAAAAAAAAACAATTCGCCATCAGAAAAGCTATATTTTTCATATATTCAAATAAAAGTTTCTTAAAAATATCACTGACAATATTTTTTTAGAAGAGGGCGAAAAGTATAAAAAATATATTTTAAAAAACGTTGAATGAAATGTGAACTTTTTTTTAAGATGAATAAACGGGATAAGGGATTACTGCAGTTGTTATTTAAGATATATCTTCCCTTTCCATTGACGAACAGAATGGAGAAACGCAAAGGCTAATTAAATTAAGCATATCCGTTTGCTTTTCCAATACCTTTGCCAAATAATTTTGAAGCAGTATAAAGAGAATGTATCTATAAATGTGCCAAATTGTAATTAAGGTTCGATAGTTAGGACGAGTAACAAGAAAGTGCGGGAGGTGAGCCGGATGAGACAAGCCGAAACCACAGAAGCGATTAAAAAAACGGAAAGCAATAACGATCACATACGCATAGCCATAGACAGACATTGTATCTGATCTACTGTTTTTTTTCGATCCTGTCCGATCTTAATAGGATCTCATATGGGCCTCCACAGGTTAGAGGTTTGTATTAACAGATTTTGTTTTTTACGAGAAATGGATTTCAGCCACTTGCTCAACCTATTAGGTCCATACCCTGACTACCACACAAATTGAAAAGCAATATGTGTACTTGCCAGACCCAGGATTCGAACCTGAGACCCACGGCGTGATAGTCCAACGCTTAAGCCGCGCGGCCACCGTGGGTGGTGCGTGCGTGGATCTACTGTGGTTGTACAATAATAATAGTTTTGCTAGTAAGTGGTAATTATTTCATATTTTTAATATGCTTGCTTTGAAATAAATTTAAAAGAATGAAGGATGAAATGGATGTAGAAGATTTAATCGGAAGAATTGATTAAAATTTGAATGAAATTCATATTGCAAACAAAAAATAATATATCACCAATCTATATTATTTTAAACTTAAATAAATGTGGATGTGAGTATAGATTTATTGTATTGATTGAAATTAAGGAAATGTGTAAACGGTGAAAAGGTTAATAAACAATTTTGTTGAGTCTTAAAACAATGCATTGTGACTATGTATCACAAAAAAAACTTTTCCAGACACGACTGTTAAAAATAAAAATAAGAAATGGAGAAAATTATAAGTAGGTAGGTAGTTTAATTGATTTCATATTGCACAAAATCATCGATGACGAATCATCAAATCCCCTATGCGGTTTTACACTTATCTTCTTCCAACGATCCGCGCAAAGAACAAAAAAAAGTAAAGAAAAAATAAATAAGCGCAAACAAATAAAGAGGGGGGGACATCAAAGCTGGCGAAAAGAGCGTGACGTCACTCTCCCTCTAGATATTGAAAGGCTTGCTTGTGCGGAAAGGCCTCCATTCTCCTGTGAAATCCTTTGAATAAAGGAGAACTGATTGCCAAAGCTCTATGAAACTCGCATAAACCATTATTGCAAAATGGTAGGTAATCGTTTAATAAAGAATTACAAATCATTTCGAACACCGGGTAAATAACAAAAGAGTTCGAAAAGCTTTTTTAACAGCCGCAATAAATAAAATTCAAAGCTCGCCCGCAATATAAAATAATCAACGGAGCACAAAAGCTTCACGGGTAAGATGATGAGTGTTTTCGTTTTAGCAAGTTGACCGACATGGAAACAATTTTAAAGTTTGCTCACGACAGACTAAACTGCCAAGTTCCCCCACAAAGTGGAGAGAAAGGGGTCGTAGAAAACTCTGGACCAAGTCTCTTGGGTTTCAGCGGTTACATGGTGTACCTTGAATACTCACTACCCTAATAATCACCGTAGAAAGCTTTATCGCATAGACTGACGGGAGGAGGGGAGTTTAAGAACTAGATCGCCCCCAATATTTAATAAATATTGTGAAAATACTTGGAAACAAACTGCCCTGGACAGTTATGTAGTAAATGAACAAGCAGTTATTTTGAATGTCACATTATTGTGAAAGTTTTGTCCTATTCTATATATCTTAAGTCTTAATGAGTTTTAGCTACCCAGACTACTAGTACCTATTAGTGGTGTGCGGTGACTTTTGCTTTTGCGGAAGCTATTGAAAATTAAACACAATACATGTATCTAATACTTTCTACACAGTATCTTCATAGGATTTTTTAAAAAAAATCAATAATTGAATATCGGGTGGTCAATAAATCTTGTGTGTGGTTTTGATGTGTCGTAGCACTTTATATTCTCAAACTGTTAGACGTAATATTAAAATAATATAGAACCTTTAGAAGTATAGTTAGGTGAAATTCATCACAATTGCACATTAACTACATTGTACAGTATCGAGTATTTATGGGGATGCTCCTCATCTACAGCATATATGGACCGCACGCTAATTGTACATATCGACTACAAACCAGCTAACTGTACTATTGAATAAAAACGAGATTGTTTTTGGCATTTTGTTATAAAGCGTGTTTTCTATGCTCACACAAAATTTCAAACTCCTAAACCTATAAATAAATACGTTATCGTTCTTCACACAAAACAGCCAACTGCAGGTGCCAAATTTCCGATATCGTAAATGGAACAATTCAGCTCTTCATAAAATTTTCTTTATAAAAGGGAATCTAAAATAGTGTAATTAATTCATGGGAATTGTTAAATTCCGCTCGATAGTTAAATAATTAAGTTTTTTCTCTTTCCTGAACACAATATATTAAAGTTACTTACTGCTTATGTTTATATAGGTACGAAATTAATAATATATTATTCCAAAATCGTAAAAATCACATTATTAATTTAGATCGCCATTGTATATAATATGTACTTATGTGAGCATAGGGACATTAATTATTTCAGGGGAAAATGGTAAGGTATGGAAACCCCAATGTGCAAAAAATGTAATTGTAAAATTTAAATAAATAGAGTTTTCTTTATAGTTCACACGTTTTTGATTATCATTAGTCGGGTACAAAAAATATTTATCGACTACCTACTTACTATTATAAGATATTTTTATAGGTACGAGACAAAATGCAGCCTGAGAAGTGTGAGAAACCTGAATAACAGGAAAGCTTCGTATAGTTTTTAAGTGACGATGAGAATTACCTTCCAGGGTAAAGTTACAGCATACATATTATTACCACACGTACACACGTATGTGTGTATCTACATATAAAACAAGTGGGAGTTATCTAAATACTACGAACAATCACAGATATGTTCAGTTCTGTAGATACTAGAAATTGCATTGCTAAGATTAGTATTTGTTCAATCCCGTTTTAAACAATAAAAAAAGATATTTTGCTTCACTACGAATTCATACGAACAAAAAAATATCTTTACAATTATATTATATTTAGCACCACTTCTTGGCTGATAATTTGTTTATGATTTATAAACAAACTGTTTATTTTTAAATAGAGATTTCAATTTTATTAATAAATTGAAGAGAGTCCCGGGTTTGCAAACCTTAGTAGGTACTCACATACCACTAATACTGAGGTTCTCATAACTATTCATTATTGAAATATGTAGCAATATTCACTGTATGCAGCATAAGTACGTAAATACGATTATAATAATGTTTTCTAAAAAGCTGTCTGAGTGTGCTGCGTGGTGTCTTCGAACCCGTTGACGAGCTGTACGTTTTGCATGAGAGCTTACACGTCGTTCTGTAGGTAGGTTATAATAAATTGGGCAGTCCTGGATGACGCACGACAACAAGACTGACTTACGGGAAGCCGGAAGGCAAATGAAGAGATGGTTAATATCGTATACGATGGAAGGTTAATGACGACTCGGAAGGAGTTATTTAAATAATTTAAAACAGGGTCACTTTTACATACATACTATTTATTTTCATCTCCAAGAGAAGGCGGTCATCTTATATAATAGCCATAAAATAATAGTTGTGTAGCTTCTCTCTCACGGCGAACCTCTTGACCCGAAGCCCGGATGCTGAACCGCAAACTCCTCGCGGTTTATTTGTCACCCTGTCCGAGCGACCTGTCCGGGCGACTTTATAGTGCCATCATCAGATTCGGCGTCTCACTCACGCCGCTTCGTAATTGAACATGCGGGAGAGTGACCGAGTGCAATCGTTGCATTGTGATCGGACTAAAGAATCGCCGCCCTGGGATCCAATAAACTGGCAACACACATTACACGCACACACATATACGACAACTTCACGTCTACTACGTACGTACCTATATCCAATATAAAAGGTTCTCAAAATATCACAAAACTTATAAATAAATTAATACTTGTCTCTAATAGGTACCTTAAGATAGAAATAATATGTATAGACAAAATCTGTGGTTTCTCGGGGTACACGTGATTAAGTCAGTTTGGTTGCAGCTGAGATAATCGCATTTAAAACAAACCACATAAAATAGTCTAGCTTAAAAGTTAATTGATGTTTCGTTTACATTAATTATGTATGATTAAATTCTTGATATTGTGAAATATTCGAATAAGTAATTTTTTAAAAATGATTTTCTCAACTTCTCAGTTATTTATTACTCCAAGTTAAAATATTTTTGCCAACATGTTACAAAAGCTGTGATACAAAAAAGGACCATTCTTTACTTATATAGTGGCATTAAAATCTCAATATCATAAAAACGTGATTTAAAACAGAAAGATTAACAATCGTTATTACAATAATTACTATTACTATTATACCAACGGTACTGACTGTATGCATTTATATGTGTTCTAATCACCTTATTTGTAAACCACAGTTGTGGTAAAATGCATCAATGGTTTATAAACAAAAAATATTGTTTATTTTGTAATTAGATTGTTATCTTACCACATAATATGATTACAAAATTGCGGAAGTATACGTACAATGAATTATCAATATAACGATTTACTTAAAATAAGGGGCCCATAATGCTGAATTTGAAAACTGCAATTTAATAAATTTTATTAATAACTTTCATTTTAAATAATCAACACGTTTTTATTTAATTAAAAAAGTGAAGTTTGAAAAAACTACATATTAAAATATGCGTATTTTGAAGTCATATTTTTATTTCTACATCGTATTTTATGAATATTTTAATCTTATAAATATAAATAGTAGGTAGGTACTTACCTAGTATTTTATACATTTTTATAAACCGTGAGTTTTATTTTTTAATTAGGTTTGTTAATACCTATTGATTATTTAAAATGGAAGTTGTCAGTAAAATGCACTAAATTGCAAGTTTTGCTAAAAAGATTAATCTCACCCTTCACCATAGCGGTTATATAATATATTTATTTTAAGCCACCCCATTTCTTGGTAGACATTAATAGCAAAGATGTGTTTTGATCGCTTTGACACCAGGATTATGACTATATACTAAAGTATTAAGTATATTCATAATACTATAAAAAAAAACAACTTGGAAACTTTATAAGAATAAGCCTACGCGGATAATCTAACGCTATTAAACAAAAAAATAGCATAGTAGGTGCCTAAAATTGTAAAATCACAGCTTTTCACAGTACTTGCAAAGCGGCGATAAAAGACATACGATAAGAGACGGATTCATATGAGTCGAGGTTGAAAAAACATTACTAATACTAAAGATTAAAATAGCGTCAAGCTTGCATATAGGTATAATTAGTAACAAGAATCACACAATTTTGTTGTCTGAGATTTATTTTACTGTGCTGCACCGAAATTTAAAACATCTTGTATTTGTATTACAAGCGTAAAACATTTTTTTTAACAATACACCAGAATTATTAATTTAGAATAATACATGTTTCATCATTAACTTCGCAAAATATAACTGTACGTCATAAATATAATATACTTTGTTTTGTTTTATACATGGTATAATATACAATCCAACAAACCAGCATGTTTCAAAGCGATTAATAGAATTAATCAGAATATTATATTTTCTATGGTTACCAACCAATTCAAGCACTCTAAAAAGTTATGGAATCGATATCAAATTTAATGGCCAAAATTATTTAATTACGATACCTGCCATTGAAAATAATATAATTTATTTGAGAAGATGTAGCAACGCTGCATACGCACCGATGCCGGTCGTCGTCCGCTGAAGATGATGCCCTGTGCCAGTTGACCGCCAACTCGACGGACGAGAAGCCTGCCATTAGGTACCTACTTGCTAGGGACACTTGAACAGAAAAGAGCTTACGAAACAAGGGCAAACAGCTTTCGAACGTTTTATTTGTGCGGCTTCAGATGCGGACAAGTCGCTCAGAACATATTATATAAATACATATAGTATGACTGATTTTGAATGACTATTCGGAAAATGTTTTTTTTTCGTGCAAAAATACTTAGGTAGGTATGTCAATATTTTCTTTCTCATAATAATATGATGCGTATGAAAGATTATTACATAATCATAATGTATGTTGACAGAAAGATACACTAGAACTAGGACTAGGTATCTGGTATATACATGTTCTAAATACGTATCTTGTCGATTAAATTTGAAAATATATATTTTTATGCCATACTTAAGTTATTGGATTGACTTTAATAAGCATGTATTGGGGCATTTTCTCTCTATCACAGGTATACAACCCTTGGCCCTACTTATTTTTTATTGTGGCCCACCGAGTATATGAAAATGTGCGAAAAGTTTTCCTAGCATATCATAATAAATACCTAGATTACGTTTTGTTATTCAATTTTTCAATTTATTTTACATATTGTGGGGTCCACGTCTCGAAGCCGTGGACGTGGACCCTCAACACGAGAGATGTCCAAAGGCTAAGAGTGACACAGCGAGGCATGGAGAGGTGTATGTTGGGCATCACGCGAAAGGACCGTAAGAGAAACGAATGGGTTAGGAAGCAGACAGGAGTACGCGATGTAATAGACGTTGCCAAACAGCTGAAATGAAGATGGGCGGGGCACATTGCTCGCCGAAGGGACGGCCGCTGGACAAATGCCGTCATCCAGTGGTACCCAAGGGGCACGAAACGGCCACAGGGTCGCCCTAAAAGCCGCTGGATTGGCGAACTGGTAAAGTTCGGCGGAAATACGTGGCAGCAAACGACACAGGACCGAGAGTTGGAGAAAGCGTGGGGAGGCCTTCATCCAGCAGTGGATTGACCCCGGCTGATGATGATGACATATTGTGGACATAACAAATTATAAGTTTAAGACGTTCACAACATGACATTTAGAAACAAAGAAATATTATTAAAACAGTATTATGTACATAATGCTTGTACGTTATGCTGCAACCAATGACATTAAATTGGCTGCAACAGATATCATTGGTGTACACGTACACTATATAGTGTAGACTTGTAGAGGTATATTAACATCGGTAGTTTGATGCACGGCATTTAAGAAATTATTAAGTTAAATAAATACAAATAAATAGTATTATGTTTGAAGACACAGCAAGCGTGGGTAGCTAAGATAAGTAGTTCACACTCAAACACAATGCGACCATTAGAAAGAAATAGCATGCTTTCTATACATGGTTATCAAGTTAGTGAGTAAATATAATATTTAATTAATAATAATAGGTAATAGGTATGCCTATACTTGGGAAAAATATTATCACTATCTGCAACATTTTCTACCCTGTGCGGCCCGGTCCACAAATTAGGAAATTAGTCAACAATGAAATTGAAGGCGGCTCTCGGAGTTCAGTGCTTACGGCGTTGACTTGACATCCGGGGTCTCCAGGTTCGATTCCGCGTGAGGTCACACTATAATATAGTTTCTCAAAGCAAGCTAAGGTGTTTGTGATTGTTTCACTTATATTACTCAACCGTTTTACTACGCCACTGTCATTAGACCTCGTGGCCTGTTGTGGTGCTAAATATTATATATATTTAATCAACAATTCGATCTACTGTGTATGTTGCGGATGATTGTTATAATACCTATTTGAAAAATACAATAAAAAAGAATTAAAAACTACCCTAATCTGAAAGAAAATATCTAAATAATTTAACAGAAACAAGACGCTACCGTTTATTCTCTTTTATGGTGAGACACAAAACTAATGGTCGTTCTAATTTGCAAATCTTGAAAATCCAGGACAGCAAATTGTTTAAGTAGCAGAAAAAGCGATTCTAATGTAAGCTGATATAAATTAAATATGTTTTAACAATTTCTTTTTATTTTTTAGAATCTTTGAGTATTACGTACTTACTTATTATTAAATAAATATCTTTCAATTATTGAAGGGATGAAGATTAAAAAGGGACATACATAACAAATAAATATTGGAGGAGTTTTCATTTAAATATTTATTTACCGTTCAACTGCCTTTTATGAAAATAAATTTTATTTTATTCCTAACATAAGATTGTATTCTTCGTTGAATTCCTGCGTATAAAATGTTATTATTTCCATAACGACTTATTAAATTTTAATATTTTGGCCTGATTTTTACCTGTTCAATAATAACCATAAATAAATATAAATATTTACAATATTATATTAATCATTTTATAACAATACCAAATTTACAGAATGTTGAAAAACTGCAATTTAGTGCAGTTGTGCAGAAAGCAGCCAGTCCACTAGTTGTACAAAAAGTTATTATGATTTAACATAAGCTAACGTATTTTTTTCTAATAAATCAGACAAGCTTAATACGTACAAAAATATATTATAAATCAATAAAGAAAATTTCATTGATCACAGAATAATGACACATTCGATTTGCAGTAAATAGTTACACTACACTAAAATAACATAAATACTTATATCATTTTATCTCATTAAAAGTTATTTATACTATATAATGTTGTTTAGTTTTAAATAAGTAATCGCACTCAACACAAAAGTGGCTGGCTGCTTTACATTAATTTTGGTTACACATACACGTGGATCAATTTAATCCTCAGCTCCTCAATTTTAAATTTATGTCAATCCTGACATAAATGTATCCAATATAATATTTATGATTCGATGATGTAACATCTGGCGACGAATAGTCTGAGATAAAATCGTCAAGTGTCTACTTCTACTACTACTGACAATATGTATGCGCTGCCACGACGCGGTAAATGACTGTGGATAACACCTTAGAAAAGTAATTGAAAAGATAGCTGCAATTAATTGATATTGTCTCAAAATAGCTTGCTGCGACGTGTTTGAGAGACGTAATTAAGTTTATTGCTTAGAACGCGAGAGAAATCTTGATAGTGATACTCACAGCCATCTTATTACACGTAGTTTATATACTCCAATCAGCGGCATTAATAAAGATGAAATCTTCGAGAGAGCCTACATATTATTTGGATTGCGTTGTACAGAGAAACAGCCCACATAATTAAACTATACAGACAACAAGCTTTTAAGTTTTTGCACATGTTTTAGATACCAGCACGGCTAGTCTAACTTAACGCGGTAACACGTTTCCGTTATTTTTCTTAATCCAAAATAACACGGATATCACTTGAGGCAATTCCGTATACAAGTCGCTTAATTGGTAAGATAGTGATAAGCGAATATTTAAGTTGGTACGTATGTCGTAGGAACCGTATCACCTTTTTTGCAGAGCTCGGCCAATTTCGCGTGTACTTGTGCGGAGCTTCTTGCATGCGTATCTATGTTGTTGAATTAAGGCGGCGACCGTAGCGGTGTCGGAAATTAGTATTAATATACAAAATCACCCCATCTCAAATCTCAATAATTATCTGTTAATGATTTTGGAGTGAAGTGATATGTTAAAATAGCCGTGCAGGACAACGAACATTGATGTTCCTGGCAATCAGAATCGTATACATATTTGATTATTATGCAGGCAATCAATAATTATAAACTAACATAGGGTATTTATCAAGAAGAGGTTTATGCAGTACAACGTACCTACTGCATTAAAAATACAAGCAATACGCTAGTTAATAGTTGTAATTAGGTACCTGTCATTAAATACAAAAATAGCTACAAAACATCGCACACAAAAACATTGTAAATTAAGTCAGAATCAGAATAATAAACGACATTCAGTACCTACATATGTATTCGATGATAAGTGAACACAATTAAACATTATCATTAAGGAAAACCTCGACAAAACAGGTAATAAAATATTCAAAAACTTTCAGATAACAGTATAATGTTACTTCACCGAGTAGCCTACCAGATTGCCGCCTTTTTTCATCGAAGGCGGGAAAACTCATCGAAAGGGTGTGAGGTCGGTAGGTGAGGGTAGTTCTACGAAGGGGTTGAGACCCACTTCCCTGTCCGCTGGGATTGATTAATGGCGCCTAGCGGACACTTCAACGAATCACTTACCTGAAAATAGATGGACAAATCGATTAGCATAATATTGGAACGAATCGGACACTCGCAAAGTTAAAGAGAGGTACGGGCGATCTGTGGGAATGATAAGTGCTTGCGCGGGAAAGCGACCGTGATTTATACAGAAGTACCCAGCACTTCACTCATATAAATATATCCAATTTATTTTGATGGGTTTCTATCAGTTTCATTGCTTTGTCCGCAGGAACAATGGGTTAAATTCAAATGAGAAAATATGACAGGAGCTAGAAATTCAGGAAAGAAGCCTAAGTATTGTTTAAAAATAACTGTAAAAATGTATGTTTAAGATCGTTACTTTTGCCACCTTAGGGTTATTGCTCTGTGTGGTAATATGGGAATGGGAAGAAAATGTATTGACATAATAATTGAACAAAGTCACAAAGTATGACCCAAAAATCAACATGCATAGTAAAGTTATGGCGCCGATAATAATTAATTAAGACGGTAGGTTTATGATTTTAAAAAGGGAATGCAAAAAATAACCATAGTTAAATGGGGACTGCGATTACAAATGTCAATGTTTGTAAGCTAAAAAAATAATTATTTACTGGATCGATTGGTACCGTACGATCATGAATTGAGTGAATGTACATATAGATATAAACACACCGTATGTAACTTAATAATATGAAACGATCCCAAGTATAATATAACATTAGAAAAAATAAATGAATATCTACCTACATCATGGGCCAATAGTTGAATGCTTGTTAGTTAGCTAGTACGTAGTTAGCCATTTAATATTTATTATGTTCGAATAAAATAGGTCAATGGATGGTACCCAGGCATGTAACTATTCAGGAAGAGAAAACAACCAAGAAAATATAGAGGTCACATGGTGAAAAAATATCAAAAGTTCAACACAAAATACAAGAAACGGGGTTAGTTATGATGCCATCAATAACATGCGCTCCAGACGCCGTCTTATTTATTGGGAAGTGATATAAAAGATCCAATCATGAGATACGAATCACGACAAGATAAAATGGCGTCGACGGGAAACAGAAAAAAAATCGACCAATAAATCCAGAAGGGACCATAAACGGGACAAATAATAAATCTGGGCAAAACAAAAAGTCACAAATCATAAAGACAAATGTTGAATGTGGGGCGGCCGGCATGAAAAGACACGGGAACGGAAAACGCGACAGCATTTCATTGGTCGATGAGTTATTATCCGAAATGGCTTGAATTGGCAAGTTCGACGGGCCCAGAAAAACCTCAAGGAGATAACGCTTTCGTGTGTGTACATTTGTGTAAGCACATATTGTAGGTATAGCCATGTATGGTTGACACGCTGGCTTTTCCGATTTTAATTTCATTTTTTTTGTATTTGATTTATTAGGATCATCGCACAAAACCCGTCGAAATAACAACAATTAAAATGACTATAACCTACATTAATCACAAAACGCGTAATTTTTAGTATGCATTGACATGAAAATCAATTGATTAATTATTCTATCTAAACAATTTTTGTAATAATTTTTAATCATAAATTACATTAATATTATTTTGAAAGGGCAATTATCCATGAGGCTATTTATCTAAGTATTAATAATTTGCCTTGATGTCTTAGATAAGAAATGGACTTCTAGAAGCTTTACCTTTTTACCTTGCTGCGATTACAATTAGGTATAACGATTTACTTTTTAATAAAATAAAAGTATATTTTCTTATGTATATTTTAAGCGAATTTAATAATTAACTACTTAGTATATTGTATAATTATACTATATAGTATATCAAATAATACTACATAATATATTATATTGTAATGTTACTGTTAAATAAAGAAAAAGAAAATACAAAAACTGAAAGATAATAAATAAGTCAGCTGTTTGCTGTGGTTGATAAAAAAATAATAATGCAAATTATTCTTATAAATTATTCATTTTAGTTATGATAGCAGTAATATATCTACGATGTAAAATTGTAAAATAAAAATGCGTATTTTTTTTTAGAAAATATGAAATAAAAAATTGTTTTAATGAAACGGTACTTCAAAAAAAAAACAGTTCGTTGAATTCTCACGCATTTCTGAATAATATACGAGAACGCTGCATTCACAAATAAATAAAATCATAATGCATGCTTTCGAAGACGAGATGCACTTGAGCGGAGCCGGATGTCCGTATTTACACAAACAAAAAGTAACCGTTACATATGGGAAAGGGGATTCCATTATATCCTGTTACTATAGAATAATAAAACGAAGAACAAGTTAAACTAACCGTGATTTAGTAAGTAGTCGACATTGAATGAATTAATAAGTTTCATCGAACTACACTAAAGAATATGTTGTATATTATATGTACTTATATAATTCTAGTATTCGAGTAACCATTGCGACAGAGGTTGTTTGAAAATGTCAGCCAATTCATTTGTCATAATTTATTGTACATTTAACGCAGAAAATAACAGCGCCAATATAGTTTAGGTGAGGCAAGGAGATCTTGGCTGATTTGGACTATGTAGAAAGAAACATAGTATTCGCGAAAACAAGATAGTGGAGGGAGCTTAAGGACAGAAGGGTGAAGATGTTTCTTGGAGGCTTCCAAAACCTACGATGATAATAATTTACTTGTGTCATTAAGATTATCTATATAATTTATCATAATTTGAGTAAAGCATGTAAAAACATGTCATGTTAATACACACAATCATTAATATAGGATTAATTATATATTCCACTTTCGTGATGCTGTTTTGTAAAACTATTTCATAAATAGTATTTGTTTACTCGATATTCTTAATGATGCCGTGTGTCCTTGTTCATTTTTTTAGTGTAGGTATATTATGTTATGTTGTGGAAGTACAGAATTAACAATGTGTTAAATTAGATACAGTGAAGATGGAATTTGGGTACTTTTTAAGTTTTTGAATAATGTTTAATTCGCTTCGCCATTTTTTAATGTTTCGTTTTATTTATATGAGTGTCTGTCTGCTCATTAAAATGAATAAGTTTAAAATTTGAATATAAATCGTCAGAATAGATTGATCCAGTTTTCATTTTTTGTTTACATAATTTCACTTTCGCAGAAGCGAAATAAAAGAAAACGCATAGCAAATACGGCGTCTGTTTGAATCGTAAAGCAGGCGTGCATGAAATATGTTATGGCAGTTACAAGAAGCGTAGTATGGTTTCCTCGCCGGTACAAGCCAAACGAAACTACCTCTCCGCGTGTTAACTCCGCAGATATATATATTAGGAAGTACCTGCGAGACTATTAAAACTAGTGCCGTTCGCATTCCAAGTTTTCCACTTTCCTGCAACTTCTAATGGAGTGAGAGAGAGAATCAGGCGGGGGGAAAACTTTTCTCAGCAACAATTAAAAATAATGTAATAATCCAAATCTGGGAAGGAATTAAAAAGGAGCACGTACAAAGTTGCAGAAGTCGACTTGACATCTCATTAAAGTGAATATCGCGAAGGCGTGACTGTTTTTTGGAACACCTCGGTTTAATTTATTTAAGAACCAGACTTAAATAAACTCGTGAGACATTAGAATTAATTTTAAACGGTGTTTGTGTTCCACTACGTTTCTCTGAAAATACTTGATGAAGCAATTCTATACTGACGACAGCATTAATTATTTTATTATGAGCTACAAAGTAAAGTTATGTTTTCACGGTAAAAAAAATGTTAATTATTTAATCAGTTAGAAACATCCCTTGCCAATAACATTCATTTATACTTTACACTTTACAGTACCGACGACCATATCCATTGCGAATGTCGAGATAATGGATAGATTCGAAAAGGAGGAATCCGGCGACGTATATAATTATTATATGATGAGCGTAATAGTTTCTAAGGCTGTTACCTCTATCTCCATATTACGCTATTTTGAGATAATCGCAAAAAACCGTCAAGCCGGTCAAGCACATTATTATGTCTGCGAATAGAATATTTTATTTCAGCAAACATATTAAGTTAACCATTAGAAGAAAACGAATAGCGAATTAAAATGTTCATAATTAAAATTAATAAAAAATCGTGTTTAAAAATGTTAATAAAAATATACTTAAGTCGAAAAATTTTTTAAAAAATGCAGTCAGTAAATATTAAATTATTGATTGCGCAACCAACCTCCAATTTAATACTATTTCATTAATAAAAGGAGCTATATTTGATATTTTATGAATATATTTGATATTATACGATGGAAAAGTAGACAAAATCAGAATTAAAAAAATCGAAAAAAAAGTAAAAGTAGACGTAACCCATACAAGAAAGGATCCACGACCCCCCAAAAATATTTTTAAAAAATCTGACTGAGATGGGTCGGAACATCCACAACGAATTAGTAGTCCGGTATACCAAAGAAGATGGTTTATGGATGTTTCCAGGCCGTAAGAGACATGTAGGAAGACAATGTGGTAATCGATGTTAGGGAGTTATTGCTGGCGGACGACTGGACTGAGGAGGCCAGGGCTCGCTTTGGACAGTAACGTCCTCGAAGGAAGACACTATATATGAACAATTTACGTTTGAAGGTTGACAACGAGCGTGGACCAAACGTTTAATTTATGAACGAGATCCCGATAGTATAGGAAAAAACCATATTCATATCATATGATATAGATATGTCGTTGCTGTTTTGGCCGTTCACAATCGGTAGAGATGGTTTATTTTTTAATATTAAATGTGCTAATAATAGGATTTAGAAAAAATATCCGTAGACAAACTAACGACAATAAATGGTATAAAATGTTGAATCTGGTCAATCGGAAAGCAAACATCTTGATTTTTCAATCACTTTTTAACTTTCGAAATTACTTACGTTATATTATCAAAACTGATTTTTTAATTTTTTTTTAAACGCCGACGATATACTGTATTAAAAATTATTAGTACTATTTTGTTTGTATTATAATATGAACTGGCTAATTTCATCATTTATGATAACAATAACTACATTTTTTTGTAATAATCCAAAATACGAAAAGTACTAAATTTTCATCAGTTAGAACGTTTGAATTATCATATGAGTTGAAAATCAAATATGGTGTTAATTAATTAGCTAATAATAAGGTCGCGTGCGTTTGATTCGACATGTTTGCTTAGTTGCAACACAAAGCGTATTGCATAATGTGAAATGGGGAATTTCGCTTACTGCTGAATTTCAAAATAAATTAATGATTCTGTCTACGAAATACTTAGATATTATGGCGTTCTTCAAAATCGTTTTTGCAATCAAGTCGGCGTAAATGTTCTCGAATCGATTCCGCTGCCGGCGCATCAAATATGACGGCGCTCATTAAAAATGATAATGAGATTCGAATAAGATTTTTAATTTTACATTTTCGAAGGCACGGACGCCATCGTGGGTGGGTCTTATTCGGAAGAAAATTTTACGAGCGATCTTCGACGATAAACTTGATCGAATAATTTTATTTTTGATACGTTCAAAATGTACCCAGTACATAACATCATGCCCCCAGAGCTAAACTGCCGTTTCTTATAAATTTAACTTTTAGAGCTTATTACGTATCGTATAGCATCATGTTTTATAGTTCTATCTATGTATACGATAAAGTCAGAACTCAATAATAAGGAAGACAGAGTATGTTACAGTAGGCACGTGCATAATAGTTTTAAATACTAAACGGCGTATTTGACATTAATATTGTTATATATTTTTTCTAAAGATTTATTAGACGATTTCAAGAATGTTGTCGATAGCCATGATAAAACATAGAATTTAAGGCGAGCAAATTTCCTATGTGTTACTGTTGTAGGTACTTACCTCATTTAAATTGACAATATACGGCGGCAAATTTCAAATTTAACAGGACAAGATATTGCATTGATAGAAAAGGAATAAAGCAAAAATTTTATACAAGATGTATCTATATTCTAAAATATAGTGCACGGATTCGCTAACACCACGTGACTGCTCACATAGTTATGACACAAATTTTAAATATGTATTATCTGGAGGTAACCTGAATAAAAATATATTTTATCATCAAGGAAAAGTATTAAAAGAAAGAATGTTAGGTACTGCTATTACCGGACTGAAAACGTTTCTCTTTATTTAGTAAAGTACGACACTTTACTTCTGGGTTTCAGATATTATTCATAAATAAATACATTGAGTGGTTGCGTAGGTATGTATATCTAATGTTTACATCGTTAAAAACTTCATAAAAGCACATCAATATATGTTTTGATAATCGATTTGCATATTCATCGATTCTTAATGTTAGGAACATGGGAGACGCTGAGACAGCAAATTATATGAGTACACATTATGAATACAAATTTCTAGAAGAGGAGTAAAATAATCGCTTACACAAAAAAATGTACGCATAATTTATACTGAAAGAAGTAAAACGAATATATGCGACGGAATTCGGAATAACAACTTAATTTCGCTATCAACTATAAAAGTTATCTGTATTCCACACTAAATAAGGAAATGGCCACCATCAATTCAAAATATTATGGCTTCCATTTTGCATAAGTAAATGATTTGCGAAGAAAAAAAATATTTATCTCTTGTATAAAAAGTATAACTTAATAATAATAATAAACTACGTCAGGATTATAAAAGGAAACTTCCCATATACAGCGGAAATTATGTGGTCTACCCGTGGTATTATCTAATGCTATATAATATGGCAGACTCTGTTGTAGGTCTGCCGACAGATTCACCACAACCCATAAGAAAATCTTTGCTATAGGTAGAGCACCTATATACGTTCTGATGCGGTTACACCACCCGTATTATATACCAACTGATATGGGGTTTCATTTTAACATTTATTATATTTTATAATATCATAAAAGTGATTTTACAAAATATTTCCGGATATATATTTAATTATTACACAACAGAGTCCGGTAAATGTAAATGAGAAAATATAGACTACAGTAAGTGAAAAAGGGGTTACTACATAATTATAAAATACAAAACTAATTCCATCCATCTGATCTAATAAATATCAGATCCGCTTACCACTAAGTAATCACCAAAGGGAAGCATAAATGTGTCCCCAAAGAGTGGTGTTTTTTTTAAACTTTTAACGCTCTTAGACTTTTTTTAAAATTTTGTTAGCTATCATTTTTATTTAATTATTAAATTGATTTATTTTTGAAGAGAGAATTGCTTATAATTGTATTAAATTATTGTACATTGTATTGATAAGGAAGTATAATATAATAGTATGCGATGTGATATAGGTCGCTAAGCAGATGAAATGGAAACGAGCTGGTCATGTCGCTCGGCGAGTAGACAACAGTTGTGTCCAGTAGTTACTGCTGGGCACCAGACGATCACAAGAATGCATTAACACTCGTTGGATAGACGAACTCATAAGTTCGAGAGTAGAGGGAGTAAGGAAATGGCCACCATCAATTCAAAATATTATGGCTTCCATTTTGCATAAGTAAATGATTTGCGAAGAAAAAAAATATTTATCTCTTGTATAAAAAGTATAACTTAATAATAATAATAAACTACGTCAGGATTATAAAAGGAAACTTCCCATATACAGCGGAAATTATGTGGTCTACCCGTGGTATTATCTAATGCTATATAATATGGCAGACTCTGTTGTAGGTCTGCCGACAGATTCACCACAACCCATAAGAAAATCTTTGCTATAGGTAGAGCACCTATATACGTTCTGATGCGGTTACACCACCCGTATTATATACCAACTGATATGGGGTTTCATTTTAACATTTATTATATTTTATAATATCATAAAAGTGATTTTACAAAATATTTCCGGATATATATTTAATTATTACACAACAGAGTCCGGTAAATGTAAATGAGAAAATATAGACTACAGTAAGTGAAAAAGGGGTTACTACATAATTATAAAATACAAAACTAATTCCATCCATCTGATCTAATAAATATCAGATCCGCTTACCACTAAGTAATCACCAAAGGGAAGCATAAATGTGTCCCCAAAGAGTGGTGTTTTTTTTAAACTTTTAACGCTCTTAGACTTTTTTTAAAATTTTGTTAGCTATCATTTTTATTTAATTATTAAATTGATTTATTTTTGAAGAGAGAATTGCTTATAATTGTATTAAATTATTGTACATTGTATTGATAAGGAAGTATAATATAATAGTATGCGATGTGATATAGGTCGCTAAGCAGATGAAATGGAAACGAGCTGGTCATGTCGCTCGGCGAGTAGACAACAGTTGTGTCCAGTAGTTACTGCTGGGCACCAGACGATCACAAGAATGCATTAACACTCGTTGGATAGACGAACTCATAAGTTCGAGAGTAGAGGGAGCTAGGAGGCCTTCATTCAGCAGCGGATCGGGTCGACCCCAGCTGATGATGATGATACTATCTTCAATAATTATTTTTGAGAATTTGTTAGTATAAATAGTTATACTATTGTATATTTTGTATCAGTTGACAATGTCCCATTGAAAGGGACGAAACCGGTCCCGATTATAATCACATTTTTTAATAATATTTATTACTATTAAGCTACGTGGAATGAGCACTAGATATTGTGTTTAATTTTTTAGTATACGGGGAATGGTTTTTAGCTACTCGCCCAATCCATCGTGTCGTTGCTATGAGTTAAACATACATATTCCTTTCTTCAACCACTTGCAAATCCTCCACGTAATTTAGTTTAGAGCGTATAATGTGACGTAAAAATTGAGAAGCACCGTTCAATTATTCAGTTAACGTCCCAAGATAAACTTACCTTTTGGTCCTTTCGCTGGATCGAACACATTGAATAAACAACATGTGTTCTTTCCAGGCGCATGGGGCTCAAATATAAAAAAAAATATCATTAAAATACATATTACGTATTCACAGCCTACTCAAAACTGGTTGGAAGTACTTCGCAATGCAAATAATGTGTAAACGCAGGTCGACAAAATCGGCCAGTAAACATTTACCCTCTTTTCGAAATGGGATATATTAGTGCGTAAATGGTAATGGGCCACGATGGCAAAATCAATACAATTAGACCGACTATTTGACACTCGTTTTGAGTGCAAATTAGGTCGGCAGGCGTCAGGTTATACTCATTAGTGGGAGAGGCAGCGAGTGGTTAGATCTGCAAGACCCACCAAACTATAAACTCGGGAAATAAATAATACATAGTAAACTACGTTAAAAAAGGACACAAGTTAAAAAAAAATCGGTGTGTGTACTTATGTACGCGCGTTAGAAGTTATACTTCTTTGGCGTAACAAAACAAAAAATCTCAAAACCTGTGTTTGAAAAATTTAGCAAACAGCTATTTTGACCAGCTTTGCATAAACAGATGACTGTACAACTATTTTCGTTAACAATAATAATTTATTACAAATCAAAAGTAAAACATAGCCTATGCCCTATTTAATGGTTTAACTGAATATTGGCTTTTGTGATGAAACATAATAATTATTATTGTCTTCAATTATTATAAACCGCTAATAAATTAAGTAAATTGTACAAATATTATCCTAAACTGTAAAAATATGTATTTTTGTGTATGAAGTGTCTAAATGTTGTAAATTTACAACATACCATTGTTTGAATTATTTACCAACTGAACGTGCACAAAATTTATTAATTTATTGATATATAATTTTACTCATAAATAAAAGTTGCAACATTCAGTATTTACCCAACCGGCCCAAGCCACAGCCCTCAATATCACAGTTGAAAATTACAAACCTCCAGCATTTAGAACACCCAAATGTCGCCGCCCAAAATAAATTATGTTGCATCGGCGGGCAAAACTTCCGTCCCACGCCAAATTAATGCGTTACACTTGCGCGCGCATTCGTCCCACGTCAAAAATACACTCTGATCTGTTTTCCCAAAAGCACCTAAAGAAGTATAACTTCAAAAATAATCGCCACAGTATGAAGACAAACACTTGATAAATTTTTTTCTAAGCTAATTGAATCGATAATCAATTACAATCTTATAAAATCAGGATTAAGACAACATTGAAATGCAATGCAATTAAGAATCTTCTTCTTAGCGCGCCATCCCCTAACGGACGTTGGCCACCATCAGAGCGATCTTCAGTTTATCATCTGCTACCCGAAGTAGTTCGGTGAAGCTGCACTCGTACCGATTAAAGAGAATCGTAAGTCACGAAATTCGGCGTAGGCCTCTGCTACGATTACCACTGATCTTTCCTTGAATGACAAATTGGGAAATGCTGTATTTTTGTACTCTCATAATGTGGTGTGTTAATAATTCATATTAAATCTTTAATCGTCATTGACACTTACGAGTTGTGTCGATTTAACATAATATAGGTACGGTAACAATTTTTTTTTTCAAAACCTCATAATATTATGTTTTAGATCGATATGATCGGTAAGTTTTTTTGCAAGACAATTTGTATTATGTACCATTCACATAGGAAGGTACACCTATCACTAATTCTAATGCAAAGTATATATTTATAGTTATGTATACCATGAACATATCGTATGAATAGTCAGATTAGCTCTAATTTTCACACGAATGTAAATTATTTATTGCTTTGATAGGAGTGGCGGAAAATTAGACAGGTAATCAATCAATCACCTAAAACTGACTGACATAGGCTGTTCATTGTGTAACAAAGCGTAAAAATTAAAAAAAATATTGTTTTTATTAAAATTAAATAATAATGAATATATTGATAGATTGTTGCATGAGTGAAATTGTTCCGTCAGTGCGTTTTTATTAAGGGATGTAACAAGATTTGTGAAGGATTTGATCTGTCATCCGAATAAAGTGATGTGCGATTCGAGATAAAATCGATAGAATCTCCTTCGTCGAGGAGTGCTTAACTGCTTGTTAAAGCATTGAAATAGTCCCATGTCCTGACGGTTTGACATTTCTCAAATTTAATAAAGTGACTATCAGATAATAATACTACATTGTTTGATATGTAATGATGATTTGATGATAAACGATGATATACGGCAGTATCTTGACGGGAGTCTACTAACTGGCTGGAGTCGATCGATCAATCAATAGAAAAAAATACTGTAGATTGAATCACGTTAATTGACGTAGATGTTTCAAAGGCCTTTTTAAGAAGCGGCAATGTCTCTTTACATGATGCCGACATATATAGCTATGTTTATTTAATTGGTTTTGATTTTTTAATCCATTTTTTCACGACGATATATCTAGACAACTTAAGATCATCAGCGGCGTATATTATTAGTCTCCATAGTCTGTCATGGATAATTAATTAACACGATATTCTGCTCTCTTAAAATAAATAACGTTAACGCCATATTAGGTGAATAGGAAATAAATGGCTCATCGTTTTTAGACATAAAGTGTTTTCTGAAAATTCATGGACATAAGAATTAGATATATAAAACACATTATGTAGTTGTTACACTTAAGAGCATACATCAGTGAAACGGCAAATAATTTTCAACAATAGGTGGAACGAAATTTTGCAGTCGTTGCCAATCGGAGAGAGGTAGTGGAGCTGTGAACACGTCAATTTGTTTTGTGATGGCGTCGGAGGAATATATTATTAAATCGTGTAACTAAACTAATCGACAAAGAAAACATATCAATGAATATATTATTAGTATTAATAATATAACAATAAACATAACATTAAACGGACGCATGTTGAATTTTTATGACAAATTATGTTTTGTTCGGCACGCGTCGTTTGCACAATCTGCGCGTCGCGTAGTCACGATCTTTTTAGACCATGCCTCAGCTGAATATAGCCTTAAATTGATCATTTTCGTAAAATGAGATTATCTACAGTTATTTGTATAATAGGGCTTTAAAAAATTGTGAAACCGTTCCTTCTATAAATATTTTCGGTAAACGATATTGAAAAACTATTGAATACAAACAACTTCCCAATCTTAATTACATTTTGACTGAAGTCTGAATTAAGGCAATTCACGGTAGTACCTATTATCTACTCTCTGGAAGGATATTAAATATATTATTACAGCTTGTGATTTCTCGACGTTTTTCGTGTTTCTAGATTCGAGATTTCTTGAAATCAAGAATATTTGATTTCTCGAGAATTCTCGATAAATTGACAATATAATGAAATTACCCCGTCTTGCCGATTTTTCAAATTAGATAAATTCGAAGCCTTTTTATCGAAAAATCTAATTTCTATCTAATCTTGAAAAAAATTCATTCTGGTTTTTTAAAGCACGGTTGCGGTCGACAGCCTACGGTAGTGACAATTTCTCGAATCTCATCGATGATATCTCGAGAAATTAAAATTCTCAAAATTTCTGAAAATGAATTTTTCGAGACGAGATTTTTCGATTACAACCTCTATATTATATTACGTAGTACGCTTACGTCTTGAAATGAATGTTTTCGAACGCGCAAATTTCTCTCATGATTATTGCAACACACGTTAATATGAATACATGCTGAGATGAATCAATTTATTATCAAGTCATAAATATTTCATAAGTTGAAGTATGTTGGGGTACCTACATATTATTTACATGTTTTATTTTTTGATTAATATAATTTTTAAATATGAAAAATATTTTACATACATGTTCATTAAAAACCGCTTGCATCACATGTTTATGGACACCTAATAAATTATTTCATATGATGCATATTATTATATTTCTAAAGAAACAATATATCAATACTAGGAAACAAAATTTTTGACCATACTTAAAATATACTATTGATTAGGCCAAGGTGAACATATTGTAATAAAATAAGTAGGTAATTTACTGCGCGATCTATCTACCACATGTCATAAATACCTTGAAATTACCCCACACCTATCAGAACGAAAACAGGTTATAAAGCATAGATAGTATTATTAGAAAATACAAAAATGTATCATTCTTATATTATTTGATGCGTGGTTTTTATAGAGGTCTGTGGTAAAAAGGTCTCCCTTTATGCCGGATTCTTAAGCGTTCAACTGCATTATCATTCATCATATAAAACCCACATTTGAACGTGATGTAAATAGGCATCATTTTGAAATATGAAGTGAACTCAATTTAAATAAGAAAGTTTCTTTTATGCTATTTCGTAGTAATAACTAGGTTGTATTGTATCCCAAAAAGAGTAAAATAGTTTTACACTACATACAGGCTACCAAAAAAATGAGACCATTATAAGAAACCCACCATTGAAAGATAATGTAACAACAATATATAATAATATATTATATATTTACATACACTTTATTATAATCTATAAGTAGGTGGAATGAGAATTTTTTAAGGTAGATATACCTATTGAAATAATTAAGTGCCATTACTTCGAAAAGTATATAGATAACACTCGTGTATTTTACATTAATTCGTGTACGATGAATTTATTACTGTAGGTTTCAGATCGATAGTGTCATTAAAAATTTGTTTTTTTTTTTTAAAGAATATTGTGTATGTCACTATATTTGGAGTAAGTAAATACACGAACGTTACCAAAATTGAATAGAATATGTTTTCTTCCAAATAGCACATTTGTAACGAATTTTAAGTCTCTGGGGAAGTATGCGAAAATTTAGGTAGTGCGTTTCTCAGTACAAGTGTCATTATTATTACTCCATAATATTTTCATCCAATTATGAGTATAGCAACGCGGATAAAAATGTATACATATAAGCGAATAATTGCACCGTATCTAATCTTGTGGTATCATTAAATTTAATCAAGCAATTTGGTAAGAGATGTTTCACAGAATACCAGGAATCGCTTTATAAAACATACTACAAATTGATAGGAATTAAAGCACAGTTACATACTAACAAACCTGCAAAAGCCCGTTAGATGTTTCCTGTTTCTGTCGCATTTGAGTACATACGTGTTCATTTACTTGTGTTCATAAAAGCTACATTGCTGACATAATCAACAATAAGTACAATCATAATTAAGTAAGAACTTGTGTTATGTCAATCTGAACTTTGGTAATCGTATAGGTAGTGTCAGTTTATATAAAATGGTTGAAGGTTAAGTACTTAAAGAAGTCCGTAATGATGAGAAACAAATGTATTTGTTGTTGAGTCAACAGATTCAACTTGACAGTTATTTCGGCATATGAACCCATTAACCGAGCCATGGTCCCAAAGAGGCTACTTTAATGATTAACCGATAAGATGAATTTATTAAAAATACATTGTTCAGCAAACCAAACTCGAAAAAGCACAATTATTCCAAAATAGGATTGTTATAATTGAATTCTATCAACATAAAAGAACATTGTCAGTAAGAGTTCTTACTAAAGAGATACTGTACACTGTACAGAATCGATCCGTGTCAGTGCGGTTTCACCAGTTTGGTGGATGTCAAGGGGGATCATAACCATCAGAAATGAGGATAACGGTTCCAGATGAAATGTAAAAGACATTATATTTGTAAGATTAGATGTCTCCATAAAATAACTAGATTATCTACCCATCAAATGATCGATAATTAAATCTTTTAAAACGTCAACAGAATTCAATGTCAAATAGTAATAGAACGTACATTACATACAGCATACAGGTTGTATCATGATGACATTTTTATGGCAATGGAATGCAATATGATATAAAGTCAGGTATTCTCACTCACAATCTGAGATGATCAGAATGTCATTAGACCAGAATGAGTAACCGTATCGCATAATATGACGATAGCGAAAGACATTTTGGTTACTCAAGATCATTATAGCGAAGATTCAGTGATTTTATAGAAGTGTTACGTAAATATATCACAGTTTTAAATGCTACCTGGAAAGTAGACATTAAAAATGGATTAAGAAACTTGCCGTTTGACATTTTCAATATTAATTGAATACTTCACGGAATTTTGCGTTTTGTTGATATTGTTGTGGTAGGAAGTTATTCGATACGCACGCATGCATACATTTGAAGATTTTATTTCCAGCATCAGGCGATTTGTTAGGTTTAATCAGTTTATGAAAGCATTAATAATATTATGTTATTCAAAGTATCTTCTTAGTAAGTTCCTTCCACTGATTTAGCGGATTTTAGAGTGGTCTGTGATCGTTTAGTGCTGCTCAAGTACCACAATGACTGCATTTCAAATTACTTGCCGGGCGAGTATTTAAAGGTTTCCAAAATACCAGAAGATGACCTTGTCTGAGTTCTGTGGGTCAAATTTATACGCAAGAAGAAATCGTCTGTTATCTTAGTTTAATAATGTTGTTATAACCGAAATAGGTACCCATTAATTAAAAACATTTTTTTGTAATTTATTTATGACATCGAAAACAGTTTGTTCATTGAAAACAAAAGCGTATTATTTAATCAATGCATCATCATCATCAGATGGCGTCGATCCACTCTTGTAGCTCCATCCACTCTTCTAGGTCCCTATGTATTCGCTGCCACGTACATCCATCAAGTTATATGAATTCGTTTATCCAGTTTTAGAGCGTCCCTGTGATCTTTTAGTGCCCCTCGGGTACTACAGTTGTCCAGCGGTTGTCCACTCGCCGAGTGACTCGCCAACCTATTGCCATTTCATCTGCTTGGAGACCTCTATCACATCGCAGAGGTACTGTTGTTTGCCTCCTCATCCATTGGCTTATTTTGTGGTCTTCTCGCATTATGCCACATGCCACGTATCAATGTAATGTGACTAAAAACAACAATTTAAATTGATCTACGATCATTTTCATAAATTTATAACTTGACAGAGACCATATTATATAATTATATTTTTTCGTCAGCCTATTTTTATTTATAATTTTAATATATTTTTATTGCAGGTGTTCAAACGTTGGTAATAAATAGTAACAAATGCCATAATCGTCTGGCGGGCCTAAGAATTGGCCAAAAATCTATAAGTTTATGTACCTATGCCCAGTTAATGGACGGTGCGTCACGGACTAGTTTTTGTATTATTAGTGATGCATAGAACTATAGAGCACGATCGGGGCATTGCCACAGTAGTTGATAAATCGCATTTCGATGTTTGGCGAACATTTATGGGCATTAGCCGGTTAATCTACTCAACCACAAAGATAATTCACCGGAGCCGATACTAATATACAGCCAACATACTGACTACTAATATCGAGTGCCGGTTCAATATGTGAAACGGTCCAGATAGCGACACTTCATTACGTATTATGACAATTCAATGATTCGTCGTGAAATTGTTGACTCACCTAAGTTTAGGATTAATTGACATTTAACAAGAATTCGTTCTTAAGTTTTTTCATATTTGATATATTTTTTCTTCGTATTCGTTTCTCGTATTGTCGAGGATAGTGATTCATGTTAAATGTCCTAGTTATATCGTTTGAAGCTTATACTTTAAGAGCGGAATGCAGAAACATTTGGCATAACTAAAATTTCCTTAGCAGAAAACACTATGCAGAAACATTATCGTTAGTTAAGATCATTTCTATTGAAAATAATACCATATTTAAAAATTCCCTTTTCTATAGTTTAGGTAAATTATTTTATAATTGTTAAACGATGACAAAAATATGACAACTGCATTTTATAAATGTAATAACTATAAATACGTATTAATATTTAATTATAATACTCTTATGTTTCCGTTATAAGTCATTATACGTGATTCCACAGGCACCGCAAGATATTTTTTTAACATGGTAACACTAGCGTCAAGTGTCATTTTTCACCTGGCATATTGTATTTCTGCGGGCTGGCGTATAAAAGTAAAATAATATTCTCCAAGTACATGCCAAACGAATTAACATTATCAATATCCATATTGAGATACATTGTTAAATGAATTTGAGTGTATGGACTGTTTTATAGACATGCGAATTTATTTTGACAGCAGCTGTCAGTGGTAAATGGTAATACAGAAAGAGGCGTGTTCATAACAAAAGTAGTCTATGGTTAAGGATTCCTTAACTCTATACTCTGGATTGTCTATAGTTAAGTCATGTTTTTTGGCGACTTATCCTTAGGATCGAAATCTTAGATTGTGCATTCCAGGGCCTTTAAGCGATCTAAGCATTTAATCTTAACATCTGTGGTTTAGAGTAATATTTGAATATGAAAGCACACCATCGACATGATTCTTCTTTGACACAGTCATAAACCTCACTTTTATAAGTAGATACTTCATAATCCTTGCGTGTCTACTTATAACAATATAATCAAATTATAACGTACATGTTTTTTTTCACACATTGTATTCATAATTATGTGCGGAACCCAATTGTCTGTCGCCCAGTAGTCCTATCAGTAGATAGACTTTATTATTATCGTTTTTATTATATCTGTGTCTCCGAACAATGACAGAGAAATATGGATATATATTTTAGAGGTCCGGGACATTGATAAATTTACTGCATGGTTAACAACGTATGTAGGTACTCAATGGATCAAATATGTTTAAATTTGTTATGTAGGTAAATGTTTTTCGTAATAATTAATTGACATAGCATTCATGTTGCTTACAGAAGGATAAATCTTCGTTATTATTCACTCTAGTAATCATTTCAAGCTATGCTAAGCTTTATAACGTACTTACTTAAATAATTTCCAAACAGGTTTTAATAATTATTTAATCTTAATAAAATTATCAGAAATATAAACGAACTGCCATCTTTAAATTAGGCTTTAGTTGATAAAAGTATGTTATTCTATAAAATCAAATATTATATAAAATCTAACCTTGAAATTCCGGTAATCAAGGATTTTAAATCGCGAAATTTTGGGATCAAAAAAAGTAGAAGTATACTACCATTGCAAACCCAAATTAAATAAATTGTTGTTGCAGTAAGATACTATTAAAATGATATGAATATAATGAGACATCGATTGATAGGTATGCTATAGTAGGTAGCTAAGCTTATACGAATGACCTACGCTCAGGGAACACAGAATTTATTAACTGTTCTGTGCCTACGCTATTAATCGATGGTTTGAATTTATGTATATTAGCCAATTATTTCTTTTGAAACCATGACATTCCTATTTTACACCCTTTTCATTTTGGCAAAATATCACAAACGTATCGCCGCATTAAATCAAACTCATTGTTGCCGAAAACAGGCGTGGTAAATGGCAAAGCAAGCGTCACAATTGGTGTTTGTATAATGAAAAAAAATCCATTAGGAAACTACGAAAAATTAAAAAAAGTCTAGAAAGCGGTCTTTGTTATTAAAAGAGCACACAATTGAAAGATAAACAACGCTTAATAAAAGATAATGCGTACGAAATCAACGCGAAAGATTTCTACAAAAATGATATCTTAACAAGAAAATAATAATGCACAAAAACTTTGACTTGAGTGAGTCGAGACGTTTTGAAATCTTTATTCACGGAATCGCGACACAAAACAAAACGCCATGACACGACAATATGAGTCACTAAACCAGGAAAGAGCCAGTTTAGTAACTACGTATTGCAGGTTAAACCTAATAATCTCTTGTATTATCGTGACCAATATTGGTTCGTGGTTTCATTTCGCAACTTTTCAATAAGTCGAGAAGACTTCCAGGCCTTAATAGATTATAACATAACATGATTACATTATGACTATAATACCATTTAGTCACAGTTCTGTCGAAATTAAAGGTCAAGGATTTGTAGGTAAATCATAAGATTCATTGAACATCAACACGATAAAATTGATAAGACCTAACATTACTCGAAATGTCGTTAACTATAAATTCTTGCTGGAAAGCTATTATTATATAAAATAAAAACGAGATAGTTTTCAAGATTCACAGAGGAAGTATTATACCTACTTTGAATAGGTTAAAATACGTCATGTTAACAACTAATAACTGAAATAGGTAAATAAAGATCACACTAATTTGCCCCCATTAATTGGCCCCCAAGAAGATATTGATTGAATGTTGAAATTGTTGTTATTTATTCGTCCAAATGGATAAGGGTTTTTGCTCTGGCACAAAGCCACTGTTAGATATTAAAGTGGGGCCACACCGAAAACAAGTCGCGCGACAACTCGTTAAATTTTACGATAAGCATGATAATTATCGTACAATTTCTTAAGCAATTATGATAATTATCGTAAAATTTAACGAGTTGTCGCGCGACTTGTTGCCGGTGTGGCCCCACTTTTATACCCATACGATATCAGAAACATCAGTTGTTTTTTTCTACCAAAGCGTAGAACAGTAAAGTTAACATGCCATTGGTGAAGTCAATTATTGATATGGTAAATCGCTTCAATTATCGATAGGTATATTCCGATTGTATTTATAATTTCTTAAAATATATGTTTACCAAATTAGTGAACTCCACATTGTCATTATAGTGTTCAGTATGTTAAAATTTGTCTTTTTTGCCTGGCAGGGGATTCGAATAAGCATGAGACGAGAGCTCTGCCACTGATTCATTTATCGTGAGATCTAAAATGTACAAGGCCTTTCATAAGACATTTTCTAGTTGGTTTACTTTTGTTGACATCGCAATAATTTTGGTACCTACTTATCAACACGACTGAGCTAAGAATAAAATAAAGTTCAGTGGATTGATCTAGATTCGCGCGAATTATTTAAGCTTCGAATCACAGGCAATACGTCACTGATGTGATTCGATAAGTATAATGAGCCACTGAGCCGAATCTGCGAATACTTCTCGTAAGCCGAAATGACACGTAACTCGAAATGACTCAAGTTCAAGGGCACAGCTCTTTCACCGCGGAGGCTTTAGTTTAGTGAAAAAGCGATGATGCACGAGTGATTCGTTTCGATCCAAAATGTTTATTCATGCTTTGGTTATTCATGAAGCCGGCGTGGTTTGTTTCTGTGACGAATTAAACCTCGTCAGAGAGACCGTCTACTGGACGCTAGCACAAGAATAAATTTGCTTAATCCTCAAAGGAATAAGTTATAATATAATTAATGAAAACTAAAAAAACAGGTAGGTGCAAGCCCAATGCGTAAGTATGACGTGGATATGTTTAGTAGAGTTTGAGGATTTGATAAAATTTTGATTTAACGTTTGCATTATTCAAACAAAAATTAACGGGTAGGTACGTACCTAACTATGAATAATTGAAGGGAATTTTCACTATAAAGTGTAAACGAATAAGCTTAAAAAACGTCATTAAAACTAATTATAAAAATATTAGTTACAGTCATAACTCATAAGGATGCAAATGCGTCAATAGTAGGTATAGGTACAATAATTTTAGTTATAACTTTAGTTATAACTAGAAGAAAACATTCACTACAACTAGGGAATCCAATCCCGAGCCAAAATTCTGATCCCGGGATTTCGGGATTACAATTTGACAATCCCGGGATCCCGGGACTGGTCCCGGGATTGGCATTTTTTTCTATTTTTAATATAAAATTTTTATATTTACAAATAACATTGATAAAATCCGTCAAAAATAAATCTAGTATAATTTATACTATTTAAGACATTTATTGTTAATATTGTATACGTTCAATCTTGGAAATACACAAGTTTAATGGAGTAAATAATATTGTAATATAAATAATAATGTGAATTTAATATGAGATTGCTGTTTCTGATAGTAAAGACATAATGAATGGATTAGCGAGATTTAAAATAGTAAAGCAAATAATCATGGCGTACTTATGGCCTTTCCGCTTCATAAATCTAATTAGTCAGCCAAATATGAAACTGCCGTAAAACGTATGATATCATGGCGGAATTACTTTGTTAAAAGTGCGAAGCATTGTTTTTTTCCAATTTTTCTCATTTTTAATAATTTATGTGAAAAAAAAAAATGGATCGGCAACCTACACATGGGTATAAATCGAACTTCATTCAAACTCAGTTTATTTCTAATGTAGTTATTTTTTATTAAAAGTATTTTTTCTGTTATGTTTTCGCTTTTATTTTATTTTCCATAAAAAATTATAAAAAAATCAATCCCGAAATCCCGGGATTATGTTTATCAATCCCGGGATTCATAGGTATCGAAAATAGCTCGGGATCCCGGGATTGGAATCCCTAACTACAACCAAGTGTAAATAAACCACGTTAAAAGAAAATTTACTAAAACTAATGATTAAAACATTAGCGTTAAGTCATAACGAGGGCTGCACTGATATTAAAAAAAACGTCTGGAATAGTGTTAAGGCTCCTCAGTTGAGGCATGGTCTAAAAAGATCGTGGCTAGGCGATGCGCGGATTGCGGGTCGCAGGTGCAAATGACGCATGCCGAACGAAAATATAATTTTTCATATAAATCCAACATGCGTCCATTTAATGTTCTGTTTATTGTTCTATTAGTAACAATAATAATATATTCATTGACGTGTTTTATTTTTCAAGTAAATGGGTAACGTTTTTAGTCATCTTTACACGATTTAAGAATTAATACCCCCGTCGCCATCACGAAACAAATTGACGTGTTCCCAGCTCGACGTTCTCTCTCCGAATGCCAGCGAGTCCAAAATTTCGTCGCGCCTATAGTTGAAAATTATTTGCCGTGAAAAAGTACGATCGTTATTAAATTTAAAATATTCAGAGACAAAATCAAAACATTTCGACATTTCAATGCGTCAACGCACATAAAATATGTATTATATACATATATTTGTACCAAATCAACCGCACTACACAACGTTGTGAAATCGCCACCAAGTGTTGCAACACAATTCGTTCATATGACTCTAGTTATAGTCGAAGCTCTGGAGTGAATATTAATTTTGAATTAAAATTGAATTAATTATTTTGAAGAACACATCACTTTCACAAGGTATCAACCTCTTATCAAATCCAACCACTGTTAATACTCGTATTAATTGCATTTAAGTCATGAAGGGGGCCCGATTTGTTTAATACTCGAACGTAGGGGTATTGTTGGTTCATTGAAAAAATATAAATGAAAAGCAAATAAAAGATACGCGTTCGTACCATATCTGTAATACGAAAAAGCTGTATCAGCAGATATCTAAAAAAACATTCGGCCAGCGAGGAAAACCAGGCGTGGGTGGAGGATAGGTAGGTCCTCAGTATGATATTGCAATGTTTTCAAAACATACGGTTTCCCTGTTATTATTACAAAGGATTACCTACGTTTAGGTATGAACGTATTATTTTTTCGGCGCCACCCAGCCAAGGAATTTTTATTCAACGTAAAAATAGCCCAACGGATATCGGATGGACAAAATACGTGTGTATTTATAATACATACATTCAATTGAATTTCTGGATATTCTAGAGCCTTATATTTAATTAAATTTGGTTTTAGCGGCTTGTTTCCACTGTCGGAAATTATTTCCGTTTCGTTTAATTTGGAACAAACATGTTTCGTATTTGATATTCTGCTAACATTTAGGAACTTTCATGGTAAAATAACAAACACATAAATCTAACGTATACTGTTACGTGTTTACGGTTTTTCTTTTCAATTTTCACAATCAACTGTCTAATAATAATTAACAGTGTTGCTAAGCAACGTGCGCTGTGTTTATGGTGTAAACGTAAACCATAACTCCCGGTTATAATAAAAGCTTTCAAACCATACTAGAACTTTAAGTAGGTAGGTAGTTAGTTACGCACTATGAAAACGTGAGTTTTCATTTTCAGGGGGTTACAATATTCACAATATTACCTATACAAACAACTATAATATATCATTGATTCTCATATGAAATCAGAATGTTTTGTTAAAGTTTAATGAAATATGTACGTACCAACCTAATGTAATGTTATATATTATACATCCATGTTCAATGTAGATACTTGGTTATGATACAATTTTATGGACGACATTTGATATTACAGTGAATGTAATAAATGGTTGAAACATAACTCAAGGAAATATTTTTTATAATTGTTAGGCACTGGGAACTAATGAAAAAAGAGTGAGTTATATCACGTGTTTGGTAATTTTATTGGATTATCAAACACTAGGGTACCTTCCTATATCTTTAGGTAGACGTTTGCGTGGTAGACCTTCATTATATTATTATGAATTCTACTATTATTTCGTTTCCAGACAAAACCATTTTCACAACGATCTATCGCAAACTAAATATATAGTGTTTTTTTAATTTGACACTTCGGTCCACAAGTGCACTAATTACTTCACCGGGAATATAACCAGAAACCGCAGTGTGTGAAGCGAGTATATCGCGTATTGGACCACGATGGTTTATATTTATAATATAATATTGTCGAAATAAACTATTCAAATGTAAAATACGTAAAATGTTATTGGCTCCAGTGTACGGAATTTCATTTCGTTACTTATATTCAATAATATAAATAAAAGATGCGCTGTTTTCATGCTTTCAAAGCATACTTTTTTTTTTTAACATATCTACCTTTCCTAAGAGTAGTAAAAACAGGGAGTCATAAAACGGACGTGACCCTGCATCCACAAAACTAATTTAAAGGTGTGCAGTTAAACAAATCCAAGTATGCTCACTATGATTTATGAACATGTCATATTTTGCGTTCACAATTGAAATATTTACCTCAATCATTTAAGACTTTGGCACGTCATTTGGATAACAATTCATTGGGTTTTCACATTCATTTTACATACCTGAACAATTTCTTAGTACATACACATTAAATAATAACGAATACATGCATGTATTTAAGTCATATAACATAACACTCATACTCATAACATTTGTTTAATAATTATTGATTATAGACCTATTTATATGAACATTCTCAATTTGAACGGTCAGTAAGATTATAATATGTGTATTATTGGAGAACAAACAATACAGAGAGAATATTTATTTTCTTATCGTTATATAATATTATATCTTATAGCATTATTAAAAACGTATTACCGACAGATATCTAGATGCAACTGTTACTTCCGTGATTATTTAAAATCTTATAATTTAATAAATGAGGGTATAAAAACGTGTGTATAAATTATACCTATATGTTGGTAATTTGTCATAGATACCTAGGAACATCGTTTCTAAACTCCAGTGATATAAAAAATATATAAAAAAACTTCTAAGAGGTGATATAGAATAATATCGAGGGCCCCGAGGGGTAATGACCAGAGTGGCATATTAATAAAATATTCACATTACATAAAAATAAAATTTTAGTAGAAATCGTGTCATAAAGAATTATTCCATCTGAATCAAATGCCTCAGATTTGATGTAGGCATTTTGTCCACGCTTGTGCCGTGAATTTATATTGTTGTTGCTATGTCAAGTCGAGGTTCATGAGATTAAAAGCTGCTGCATTTGCAAAAATAATTAATGTCAATTATTAATCGTTATTGTCAAAAGTGTGAGAAACGAAATGTTAACATTGCAAAATAACTGCAACCCAAAAATGCAATGTTTAGCAAATATTCAGTAGGTACATACCTTGGAACTAAATGTCTGGGAGTCACACTAGTTTTTTTTTAATTAAGTACATATATTGAAAAACATTTTCACGCTCAGTTAAGTAAATTTAAATTACAAGATAAAAAGAACTTTTTATATACAACGTTTTTCAATTTTCTGTTGAATCACATAAACTTGAGTAGACTAGCTTGAACGATCAAAAAAATTTATAGGTACCTACTTGATAGAAATAATACTGAAATGTCATATTGATTTCCATAGTGCTAGGACCCACTTAGCAACCAATAATAGTTTTACTTTTTACGGATTTCTTCCGAAATAACTTTTCATACAAAACAGAATTATCTGAAAATGAAATCAATTCTACTTAAAGATGGCTAAAAGTATTAAAAAAATGCATTGGCACCGTATGCTGATATATTCTAAAAGTTTCAAATATCTAGCTAGTCGGGAAGTTAGTTAAAAATCTATTGCAAGATTTGTACCGGACAAACAACCACTGGACAAACAAGAATACGAGCTAAGAAAAACGTTGTAAATGTAAATTATACATTACCACAGTAAAAGATTATTCAAATTACTGCTTTTTTTAAATTGTACAAATTGTAACTTCCAAACTTTTAGCTGTAAGGTGCTGAAATTAATTCAATGCACGGTACAACATTTTGCATACTCGCAGTAATCAACAAACAAGCAGGTTATTAATCGCACAATGAAATCTTACAAACCTGTTTTTTCAATGTTTCATATTTTTTTTTATTGCTTACATGTTTAGTATATTACCATGTTTGTGGGAGTAGGGTCGAAAACATGATCGCGAAATGACCGGAGAATGGAGTGTTTTTGTATGTAGTGAGTGTTTTTTTACGAAGCGGACATGTCATACGGTCGTTAGAGACCAAACGAAAGTTTGTACCCTTGTTACTCGGAAATCATAATAATTTCAGGTGTCTGTTTATTCGACACTGTCACACATCAAGGATAGAGATACATTGCATCGTTATTTACTTCACATGCCTATTAAAGGGCACGGTACGTAGTAGTTTCGTGACAGAAGCATATTATTACCAGTACCTGTCATGTGTATGTATGTATATACGATTTATTCTCTTGATTAATTAAAATGAAACCAAACAAAAAGTATGTAATGAAATGATTCCATTATTTATAAAATGGATTAGTGTGTATTCTATGCCCTAATTCTAGGCTCATTGAATATTAAAAACTACTGTAACGTGTAGTATTTTGTTACCGAAACAAGACAAGAAAATGTGTTTTATATATATATATACATAAATTTAACCAACATGTAATTTACCGAATAATTGTTAATTTAAATGCGTGATAAAAAAAAATAATAATAGAAAATGATGAATACTTGTAGACAAAATAATGGTCAAAGTTAAATATCACTTTAAATGTAGGTATTTATCTAGTTATGGGTTTGAATAAAAAACGATAAGTATATCAGCATGGTGGATTTCAGTATTCTGTATTTATAAAAATATCTGTACGACGAATTCGCTGTAGTCGCATTTAGAAGACTTCTCAGTGGCGTATCTGTCATGGCGGCAACGCGTGTTTAAAAAAAATATCGGCTCTCCTTTACTTTTTTCTTCTATGCAAGAAACCAAAAGTTTACTAATAATAAATCCATCACTCCTAATCGTTTTAGACAATTTTTTTATCATAAAAGCTTCGAATTGTTGTAATACGTAAATTGATATATCCGTACACCACGGAAGCGTAAAATGAAATGATAAATTTGGGAGCGTTCTTCATTTAAAAACGGAAGTGTGATTAGCTGCACTGAAGGGGATTGTTAGTTCACAGTTTTAACACGTGGACAAGAAGTTATTGTTCGACTATAACGTAGTCAGGCATTTTTTTTTAAATTAATCGGTAACATAATATAAATAAACAAATAAAATGGTACTATCATTGAAAATTAAGCTTATTTTTTTTAACAAACACTTAGTTAGAGGCTTAAATACATAGAAAATACTCACTTGAAGTAGGTAGAAAAGTGGACATATACCTATAGTCAACAAACATGTTGAAATCAACTCGTAAGTACCTACTAAGAAGCAATGCAGTCGGGTCCTAATAGGTAATTTCCTGGCTGGAAACCGTACAGTTAATGAAATCGTAATGTTGGCCGAGTGTGTCAAAAGAGAGATAGGTACACGAAGTACTAGTAGACAGTTATATTATTAAAAGAAATATCAACAACAATACAATATTGCTGTTAAAAATAGAGAAATCAGTAATTATACAACCCAAGTCTCAATAATTGTTCTATTTAATCAAAAAAAACCAATAGCTAAACATGAAAGGTATACGAGGTTACAAAAGTTCGCAAGTTCGATGAATATCAAGCCAACAGGTTTATAAAGTAGGTATTCGGGGTTATTAACCAACGTATCGACATTCAATTTACCTGGTCGAATTTCCAGTAGCAAACTAGGTTAATCGAGTAACCGTTTCATCTTGTCCGTCTCCCGAAACAAACCTGAAATTTCGCTTTACGGGTGTAATATATTATAACAGATTTATTACCGATTTTTAATCGCTGTTAAAACTTATAGATGTATTTGTGAATATGATATTTATGCCAGAATTCCTAACTGTAAGTACTCTATAATGTATATCACAACAATATAAGATAATTCCATCAAACAATAAGATGTTACTTATATAGGATTGTTATTGAAATATGTTATTAAAAAAGTAAGCCTCATTAAATCGAATAGTGCCTCTATAAATAGGGCTTAGCTTCTTATAACTAACTACCTATGTAAGTTGTATTATACAGTTATCGCATAAGCTGGTAAAACATTGACTACTTAATCCAAGCCGCTTGAAAATCGATTGGCCATCTAATTGCAAAACCGACCGTCTGAAAATGCGTGTGGCTTAAAATAAACTCGCCAAGCAGCGATGGAAATTCAAAACAAAATTTTCACGGCTATACTATTTATATAGGCGTGCCGCATGCCCGACACAAAAGTGTGAAGTTCGGAAAATTTATGACAATGAGTGACATTTAGTAAACAATTAAATATGAACTACTTATCTAACCTGATTAAAATAGATATTCCTACATTACGTTAGGAATATATTTTAATAATAATGAAGGGTAGATCGGGGCTATTCGGACAATCCTTAGAAATAAAATGTTATTTTTCAAAGTAGATGATTGCTAAATTTTAAAATATTAGTTACGAATTACAATGTATGTGTGAAGTTTTAATTTAATTCACTGATAATTTAGGTCGTACATGATCCAATAATAATTCTGACGGTAACAGTTGAATTTTCTGTCAAACGTGGTTGATGTTATTTTCATTCTGGCGTTATTAACGGATTTTGGAGATTATGCTTAATGTTCACATATAATGTAATGAAACAGTTATTTTTTGTACGTTGTAGTTATATTGCAGTGTAGATTTGATTGTGGGATTAATTAGTTTTAATTGCATTGTTTCTTTTTTGTTATGTTATTACAAAACGGGGCTAATTGGACCAGTCGCAATAAAAATGTGCTTATTTTGTTCAAATCTTCAATCATTTCAATAGTAGTGTTCCTTCTCACATTTTCTAGATGTCTAGATGTTTTTTTTTTTAATATTAATTATTTAATTCTCTAATTGAAGATTATTCGATCTTCTGGATAATTATTTTGTTTTTAATTAGTCATAGACGTTAACAAAAAATATATTTGTCATATTAGCAAGCCAAAAATGTAGTCAAACACACTTTATTAAAATATATTTTTTTGTTTATTTTGTAGATACCTAGGTTTATCACACATTTTTTTACGGCTTACCTATTATTTTTCTAGGATATAATAGATGGGTAAATCATGTATAAATAAATATGGCGGTTATTCTACCTCAAGCTGAAATTGATCTGAATATCCCTGATCTACCCAAGGTATCTACGTACAGTCATATATGATAAATAATTTTATAAAATCACCTGTGGTAATCTTTCATGTAAACTAGTTTCAGAGCTTATCGAAACACATCCACATGTACCAGAAAAACACTTCGTGCTATTGCCGATTGATGATAATGAAATGAAATCAGATCAAGGGAATGAATTTATTATTTATTACCCTGCAAGCGGCGGTGTTGGAGAAACTCAAGCTGTCTTACTATAAACGAGATTGTACAGTTTTATCGAGTTGACTTAACCAGGATTTTTTTTATATGGGCGTTAGTTTTTATATTGTTGAAGGAATATACAGATATTAATCTGATTAAAGAGTTGTATTTATTACAAATATAAGACCACTTTGTTAGTATTCCGCGTATAAAAAGACACCAAAGAAGCAGTTTCGTATGATTGAAAATATAAAACTCATGCCATCTGAGCAGACAATATTTATTTATGTACTAGGTACCTACTACAAAACCACACCGCATTGCAAATAACTTTTTTCTTCTCTCAAATTACACGCTAAAAAACAATTAACTTTTAGACGTTGTCACGACAGATGAGTTTGCGTGCAACCGCAGTAAATAATTTGGTGAATTATGTAAAAAAATATTACAAGTTTAGTGTTCTCGTTGCTGGGCTTTATTGTTAGTTGCGCCCGTTAAATAATTTTTATAATGGAAAATTTGCTGTTTTGCACTAGCTTGCGAAAGTGAAAGACGTCTTCTAATAATTGTTTTTTTTCCATTGATTTTATAATCTGGCAGCTTAATTCAAATGTTTTTTTTTTATAAACTCTTCTCTAGTTATTAGTTATCACTTATCAGGCTTTTGCTGAACGCATAATGTCATTGCTCTAACACCAAAAACACGTTTGAAAAACAATAATATGTGGATAGTGAATTTAATAATTTTGTAGCCCGCATTATGTCCACTGCTTCACGACGGGCGCTGATAGAAAATATTTATTTTGCTATGTACAGACTGTAAATTGTAGTTATATTAAAACATCAAAATTAAGTTAATATTATAATTATTTATCATACATTTAACTACAAACTCTTGAAACGTATTATTAATAGTCTACTTTGATATAAGTACTTAGTTAAATTAATCAAACTGCCGGAAACTGATAAAATATACATCTCATCAAATAGGTGGGATATATATTAAAAGAGTGTTTTAATAATAATGATACGTATATATTTATATCTGACTAACTTATATATATTTTCTTAAACGGAAGACGACTATATACTATACGACTATGGATGTCTACGTATTTTTCAGTCAACTATGTAAGTATACCTCACAACGGATGCTATGCAGTACCTACCCATCACATTGTACAAATTTTCTTTATAGAATAATTATTATGGTGACATTATTATCCCGGAGGATGGAGCAGTAAAGTGTCACGGGACAATTTTTAACAGATTAACACGAAAGTCAAAGGAAGTCGGATGAACTAGAAAAAGTATAATTTACCGAGTGATGACAGCCGAAGACAATCGTGTTAGATTTTTTTGAAACCGAATAAATATAAAAACATTGACAGGAAAGAGACAGTTTAGCGGCGGAAACAAACCGCTTTAAATACAATTCATAATAAGCACGCTAATTTTTTAAATAATGTTTTCGCTGGAGAAAGAAGCTAATGGCCGGATTTAGAAGATTTGAGGAAAACAGTGACTTGATGGCGATATTAAATTTCTAATTTACCACACTAATAATATTATTTTATACGATTATGTTTAAAGCATTACATAGTATGTAGGTAGCTAACAACGATATAAATAATGTCTTTAAGAAGTCGAAAACTTTCATTCAGATTGTTTACATTTTAATGTGTTGTAAGTATGACATTAATCGTTGCATAACTCATAAGATATTATAAGCTTCATGGTGAAATTTGTGTAACTACCCACGTTTAGGTTGAATAGTTTGATTGAAAGATTTATATTATGTTATTATTAAAATTGGTTAGATTAGCATTGATAATAGCGATCACACAATTTCGTAATGCAGCTAGAGTAAATTTGTCCTAATTGGGAAACATAATAACAATAAAAATAAATATATAATAACCAGCGGTTTTGTAGCACAGTGTTAAGAAATAGCTTGACGATTCCCAAAGTTCGGCCATTTCCGGGGCGCTATCTGGTTCCGCCCCGGAACGACGTTTTAAGAATAGTCTTTCCGTTAAATGACCCATACAGGGACAAATAACTAAAACAATGCGGTTGACAGGGGAGCAGGGTTGGCCTAAATCGGAGCAATTTTATTCAATAACCTGGCTAGGCTGGGAAGTAACAAAGAAATTCAAGGCGACATTATACTTTATTGATTAGTAAAATATTGGGATAGGTCAGCGATATTTTGGCCATGTTTTGGCATTTAATTAAAATTTTTAGTCTAGAGCTTTTATCTTAATCTAGGTGTATCAATTAACACACTGATCATACAGTAACATTATTGCTGACTTTATTAAACGCTTGTATACTATGAATATACATAACTAGATATACGAGTTGAAATAATTGGATTAGCACAAACAATTTAATCGTATTAGAAAGGAATCAAATTTACAATGATATTGAAAAGGAAATAATACATCAATTCTGAATATTCACTTTCAATACAAAATAAACTGCACATGTTCTTCTTGTGATTCAAAAAAAATTTAAGCCGAGGATGAAAAATAATAAATTGCCACGCATTAGTGTATACGGAATATATATTACCTATAATACAGTGTGTATCTTATTAATCATATAGATTGTTAGTATTCGCTACTGCTTGACAAAAATATAGAAATGGGTAATTACCCCGTTTTATAGTACACTTTTAATTAATTGAAAAATTAAAAGTGGATAAAATTTTGCCCAGTGAAGTTACCGATGCCTTCCAAATTTCATGATGGAGCATTCCAGTAAAACAAAATATGCATCTAAATAGCCAATTTAACTATCCACACACTTGGCTTAACAATGGCGCATATCAGTGCAATTTAATATGAATACTTTATTCAATGTAACAATGGTAGCATGTTAGTCGGTTTGAGGGTCAATCACTCGTCCGGTCTTCCTCGCAAGCCCCTCCGCTCTGCTGGGCAAAGCCGCACCAGACCAGAGAGCCACCTCCGTCTTAAATGGACAGTCGTCTCAGTGGCACCCTACCTTGAAGATCCTCTTTACCGATAAGCCATGAAATGCCTAAACTGTTCAAAGGGGAAGCCCATGAATTTAATATGAATGGATAGCGGAAGTGACGCTTGCTATTCCATTTGTTTGGAAATCAAATAGGTCGTGTCGTTCAGATATTATTTTAAAATGAAACGGTGAATAAATAAATTTGATCAGTTTTGGAATCTAGTTAGATAACAAACACAATACCAAGTTAAATGCTGTGTTGAAGTATTTGATTTGGAATACACAACATTATTGACTATTAATAAGTTGAGAATGTATAAGAGATAGCAAGTGATTAATATTATTAACCCACCGACGTAAAAATCAAGTTATTTATGTCTATATGTATGCATGTTTATTACTGATTAATCACGTTGTGATAATAATTTTTGTTATATTATTAATTTATAGGATGACATTAAAATATTGGTACAACGTCATGCTTTCACTAAAATAGTAGTACTATTAATAACGACGAAAGTTGCACCATGATAAATAGAATCAGAAAACTGATTAAGAAAAAGATTTTACTTACTATAATATTTTAATTTACTAAATCATAATATAATATTAACAAAGTTATGTATATTTTCACACAAGCTTACAGTAAGTTACTGAAACAACCTTACCCGTAACGTCGAGTGGTAGTCACAAATTTCGTCGCATATATGCGAAACTTTCGCGCGTTCAAGTATGCCTCGTATGTGCAGTATAAGCCGAGTACTTTCAACGCAGGGGGTTTTCCGGCGGAAGGGAAATATTTATGCAGTTAACCTTAGCCAAGTGGTTTGCCGAAATAATGAAGTAAGAAAATGTAGCAGATGTTGTTACGCTGCGGGTCGAGAGGGGGTGCGCAGCCATTGTTGCACTAAAACTGCATGAAACTTGAGTAATAATATAACCGTCGCCCCCTTTTAATAATAAAGTTGGCGTCGCGACGCCGCTAGTTGGTACGTGCGTGCATTCTGAAATAATGCGAATGAAACATAATGTAAAGCCCGCGATAAAGATCGCTGAAGTCGTAAAAAACATGTATTTTATATGGTGAAACAACCCCATTTTAAAGTCGTTTTGATCGGGTTAACATTATCGCTATGAATAATCTATTTATAAACTAATCAAGCTGGTTGTGAAAACATTTAAACTTTATAAGACTTCTTCGTTTTTATTTTTTTGCGCATTAAGTATTTCTCCCTGTCTCTCTTACGCTCTCTTCCCGGTTGTTCCCTCATGGTTAAAAATCGTAATCACGCTAGCTTCTGAGCAACTAAGAGTCTCCCCCTTCACGGTCTTCTGATTCTCTCAGGGCAGAGTAAAGGCTGCCTCTAGTAAGCTACTTCAATTGGTCGCCGTGCCATTTTAAAAATAAAGCTAATCAACGCAAGAATTTAGTGTGATTGTTTTATTTTAAATATTTTTTAAAAATAAATTTACAGCTAAGTCTGAAGAATCTTGGATAATGCCTTTAATACCTGTGTAAATAATAGTGTTTTATATTTCTAAATGCCGACAGATCCTACAAGATCAGAATTAATCATGAACTGGAAGAGTTGATCAAAGATAACTAGCTTTACTTAATCACAAAGGATGAGATGGGCAGGCCACGTGGAAAGGATACAAGCGCGTAGAGTCCCCAAAACATTAATTAAATGAACATCACAGAAAGATGGGGCGGCCCAAAATGAAAGTGAAATTATTGTCAGAAAGAAAATCCGTACAATCTGAGGGTAATAATGCGGAAAAGCATAACCCAGAACCACGAGCTTATAAGGCCTGTAAATAGTTTACAGGTCCCCAAAAAAGATTTCTAATAAATAATAAATACATGTCAGATGAATCAATCTTGCTTCATATAATAAAATGATAGGTTTTATATATACAAATTCAACGATTTTTCATAAAAAAAAATGTTGTTACAAATAATATCTACTTGCGTAGTTGAAAATTCTACAGTGAATTGAATTACATAAATATTATATTATATACGAGTACGTTGTGCCATCAAAATATAATTTTCGTGTAGATAAAAAATAATGAAATAACCAGTCAACGTCGACTGTTAACAGTGCATTTGCATGTTGGTTATATTGGGTGGAGAGTTGAGACAGGCAAGCATGACATCGCTTCAGATTATAGTGCGCGAAAAATAATATCGCGAAACCTGCTTGCGCGGAAACGGAAGGGAAAGTAAGTTGCAAGCAAAGGGAAACGTATTTACGCCATTACTTTAAAGTAAGAAGGGAAAAGCGCTTAACGCATGTGCGACAATGAAAACGGCTGAATATTTTTACTGCTGTCGTTGTTGTCGATGGTATATATTTACTTCTAATGATTATTTTCAATACCAATTTCCAACATACATAAGCCATATATATAATGACACGAACAATAGTCATGAATGTTAAATAAAATGAAGGACTATCCAACGAATAAAAATATTTGTTTTCATACTACGTATCCATCCGATATTTAAACGAAATATAACCAAAATCGCGGAAAACACAAATAAATGCCCGTTATGCTAGGTTATATGTAGTAATAAAATTATTAAAGATTATTTATTACCACGATATTGGAGATATTATCAGCTGTGGTGATTGTATCCAGTTGAAATATTATTTATTCACAAAAAAGCAATATTCTGAAAACTTTTGAATAAGTAAATATTAATTGAGGTATGTACTTTTTTTATACACACAATTAGTTAGACATGGTAATGAAGAGTGTAGACCAGTGGTTCTCATGTGCCGCCCTGGTGGCCGCACGACATGACAATAATTATTGCTTTTATTAATATTATCGATTGTTCCTACTACTGTATACTGTGAAAGATCATTCAGTGTAATGCACTTCATAAACAACAAATATCGAAGCCAGTTGACAGATGCCATGCAGCTCGCATTGGAAAAAAGGAGTATTGAGGAATTTCCATTTGCATTATTTTTAAATAAATAGATATGTACTAAAATACTCAAATTAAATGGACTTGTCTATAAATAATAATTGATCCATTTTTTAGTAAATAAAATTTAGCTTTAATTTTTTCAATCACAACAAAAGTGAAATTTTCCATAGAACTGCATAGAACTGTCAATGTCAACTGTGCGGCCACAGTTAAAATTCACGTGCGAATCACTGGTAAGTATAGACTATAATTATTATGAGTTCATTTGATTCTCGATTTACAGAGGTCTGAATACTCTGAACTATTATAAAAAGGGGAGAAAAATTCTTTAATTTTTGCAGTTCAAACGATTAATATGCATTGTTTCGAGAAATATTTGCTATACATTCATTACTGAGGAGTGTAAGTAATCCACTATATTATTATATTTTTAAGGGAGACTCTGAACCCGTTGTATAATAAGATATAAGCTGTTAAAACATGCAGTAAAATTGGATAAGAGTGCGCATTATGATAATTCCTGTGATTTATTATTATCATTGCGGTTTTGAATTATTCGTGGTACGTAAATAGAAAGTCACCTGTATTATTAAGCTCGGATTTAGTGTCGAACCAAGTGAGATTTCTGAAGTTTTAATAATCTGCGTTATAAACAAACACAAAGATATTTTACTTGTTTAACTCTTGCCCAAGATTCAAAAGGTTTACACAATATTATATAATAATATATGATAAGCTACAGCCTTTTCTTATGTACATACCTTTTCATACTCTCCCTTTCGCAGGAAGTTGGATTCATTTAAAAATTATGAACGGATTCAAATTTAATCCAGGAAATGTCAGGTTTCGGAAAAACGGTGCGGGAATAAAGTCCCCAGTCGCGAAGTCAGAGTTGAACCGAGAATGTACAAAATAATATTATTTTATATGAAGTTCGCCATTCCATGACATGAATATTTAAGGGACCGGAAAGATGGCAGTCAAAATCGAATAACTTTTTTCAAAGAGCTATTTATATGCAAACTATTGTTGGAAACATGAAATAGCGCATGTAAATGAGACGATATATATATATACATAAAAAATGTTATTTCACAGTTTTAAATAATGGAATATTGTAAGGAAATTATGGTATTTCAACTAACTCCGCATAGATTTTTATGGTAGGTGTATATATAGGTGGAACTGAAGACGCATTTGAAACTCGCTTTCACAACAATAAAGAATACATATGAAAAATGTAAACCACATAATACGAGTATAACTACTGAAATTCTGTGAAATTAATTTGACTACACATTCAAATTACATCATTATATTGTTTAAAATGCTGAACATCTACATATTATGCAACGTGTCGTTTGCTGAAACACAATGTAATGTATTTTATATATAGGAACAGTAAAGAGAGACCTTCATTCAGCAGTGGATTAGGAGTGTCAGAGATTATAAACATATGTTGGGTTATTGCTGTTTTTACTGACATTATGATGTTTTTTTATATAGTATAATTATATACCATTTTTCATTTAAAACTAAACGCTAGGTGGATGTTGGAATACAGTATTTATACTATATTTAGACTTGACATTCGATTATATATAGTTGTATATTACATAATATATTAATTATGTTCTTAATATTATTATTATAATATCAAATTATTCGACAGTTAGGTACAATAATTTATTATCTGGTTTGCGACAAAGAAATAAAACCACGTGATAAAAATGTCTACGAATGATAGATACCTGGGTCAAAACTTCATTAAAAAGATACATATACTTAGTGAGAATAAATGAATCATTCAATCAACTCTTTTTTGCCAAATTAAAACGGCTCATTTTTCTACAGTATTTGCGATAACGATGAGAAAATGGGTAACTAATTATTGAGGTAAGCCTAATACCACAGTAAAAGTTAATACAGTTAGGCCTATTTACGAGGTATTAGCAACTTGGCTATATCTTAACATGGGAATATTGTTATTAGGCACCGGTGAGAGACTGACAGGTGGGAAGCGTAATAAAAATAAAGTAAATCTTATATATTCCGGTGAATTCTTACCTGGCCAACGAAACTATTATTTTGCTTACTATTAAAGGCGTGTTCCCACGTTTATGTCGCGTTTTATCTTAACACCTGTTTTGGTAATGGATTAGTAGAAAGTACCGAAAAATATACCAAAAATATTAAATAATAATTAGGCACATGTTTCGATGGTATCTTGGTGTGGTGGATGACATAAAGGTGTTTCTTAATAGAACGTCGTGCTATTAGGGACATACCTACATTATGTTACAGGAACGGAATTATGAAATATGCAATAAAATATAATTTAATAGAAATTTACATTTAGAAGAGTTTTAGAGAGAAGTACTCAAACAGGTACGTACCTAAAACACAATTCAAATGATTTTTTTAAATACTAAACTTACAATTAACACAAATTGTAATGAAATGAGTCCTGAGTTGAATGGTTTCAGCTTGTTATTATTTATCAACTAGCCGAAGAAGACGGCTTCGCACGAAGTTACTTCAATTCAAAGTTCAAAAAACAATAATAATTATATTCATCGATAAATATCTGTATCTAGGCATGCATACAACATGTCAAAATGAAAATAATTCTGACAGCCAAGTCAAACAAAATAAGTTAAAATCAAATCCAAAATGACAAAAAAAACATATTATGAGTTTTATTATAATATATAGATTACAGGAGATAAAATGTTTACGATTATTGTTAAGATATTATATCAAAATGTAGTTTGATTTAAATATCTCGAAGGTGTAGGAGAGATATTTCAGTTATAATTCATTTCACTCAATTAAAAAAAACTGATTTTTCTATAAAACATAAATTTGTGTATATTTTGAAACCATGTTTCTATGTTATATCCAATAGAGCGTCAGTATTGTGTCAAGGCGGATTAAATGTAATGAATACGAATTAAATTCGATAAAAGATTGTAAATAAATCAAGCAATTAACACGATAATAAAGAAAAATACACGATTTAAACATCCTCGATTGTGAAAGTATGCATATAGAAATTTAATCAAATCTAGTCCTATCCGTATTGCGTATAATATACGTTGTTACACGTTGTCTTAGAGTAGATATCTTGCTTTTGTACCCAAATAACACTAAAAATAAACACTATTCCTACAATACGTTGAAAACAAGTAAATCAAAAATGCACGAGGGTTTTTTGCGTCAATCTTAGAATCCCGGCTTTTGTGTATTGATTCCAGGGAATAAATAAGGACGAATAGTCAGTCAGCATCCCTTTATAATATTAGGCAAGGTATGAATAAGTAACCCAACGGAACGTGTGTCTTTGAAAAGGTGAGCTTTTACTGCTCGGAGCAGGTATGCAGGTAGGCTGCTGTCCCACGGTGTGACGTCGGGCAAAGGAACCTGGACCCAAGATTAGCTGCAACGAAATTGGATTGTGACTGTCACGTCGTCCCTTTGTTACATCCACTACCTACTCAGTGGCTTTCCCACTAAGACAGAAAATAATATAATATCTTTACTTATTGTAGATTTGCTTCGTAAAAGTAAAATATTATTAGGTTAATAAATCTATGGATAATATTTAATACTATAAAATATACCTATGATAAAATATTATCATAATTTATTATTTTATCTCACTTGTCATTTACAAGATTTGCGCTAAAATAGCTTAAAACGTAATTAAGTACTTATTTGTAACTAAATATCTACTCTCAAAAATACACAGAAGCCGATAAGTATAATAATGTCATCATTATCATTAGCGTGTTTCAATCCACTGCTGGATAAAGGCCCCTCAAGATTCAAGATTTCTCCACTTTTGTTCACTGTTCTTCACTGTCACGTAATTCCGCCGAACCTTAATATTTCATCAATTGCAACATGCCTTTCGGTCGTCTTATATGTATCGGATACCACTGGCGTATCGCATTAATTTAAAGGTTTTAGCACACTAACGAAGTACCCATACCTAGATATTCCGTAATTCATTCAATCCATTTTCTGTCATTACGCGTGATGCCCAACATACACTTATATACGCTACGTTGTGCTACGTATTGATTAAAAACCAAAAAATGTACTTTTAGAAAACAATACCTGCCAACAAGAAAAATCAATAAATGTATAACTAAAATTCTTTTGGTAGTTTTGAGAAACATCTCTAGTTGAATATCTGTGGCAATAAGTAAGTCAATTAAAATAAGCAAGTATGCAATGTAAATGACTTTCACGTTTGGTTATTTGCTTATTTTATTGTCTGTCACCGTGTATTTTCCTATTTATGTATTGGTTTCGCTACAGAAGCCATTTTCAAAATATACTGTGATGTGTAATGTTAATGTTAGTGTACGTCCTGAGTGGCAGCGTTCGGCGCAGCGTTGAGCGTTTTGCGCAACTTAAACGTATAACCGTATAAATGTATAACCAAAAAAAAACATTGTCTACGAACATTTTCACACACGGTTATACGTTTGAGTTGCGCAAAACGCTCAACGCTGCGCCGAACGCTGCCACTCAGGACGTACACTTAGGTGTATGGGAGACAACATAAAATAAAGGAGTATTTATTTTATTTGAACTGAGAACAAGACAAATCAATAAGTTTATAACTAAAATTCTTATGGTAGTGTCTGAGAAACATCTCTAGTTGAATATCTGTGGCAAAGGAGACCACAAAACAAAGATTTTTATATTCCGTTGGTGCCCATGTTAAAAATGTTGTTGCAGACGAATCTTTAAATTTCAAACATAAACGTCTTAAAACTACGTAGGTACTCCACTGCAGCGAAAACAGTTTCGTCTTCGAATCAAGGTTGACAAAGTGTAGGTATTTTGAGATTTACCTGCCATGTTTTGAGAAACGAGATAAAGATGTCCAGCGATAATAAATCAATGCCATTTTAAAAAGTGTTTCACTAAGGTTACCAAAATAAATAGCCAGCTTTAAAAAGAAAGGCACAAAATAAATTTAAGTTAACAGACAAAGGGAATAAGTATCTACAGAAAACAAACATTAACATTTTCTTTAGTAATGTTTAAAATACAAGTATACATCTCCTCGCCTCTATCATTAAAATCTCAAATAGGAGACAGTAGGTAGATTTTTACTTATATAATAATATATTACGAATAAATATAAAACGAAGAAACACGTAAAACGCAATATTTCCTGAAAATAATATAGGCACATACACTAATTATTATTATTCTTGTACATGTTTTACGATATATTTATTCTAACGGAAAGTGTGCAAAATTGTACTGGGTATTTATTTGGTAGAGAGCCTGTTTCTAAAGTCATGGTTGCGGTAAAGATTACATGTTGTTTTGCAGTGCTTGTTTGATTCAGATTAAAGACTTAATGGTTTGGGTGAATGACTAATAACCATTCCTTGTAAAAATACGTTTGCTAATATCCTATGGAGCATTGTATGAAATTGGTATTATATTTTATACTTATAAACTAGTAAAATTATGATGATTGTGTACCTATAAATAAATTGGGGATTGAAATAACATTCTTTCACTAAAATGCGCAGATCGAGACATAGTAGTATGTATGTTTTATAATTGTACTGGACAATAAATTGTTATGTGCTGTATTTCTCAATTTACTATTTAATGGTCGCCTTAATTTAAAACACCCATCATTGAAATCTAGCTAATACGCGTTATATATATGACATAAGTCACATCAGACAGACGCAGCTTACTATTTTTGAGCCCACATAATCGAATCCAATTCAGAAATAGAAAAACTATTAATCAAAAATAGGCAATGGGTACATTCAATCGATTTCATTTCGTTCACATTGAAATAGTTGGAAGGCGGACGTTGGGATAAAAAAAAAGTTTGATTTCGTCATAGTAGGTATCATTTCCAACTTAGTCAGACGGATGATTGATGGAGGCAAGTTATAGGAAACTCAAAGGTTGACTTTGGGAACCAGCGGTGGCACAACAATACCTTCATTTTGTTTTCATATAATAATAATATAATACAATGTAAAAAATAAATGACTAAAATGCTCGATTTTAAGAGTAACTTTTGGCAGTAAACCCACGATATATTCTTGCTTTTCACCCGCACAAATTCAGAAATTCGCCACCCGACAAGCATGAATAACGTAAAGTAAAATGCTAAACACGTGGTATAAAAATGAGGATTCAGCCAATGGAGAAACGTTGCAATTAGATGCATATTACATTTTAATAGTTGATTTAGTGGGCAATTAAATCCCTAGTATAATAATGTATGTGCACATATAAATGAATAGAATGCACATTAACATATGTTTTATCACTGTATTTATTACTAGTGACAGCACAACACCCCCCCTTGTTATTACAATAATCAGCTTATAAAAATATGCTAATAATTACGATTCCGAGAATGAATCTCTGACGATTCAAATCAAGTCAGCAGAAAAAGTCTCAGGTGAAACTGATAAATGCGACCCAATTATAAGATGATTGTACAATTCATTAAGAGCATATTCAGTGAAACGGCAAATAATTTTCAACTATAGGTGCGACGAAATTTTGGACTCGCTGGCAATCGGAGAGCTAAAGTCGAGCTGTGAACACGTCAATTTGTTTCGTGATGGCGACGGGGGTATTGATTCTTAAATCGTGTAAAGATGACTAAAAAACGTTACCCATTTACTTAAAAAGAAAACATGTCAATGAATATATTATTATTTTTAGCAATAGAACAATAAACAGAACATTAAATGGATGCATGTTGGATTTATATGACAAATTATATTTCGTTCGGCACGCGTCATTTGCACAATCCGCGCATCGCCTAGCCACGATCTTTTTAGACCATGCCTCAACTGAGGTATAGCCTTAATGTTTTCAATACTATAATTATTATGCAAAATATTATTTTCAATGTCGGGCCCATAATATGAAACCTCGTGTATTTTGAAAACGATATGTGAGTAGATATGTAACATATAATGTTAAAATTAGACATTTTGTCAAATAAAATAATCATGCTGACACAGAAATAAGCTTTGCGTGAATAACCAAGAAGGTTCTACAGAAAGTAGGTAAAATTAATAATACATTTTGATTCATTCTTTGCAATTATATGACAAGACGAACACGCCACTGTGATTCAGGCTGACTCACACGAATATAAACTAACTCTATTTTAGTAATAATAATAGATCTTAGAAAAACAGAGAAATTGCGTTGGCGGGTGATCTAGTTGTTCGCTGCATACAAAAATTATTCATTTGCCCTTTTCGTAAATCGGAAGGAGAGAATGTATCCATCAGATGAAAAGGTCATTGAATCGAGGCCTATTAAAACAATGCAAGGATATTAATTACTCAATTAATCAATGCAAGGATAATGATATATGATATTTATTGTCTGCCGAAAATAATTAATGATACCGGACGTGATATTTAATCTACTGAATATTAGGTAGCTAATTGTAAAGAATCAACATAATATATACATCCATATAAGTAAGTCTACAGGATAATTTTACAAAATGTTATCTACCCATACAAGGTGCGCAAAATAAAATCAGTAATAATTAATTAATTTAAATTTAACGAAAGTTTATCATTACAAAGTTTATTTTAAAAATACAACAATGCTGTAACAATATTTTGATTTTAAGTACTGGGCTTAAAACTTTGTAATTTACGAAGCATGATTGTTTGACACTATTTTTGTATCAGTAACGATCTTACCTAAGTTAATTTGATCAATAAAGTAATTAAATGTAACTATTTTAATTTACCTACTCAAGAGATTCAGGATTGACTTAGTGGTGGTTATTTGTATTATTGTATACTTGGATTTTATTAGACAATGGAGTTTATGGAGTATGAGTACCTAATTACCAAAATATAATGATTTAACAGGAGTTTATGAGATTATCAATAGTGTTGGTATATATAGGTACTGGATACATCTCACTATGTTTGAGAAAGACGTGTCGTGGAAGAAATTGCTAAGTATATTTTATTCGACAAATAATTCACAATATTTAAGAATGTTACATTCTTTTATTGAACATACATAATGTGAAATATTATATAACCACCAGAAAAAATCTTTTTGAAAAAAAATACATTATTATCAAGTACGTTATAACAAAAATTTGGAGTGATCCTGACACCGGTTAGTAATTAAGGTTATTCAATAGCATAGTCGTCAGTGCACACGGGCGCGAATCCCGAGGGGCGTATGTTTGAATCCTACAAGGTGCCGTATTTTTTTTTAGTATATTTCTCAGAAGTATTTTCAAATTATGTATGTGGTAAATACTAAGTATAGATACATTTACTTATATCTATTTAAAAAAAAAAAAAAAAAAACAAATAAATTGTAATTTGTGCAGATTCGGGTTGGTATGGATAGCAGTTTTGAACCAAGTTTTGTGTTTTGTGCATCAATCCGATCAGACCAATCGGTCACAAACTTTTAGCACAAAAGTTCTACCATGTGAACAGTAATTTCGATATGGTATTTTAAATTTTTCACCCAAATTGTGTTTGAATTAAGGACCTCTTGCGTGCCATTGCCCTACTTCAGTAACTTCGCACAGCCAAGTCTAGACGAGAAAAATAATGCCATACTCTAGTTATAATGAATTTGCAAGTTTATAAACGATTGAAGAAAAAGTGGACGTATCTCCTCAGCGCAAAAAGAAAAGATAACAATCATTAGGGAATAAAATAAAATAGATGCGGCCCGAACCAAATTGTTTCGTCGCTATAACACAGAGATAAACGGAAAAAATAAAAGCAGAGCATAAATCTCCGTGGGCAAGATGAAGCCTATTTCTCAAATTCTTATCCGATTCGCCCCCAACCCTTGAGCACGTTCGCCCGCCTGACTTTCTTTTGTGAGGCAGCTCCACCAGCGATTGTGAATATCGCCCTAATCTCGGCCAAAGAGTCACCGCACCGCTACTTGGGAGTGCGATTTTTTGACATACCGCAATCGGGTGATTAGGAAAAGGTCAGCCTTGTCGCCAGTGTACGCTTCTTTCAGTAATTTTGAATTTGATAAATTGAGAATCGAAATCCCACATTTAAATTGTGCTTAAGTGCCAGTATCGGATTTGGGGACTTCAAGGGTAAGTAAGTAATACCTACATACGCGAAAGATATTTATTTTACTGATAGTTTTAATAAATCAAGTGACCTGTTGACAGAAAAAGTTCATAAAATATATATATATTGTAATTAATAAAAATATATTGTGCCACAAATACTACAATCGGTTCAATAATACTGTATATGAGTACGTCAAAAGCCAAATGGCTTCTCTACATCACTTACAACGTTATTATATAATATGTGCATAAAAATAATGACACTGTTTTGAAAGGTTTTTCAAAAACGGAAAGAAGCCATTTTGCTTCTTACCTTCTCATGTGTTGAGTTGTTAGTATAATGACAATGACAACAGCAAATCAAGCATTAGTCGATACTCTATACTAGTCTATACCTATACTATTTATTTGTACTAGTAATGTACCTACCTATTACATATTTGGGATTAACATAGTTTTTCAACAAGAAAAGTCAGTCAATGTTACTCGTATTTCTGGTACATAGATAAATCTCTCAAGAAATTTGAACTTTCCACAAAGAAGTATTTGGATGGGCAATCTTATCACTTGATTACTATTTATTTCCTACATTCACATAATAGTGTTCCTTTTATTAATCAGCCTTTAACAACAATGAACAGGATTTTTCCAGACATATTGGCCGATGGGCGAGTATTTCCGCACAATGGCGGCCAGTTTCCTTATAATCTGCGGAATGCGGTTTTCGGAATTCATTCCGCAAGGTGGTATAAATCTATGGACGTCTGGAAATGTCACTATTACTTTTACTTACATTGTTAATATCGAATAGGGAAGATTTTTTTGTTGGAGCTGTCAAAAATACAGAGCATAGGGACTGGACACAGAACGTGAGATTATGTGAGTTTCTTAGACAACTAGCTAATACAAGTCTTTTATACCGTTTACGTGACTAGTGAAAGGGATATTTTTGAGTCATACTTAGTTACTTTGAGATGCAATATCAAAGAGAGTATCGATATTTGACATCGGTACCGTATTGAAGAAAAATAACGATAATTCGATCACCACACGTTTTTAGATCGTTCCTGCGAAAAACACCGATACTTGATCAGAAAATATTTTCGCCGATATACCTACTCAGATATCCAAATTTTATAAAATGCGTTTGAAATTCTATTTGTAATTACTTTAATACGGACGTCCATATACGTACGTCACCCTGGATCAGAAATTGTGATATAGGTACCGTATGAACAGAGTAAAAATAAAACAGCACAAATATATTTTTTAGTCGCGAGGTACATAATATATTAATATGACAATACAATTCGTGCCATTTAACGTAATCTGAGATTGTGCACCTGGTATAAATATTCTATACTCGTACATCTACTTTTAATGGTAACAAATCATATTGGTATAGGTATTTATTTGGAAGTTGATTCGATATCTAATATGAAAAAGCCTCAGATTAAAATATGTGAAAAATTAATAAAAATCTTATAACAGGTGTACTTCAATACACAAAGATGTTTTCAATTTCTCTAAGCACATGGAAACTATTAATTTCGATGCATAGATGGTCAGGACTGCTCAACCTGTTAAATATGATGTCCTTGTGCTCGTAATAATTAATGTAATTATTTTTTATTGAAGACTGAATAAAAATATAAGAAGTAGTATTATTTAGATTGAAAATTAATCACATACATTGATATCGTTCTGATGAATACAAGAACTGAGCGATCTGGTATTAATTATACAATATTAACATTAAAATAGAAAGTAAACCGTCAGTGGAAATTATGAGTAGTCATAAACGTTAACTAAAAGAAAAGCATATCCAGTTAAATGATTGAAACGGTAATTATTACTGTAAAGAAACGTTGACACGAAACAATGGAGTTTATTTGGTTGACACGTTTTTTACGGCTACGAAAATTACTGAATTTAAAATCGTAAAGAACAAAGGAAATCCCCCTTGAAACGTTTCTCTGCTAATGAATTATTTCGTATAAAATATAACTATGAAAATACCAAAGGCATTAAAGTTTACATTAATTGGCGACATTATGCGTGTGAGTGCCCAAAAAATCCACGAATGAAGTTAGTCTTACTTACTTATCTTCTTTATACCAGACGTAACATTGCCATTGGTAAATTACATAAGAATATGCAAAGACTTTTTGAGAAAACTTATTTTAAATACCTAAGTGTGCAGTAGTTATATCAATAGCAACTACATGCCTACCCCGTTCGTAAGTGCAAAATGTGCATTGAAAGAGGGCGGCAAAAAACTTTTTTATCATTTTTCAAATTCAGTAAGCATCTCAGAATTGATATTTGTACAGAGCTTGAATCCATTAGAATTTGATATTTGTAAAGTTTAGTAACCGCGGCCCTTCAGAAATATAAACTACCAGCCGAAAAAAACAATAATATATCCTCCTCTAAAACTATTACAGAAAGGAATGCATCAAATGTACAACTCTAAACCCAATCGCTGCGGACCATTTAATTAATATTAAATTACCACATTTAAATAACATGCACATTATATCTAATGGCCACCTATTTTAGTAAATATATAGTGATTAATTATTACGACTTGGAATATATCATCAGGTATCATTAAATAAACTTATGGGTACAAAAAGTTAAATTATATGAATATTTTACACGTAATCACATTTACGTATTTTATGTACTATTTAACGGCAAGATTTGTTGCGGTCATTGTCAAGTTTGGGTTAGGATGGTTATTTTTCTTTGCACTATTCAATTACCACCTACCGTGAACAGGATTGATGGGAGAATGTCCACTTCTGAAGCCATGGATCACTGTTTTAATCGCACGTTCGGATAATAATTGATGTGATGTCTTTTTGAATGGATCGAATAGTCAATAATTACATAAAAAAAAACTGCTAGAAATGGATGTTAATATCATGACTTGTTATGTATAATGAATATTTCATATACTTAACTTAATAGAAATAATTGATTACTTCATAGTTTATATTATTATGATAGAACCACGTAGCGTTCAATTTTTAAAAAATCTTCAAAACACATATACATAATAACGTAATATGGATGAATATGAAATACGTTGACTAAACTATGACTCAACGTGCGTGACTACGTTTAAAATACTGTTTGAGCCGAGTGGGGTTTCAACAGTGTTATACTTACGTAGAAAAACATAGCAAATAATATGGTAAAAACATGCTAATATTTATATTTGATAAATTGAGCTGAATGAAAAAAACATGCAAATTAGTTTTGAAATAATTCAAATAAATAACTTAATTAATACGTGCACAATCTGCTTATAGGTCTAAAATAGAGCAATTATTAAGAATTGAGAACTTGAAAAGCCTCAAAAATATTTCTGATATAATATACATTTTTTAAATGAAAAAAAAAATGATGAGGCAACGTGCATATTATATTGATCATAGAAAGACCGCTAGTTAAGTAATTCGATTTATTTCGAAAAAAAAATAATATAAAAATATGAAAGTTCTCTAATACGAAAGCAATAAATTAATTATTATGAATCTTGACGAACCATTGTTGAGAGGGATTATGAAATTATAAACTCTGGTACAATATATTATTATGAACGACAGATAATTTTACACAACTGTCATCTTCGAATTAGAAATATATTATTTTTTCAAATGTGAGTAAACTACGGCATATACCTACCCACTATATTTACAGCATTATAATGTTGGAACTCATATAGATAGTAACATAAATGAAATATTAAAAAACGTTATACCTAATACCTACAATGAAAAACGTTGGTTTGCTTAAATTATAAAAGAAAAAATATTATAGCGTTATTTTCGGCAGGATAATACGTTAAAGAAGTGTATAAATTTCATCACCTTAACAATCGGAACACCAATCAGGCTTATGTACACGGTTAAACTATTGTTTGATGTTAATAAACTCGTTTTTTATCAAATACATAAATATTCGTAGCCATAAAAAAGTATAACTAGGAACGATGTTATCCACGTGGAACCGTGGTTCTAAAACTTTTTTTAAATTTAAAATAAAAAATACTTACGGTTATATCATCACCTGAATCCTATAATATAGGTATTAATTAGACATGTGGTAAGAATACGTAAACCAAAAATAAAATTAGTTTATCACTATAATTTACTAAGTAAGTACTTGAGTACTTACTAACAATAGGAATAAGTACACAAATAAAAATATGTAAAACATAAATAATTGGCCCCATCAAACCACACACACTCCTCATCTGAAATTTTAAGGAAAAAGAGGCTTCACCGAGGCACAGTCACTGAAGCAACATTATCTTTAGATATGTACATTATGCTTATTGCTCTAAAACTAAAACATATTGTACGTAAATGGTAATCTCTGATGGCTACTATAAATAATACGAGTGAATGAAACTCAAACAAACTTCCATTGGTTGATATAGCCCAATCTCATATCGAAAGTACGCCGTGATAGTGCGTAATACGTAGCAGTACCTAATAGTAGGTACAGAGTATTTTCTTTGTAGGTTCTGCGGGCGTGCAGGATAGGACAGCATTCGAGATATGAAGTTACTATGTATATTTTTTCGGGAGTTGAATATTTCAATTTTAATTTATTTTACATATTGTGGACATTACAAACTATAAGTTTAAGACGTTCACAACATGACATTTAGAAACAAAGAAATATTATTAAAACAGTATTATGTAATACTGTAATTATGCAATATTAAGTTATTCTACAATATAAATGTGTAAATACAAAAATATGAAGTATATAGGTACAAGGAAGTACACCGGATGAGGTAAGCAGACCCTATTTTAAGAATTTATAAAATAACATCCACCTATACTCATTCTCACGTAGATGGAATATATCAACATCCGAAGCAAATTGGTTGAACAGAGTTATCGCCCTCCCAATTGGCATCACCAATGGCAGGTTAGTTCTGCTCTTAGCTCTGCTTCTGTTAGCTACATTTTATCGTGGTATTTGCGAAGCGGTTTCAGCAGGTGAGTAGAAAAATTACTCAAAGGCAGTGACGTTCCTAGATAAAATGCCGCCCCTAGGCAGCGCCAAAATGTCACCCCATTTTTTATACAGTATTTTTATCATCCTTTCATGAGTACAAATGTGTTGTATGGATTCATTACAAACAAAATATCAGACTGTAAGTATTTGCAAATCTGCACATGTCATTTCTAGTCACCAAGAATGTCAAAGGTCAACGGAAGTAAACTAGATATCGCGAACCCGACAAAACCAATGAGCTGAATTTTTATAATGGAAAGGTGTTTTCGTTATTACTAAGTTCAGGTAGCTATATCTATATATTCCAAATGATTCTTCTCGATTTGCCGCCCTTCGAGTAACTGCCGCCCCCAAGCGACGCTCAATCTGCCTACCCCCACGGGACGTCACTGCTCAAAGGTAGAAAAAAGCAGTGAAACCAAAATGTGATTTGTGTAATTTCTCAACGTCCATCTCATCCGCTGAAAAGGCCTTGTAAACTTTACGACTGTAGACTTAAATTAATAACTATTTATGCTCCAGGATGAAAAATTTATGAAATACTTAACAAATAATTAAAGAAAGTAAACATAACTTCAATTTCAAGAGAATTTTATAAATATAGGATAAATGGAATTAATATTGTTAATCTTAAAATTTTAATTCAAGATAATGCTGATGACGGTTCTGTAGAATATTCTGTTGTGTATTTTAGCGAAACCACGAAGGACCATGTCAGGCTTAAAGATCGAGAAATATTAGTAAAATAATACACAATGGAGATAAAGCGATCGCATATAATTTTCTTTTTCCTTAATGGAGAATAATTTATTATTCATATAGGTACGTATTTTGGGAAACTGTTGTTTTTGATACTTTGGCGTAGGTGAATAAATAATACTGAGTCGTTTGCATCGCGACTGGTGGTATACGTAATGAATTCAAAACGACCCGATGAAACGTTATGATTGGGGGCATTTTTACAGTCGGTACGGGGCGCATAAGTTGTGACATGGTTTGCGGGGGCGAGCGATCGCTAAGGGCCTTATTCATCGCTGCGCTGCGGCGGATGCACATTAATGCACGCGACAGGCCGAGATCGCTCCTTTACTATACAACTGTCATATCGCAGTACTGTACGAGGTGCGTGTTGCATGTGTAATGCAGGTGGAGAGCGTTTGCCATGTGATAAATTATCTACGAGGAATTAATAATAAACTGAGGATGCGTTGGAGAAGTTACAAACATACGATACCTATATATTTATATGACAAATATGTAGATATATAACAATATGCTATAATATAAAATGATTCTACATTTGATATCAAACAATTTAACAACACGATTATAATATATTTTTATTATAACAATAAATATTTTTTTATAGTTAGCAGGCCAGTTGAAATAATCATAATTCACTTGCGAGATCTACACAATACGTATAATTTTTTCAGTGGTTAATTTTTTGTATGGTATTTTAACTAAAGTGTTTTGTTTGAAGTCAATTCAAGATATAACTTAGTGATAAGTTGCCACAATATTGGGAGGTCTCAATGGTAGAGCGCCTCTCTCTGAAGTTACAGGCGCGGGTTCAAATCCCGCGTCTGGCAAAAATCACATTTGTATATATAGTGTATTTAATCCTGAGCAGGCCCTGATGAATTAAGCGAACGGCTAACAACTATACATACTCCCTTTAAACATGTTAATATTATAATCTCCACGATGCCGAGACGTATATTATGCTATACACGTCTCTAAGTGGTGAAATGCGAATTTGTAAAAAAAAAAATCGTGGTATTAATTTATTAATAAATGCTATATATTCTTGGCAACTTAAGGATTAAAGTGAAGCAATATTAATAATATGTAGTATAATCCATCATTGTATGTAGCTTTAAATTGATTTTGGTTCAGCTAGATTGTAGGTAGTCCTTTGAGAGAAGATTCCCACTCTATTATTCATAAAGAATTAACGGGCAATACGGATACGGCCATCGTTTGTTACAGACAATTAGTGAAATACAAGAGTGATTTTACACCTTTTCAAGTTCCCGTTCCAGAATGGTACACATGTACAAATAATTCAGTTATGCTTGCTTAGACAGCTGGTGTAGATATAAAAAGATACTTACGTGGATGAGTAACATTGAAATGGAAAAAAAGTGTAATAATAACAAATGAATAGTAGGTACAATATGAAGAAGAAAAAAACAATAAATTAATAGAGATATACTTATGTGTAATGAGTAGGTAGGTACTACTTAATTGCATTTATAACAGAGGTATATTTTACATTGTGAGCTTGATTGATGATGATTATGGAAGTAGGTACATAATACGAATGGATATAATATTATCAATACATTTATCAATAAGTTACAGCCTAAATAGATATCGATTTTTAATATAATTTATATAAACATTTTTAAAATGGAATTCTACCAAGCTGACTCAATTAATAAGTCATCAATACATTTTCAATAAACCAATATTATGGATAAAATAATGGATACTTAAGGTTCAAGATGTGACCAAGACCAAGCTTATCCAATTACAAAACTAACCAGTTACCGGTGGATAAATACAGCCATACAGTAACAGCAAGTCATCGAGTTCTGTAATAGTACGAAGCAGTGGCGAAGGGTGACTTTTGGAAAGAGGTAGGCTGTGGACATCTGATAAAAAGAGCACACTTTTCAAATATACCTTAATAAGACTAAAGAGAAATAAGAAGATAATACGATATTTACTACTAATGAATACACTAATAAAAAAATGACAACGACACACTAATTCAATGAAACTTCAAAAATTCACTGACGACATTAAAATGAGCGATGTGTTTAAATTACGTATTTTTCAACACATTTATACCCATCAAAAATCATTAGATAAAATTTCTTTTTATTTTTAGAAACAATCTATGCGTATTTATTAATATTCGATTAAACGCCGTAGAAATTATTTTTTAAATTATCTCATTATTAATGATTTTGGACAAAGTGCGCAGCCATGAGGAGCTTCCCTTATTTCATACAATTCGACAGACTTGCAAAGGTTACGAGACGTAAAGTCCATACGAAAAAAATTCAGAATTATTTCACACATAATCGGACCTTTATTTACGTCAAGATAGGTGGCGCGCTGTAGTATATTTTTTAATGCCATTGCAGATTGTTTTGTAACTGTGTAACACTGTAATACATTCCTACATATACGACATCTCTCCCTGGTAAAATAAATTATTTTTATAGAACATAAAATAATGAAGTGATTAAGTATACAAATACCTATGTCAATATGCAATTAAAAATATTTTTCTTAAGAAGGTAGGCTTTAAATAATCGCCTAGTATGGATTCTTCGCCACTGGTACGAAGTGACAAAAAACTAGGGACCGTGAAGGGTGGATAGAGGTAGGAGTGGCCTTTATTCAACAGTGCATCGACCGCGGCTGATGATAGATGTCAACCCAATTAAATTTTAGAATTAAGGGTCGGCTATGAATATATGGAACCTTGTTTTCCTTACATAATAATGTCCTTATAAATAAGCTCACAATAATAATATGCCTTTAAACATCGTTGGCGTAGGTACCCTAGCCTACATAGCGTTATTAAGAACACAAATTGAAAGTTTCAAAGCAATCTTGTAAGTTTAATTCGAATAGTGTTATTGGATGAGTAAGTTGCGAGTCCAAGCTTCGCGGCATCCTATAAGTTGGGCGTCCCGACGCTCCGAGACGCGACGCGTGAGTTAGTATGAATAATAGATGCGGCGCCGGCAGGGCGACGGCGCAGGCATTGCTTGCTTTGGTTTATTCAACAGGAAGGCGGCTTCTTCAGGAATAAGGAAGACACCCAAATGATACAAAAAACTTAATAAATTATACTTCCTTTATCCGATATCTAGATTGAAGGCTTACAAGATTGTTTTTTATTGTACCTTAGATACGATGCAGATTTATAATGTATTCAAATACAAGGAAACATAAACGACACGTAATATGAAATATATCACAAGTCGTACACAGATAATAAATTATTTCAGCTACATATTATATATAATTAACAAAATATTATAAAACATTGTTTTTCAATAAAAAAATTCTTTAAAATTCGGAATCCATATAATGTGGATAATTTGTAAAATGTAAATATGATGGATCGTGAATATTTATTAAATAAAAAAGACTACATATATAGGTACATCATAATATATTATATTGCGCATATTACGAAACATGTTTGCTAATATGATATGGGACTGTATAAATATTTGCTTATTTTACCATGACAAAAAGATTCATTTATTGTAGTTATTGTGTAATGTATCGGCAAGTTATTATAATAAAAATGTTTGTGATTTTATTTTTTATTAAATCACAGAACAAATAATATTATTAACCAAGTATCAAGCGGTTAGGCCATTAACATAAGAAAACTAAAACCAGCGTTGTAAATAAATAAACTTAAAATAGACGGATGACGGGTTGAAAAAAACTTTTTGATTGTAGCAGTCTTAAAATTTGATGGTCATTCGATGTGCACGGGTGAACTGCATTCAAACAATAGCTAATAAAACAATCGTAATATGACGTGTTAATCAAACGGGGAACAATGTTAATTAACTGCTTTTCCGTGTATTTTTTATAATAAAGTAATAATTACGTCAAAAGTTAAATTTACCACCTCAAAATGACCGGGTTGGACCCCGGCCAGGAAACACCAGGAGGCGATACGTATAATTAGTCGAATATAAATCGCTGTTTGATTAAGGGGGTGCCAGGTGGTGATTGTGGTTATAGACGCAGTTATAATAAATTCAAATAATGGCTAAAAGGGAGACACCCTTATAATTATATTAATATTATTACCATATTTCGTGTGTATATGTGCAATCAATATAATCGACACTTGCACCCTTCGCTAATTTAATACGATTTAAATTGAGACAGTCTTCAATAGTTATTAGCATGGCGACAATTTCTAGTGTCAGTAGAGTAGAGTATAATATGCTTCATAACTTTGCACCCCGGTTCTAGGATGAAAATGATGTAATATATTCTAAAAATATTTTTTTTTCATATTTTATCTACTTATTTATTTACTACTTTATATATATAGTAATACAAGTGAATACCATTTCATCTAATTTTATACGAGGTAATCAGGCAAAGAGGGTAGTAAAAAGTGCAAAAAAGTGCAAAGCTATAAAACGTATTCTCTACGTATGCTATGTTTTATTAAGTATTCATAATTACTGGAAAAAACCACTAAAGACAATGTTTTAAGGGTTTTACCGTTAAAATGTATTTTACCATACTATGGTTGTTGTGACATAATAAATTACTTTATCTATGCTGTAGTCATGAAAATGATAAACAGCTAATATATAGGCAATGAGATTCTCAAGTATGGCTCAACATGGAATGTCAGATCGAATGCTTCGTATCGTTTAAGTTTAAGTCACTCTGCTTAAAACTTAAAACTTTTGAACGAATTGGTGAATCCTCATCCATCAATCCCCGAAAACGTCGGTTCAGTGGATTACTCTCACGCTAACGAAAGCCGATATTCTGAAAATAATATCAAAATAATAACAATATGTAGTACCTACCTACCTATTGCTCTATAACTACAGACATATTAAGGAAATTCAATAAATATATACATATTATATTGATAATTCGTTGCCGCCGTAAGATTGGTTTCTCGAAGCTTAATTATCGCTGAAATTGGAGTTTTCGTGCAGTTGTAAATGCTATTTAAAGCTCTGAAAATTCTTGTTATTTTTCCTGGTCAGAATATTTAAAAAAAAAAATGTTATGAGAATAATATGTTCTCGCTCGATAGTCAATTAGGTACCTAATAAAAAATTACGTATTACTCATTTAAATGCAATATAAGTAGGTATACATATATTTTTTCGGGGTTCTTTTTGATTTTCGGCATGTTTACATTTCGGATATATTGTATTACGCATATTAAGTCACACCGTCCCCACATATTATGTAGTTTTAAAAGTTAGCATCAATTTCTTGTACGTACTATAAATACGCTACATATCCACCACATTATCTTTTTCTGGCTGTATTACTTTAATAAGATATGATAAGTCACTCGCAAGCGTCGTAAGGCACAACATGAGAATGTTATGAAAACATTGAATGATAATAATGTCTAGATATCTTCTATGTGAGTATATTTGGCACGAGTGGCAGACCTGCTCTTCGCATTAACTCAATAAGGAGGAAGGGGACAAATTGAATTTAGGATATCCCTTTGAGTGGAGTTGTGCACAATCAACGTACGCGGCGAGGAAATTAGCTAAGCGTGGACCACCGCGTCGGGTGCCTCGCTACTCGGTTTCCAGGAGGTACTCTATAATTACTACCATCCGCGGGCACGCGCCAACCATAAGCGAACTAACAACATACTATTCGCCATGATGAATATTTTTACTAACAGTGCTTGATTTGATTAGATGTACCGTCGGCATACAGCTAAATCAATGCTGCAAATCACAACTGACAAGATTTAAACCCATTCCCCTTCATATCAAATGAGGATGCTTTAAGTTTTATTTATATTTATCTATACCTATGTTGATAAAAGAAGTTTACCATTTGGTAAACTGGACTGGACTAAAGGGTCAGTAGGTATTAATAATATTCTCGCAATATGGATAAATTTTGTGGAATCTGAAATATATATTTATCAATCATATTATATCATAGTTACGATTTCAATAAAAATAATAAAATAAACATTGTATATTGTGAGAATGTTCGATAGCGCGCTTAAACAATAACTGTTTACATATTTGATACTTATTATGACAGTAGAGTGTTATTGCGCCCGATATGACATTGTCCAGAGAGCATATTTTTGTGCTTGTTTGTATGCTTGCATGATATAGGATTATCAATATTATCATATTACAAGCTTTGTTTATACTTACATATCAAATTGGATGCATTTGGACAGTTGTTTGAATAGTCGGTAGTGCAGTTACGAAGATTATAATGATTAACTTATCAGTTATTAAAATTACCCATGCACGCGCATTAATTATTAAATACCTAGATGTGGATAAGATACAGAATAATATATTAGTATAGTACACTACATATTTCATTCGGTATTTTTTCATTTGAATCACATACTATATAAAAGTTATATTATTCTTCAGAATATCAGCAATTTACAGATTAATATCAGTTGTTAATTAACTATTTTTTTTGTTCAACGAATAATTCACAAAAATGCAACATCCTAATTATTGAACATACATAATTTTGAAAACACTTTTGAGAATATATATTTTAACCAATAGAAAAATATTTTTTTTTTTGAAAAAAGTAGACACCCCGCAGGAATCGAACCTGCATCTCTCAGGTTTCGCATTCATGTACATAAATCACTATCCTAAAGGCGCCATACTTATTTGCGACAAATTTTAACTAATGGCTTTTAATACTATCGGAAGCGCTTTACAAATTGACTTACTATTGGCGATCGGCTTTTGTATTTAATTAGTTAATTTGACTCATACATTTAAATTACTATTGATGAACCTACCGGTATAAGTTAATCGTAGGTACGCTTTTATTTTAATCAGTCACTTAATTGATTGTGACGTATGGTGTGAAATAATAACATGCAATATGAATTATTTTTAAATATGAAACTGCACGTGAGAAATGTATATATTTCACGTGAAATTTATAGTGCATGGTGTAAGTGTAAACAATCAAGTCATGTAGGCATTGTTTATAACTGGGTCGGGTTATCTGATCTTTTTATTGGTTGGTTGTAATATAGTTCAGGTTTAGATCCTTTGCACGCCGTCCGTGTGTGAGCAAGCACACAACCTATCAATCATTTATCTTCCGTTTCGACCGACCATCAATCACTCTTTTTAGATGCCCATCTGAGCTTCGAAAGATTACAATCAGAGGGAACGTAAAAGCGATCAACTATTTATATTTTATACTAAGTAAATAATCATTCGAATATATCTACTTTTACGCTTAGTGAGCGAGCAATGAGCATCCCACTCTAAGTCTGAACAGTAACATAGCTGACAGTCTAATAAAAGGATCGAATTTTTTAATACATCGTACCTACGTATTTCTTGAAAATAAGCTCACGAAATAATAATATTAGACCATGTTGTCATTGATTGTGACATATTATACTTAATTATTTTCAACAGTGAATTATCCAATAGTTTTCATAGTATTACATAAATACATTCTTAATGAGTAAAATGATGAATCAGTTAAATATTAGATTTAGTTATTATGCACAAGTCTAAAAGCATTCATTTCAGTCGATGGCCTTATAAATTTAAATAAGATTTAAGTTAACTTGTTTACGAACTCCAGTAAGTTACTTTGCGTTAATAATGCTTTTACAAGTTAAAGTTTTTAATTAAGTTTAAAAATGTATTGTTCGGGGTTATTATACCGCTCACTCGAAACGAATACAAGTAAAGATTTTTAAGACGGTGATAAATTTTTGCATAGATTATGAAGACGACATTTTGTAAAATGAGATAATTAACCTTTTAAAAATTGAGTATACTGCCAATTTTATGTCATTATAATGGAAACAAAAACTTTTAATATATCTGACTTTCCCAACGCAAATAATATAACATTATATTATATTCATATAATGTTATTAGTATTTTATTAAACAGGTAATATGTGACGTTAAAAAACAAACGTGGCCATCTCCAGTCACTAACTTTTTTGAGATTTTTGGTTGGTATGACTGCTTGTGTTGTTTTATATAATAATATTCACTTCAGACATGTCTATCTCCTTATTTTCTGCTTAAAAAATCAAAATAAAAGTTGTGATTTTTTTCAAACATAGTCATCTCCATTGACTTTTTATATCAAACGTGGTCACATTCGTCTTAGCCAATCACGACGTAGCACTTTTTCAGAATGGCCAATCATGTCGTGGCATTTTATCAATATGGCTCCCATCAGCAAAAAGTTTTCTCTGTATATAAGATGTGCTCTTCAAGTTTTTAAGCGAAATAATTGTCAAAGAATGGAAAATAATCCAAATAAAGTTTGAAATAGTGTCTCCAGATAATGCACGAAAGTTTACCAGATCAAATTATACCATTAAACGTTCAAAGAAGACTGAAAAACGGTAAGTAAATTTTGATTTTCAAACGTTTTACGACAGCTAGCATCTTAGAACCTCAGGGCTGTGCCTTGGCTGTTCATATTTTAAGTTCAGTTTTAAAGCTGCATAATATCGTGTAAACTGGTTCAGTCATCTATATTTTTTTTATATATTTTTATTCAAAAATATTGTTATGTTTGCTTAGTTACCTATTTAATTCTAATATCATAAAACTCAAAATAAATTCATAAACCCAATTATAATTTTCAAATTATTAAGTGTTAGTTGTAAATATGAAATAAGTTATACATTTATATTGTTGTTTTTTTCGGGTGCCGGACAAAATCCCGAAGGCCGAAATCCCGAAAAATAAAAAAATATAAACAGTAATAATTTTCAACCAGCGGCACCCCAATAGACGGCGATTTTCTTCGATTGTATAATTTAACAAGATAATTAAAATAGTTATATAAAAACTATTATTAATTATAAAATGAAGCAAGAAAATAATTTTCAACCAGCGGCACCCCAATAGGCGGCGCTTTTTCTAGAGTGTGTAATTTAACAAGATAATTAGAATAGTTATATAAAAACTATTATTAATTATGGAATGATGCAACAAAATAATTTTCAACCAGCGGCACCCCAAAAGGCGGCGCTTTTTCTCGATTGTATATTTTAACTAGATAATTAAAATAGTGGTATTTAAAACTATTATTAATTATGGAATAAAGTAACAAAATAATTTTCAACCAGCGGCACCCCAAAAGGCGGCGCTTTTTCTCGATTGTATATTTTAACTAGATAATTAAAATAGTAGTATTTAAAACTATTATTAATTATGAAATAAAGCAAGAAAATATTTTCAACCAGCGGTACCCCAATAAGCGGAGCTTTTTCTTGAGTAAGTAATTTAACAAGATAATTAAAATAGTTATATAAAAACTGTTATTAATTGTGAAATGAAGCAACAAAATAATTTTCAACGAGCTGCACCCCAATAGGCGGCGCTTTTCCTCGATTGTATAATTTAACAAGATAATTAAAATAGTTATATAAGAACAATTATTAATTATGGAATGCAGTAAGAAAATAATTATCTTGTTTAATTACGCACTCTAGAAAAAGAGTCGCCTATTGGGGTACCGCTGGTTGAAAATTATTTTTTTGCATTATTTCATATTAATAATAGTTTTTATATAACTATTTTGATTATCTTGTTAAATTATACAATCGAGAAAAAGCGTCCCCTTTTGGGGTGCCGCTGGTTGAAAATTATTTTGTTGCTTGATTCCATAATTATGAATAGTTTTCTTTATAACTATTTTAATTATCTTGTTAAATTACACATTCAAGAAAAAGCGCCGCCTATTGGGGTACCGCTGGTTAAAATTATTTTTTTGCTTCATTCCATAATTAATAATAGTTTTTAATACTACTATTTTAATTATCTAGATAAATTATACAATCGAGAAAAAGCGCCGCCTTTTGGGGTGCCGCTGGTTGAAAATTATTTTGTTGCTTGATTCCATAATTATGAATAGTTTTTATTATAACTATTTTAATTATCTTGTTAAATTACACATTCAAGAAAAAGCGCCGCCTATTGGGGTACCGCTGGTTGAAAATTATTTTTTTGCTTCATTCCATAATTAATATTAGTTTTTAATACTACTATTTTAATTATCTAGATAAATTATACAATCGAGAAAAAGCGCCGCCTTTTGGGGTGCCGCTGGTTGAAAATTATTTTGTTGCTTCATTCCATAATTAATAACAGTTTTTATATAACTATTTTAATTATCTTGTTAAATTACACACCCAAGAAAAAGCGCCGCCTATTGGGGAACCGCTGGTTGAAAATTAATACTGTTTATATTTTTTTATTTTTCGGGATTTCGGCCTTCGGGATTCCGGCCATTCGGAATTTCGGCCATTCGGGATTTTGGCTTTCGGGATTTCGGCTTTCGGGATGTCGGCATTCGGGATTTCGTCCGGCACCCATTTTAACACAACCCTGTTTGTTAGAATACAAAACAAACCAATCGAATACAAAACAAAACTGTCCATCTCCAAAAGTATTTATTTCAAACCTGGTCAAATCCAGATGATACAAAACAAACATAGCCATCTCCAACATAAAATCGTAAATATCTTGTTTGTTAAAGATTCGCGATTATTGAGCATTGTTGAAATCGTATCTTTTAAATAAAATATAATCATAAATTATGAAATTATTAACTTACGGGTTCAAATTAACCACAAAAACAAAAAAGTTGATTTACTCAGTTTCACTTGTGATGGAGATGGCTACGTTTGTTTTTTAGCGTCACATATATAAATAATCACTTTTAAAATAAGTTTTTACTATTTATTAGTCATATAAATGTTTAGTTATCAATAATAACAGAAAAAATCAACTACACGAGAAATATCAACACACTGGAAAATATTCATACATTCTGTAGGATCTTTAGATATTTAATGCAAAAATGAATACTTATTTTTTTTTTGCAAAATATAATCCATGAAGGTGGAATGCTATTCCAAACGCTTAAGACAAACATTCTCGACGTTTCAACGGTTTTTTAGCACATCGTGGTAAATAGTTTCAAGTGCATTTAAATAACTGCCCGGAAAAAAGAAATAAAGGCGTTTGTCTGGTTAATTGCCGTTGTGAGAACATAATATTATAATTAAGGTATTCGCCATGGTAAGAAAAGCATAATATCTCATGAAAGCAAGTTATTGCATAGCCCGTGGATGCATTGTAGGCAGCCGGACGTGGCCAACACATTGACAACCAGTAGGTGTTAAATGAAGTGGTATTAATAGTTAAATAATGTCGTTTCAATAAAGACGATATTTTAATCACTTTGATATACTAAGTTTGGTCTCAAGTAGGGACGCCATATCGAAAGAAAAGTATCAAAGAGTAAGTATAAAATATTTTCACGTCCCTGTCCGTAGTCTCAAGTAAATATGCTGAAAATACATATAAAACACCTAGTTGTGTTAGTATAATTAAGTTTTACCTACACATAATTTATATTATTATTCAATTAATGGAGAGATTTAATTACCTACCTACTAACGCCGGCAAAGATTTTTAAATATCCCAGTTTTAGCAGAGCATTTAGTAGGAAAGAAATATACTTAGCGGTAATTAGACAAGTTATAATTATTATAATATTATAACATCATGTTTTTCGTACTAACTAATTAATGGCTTCTGGAAAGCTTTCGCAAGAATCTATTTTGAAAGTAAGATTTTACCTAGTACGAAAAATTGATTATTAAATTATAAGTACCTAGTCGTTATATACTGAGGATTAACAAAATTATTTGTATTACTAATAATAATACAACATCAATAGGTACATTGAAGTGTTTACTTATATTTTTTTATATGGTTTTCGAATTGATTATTATATATTTTTAAAAATTCTGTTCTTGAATTTAAATTTATTTTACAATAATAATCACAGTACCACTGAGTGTTAATAACATAACACAGAGCCGTGTGTTCCAAGTGCATACAAGCAAGACGTGCATTAGCAATGAACCTCGATAATGCATGCACACCTGTAATTTGCACCCGAACAAAAACCAATTACTTAACGGAGATTGTGCGTGCGAACGAAAGAGACAACAAAACATTTTCACAGTGCAGTGAGTAGTGAGTGACTACATAATAATTTGCATTCACGCATCTTTGGAGATTGGAAGAAAGGCCAACGCGTAATATTGACGCCCAATCACTGGCGTAACAAGAACGGTGCATAGGGTAGTAAAGGATTTATTGAACAGTACCTATATAGAGGTGTATTTTATGAGCAATAAACGGAAATTGCCATCTACAGAGGATTACACATAAATTTTATTAATTACTATGACGTTGCTCGATAGTACCTATACTGATAATTAGGTACGTTATGTTATTATATTTACTAATTATGTAGGCATGCTATTAAATTGTTTAGAGTATAATATATATTATCTAGAGCTCTCCATAAAGTTTATGAAAGAACCTCTGCATGGACTCTAAAAAAACGTCAAGAGAGACGTAGAGGCTAAGTATGACCACCTGGAGAGTGAGAGGTCGGAATAGAGATGTCAGAGGACGGTTGTACTTAGTTTGAATGGTGAGCAGGTACTATATAATTAGACGTTGTTATTTTTAGACATTTTTCGATTCTCAAGTTCTCTAAATTCGAGAAATATTTATTTTGGGTTTGCTGGAGAAATCAAAAGATTTCAATGTCGACAAATATTTGTTTTAGAGCTCTTCCGGGCTGACTACATCCTTCCTACATTATTTAAATTTACGTATAAGCAAGCATAGACTGTTAGTTAATATTTATTTATTTCATGTTAGGTTTTACGCTACGAAATAACATCTTAATTATTATTAATCTAGTGAATTCTCGATTACAACTTCTGTTTCCAAAATATCACCGTTCATGTAAAAGAGAGTAAGTTCCCGTGAAAGCCACGAATCTGGAAAGTACCTATCTACTGATAATATTATGATTCAATGTTTTGTTGTATGCGATAAACATATTCAGTATGATAATAATAATATGGTGAAGGTGAATTCTTATAATAATATTCAAAGCGGTAGTATTTTTATTAATGTGAATATTTACTTAGTAGATGCTTTGTATTCAGATGTAGCTACAAGTCATGTTTTAATTATAATACTTAATATTGTATTAGAATTAGACAAACAATATTGTTTTAGTCAAGGTTCTGTGGTTTGTTTAATTTAAGACGGAGTATTTCCAAACTCAGAGGTGCAAGTCGTCATGATTTAATAATTAATTAATTACTTCAGAAACTGTCATCCAAACTAACCCCCCTTTCGCAAAATCAAGAGTATAGTAATTTGTAAAAATCAAGTGGAAATAATGCAATAATATTATGAATTAGTCGTACGCCACTGATATGACGAAGTAGTGGAAGTAAATATTGCAGGAAATTGCTGTTCCCATGGTAATTTGTACGAAGATGCTAATTTAATTCGTGAATCATATCATGTTCTGGTAAGAAGTATATTTTTAATGAGACATCGAATGTTTCAAGGGTAAGGTGAAGTGTAATGTAAATATACATCAACTCACTATATAATATTATTATGTACACCAAGATATTCTTTTATTATATGTGTAATAAATTGCAATTTATTTAATATTTAAAAAAAATAGTACCCCAGATATTTCATAATAAAATTACGTTAGTTATAATAGTATCGTAACAATGAAACGAAATAATAATCATTGGCTACACTTACACATACAAAAGAAAAATGTTAGTTAGATATATTAAGAAGAAAAAGCCTACCTATTGTATATTGAATATATACCTAATTCTTGTGGTTATTCAGTTATTCACTATGCAATACAGGAAGATTTAAATGTCATTAGCCCAATTTTTCGCGGCATTTATTGATGAGGTAGGTATATAGTACATATATACCTACATGAATGATAGTTAGTGATGTTTGACTGTATGTAATTGTTTGTATTTGTGTTTTAGTATAGCAAGTGTACGCATGCCTATCATTTAGGTACATCATACCGGGTCCACACTGGCAACAAGTTGTTGGCAACCTTGTTAGATTTTACGATAATTATGATAATTATCGTAAAATTTAATGAGGTTGCCAGCAACTTCTTGCCAGTGTGGACACGGCATTAGTGACCGAATTAACGTATAATTCGATACTACAAGAGTAAACTGTACGTATTAATTTTATCTACGAAAGTTTTAAATTTCATCATATTTGACATTGCGAGAATCAGGTTTATCTTATCAATAAGAATGCTTGAAGAAATTGACGTATATTATTGATAGGTATATAGGTAACAAATTTTACACAAAATATATATGTAGATGTTATAATTTTGTTAAAACATGATAATAATTAACGTGAATACACCATAAGTACCTACTCATGCAAATAAAATTGTAATCGGAAAATAATAATGCTGTTTACTTACATACACATGCGTCGCCATTGCGGCATTAAGTTATTTTGAAATCCGTGTAAAATCTCGGCTTACCTGAAGAAAACAAAATTACCAATTTAATAAAAGTGGAACATTTGAGTGGCATTTATAAAACGATATATTTTTATGGCCACAAGCGGAGAATTAATGCATGGAAATTCATTTAGAAAAGTGAACATGCGTATAAACTAAAACTACGTACAATAAAATTGCAGCTCGTAACAATATAATAATAATTGGATTCTACACAGATTGGGTTTGTAATTTACTTAATTTTCCGCCATTCATTTTAAATGACATTGTATTGATTGTTTTGTAATCGAGATCAGGCAAAATCTCAATATTAATGTCTATGAGTGGACACTGGCGGAATTCCACGGATGACCTTTTATTTTCACATAGTTTATCCAGTTATTATAATAACATTATCAATGCGTACTTTCCACATACTCACATAGCAAATTTAAATATAAAGATGGATACGTTATTAGAATGGGACAATAATATATAAGCGAGAATTTGAAATATGTACCTGCTCCAAAAGCAATGAAAAGTTCGTTTTTTAAAAACTGCCATCTTTTTGCACAATAATAGAATTTTTCTGATCCAGATGTCTATTGTCTATGATCATGGACGTGATGAGAGCTCAGACAGCTATATTTTAATAAAATTAAATATATCGTAATATTATATTATATCATTTAGGTAGGTAACTACTTAGATCTAAATATAAATCGAATAATTAATAATTATCACTAATGTTATGTATTATTACTAATATGTTTTAATCGCAGCTAGTAAATATTATAGTGCCTATACCGTAAATTGAGACGTAAAGCCGCTTCTTATTGGTCGTTTCCTCACTATTGAGTATCCCCACCGTGCTGTGTAATCAGTGTACCTAAAATGTATTTTATAAAAACACACTGAAAGTAGTAACTTGGTACATAATATGCAACGTATTGAATACTAAGAGTAGTATTAAAAGTATGTATTAGTAAAAACGGTGTTTTTTAATATTCAGACAAATTACCGAAATAGGAGTATGTTAGAGGTGCGTTTTGACATACTAATTCTCTCTCATAATCAATTGCACCCCTTTCGTTAATAAAACAACAAAATAACAAACAAACAATATCTACTAAGTTTTTATTTATATTAATAAAGTATGACAAGATTGGTAGCAGATTCAAACTGGCATGGAGAGCCTTTGGGCGGCTGAATAGTACCTCCAAAAGTGACCCGCATTGTGTATTAAGCGTGTTAACTAATGTGTGCTACCAACGCTCACGTATGCATGTGAAACATGGACTCCTAATGCAAGAGAAATCCAAAAATTAGGAGTAGCGCAACGTGGCATGGAAAGGTGAATGTCAGGCATAACGCGTAAAGATCACAAAATAAACCAATGAATAAGGAAGCAGACAAGATTACGCGTTGTGATAGGTCGTTGAGCAGATGGAATGGCAATGGGTTAGACATGTCACTACGCGAGTGGATCACTGCTAGAAAAATGCCGTCATACAGTTCGATGGATGTACGTGGCAACAAAGAACTAGGAACCGAGAAGAGTGGAGGAAGCTATGAGGAGGCCTTCACCCAGCAGTGGATCGGCTCCAGCTGATGATGATTATTTTTTTTGGAGGATTTTTGTTTGTTGTGCAAAGAAATAAATTTCCCTTCCTTCATCAGTGTGGCGTTAGGTAAAAAAGTTTTACCCAATAAAGAAAGAATATTTACCCAATAAAAGATATCACACAAAAATAAAAATATCAATATTTTTACTGACTCCTTAAGTCTGATTCACTCGCTCGAAAATCCAAATTTCAGCATCAAAACTAATGACTACATTCTTAAAATTACAGCCAACATTTCCAAATTTAGCTATAGTAACGAACACGGTACAAATATACTGGATCCCAGCACATAAAGGAATTAATGGAAATGAAATTGCTGATCAATTGGCAAAAAAATCTATAAAAGACCCATCAGAAAATATAAGAATTCCATACACAGATTTTAAAGCCCAGTTTAAACAAACAATGAGCGAAAATAACGGTAAATATTTAGAAAATCTTGGGAAGGAAAAGGGAACACACTACTATCAAAACTATTATAGTAGATCTCCTAAAACTTGGTTTAGTAAACACAGGGCATTACAGTCTCAACGAATCATTGTACAAAATTAAAGTGGTAGATAGCCCGCAGTGTCAGTGTGGGCATCCCACTCAAGATCTTAACCACATTGTCTGGCAATGTGATGCCTATGACCAGGAGAGAGAGGTGTTAATGAATAAATTGGGAAAATGCAGGTTATACCCTCCTTTCACGATTAATTCGGCAAAACCAAATATTTCAGTTATGAAAATTGTACATGAATTTCTCCAAAAATGTAACGTAAATGTCTAGTGTATAGTGTAACAAAAATGTAATTCTGTATTATTAATAATGTAACTATTTATGTCTGTATTTAAAAAAAGTGTATGTATACTTTTGTAAACCATTGTAAAGCAGAATAGCCTTCCATTCAGAGAAGAGCTCAATTGCTTCCAAATAAAGAAAAAAAAGATATCACAGTAGTTTATAAATTTTAAATTGTTCTGAAAACTTGCTGTATTGACTTAGTAGGTACGTAGCAAGATAAGTATAAATAATACTGATAACGTTTTAATTGAATAATAATATTCATCCCAAAAAAGCTTTGAATGGCGCATACTTCGCCCCGTCGGGCCGCCGCGCCACTTCGGAGGGCGGAGGTTCACGGTCGCCCAGTCACGACAGCGACCACGTGACCGCCCGCTCCGCCCCCGCTCCACCTTATTTGCCGCCCCTGCAACGGGCGCCCGACCAATTTACCTGGCGATAGGGGCGCAAATTGGCAATGGCCACAAAGCAATTAATACCCATAAGGGAAAATATATTGCATCGATGGGAGGAACGTAGGCTCATATCAACTTTATATTACATTTTCATGGTCTATATTAGTGCGGCAGTCTGTAATCACAGAGGCGTGTGCAACATTACACTTTATTTTCATTATATTTATAATATAAGTATCAATTAAAAAAAGGTTTATATCAAATTATAATATTGAAATTCAAACTCTACTACGTATAAGGTAGCAGAACATTAAAGAGAAAACTGCGTTGGTAATAATGAATGTGGTGGTTGATTACGAAGTGAAATTTATAACAAGAGGAAAATGCTACAAACTAAGCTATGTGGGAGGCACATGCTGCATGGGAAATGCTACAATATGCTGTTGGCCGTATCACCGTGAGATGTTGTATCGGAAATAGATGGCCGTATATATTTATCATAAATCTATGTTAAAATAAATCATTTTTAAAAAAATACATAATAAAAATCTTCGGAATACAAGGGAAAGACAAGAAAATAGGTAGGTAGGTACCTACCTAAATAAATTAGAAATACAATCGTAGCGTAAAAATAATCATATAAAATTCCGGTAGGTGCACGTAAGTATCAAATCGTATCAAATTAATGTTTTTATCGAATCTAATAAGATATAAACATTACTGTCTGCAATGCTTGGCATATTTTTTGATCTCAATGCTATACGGCCTATTTTCAGTAATACAGCACACGGTGGACTGTGTTACGACCAAACGCAATACATACGATTTACGTGTAATCGGGTATCTACATACCATCACGGTCATGATATGATGCTAATATTGGTAATTTAATTAATAACCCATTCGCTACGGACCTTTTAATTAATATTTACATTACATTAATATTTAATTTTACATTAATTATTAATAATTTAATTACTTAATTAATTTATTTATTAATTAATTTAATACATTAATATTTAATTGATATTAATTACATTACATTAACATTTAATTACATTTAAATAACATGGTAATTATATCTAATGGCCACCTGATGGGGAACGCACTAATTTTGATGGGTTTTTGTTGGGTCGATTTCATTTATTCGCACATGCATAACAATCAAGATCGATGAGAGAGTTGTAGTTCATATAGTAAAATTAATGAGTCGATAGGTACATAGTATGTCACCACAGTATTTAATCTGTCTTTATTCGGGATATGTTTGTTTGTCAGCAATGCTAGCAAGTTAGTATTAATAAAGTAGATAATATTGTTTTTCAACTTGACTCACATCATGAAATATGTTGAGGAAGTGACTAGTATATTATGTTGCCTATACTCAACATGAATGTAAAAAAATCTATTAACCTATGTAATGTACCCAACAGTGTAAGTAAAAATAATAGCATTCTTTCACTCATATTGATTCGATGCAAATATAGTGAGTACTGAGTACCTACCTATGCAACCAAATCACTAGCATGATATGTGATTCATTTTCCCTGACTAACAAAAAAAAAACAATAATATATTCTTGTGACTCATTCATATATAAGTCAAAAGATTTTGGGTAGCTACTACTTTTATGACTCCTCAAACAAAGTCACTTGACAAGAATAAAATTGACGATGGCGTTTGAGCAGACGAACGCGTTACGGAATCATGCAAATAATGAATAATTTTAAAATCTAAAAATGCTCGTAAGTTTTAGTATAAATCAAAATATTATTATTTTCTGAGTCGTGATACGGCCTTGTTTGAGGATTGTACTCACATGGTACCAACATGAAAGCCTTCATGCGGAGTGCAGCCCGCAGCCACCCGTATCGCGAAAAAAGTAAAACAAAAACTAAGTGCAACCGGCCTCCGGGATGTTATCGTGAGACTGCATTATTTCATACAGCGCCGTAAAAACAAACTATGTACATAATATTTAATTGCATAGATTTATGAATTATTTTCTTAATAATGTTATTATTTTTAAATGCAACAGTTTGCGAGAAAATGTAAGATTAATATTAACATAATAGCAGAGGTAAATTATCGGTAATGAAGTATATGATTGCAAAATAAATAAGAAACATCTGATATCATTATACAAATATGATGTGCTTCTAAAATACCTAGAAATACTTTATAATAATATATACGGAACATGTGATCTTACCTTGGAAATTCGGAATATTACGAAATATACGTACTTGAACTGACCACAGAATTATGTCAATTTTACTACTGAAATCGATTTTCAAAATAATATATCACAAAGTGAGTAGGTACACCGAAGATAACCGCACTTGTATCAAGCAATCTAAATACCTATTTCAAAACAAAAAAATGTAAATTCAAATTGATGTAAGTTTTGTACTATTGTGGATTACAACCAGTAGGTACACTGCACTTTTACAATAATAATTCACATTAATCTAAATTCAATAGTCTTTGCTGTATTTCGTGCACTTAAAAATAGTATAATCTGTTCCGTCCACGCCTTCAGAACTATATTAATACTGTCTATAATTACTACACAATTAAAAAGGTAACACATCAAAAAGTGTTATCTTTTATGCGATTACTGTTATCTTACACACACATTTTTTTTTAAACAGGTAAGGTAATCAATGAAAGTTTTTTCAGACAAGCAAGCGCAGATAAGTCTAGTATAATCGAGAGAAAATAATATCGTTAAATATATTAGCTAAGAAAGAAACACAACGTAATAACCGATATGTCGATTTGGTAGTGTCACAATACTAGATGAATACTGTTTAAATTATTATTTTATAATTCGATACTGAATATAGGTACCTACGCAAGGTTCAAAAATGTTAAGACTCTTTATATATTTTTTTAAAAACTTCAGAAACATACGTGGGACTCGAGCTCACGTCTTCCACTTTCAGGGTGAACGTGAGTGACTCCAAGTCCCACTAGTAGTTGAAACTATTTTTTTTTAGTTTTTTTCTATTACCTTTAGGTATTGTACACGTTTTTCCAATTTATGTTTTTCTTCTTCTAAAATAATGCTCAAGCAAACAGAGCTGGTAAAAAAGTGTTTATACTTACACCTATCTATACGACCTATCTCACCTATCGTATGAAATTGATAAAAAATACTATTTGTGTCGTGGAAGATAACACCATATTATTTACAAATCATTTAAAGTATTTCTCGATTAGATAAGACACAGAATTGTTTACTTGTTATATTTGTTAAAGCTAAATTTAAAGAATAAAATAATATTCATCAATGCTATGTCACAGACGTGTTTTCTATTGGCATGGGAAAACACTTTGAGACAAGTTTTCATCCTCCCACTGTTAGGAGAAGTATCACAAAACACGTATAGTAAAATAACTTAGCATGGAATAAGTTTTAAGGCTATCGGATATAAAGTCGTCTGAATGTACAATACATTATTTGTGAGGGTATTTCAGTAGAACGCCCGAGACCACTGTTTTGTGGTGTAAAATATTGCGTAGGCATGTGAGAATAGGATCGGATCCGAAGTTAAATATATTTTTGTTTTAAACATATTATAAAACGATCGTAGGTATATTATATGAACATTCAATATTTTTAGGTCTACATATTTTATTAATTAATAAATAATCTTCCTGTATAAATAAATTCTAATCTGGAATGAGCAATTATTATAAATCACTTAAGCATTTAAAGTAATATAACATTCATTGTCCTATAATATTGACTTTATTTACGGATTTAAATGCTGTAATGAAGATAGCAATTTGAAATAAAAGTGTAAAAATTTCTATGTCTGAAATTTTCCATAAATTTATAAATCATAGAACATATTAAAACGATAGAAATGTGAAAGTCAGTCGCCATTTACTAAGATCTTGGAGCCGGACTCCGTTTATTGTTTTGACAGTCAGGTTATAACAAGAAACAGAAAGCCCGCCGAGTGTGCTCAAATAGTACCAATATTGAACGCATTTTATGCATACTGCTGACCAGATAATTACTAATTAATTACTACATGTAAATATCATGTTAATTATTTAATGCATATTATGATTCAGACGTACCTATTGAAAATAACGTTAACAAAGTTGACACGTATTTAACTTTATTCAAAATTTCTCCATAATAGAGATTTAAAACTAACATTTAAAAAAGATGAATGGTTCAAATTATTGTTTCCAGCTAAATCGAATGGGAACAATTAATTTAAAAACAAGCTCATAGATTGATTTTTTTGAATTGATTTTCAATAGGCATATTCATTTTTAAAATATGAATATGATTTTTCGTGTGGTTTTCTTTTTGAATAATATAATCAATATACTTGTAGAAACATTTATAATAGATATCGGTAACAATTTAGTTAGATCTAGATCGTCTTGAAATCACATCGAATGATTTTTTAGGTCCGGTCAAAACAAAAATATCGCACTGCCCCAAGAACTGAACAAAAACGAACCATAAGTGGGAGTGACAAAGCATTCGTCACACTTAATCTCCATAATATGCGTTAGAGTAACATAGAATTTCTATGGCTGAATTAAATATTTTTTGTACACGTCGCCGGTAAATATTGATTTGGATGACTACAGTAATTTAAAAACTGCGAGTACGTGTTGCTGATATTATTTTTTGTGTGTTAAATATCAAGTTAGTGGTAATTTAGTTATTTTAGTAGAAACTATGGTTAACTATGTTGTGTTTAAATTTGGTAGTCGTACTGAGAAGCAACTAGATGTTGTAACGTTTCATAGTTAAGTTAATAATAATAAAATTGATGTTCTACTGAGCGTTATACGCAAGAAACGCGACTTCATTTTGCCGAACAATACCCACTCTCTAAATATTATTACTCTGAGCACTAGCCAAATCGATATCGTATTTAAATTCTCCTTACTTAGCGATATTTAGATAGGCTGGGTAGATAAAGCATAGATATTTTTATTTATATCCCAAGGCACAGTGTTGTCTTTGGCGTGATATGGTAATAACACTATAAATGAAATATCCAATACAACAATAATATACAAGCCAAACCTGTATCTTGGCTTGAAGATAATCAATATTAAAGTTATTGTTTCCAGCGAGAGAAATCTGTATCATGCGGATATAGAAACACAAACTTGACATCTGGATACTTGGTTAAATTTAATAATATCGCTGTTATGAAACTAGAGCTACATTCACATTCATAACTAATGCCGACACAATCGTTGTGATATTTTCGAGTCCAGACGCTGTGTTGCATTATTTGGCCGTAGTGAACTGCGCCTGTAACGTGCCCATGGGCCCGTGGGCCCGTGGGCGAAGCGGCTCATTAGAATACGAAATGCAGCTGGGTACGGGCACAATGGACATGACACCGGGTTATTCGGTAATACAGGATGGTAGCTTAGGGAAACCCTTTTTTTTACACACCCAAGTTAACCATATGTACCTACTCAGGTACTTACATTTTGAATGATTAACTAAATTATTATTATGACTCGAGGTTGTCGGGAGATACCTATTGTATTTCACGGTAAAAAAAGTTAAATCATTCAGTCAGTTCCCAAATGGAGAAAATGGATCACTTCAATGTGAATATAATATATTTATATTAATAACTATTTTTTTCTCATATTCTCAATTCTAGGGAAAAAAATTAAATGGTAGTTTATTAAATTATTAGCAAGTGTAAGTACGTTAGTACATAATTGATACCTTGATTAATTTAAGCCACAGAAGCTGATTGCCAAAAATTAATGCGGTGTAAATACTAGTTAATTTCATCGTAATTATTTTTTTCGGCTTGATACGAGTATCGTCGTAAATGACAGGATTTTAGTCAAGACAACGCATAATTAACGCAGAAAAGTTGCATACTTCGGTTACATTTTCGGCAATCAGAAATATGATTAAATGTACTTCAATTCATACAAGGAGAGGTACAAAGCAGCAGAGGCGTTGGTAGAAAGACCCTATTTTGCTACATAGCCTCCGTGAGTTGTCTAATGTCCAATGAGTTATTGGTCTAATTCTAATACGACTGACACGGGATACGTAGAAGTGCTTCCACTTAGTCATCGGGCATCGAGAGAAGAGAAGAAAAAGACACGTAGAAGATTCGATCAAAATAAAAGCATTGTGAAAAGTTAAGTAACAGAAAAAGACTAGTCCATTGATACAACAAAATACGAAAAGTAACTCCCAAATAATAATTAGTTTTGTAAATCACAACAAAATAATTAATTGGATAACATTTATTTACTTGGTAGAATTCAATTTTATGAAACGATAATTTATGGAAGACCAGACTATCGACCAACTTTTAGATATTAAAATAATGTATTATAATCATTTCGTCCGTGCAAAATTGATTATAATATAAATTTGCATTACTACATTCAGCCTGTATTATTTTAACAACTCGCAATGTCGGTTATTTGCTTTCTTTCAAGCTACAGAAGGGGCCAAACGGTCCGATTGCATTCAATTTATGCACTTTTAATGCATTTCCTTGTGCATAAATTACAGTGCAACTTTGAACGCGAAGCCCGTTGGCATAGACGCCGAATTATTCTCGATTCACTGAATCAAAAGTGTCACCTTCAAAAAGGGTTATGTATAATGAATCAGTTATTATAAAACCGGAAAGATAACTTGTTTATTTTGGTTACCTACGTTTCGATGCGCGTTTTGAATTTTATATTGGGCTTGATAATTTGATGTACAGTTAAACAGGTTCATGATAAATTAGTAAAATTACACACACACATTTCTCAGTATGTAATATAATATAATGTTTGTAGTATTTTACGGGTTGGAATATTTCAAACGTATTCTACACTTAATTATGTTATATAGGTACCTATGTACCATATTTACTACTTATGTTTAGCTCTAGGTACTCCAAGCTTCCAAATATAAGTCAAAAAAAAAAAAAACTGGGATGTATTATTGATTAAATTTAAAAAAAAAATCTATAATACAATGCAATTCCACCATGAATCGACAGTTAACACAATAAAAGAAACTGGGATGTAGCTAGAGGCTGCGTCGCACGAAACAGTTGTTTAAATATAATTAATATAATGGCTGTTGATTGGTGGAAACAAGGCATTATCAATGATTATTAACGTGTGAATTTTGTTTTCAAGAACATAACTATAGGAATAAGAATGACATTAGACTGAATATGGGCAGTGGATTAATTACTTAGATATCATATACAATTTGCATGACCAACTGAAACTGCAACATTCTTTATTGAACACACATAAATTGAAAACACAACTGTAAGACATATAATAAATACTACACCCAGCGGGATTCGAACCCGCGCCCCCTGGGTTTCACACCCATGTGCTTTTACACTTTTTTTTTAGTTACGTGCGTCCTATCTAATTGTGACGAAATTAACTTGTGTCTCTTACCAGTGAAGCGCTTTCTGAATTATATTTATGTTTTGGCAATTTAGATAATATTATAAATTATTGCCTACTACTTCTGATAAATTAAACTATTGTATTATAGTGACATCTCTGTATTCAGTCACACACTATTGTTGCATTTTTTCTTTGGACATTACATTAATAAACAATTAGGATTATAATTGATTCAAATAATTTACATGAGATAAATTATGTGGACGGAGAAGGAATTGCTTCATGACACTGATTACAGCATTGTATTCAGTAGATGGTAATCTGAAATCTATAAATGCTGCAAAATATTTCTGATTGTTCCACTGTAAGGCATGGTACATTTGAGCCGAGCCGTATTGTAGACTGCACATTGTTCACCCGGAGAGCGTTAATTCGATTATCTTTGATTGTGTACACAACTGGTAGAGCTGTCAGCTGTCAGTTGTATTTAAGCGTTTGTGAAGCAATAGAAACGTAAGTGAAACAACTACGTCTCGCCTGAAAATAGAAACAGAGCAAAGAACAACTTACTCTTACTAATACTTTCATACTTCTTCGCAGCGCTAATTGAATAAGAGACATTCCGGCTAAAGTCACAGGTGCCAATGCATACAACATACAACTTCTTGCCCCACTTTTGCGTTACGGTAAATAGGTGAGGAATTCGTAACAATTCCGCTTTCGTTCAGACATGTATGAAAATAAACTTTAACTCGACGCGATTATTATGGATTTGCAGAAATTCTAATTGTTTAATAAGAAAAGCCGTGCCAAGTGAAAAATGTCATATATTAATAGTATGTCGTTGGTTTAAGGTGGTTTATTATTGATTATTGCTGATGTGGCACTCACTATTGATCATTACAGAGTTTTCAGAGATAAATCGATTGTTCGGATAGGAAGCCAATCTAACCCTCGAAGGTCTCGAAGAATGGATAAGGCTAGCAGAACGTCCCTCATCTCAGGCAAGTCTCGAGCACCAAACATCCAATTCTCTAAATAGACTGAGAGGTATATGATTGTTCTCATTCAATTGAGTGAGATATTTAATATGTATGCTAGTTATTTTAAGAGTCAAATATGGATAATAAGTTAGCTATAATTATGTCAGTAAAATACGGTGAAATGGCCAAGTATGCAAGTTTGACAAATACCCATAAAAGGCGTCCCAGACAAATGCAATTAATGAGATCCTACAATCTGAGGAAAATTATGTTGCGTTTGCTAACTTCTGGAGCGTTATTTCGCAGCCATTAAAAGCCGACACAATGAAGAAGAAGAGAAGAATAAATGTATGATTATGTTAAGGCGAAGAAACTTATGAGAGTATAGGTACTAAATAATCCTTGTAAAAGAATCAAATATATAGTAGATAAATAACAGTTAAATTATGTGTGCCATAAGAGATAACGGAATGACTTACACAATAATCAAAATGTATCATGCTCGAGGTTTTCCTGATTATTTTTCTTTCGAAAATGTATTAAGCTCATGCGCGGATATGGGTGGCAGGATTACGTATTCCTACTTGGGTATTAGTATCACATCGGGGAAAAGTATGAATACATTTTATTCAGATTTGAGTATCAGAAAAATAATGTAACACGTGCACGTATTGATTGCATGCATACCTTTTGTATGCATAATTCTTGTAATCGTGACTGGAATTGGTAATTGAAATATAAGCATGGAAGATTCCATCATCTTTTTTGCATATCGGCCATCGAGATATATTATAAAATATGAAATTATCCACTGTACACACACACTGCAGTGTGAATGAAACGATCACTGGAATATTAAAAGTATCAACAGTTATACCCATTACCTACACTATGATTAAATTCGTACCGTTCAAGTTTTATTGTCACATTAGTATTAGCAACAATAAAACTACGAAATAAATTTATTAATTCGAAGAATAATTATTAACACCAATTATTGTGTGTAAATTTAATTATCGCGATAAGAATTGTTTAGGTACACGTAAAAGTGCTGACTGTCTCGCTAATCTCATTCTCCAAGCGGAAGCTTTTGTATGTCGTTGTCATTTTATGGTGCTATTTGCTGGTTATGAAAATTGGTAAACGTCAAAAATGGTCTGCGCGGTGTAGTTAGTCTTTTTCACGGTAGGTTCGTCACTATCGTTCTACTGCGCAGGCGCAGATATCTCGCAAGTTCCAACTACAGTGTGAAAATTCAGAAGTTGCTGAACTTTTTTGATCCACGAATGCAATTTTGCATATTAACGATATACATCTTTACATCTGCATTTTCTTGTTCTGGCTGCGATAACACATACTGTCAGCAGTAAATCCATGCACATGTAAACAGTGTATTTACTCATGCAAACAAATTAATTAAATTTTTGAATAATAGACATCGTTGGTGGGGACGCTCATTACAGACCACGCAATTCTGATACATTTAATAAATCAATTTTTTTAACCCAGCATTTCAAAATTCTAGATGTTTAAAAATAGTTAATTCTACAAACTTTCTTTAGTCCGTTACCAAGAAGTTTATGAGAATACTGGCAGAACTCTTGATACTACTCGCGGACCCTGTTGGAAATCACTATTAGGTATATAATATTATATAATAATCGGATCTTTAAAAAAAATGATAGCATTCCAATGTGTAGTTCTCCCAGTATGAAAATAACGATGAGAAATGGAGATACAGGTTTACTGGAATGTTCTAATCGCATTTCGTTTCAATAATCACACGTTACATCGATATAGATTTGCGTTAACACACCACGCCATCTGAAGGATGGAGATGCTTATCTCTGAAATCTGTTTGCAGTTTGAATTTACAAATGTACACGTAAAAATTTACATATTATTACGTTTTAAAATATGAGGATTGTATAATAAAAATACCAGTAAATATACCAGTAGGCAGACAATCGAAATTCAATTGGAAAAAAATACGCTACATTGACTTTGCAAGTATTTTGCATTATTATAATAATATACCTACGTTATTACTACAGGTCTCCTAGAGCAGCGGTCGGTAACCCAAATGCATTGGCGTGCCACAAAACAGGTAATTTAAAGTACTAGACACTCAGCGTGCCATTGAAATAAAACTACTAAATCTATTGTAAGACAATTTTATTTGACTATAATAATACACGCTACATAAAAACATCATAAGAATTACAATATTTAAGCATTAGTGACTCCCTTGAGGTTCACTTTTGGAAGCTAACACCTCAATATTTGGTTCATAGTTTGAAGTTTTTAATGTTATGCATATTTCCGAATTTTCTTTAGTTAAACGATTTCGATACGGGTTTATAATATATTTCATAATTGAGAATGTTTTCTAATAGTAGTACGTTGTACCGAAAATACTTAAAATAGCGAGTGCGACTTTTTTCATACAATAAAATCAGTCTGGGATTTTAATAAATCATCATTTTCTAGGCGTGCCACCAAAAATCCTTTCGCGTGCCACCTAGTAGCACCAGGTTGCCGGGCGCTGTCCTATTAAATACTTGATTAAAACTATTGCTCATTAACCTGTACCATTTCACGATACTCCGGCAAAACCATTATTTATTATAAATACAACACAATATCATTGTACCTAGTACATATTTCGTAGTAAGAGAAAAGTAGAATAGGTACCCGCATATTTCCGATACGATCTTAAAATGATATTAATGAAGTTTGTTTGAAAGGATGCAAACATCGTAGTTTTGTAAGTACTTATTAAATATCAATAGCGAAGACGTTTACCGTCATTTGTATAAAATAATTTAAATACGAAAATATTCTAAACATAACTGAGCAGTTGGCGGGAATAGAGCGAATTTATTTATTATTAGATCGGTAGGTTATATAGGTAATTACAATATGACGTGAGTAACTGGTGACATGTTAATTATTTTGAAATTATTAGTAGCGGCACACTTTGGAGAAATTTAGGGCTAAACCGAAATGCCAGCTACATGTCCGCACGGTACGTATACTATAATAATAATTATTATTATATTATAACTAATAAAACATAAATCATTGTTTTAACGCGTTTAATCGATGTTTTCGTATTTTATAATTATATTATAATCGTTTTCTTCCATGCAACAGGCAGTATTTGCAGTAATATTAACATATTTCAACAATATCTTTCTATTGTGAAATCGTCAATACAATATATATTATTGAAATTTATCTCATATTATGTAAATTGTATTCATGAACGTTGAAAAATGACACGCTATGGCTATATCATAAGTTTTTATACTAATTGTTAGCAAGATGGCAAATTAGACGCTACAATGCCTACAATACAATATAATATTATTATTACCTGGTAACATGCGAATTCTAATACAACCATTCCTAGAATTTAAGTGCAGAATAATTAATATAACATCTGTATATTGTGAAAATCACAGTTTACTTATTGACGTAGAAGATATTCGCAAATAAACTCAACAAGGAAGATTGTATATACCTAATCAATAATCTAGTTTTTTGCATTTTTACACAAATACCAGATGTCGCCACCATGACTTTGTCTTTTGACAACTTCAAGCTACATGACTTAAGAGTCGGAAGATACTGAAAGGCGAAACACGAAACGATAAGAGCGATCTTTATAGAAAAGTACAAAACTCAGTCACAAAATTCAATTTCAATCAAGTATGGACTTCGATAATGGCTAACTAATATAATATATATCTCTATATAATTATTAATCTGGAGGTGTCTACTAGCGCCAATGTAGTAACGCTGTATTAAAGATATTCTAAGACTATTGGTATCTACATTATTGGAATGAAAATAATCTATCAACCGAAATAAATTGTGGCCAACTAGCTATGCAACACACAAAACACAACTAGGGAGGTACTTAATAAAATTTTGCGGTATTGATGTGCAGAAAACCCCATATAAAAATTGTTTAGACAGATAGAAACCATGAGTAATTGATAACTAATATCAGTACCTAATATACGAACAGCGGGTAAATTTTAAATGTCAATGTCATTAATTTAAAACTCATCAACGCGTACGATGCGTCTTTACTGATAAAAAAAATGAAAGGGGAAACTGCTGTGAGTTGTGACTCGTCCGAGCAATAAAAATGACCGAAAATTTATTGCCATTTTGCAAAAAATTCGGATGCGCGCTTTTTATGGGACGAGCATTAAACTATAAAAAAGCATATATCTATAGATTACGATGCCACACGACCTTAGTTTATTCCTTACATTTTGAGTTGTAGGTTAAAAGGAAGGAGCGAACAAACCCGGGGCGGGATGATTTAAAAGCGTTTACAAAGTATTTTCCTTTCAAGTAGTGGCGCGCCGCAAAGTCTCTCTTTGTGTGTTTGGGACCCAGAATAGATGGATAGAGACAGGGCGACTCGTAAATCTTGCGTGGAAATTTATTTACTGACACAGTAAGTCGTCGTGGTCGAAATGTAATGTGGCATTTTCTAAAGTTTTGACTCCCTTTGGCTAAAGCCAACACAGTGTGTAGGTGCGCTCCAAATCGAAATGGTGACTGAATGAAATTGAAATGTTGTGCCAACAAGGAATGCATGGGAAATTAGCGCATTTTGTTGGGTAGGATAGATATGCTAAGTATAGTATATGAACTAATTTGGAAATAAAGGGTAGTCAAGGAGATACCAATTTTCAACGATAAACGTACTGACATTATTGTAGTCATCTGATATGGCATGATTGCGAGAAAAACAGTCACACTTTGTCTCCAAGGCGACTAGAGACCGACAAGTTTAACGTGATGCTTGTCGGTCTCTATTCATGCTGTATTCCGATTATTGTTTTGATTGACATTTTAGGGTATACTATAGATGGAATATGTAGGATGTGTCCCCTCACTCCCCACATTACTATATATATTAACATTTAAAGGTGAGAATTAACGCAAAACATATGAATACCAAGGAAGCAGTACATAGTATAGATGCTGCTGATGGTGACTTCCACCGGAGTATTAATTGTATAAATACAAAAGTTAGCGTTCAGAATAGTTTTATTACTCCTATCATTTTGTTCCCAATTATTTAGAACAACCATGACTCCGTTCCCCCACTGTCCCCAGCTTCTATCAGGGCAGAATGAAGGCCGCCTCTTCTATCTGAAGAATTGAAGAATATGTCTTAGACATATTGTTAACAATCATTTATGTACATTTAAATCTCTGGATGACTGATTGGATAGTTTAGTGCAGTATTTTTCAATCTTATTGAGGTAGCGACAGGATTCCGTGAACCATTGAAATTGCTAAATTTAAATGTTTTGCTTGACATAATAACATATTTTTTGTATTTATTATGGTTTTGGAATAAAAATCGTGACACGCCGGTTTAGTGATTCAGTACTTGCCGACACCGCATCCCAAAGGGGTGTATATTTCAATCGTGATAATAAAGTTTCAGCGAGTTTGCCATAGTTTAAAAAGTTTGACATTCACTTTACTAACCATCCTGTGAAGATATACACAGAAACGAAATGTTTATCCCCGCGATATGACACTTCCAGCACGTTTTATGATCGCACCACCGCCGCTAAAGATAATACCGCCCTTGCAGAGTTTAAGGACGGGCGGGAATAGGGATGGGCGGCGATGGGCGGCGATGGGGACAGGCGGTTATGGCGGAGGAATCCTCGGTGTGGGCGGTAATCCGGATCTCGCGGGCAGTTAAGGCTGGATCCGCCGGAAGAGGCGCCGATGTTCTGAATCAGGACGCAGAAAAACAACGAGGAATAAAGGAAAACAGGAATAAGAGATCGCATCATGTCGATTGTGAAGCGTCTGTTATACATGTCTCGTCTTTTTATTCGGCTTAACGACGCCTTGTTGTTATGTCAAGCGTCAAAGAAAGTTTGATATATTAGACGAAAATGTTTATCTCACAGTCGCCGGGTCGTGGTTTTTGCTTATTTTATGGAATAAGATACTTGAACCAAACGAATCTAAAAGATAAGATCTTATTTTGGCAGTTTGCAAAGAATCTCATAATATAATATCTTTGAAAGCAAAATATAATTAATCAAACACATGTCCTCAATTTCGCAACACATTAACTAGGAGTTTATAAGCTTTGATTAATTATATATTTCATTATACTATATCATCCTAAACAATGCATTCCAATGAATTTGGCTTTTTGGTACTTATGCATTCACTATGCAAGGATGAATATTAAAATAATATGTAGAAACAAATACTAGGGCATGTCTAATACATCATTGAGATTAATTATTCATTATTCTGTAGTAATTTCAGAGGGTAATATCGAAGCTTCGGGCAGATAAAGGATTATGATAATAACTAAATCCAATGAAAGGATTAAATTATTATCTACCAGTTCCACAAAGTTTGACCAGTATCTAGGACGTTCTAGGAAGTAACACTAATATAATGACGACTAAAATAATAATAAAATAGATTATTATAAACTAAATAATATGTTTTTTAATAGGTTAACAGTGTACCTATCGTGCAGTACAAGATATTAGGTACATGGGGTGTTTTGGTGTAAAAATTATGTAACCTGTAACAGTACTATCATGGTTTGGTAAAAGCAAAATAGTCGTCGATAAACACAGTAAATTATTATAATGTTCCTTACTTGGTTCTCGCCGGGAAATCAACGGACACTCGGTAATAACTTATTATGTTATAGATATAATTATTTTAGCCTTACTCTCTTTGTGACCTCTAATGGATTTAGGTTATATACCTACTATTCCATATGTATCCTTTGTAAGTGTTTAAATGTAATATAAGTACATAACTGTTTAATATCGCACTTGTTTGGTTTAATGTAAGTAGGTATATTATAAAAAGGCGAGTCGGCCAAGCCAACCACGTGGACATTTTTGTCATTATTGAATGCACCTAACCCATAGACACCTAACCTCTAACTGAAGTATGTATTGTAATTTTAAAGAGACAAATGTAATATAAATAGGTACCTGTATTTTATTTTCGCATGATTTAATCGAAGAGAAATTGTATGAATACCTGAATTATATATACAAAAAATAACCATAAATAGGTAGCTAATTATAACTAGATAAGCTAAATAATTATTATAAGAATTGGACAATTAGGTTATTTGTATGACTGTATGTGAACTGATTAAAAATACAGAGTCAATTTTTAATAGTACCTAATAAGTACTATAAAAGTTGAGACGATTAGTTCCAAATAAATGTTAGAATAAAAGAAAATTGTAGTGTTTCATCAAGTTTGTTAACTTTTATATATTCCGTGGGTCGAGCTATTTCCAGTAGGGTCGGAGGCTTTATAAAATGGTGTACAATTCTCACTCAACACTCGCCAGAGAGGAGAGGCCCTTAACCCTTTCGAGTCTGATATTATTCGCGGACCCAGTCGGCGAAAGGGTATGTGGAGCGTGAACTTCAATTGGGTGGCGCTTAGACTGTGGCGCGGAAATAAATTACACAAGACATTCAACCCTTTTGTTCTATATATTTGTACTTATGAAATCTATTAGATTGGGCATGCTATTCCAAAAAATATTTATGTGAATATACCTATAAATAATAAAATATATTATATAATTGAGCCGCGTGATGCAGTAATAGTTTAAATAATATATAAAAACGAATTATGCAATAATTTAGGAAAAATTATTTAAATATGCGTAAATTATTAAAGTTTCCTACCTTGGAAGTTGTGAATGAAGCTCGATTGAGCAGATTACATTCATATTTAAGAAAAGAAACAACTTATAGTCTGATCAACCTAATTAACGTGATACTAATGGATGATAAATATTACGTAGCTACTTTATTCTTTATGCGTCATATTCGTCACATCGGCCATGAATTTGGCTTTTCCATATGTATTTGATGTTACCAGGGAACACAAAAATAATGGGAAATGCGTTGCCTTTTAGGTAAGGCTGTAAGGCGGTTTAAATCTCGAATGCGGAGAAATTTAAACACGTCTAAAAAATGTCACTTTCAACAGTAACAATATGAAAAAAAATTGTGCGATTTAGGCAGAAACAGACACATTTTTGCATATCGCTAAGTATGCTAGTTTTATAGGTTTGCCATATTTGAATACGTCTTTGACCTTTCAACGTCCGCAAATTTGTCATTCCAGCTGTTACGGAACATGACTGCACATCAATATTTCCAGGGTTATTTGGTATCAGTCATTCTATGATAATAATATATCTGCCTGTATTTTCTTCTTTTCTTTGACCATGTCTGTCCCTTAGATAAAGCATACGGACACCCAACGGCGTCTCTAAGAATTCTTGTATCTCGTCAGTCTTCTTGCCTCTTCCAAAGCCATGCCAGCATCCCGTAACTCCGACGTATACTATCTTTGGATGGTATTTAGCAGCCTTTTAGGACGCCGGAATCCGATGGTTTGAAACCAGACAAGCCACGTAAAATTCTCTTACGTCCTAATTCCTATCTAACAGTAATACATTGATTTATAAATCAAAAAGTGTACATGGTTGTGTACTCTAGTTTTGGTCAGTATCACGTCCTGTTTCATTTTAAAGTACCTACATAATATAGTTTATCAAGTGACAAAAATTGATTAAAGGTTTTTTTTTTAAAATTTAAAAATATACGCGTACTGTATTTATATGATATAACTGCCTACCAGTGGCGAAGACTCCATACTAGGCGATTATTTAAAGCCTACCTTCTTAAGAAAAGTAGTTTTTATTTTCATATTAACGTATTTATATAATCACAAATAATAATATATTCAATATGCCCCAAAGACATTTATCGTATAATTGTCATAATTTTACGATCTTTTCCCATATTTCAAAAAGCACCATCTATGGCATCTCTTGAAAGTTTAAAAAAATAAAACACGCCGCGTTTCACTTCACATATTGTATAGGATTATTTTTGCGTTAATCGACGGGTTTTTCAATATGAAGTTTTTTTCTCATAATTTCAAAATGTCTGGCGTCCCGCATACAAATGTGCAAGCTGTTTCGTTAACGCTTGCGTCGCGAGAGCGCATTTATTCAAAATAATTAATAAAAAGATAATTTAAAAAAATAATTTCTATGCCATTAAATCACATAAATATGTATTGATAAAAATATAAAATAATTTATCTCGTGATTTTTTTTATTCATTAGTTCACTCGTTAGACAATTTAGATATCTGATATTGTACCTACCTAAGTCTGTGTTTTAAATATAGAAGTATTTTAAAATGTCTAGTTTTACGGGTTAAATTATAAATTGTTATGGAACATAATACATATACAACAACGGATATTTTCATACATGATAGGTAATATATTTTGAGCGTATGTTACGTTTATAAATGTTTAGGAAAATACATAAGTAATTCAAGCTAATTGCTTAGTTTTATGAACTAATTATAACAAACCAATTAAGCTTTTGAAATTTATACGTTTTAGCGTACCTATTCATATTGGGTTATCTTCTTATTTCCCGCAAATATATCTGACATGCATGGTTACTACCACAGCCTACCTCTTTCAAAAAGTCACCCTTCGCCACTGCTGCCTACTCACGTTTTAAAATGAGTCTGGCTTGATTTTATAATAGAATAATTACATAGTCTCCTGGTAGGATATGAACAAATGTTATGTCTATTATCTAAACAAAAAAAAATGTAGATAACATGTCATTCTCATAGTCATTGTGTGAAAATGGTGAATTGTGATGGACACACAGTCGTGTAATTTTTTTTATAAAATGATTATTGTGATCGTGATTATTAATGTTAACGCGTATATTATATAATTTAAATACAGTGGTAAAAATGAAGTGTGTAGGAAACCTAAAAAATTATGCAATCCGAGGTTTCTCTCAAGAGATGAAAAATAACAAAACAATGCCACTATAAATCCTAATACCGTGAAGGAGTTAATTAGACATAATTATCATTATCAACGTCGAAAATAATTCCGCACAAGACACTTGAAGTTTTTTTTAATTACATAGGATCTCTTCATAAATCTTCGCCTACCACAAAGATCACTGCAGATAAGTAAATTATGAATATCGTTAGGAAGAAATACTAAAAAGGTAGCAGTAAGTACTAGTATTTATTTCAACGTCTTATCACTAGCAGCTTCTATCTACGTTCGTATAATATTATAAAATAAAATCAAAAACATAACCTCAATAAATGTAATATTATTTTATTACATATTGATATTGACTAAAATACATGCTTGTCATTGAATAAGTACTTAATATTCTCAATTTGTCAAATCTATCAAAGCTTAGCGACCGCAGTTCAGTAAATTTCCCAGTAAGTTCAGTAAATCCTAGGACAGTCGTATCAGATCATCAACGTCTTCAACAACGAGTTACGTTGCGTAGCGAAAATAATCTCTTCTCCAGTCGGTCTCAAATCTAAATCGAATCATTCACTTATAATGGGCAATAGATATTTGGGTCATCAACAATGTCAGTTTGTTTAAATTGTACCTACATACATATTTTATTTTAAATTTAAACTATTATTAAAGTAGGTGTTTGTAGAAATAATTTTGTTTGTGTCTTAAATTCGCGTTGGTGTCTTTGAATATGTATTGACTTAAAAATAAGGAAATCGAAGAGATAATATTGCCGCGCTTTTAATGCATTTATTGATGTATTGAAGATTAAGATTGGTTGAGATGTTTTATATCTTGATTTAGGAATGAAGGTTATTATATTATTATACATATAGGTATCATAGAATAAAAAAAATCATATGCAATTTAAATTTACATTTACGTAGGTATAATAATGAGAAATCGTATAATTAAATACATATTATTTGTTGAAAATGTTGTGAGTAAAAAAGTTTGATGTTCGCTGAATTGCGATATTATTAAGGGGATGCTGCTTCACGGGTCGTTTAGGGGTCCGAAACGGTTAGGTAACTCTAAAACGGGGGCACGTCGGGGCAACCCTAACCCCACACAACACACTGCTACCCCTACATCTTTTGTGAGGGAAGAGTGCTGCAAAATGATACAGCGAAGGGTTGTATGATATAACCATAACCTATATTTGTATTGGGATTTGACAGTGTAACGAGTAGTTTCTGCATGAGGTCACGTGTTATTATGGTTACTATTTTGTATCGGATATTTGGTTGCCATTGAATGGGCAACATACAATGGTAACGGGCGTATCTATGACAATTCTTATCGATATTGACACTATTTTCAACTCAAGAGTTTATCCCAGTGGTTTTATACAACGAAAAGCACTGGATATCATAATAATTATTGGTCATACACAAACGTATTTATTCAATACTATTATCGACAATACAGTGACGATAGAATACACATGCATACCTTAAATTAAACCAAATGGGAGCCTTTTGAAATTATAGTATTCACTTAATGGTATTTCTGGTAGACAAACTATAATTTTGTAAGTTGGCAGATTGGAATTGAAACATTGTGGATTGTTTTTAGGAGTAATTAATCTTTTCTATTCACATTTGAATACAAATTCCATACGCGTTTGATATATTTGTGACAATATCTGCAAAGGTTCTGGCGGTTCCGGGAAGTTGCTTAATACGTAAAAATATACGATTTAATTTCAAATTGAGAAACCATAAGAGTCATTAGACGATCCATCCTTGTCAGGTCAATTTAACTGGAGGAGTTTTTAAAGTTTGTCCAACACTCAGTTGGACCGGCCAGCCATTGCGACTTGGTTTTTATAAAAGACGATAGTATTGCTCGGTATTCAAAAATATTGCAGCGCCTCTCGGCAACGTTACGATCTTTTCCCATGGAAACTTGATCATAACATATTTACTGACAATAAACACTTTTATATTATCGATGAGTTCATATAATGGACACTATCCACGATAAGTATATATACTATAGGTACTTAGCGATCATGTAAAGAACGGTCACTTCGAAGTGATAGAATAAGGAAAAAACCGGTAAGCAGAAAGATGGTTTTTAATATTAACCTAACTTAACCATTGCTTTAAAGTTGTTGGATATTGAGTCTTGGTGGAAAGACATTGTGATTGTAGGTATTTATTAAAATGAAAAACTACCTACGTAAGTAGTACATATTCCAGATAATTTAATAATCAACAGGGGAGGTTTCATCCGCTTCAATTGGACATCGCCAACTGTTCATACAACTCCGGCTCGCGTATTCCAGTACGTAAAGCGGTGGACTTGCATCCGGAGGTTTCGGAATCGTTACCTGATTAGGTCACAGTACTCACAATATTATATGTATGTATTTAATTTTCTCAAAGCCTGCGCATTTGTGACTCATTTAACCACACTATTAATTGCCATTGGGCCCCATGACCTGTTGTATTGCTAAAAAAGAAAAAGAAAGCATAATAACAATGCCTAGTCATCTGGGCTGGAAGAAGATTATTTGTATTGAATTTATTTAATATGTATATTTGATTCAAAATGTTATTATTTAGTTTGAGTAAAAGTTCATTCATAAGTATATTTCAGTGATGTGTGTGTTATTGAGAATTATAAATCGTGTTGTTTTTATTATTACACATTCGTGAAAGTGATATCTACACTCTGCCTACACATAAAATTACATTAAAAGTGAAGAATGGCTTTGATTTTGGGGTCCGCTGTAATTTATGTGAGAACCATGTCATAATAGTGACATTACTGTTTTAATATGTTGAAATTGTTTCAGGAGATTCATAAATTATTGTGTTGTTTAAGATAAAAAGTATGCGAGATTCCGGCGACAGAGCCGTAAAATGTTCCATGTTTATTTTTATAAGTTTTAATAACATTTTTCAAGGACAAAGTTTGCAACGAGTCTCGTAAATTTGGCTAAAATGGGAATCGGCAAAGCTGTAAATTAGTGATGGTCTGAAGATATAATTTTAATTTTATACATGAATATGCTAATGACATATTTCCTTGCCATATAAATAATACTCTTAAATATCAATTTAAAAGCATAACGACCAATTTAAAATTAGCCTGCAGAGTATTTTACTTTTAAATGACGAAAAATTATGACTTTTATGATTAAATACGACTTTTATAGTGACATATAAATAACGTTAACTATCAAGTTTTATACAAATAAATATTAGAATCTGATATTCAAGGAAAGATTGTGAATAAAAACTAGAAGCAATGCGAAATAAAAAAGTAGTAAGTTTTCATTAGACATTATTACAGTAACCAACTTCCGGTATGTATAATAATTTCTCATTCATTACCAATATATTGTAAAGAAGCTTTGATACATTTATTTACTTTATATATACCTATATTTTTTTAATTTTTAATATTTTGTGAATACGGTGCGAAGATTGGCTTTGAAAATTCAATACGTCTCCCTTTCCTAGCCCAGTCCGCGCCAGTCGTATGATATCAACAAAACTTGGAACATTGAGCCACTTACGGAGGTTGCGCAGTCAAGACAATCTCTTTCGCATAGGCATCTATTGCCCTTTACATTTCCCTGCATTATGAGCTGGAGTAAATTATAGGTACTTCTCATTGCGGATACTATAACCAAAATATGCAGCTTAGGTTTGATGGTAGCTATAAGGCTCTTAAAACCTTTTATCAGCAATGACATCTTCCTAGGAAATCCTCATGGGAAGACGCGGCTACATTTTTAATGCCTCTAATCTTTTGCATCTGAGTATTTTAAGCAAGAAAAATTACGACGTATCAGTTGATAGATTTGTGTACTTTTACGTATGCTTAAAAATAAGCTTCATTCGGTATTATTAACATAATTAGAATATAAATAAGATGTTGTAAAAAGACAACATAGAGGCGTGGGTCAAGTAACTGGTTTATTTCGTGTTATTTTATATTTATAACATTTGGTTGAGTCGAGATTGAATATCAACCGAATGATTGATTGGATTGTAATAATGTTTATTTAAAAAATAGCGAACTGTTGTTAAATAAATGGTAACTTTGTTACCAAATATACCGGTGTGTGATGCATATTATGGGTTTTTAATCATGTAGATAATGAGACTCGATAATATTCAGTTTAGAGTTTTTTTTTTAAATTTCGACCTCTTTGACTTATGGAGTTATATACTCGTTACACGTTGAGTAATAAATGGTATTTAGGTATTATGTGTATTAATAAAAAAAAATGTATTTCACGTGTAGGGGAATGTTATACGCATTTTAGAATTTGATGGTCACTAGGTTTTATATAGAGTTTAATAATTTATATTGCTAGGGGTGTGAAAACAAGAGTAACATTACTTTATATTATTTAGGCATTATACGTATAAAAAACTGAAATTCATTATCTACAATTCTACATCATGGGTGTGTGAAGTGAAGAAGAATTCTTTTGTACCGCACATATAAAAAAAGCCATCAAAATTCGAGTCGAGAGTTTAAGTTTAATATGATTAGTTTTTACGCTCAACATTATTGTAAATTTCTACGTATGAGTAAGTACGGCTTTCAAAATAACTGGGTTTTTGGGACCCTGGCTGCATTACTATCTACCTTGCACCACATGCAGCCCGCGGCCCGCGAGTTGGACACATCTAATCTACATCATTCATCATCTCATCTCATTGGTGCATGTGTCTTGTATACTTTGTTTGGGCAATGTAGTACAACCAACCTGAACTCTACTGGTGACACTCTCTAGTGATATTATGTCAGGCTGTGTTGGTGCTTGTGGTTTTTGATTCTGTGCGTTGTCTTTTACAAACTGCCGTCGTACGAGTTAATGAATATTTTTTCATAATTAACGCAGGTACCTACACCACAAAATAATGTATTATCAGTTTTAAATTTGCTTTGCATTTTTTGGTAACTATTTATATTGCACAAGAAGACAATATTATGTCATTGAAGATAAATTGTTCGCATTATGAACAGCAAAAAAAATATGCATCGAGTTGCAAAAATGTTGTAAAGAATTTCAAGTAGGAGTCGTTGATTATTCCTAAAATGCTGTAAACGAGTTTGTCTAGCATAGCAACAGGACCCTTTCGAGTATAAAATATTCACAGGTGGTTTCCGGCCGGCATTCTTCGAAGCAGGTAAGGCAACAATAATTGAACCCGCAAGATTGGACCACGTTTTCCTCAAACAGTTCATCCCATTGAAATCTCCCGTGAGCGGAATGATTTATTCATATGGACCAAGAGAGGCTGCAATTATTATTCGCGAGCGTGTATCATACATAGTTGGGCGAGGCCCGAATGAATTATTGTCCTCTCCTCAAGGGTGTGCTATTAGTATTGAAAAGGAGACATGATGGCAGGAAATGATCCGCATAAGATTATATTTAATTGCCGGCACTTGTGTTTGTAAGTGAAGAGGATCAAGTGATGCATAACCTTTTTATCAGTAGGAATAATTTCTTAACTTACCAATTGTCCCCGGGCTGCACATGGCACACGTGTATTATACATTTTTTCTTGAAGTTAGGCATATTATTAACTTGTTCTCGCTACTCTCCAGTGAGCATTACTTAGATAAATATTTGCAAGAAATAACTTAGTGCAGCGCTAATGAGATCGCTGAACTAAAAAAGAAAGGAAGCGAAAAATACTTAATTTGTTTACTATACATCAGGTCTACTTTACCAGGTTAGATACAAATGACTTTTGAAGAGAACTTCACACTTCTAGTAAGTTTTATATTTACAGATTTTCACGGCATATGACAAGATAATCCGCCATGGTGATTAAGATAATAAGCCAATGATAAACAATTCGACATTATTATTTATTTTAGTTGAAGGATCTTTCCTGCAAAATCCTTTATTAAAATCGTTCGCAAGTAAATAAGTGAATTCCAAAAAACAATGTTCAAAAAGTTCAAAAAGCTATTCGGATGCCAAGTTAGCGATGTTAATATATGTGGAGTTTAGGTACGAACCTGACAATGTTTCGTACGTTAGATAAATGTGTTCAAATATCATTATATACTATGTAGTGTATATAATATATATTATAACACTCTTATTACATATTATAAGACATATTATTTCACTTCACTTCAGGAGAGAGGGCTACGATAGATAACATGACGGGTTGTGCCTCACTGCTGTAAAGACATCTTACAAGACCGCGATTTACATTTTAAATGTGCATTTAATCGCACATTTCCACTGTCTCACAACGTCTCTACCTGACGGAACTTAAATACATGAAAGTGATGCTGGAAAAATTAGCCATGGAGTTTCATTTAAATTAGCTGGAATTCATTTCGCATTTTGGATTCATATTGTGTTACAACTGTGATTAAATAAATATCTGTCAAAAACCTCAAGCAATTAAACATAATTTTGATTTATTGGAACACACAGGGCAAGTTCACGGGTTCAACAGAACGTGTGCAAATAAATAATTCCAATATATTTAAAGATTAGGTACCTACTTAAAATGAACAATCAACTAATTTCACAATATTAATTTGGGGCGTTATGTGTTTTAGTAGTAAAATTTTATATACTATCCCTTCGGAATGTTTAGTCTAACTTTATGAAAAAAATAATACTTTATGAATAAATTGATTAATATACTTAGGAATGTCCATAGAGGTATTAAATATGTAAATAATGTAGCTTCGTTAACTTAGCAGGGTAAATTACTATGCTTGACACAGGCGTTTGAAACTGGATAAAAAATTTTGGATAAAAAGGAGTGGTTCTATGAAAACGGCCGTCATCAATAGTGCGACAAAGGTGATTCATATTTAATGCATAGCAGCTTTTGTGACCATAGCGGAGACAGTCCGCGACTGAATGACAGCCGCCCACCGCAGCGGCCGCATTTCAACGCCGTGTGCACGCTGGCGTCCCGACGCCGTGACGTCACGATAGCGGCGGAACCTCCGCGATATCGCTGATATTCAGTTCCGCACATTTCGTGTGACGATGTGACGACCACAAAGCAATCGCTCGGTTTCTATTATCTCTAAATAAATGACCAGCGTGGCAATGGCGAAGGCAACTAATTTAAGGGAAATGTCATTATTCATGATGCCATGATAGCTTTCAAAGCCAAGCGTAATAAATAAAAAACTTTAACAATTGAGAACCTACGCGATAAAACAATTATATCATGAGAGTAGGTGCTTATGTATCTGATACTAAATTAAAGTACCTTATTAACACTAACGAATTTTACAATTATATTAATTAGATATAAAAAATTATTTCTGAAAAACCAAGCGATCCACTAATGACTAAAGGAATAATGTATAAAAGAAAGTATAAAACCGAAATTTCGGCACACTTATTTCTGTAGATCAAGAATATCTAGATTTGACAATATTTTTTTTATAAATTTTAGTATATAATAATGTGTTATTTATTTAACTATTAGATAAGAGACATTTAGCATAGTAATCAGTGAACATGGGCACGATTCCCGAGGGACGCAGGTTCGAATCACGCTAGGTGTAATTTAAAAAAAAAAGATTTTTTCTAGGGTTATATATTTCTCAGACGTGTTTTAAAAATACCTGTATTAGAAAGTTAAATTAACTATGAAAAAAAAGTTTTCAGCAGACCTACTGCGTAAACCGTAAACCATGTAACTAGAGTTGGGTATTTCCCGAGAAAATCTCAATCTCGAGATTCGGGATTTCCAGAAAAGAATTAGGAGGATTAAAGAAATCCGAGATATCGGGATATTTAAAAGAATCCTAAAATCTGTGTAAAAACAGACAATATCCAAAAAAATGATTTTTTTTATTTGTGTAAGAAGACAAACAAAATAGAAGTAGGAAAACCAAAATAATTCAAAACATTACTTATTAAAATAGAATTTCAAAAAACACAGACTATCAATCGCTGCGTCTGACAATCGCGTACGTTTCTGATACAAAAAATTCCCTGATGTTGCAAAAATTGCGCTCTTTTGAGTCGACGCTGGCTTAATTGTTTTAAATGCCCCGATCAGTCTTTGAACATTTTGTGTCTTCAGTCCATTTTTTTCATATAGAAAATCGTTTTTTTCAATTAATATTTGATAATAAAGAAATCCCGAATCCCGAGGAAAGATTCTCGAGATTCGGGATTTCCCGAAATTTTAAAAATTTCAATTCTCGACATTCGGGATAGAAAATCTCGAAAATTTCTCGAGAATTCCCGAACCCCAACTCTACATGTAACACCAGATATTCTTGGATCAATTTTGGCTTTTCATTTTACCTCATTATTCAGAGGATACAGGTACGCAGAGGAAAATTCGTGAAATTATACCGTAAGTCAATCAAGCATACCTACTGGGCTTCTTTTTACGATACCTAAGGTCATTATAATATGTATAAAATATTTTCTACTTATTTTGCTACACTGCAGGTTAAGCCAATAAAAAATGCATCACCAAGCGAAATACACAAACGGAATACCTATAAATAATTTGAAAGCCATTAGTTTAAATTTAAATCAATTCTTAGTGCATTGATTTAAATTTGTTTGCTTCCGAAATACGGTTTCTAAGAATGTAATGATTAAAAATGAACTATTCGCAGAATCCGATGGCAAATGATCGTGCAAAATAATAAATTATTAACAATCCTTAGAATTTAATCAAGCAATTTTAGGCTGTAAGTATAATAGGTAATATGTAAATGACACTAACAAATACATAATATAACAAAAGACTCGACCATACTTTTCATTACATTAATAATCACCAAAATCTCATCAATGAAAGCATGTAAAGATACATTATATATATATATATCAAATATGACACAATAGATCATCAATTTACAACATATGAAGTACAAACCGTGTATGGAAAAAGAAGGCAAACAGTGCAAATGAAAATGAGTGGAGAAGAGACAAAAATTATTTTAAAGAGAATCTGGAACATTATGTGAACATTATTTACAGTTTACGACTGACGTGATTGCTATATTATAAATATAATAAAAATAAAGCATGTGTTAATACTTTACAATATAACAAAAACAATACTTACCTACGTTGGATGTTGGGTTGTTTGACACAATATGACGATAATATCTTAGTATCGGTCATTAAAAATGGCGAGAAATTACACCCGTATGACTGAATAATATTATAATATGCACAATAAAATGTTTATCCTAGAAATATAATTTTTCTATGGATCATTTTTAAAAATTACACATTGCATGTAGATAAGCGTTTAACCTAGTTAAATAATTACTAATGATGACAGGTATCTTTCCACACGTGACCGTAGTGTGGACAATATCCCAGTGGATTCGTATATGACGAAACATGCGAAGCAGTTCTATTAATTAGGTATATAATTATTTAAAATTTATATGTTGCTTTTTAAGCTGCTGCATAAGTGAAGGTTATATTGTAATAATCTATGGAATAGATCAAATTGACATAGGCTATTCATTAATTACAAGAAACCCGAAAAACAGGTGAAACCACCTGTTAATTAATAAATGGTAATGAGCAGTGGCTAAAAATATCCACGTATGAAAACCGAAAACATTAAAAGGTGTCTTGTGCATGAATGAAACATACCATTTAGGTACGCTTAGATAACTTTAGTACCATTTTAAAGAACTAAACCGTTGTGCTGGTGCAGTTACGTAAAAAACCGGTACAAAATGAATGACACCGCCAGTTATGTTTATTTAGAAATCTATCTTGGACCACCGTGAAAATTTGTTCCTTTAAAAAACTTAATAAAACCGAACATGTGGTGGTTACACGATGTTAAATGCGTCTAATCAATATTAATTGCTTGTCGTTCACGTTCGGATGCATAAAAACATTAAAATTAATAAAACTAGGTGCGCGTGCCTTTTGGTTCAGTTCTCACACTTGTCTCTGAACAAACGTATTAAGTATTTGTATATAAAAAATGATATATTGCCGTGTCAGAATTCGTGTAACAGAATGTACTGATGCAACCTCATATAAATTAGTCGTGCATTCTCCGAAGTTGAACCCATGATACAACAAATCATTTTAGGAAAGTATAAAAATCAAACATAACATTTCAAGATTGATTTTTCGTTTAAAAAACTAATGAATATAAACAAATGTCACAATATATTATAATCAGAACACAATTAATAATTAATAATACTTATGCGAACGAGAAAAAACCAATGCAAAAGGTTTAATATATTCGACCTGCCTAATTGTTGCGCATTGGAATAATAAGCATCTGCGCGTCTTCAAGGTTAAATTGTATACTATCGAAAGTGAACTCCCAAGTCTTAAGCGTAAAGTGTTCAACCAATATGTTCTACAAACGCTCACGTATGCATGTGAAACGTGGATTCTTAATGTAAGAGAAATCCAAAAATTGCAAGTAGCGTGCGTAACTTGGCATGGAAATGTGCGTGTTGGGCATAACGCGTAAAAACCACAAAATAAACCAACGGATAAGAAACCAGACAAAATTACGCGATGTGATAGACGTCGCTAAGCGGATAGAATGGTAATGGGCTGGACAAATGGCGTCATATAGTGGTATCCAAGGCGCCCTAAAACCCGCTGGATAGACGAACTCATAAAGTTCGGTGGATGTACGTGGCAGCAAAGAATTAGGGATCGAGAGGAGTGGAGGGAGCCAAGGAGGCGTTCATCCAACAGTGGATAGATCCCGGCTAACGATGATGATGACATCTAGAATGCGGAATAAAAAAACTCAGGGGTGGGTACGTGATTTTGTGTTATTGTACCTATGTAATATTATGATATTCCTTTTTTTCTTACTCCGTAAAGATATTGGTGTCCATAGGTTAATGGTAGTAGGATAAAATGGAGGAAATGATAAATGAGCGAGACTCTTCATGTTCATAGTCCCTTTAAATTGTCACGTAAAATGCACCCACATTCGAAAAATTCACATTCCTTCAGCGGTAATTCGTGGGATCCACATGCGTTGTCTAATCTCATAACTCAAAACAGCCTCGGTTCTCTTTACATAATTTTACCCAAAGTGAATTAATTATGTGACCACAAGACACCGACACAACCAATCAACCCAGAAGTGGTTACAATGTGTTGCCGTATTGTATGCCCGGAACCACCTCAACTCAAAATAATTAAAGAGCGGCATGTCCAGAGTCGCATTGGACATGGGTGGGGATTTCCCGGTGGACCGGTTAGTTTTGGGGCAAATAATGCAAGAGAAAAACCGAATACCTACATGGGCAATTTTTGATGTAGGTACCTACATGTATGTATACATTTAAACAGTTACTTAGCTTTTTTCAGCCAGTGTTCAACCTTATTAAATTAGAGATATGTTTTAAAGTAATTAGGATTCAATTAACTATTTCTTTTATTCGACGAATAAGACACAAGATTTGAGAATGTAACATTCTATATACTGAATATACATAATTTGAAAACATCTCATGCATATACACAGTAGAAAAAATCATTTTGTAGAAGAAGAAAAATACGACACCCGACGGTAGTTGAGCCTGATCTGCTGGATTCGCACCAGTACGCTTTAAAATTAAGCAACGGGCATCTTAGTTAATTACGACGATTTTAACTAGGTAGGAGTTGTTACATGAAATGATTTCATGATACACCCAAAATTGGTGAATGAAAATGTATTGCGTGAAATAATAACACATTATTTCACACTGGTTGGGTAACACCGATAAGTATCTAGAGTCTAGACTATATAGGTATTATAATAAAGAAAAATGAGTTGTAATATACATACGTATTACAAAATGGGTATTCACATTGATTTACGCCATGTAGAAGGTAGAACTGGGTTGTACACTGGTATGAAGTCAAATTAGACGGAACCATCAGTCCCATATACAAATGGTATATAAGTATTAAGTAAGTAAGTAGTACATAAGTCATCATCATCAGCCGGGGTCAATCCACTGCTGGATGAAGGCCTCCCCAAGCTTTCTCCAACTCTCTCGGTCCTGTGTTGTTCGCTGCCACGTATTTCCGCCGAACTTTACCAGTTCGTCAATCCAGCGGCTTTTAGGGCGACCCTGTGGCCGTTTCGTACCCCTTGGGTACCATTGGATGACGGCATTTGTCCAGCGGCCGTCCTTTCGGCGAGCAATGTGCCCCGCCCATCTCCATTTCAGATGTTTAGCAACGTCTATTACATCGCGTACTCTTGTCTGCTTCCTAACCCATTCGTTCCCAAATTCCCCATTAACAAAGGTGTCCGGCAAGGTGATACCATTTCACCTAAACTATTCACCGTTACTCTTGAGGACTTATTTAGGAAACTTGATTGGGAGGAAAAAGGTGTTCCAATTAACGGAGAGCACCTCAGTCACCTGCGCTTTGCAGATGATATTGTTATACTCTCACAAGACCCGAAAGACCTCCAAGGTAGAATGCAAGAACTCGCGGATGTCAGTCAAACGGTCGGTCTAAAGATAAATGTCTCAAAGACAAAAGTGATGAGGAACTGTTTTTCGGACCCTGCGATTATCTGTACTTCTGGCACCCAACTCGAGCAAGTCAGCAGCTACATCTATCTCGGACAGCAGGTGTCCATATACGGAAGCATGCATGATGAAATTGTTCGAAGAACAAAGCTGGGATGGAGTGCTTTCGGACGTCAGAATAGTATCTTCAAGAGTGACCTACCATTATGTCTTAAGCGTAGGGTGTTCAACCAATGTGTGCTACCCATGCTCACGTATGGCAGCGAGACGTGGACCCTCAACACGAGAGATGTCCAAAGGCTAAGAGTCACACAGCGAGGCATGGAGAGGTGCATGTTGGGCATCACGCGAAAGGACCGTAAGAGTACATAAGTAACTGAATGGATTAATTGATTAACTTTTATAAAAGCGGTAATTTGTTCGAATTTTAAAAAGTAGGATTTATTTAAAATACGACACGATAAAACGAGTTATTTAAGATTATATTCTTTATTAAAATTAAAGAATTTACACATTCATAAAAGAATGACTACAATGTAAATAAGTAGCTACTGAAATAATTTATAGTCAAATATTCATTTAAAATAAATGCTGCGTGTCTAATAAAATCAAAGTGGAAAAGTAATGCTAATTATTTTAAAAATTCAAATTACAAGATGCTGCTTCGGCAAAGTGGTGATCGATGTAAACTTGATTGAATTTCTGCCATTTGTGAATCGGTCGGATGGTTTCGGCCAATTGCCATTGATACAATTATTATTTTCATATAAATTACAGTTATAATCTTTTTTGTGGATGGGATTATGATTTCATTGTATACGATAACTACCTATTCCTGTTTTATAAATACATATATGAACTATTTAAAATAAATGTAATTATAGTGCTGTTGATATTATTGCGGACATACACGTCTTACGAGTAGTTGGCAGTGATCATTTTATAATCTTCTTATATATACAAATAATGGGCTAGAGATTCAAACAGATAATCACAGATTGAACTTTCTGCGGTGCGACCGGTTGATGAAATCAGTGACCCAGAAAATTGAGTGTACGAAAAAGCTCGCGTCATTCTAATCTGTCCAATCCGTCCCCGTTGAGAAGACCCACGTACAACAGTGCTTCTTAGATCATATCAGTTATATTATTAATCAAGATGCCGCTGCGAACGATTACGATTTAATCGTTTCGGCGAAGGACCTCAAACAAATGGATTGAATCTTTATTGAGAGACTAGTCTCCTCTCAGCTCGATTTTACAAGTCGTAAATCGGGGGACGTTAAAACTCAAAACGCTGGAAACGACCGAAACGAAAAGCACTAAACAATCAATTTGATCGAATATCTTATTACTGGGAGATTTTCAACGTTTCATTTGCAGACTTCTAATAAATTTTATGGGCTTCTAATAAATTCGACTCCCTGACGATAGGTTATACTTTATTTATGGCCCCGGAATAGATGTAAATCATACGCTACAATAAATCTATAAGAGACGTCATTTATTACGGGAGTATGCATCCATGAGAATAATAAAATAATATAATATGAAAAGCAAACAACAAAAATTTTATCACATGTGACACAACAGGGACAAAACCGTTTTGGAACAATCATGCAGTATTTATCAAAGTCTCGATTATTGAACTATAGTCAAAATGCAACACTAATTTAAAAAATATATGTTTCATCAATCCTGATGTAAAATTAGGACATTATTATGTACTATTGAAATATATTTATATTTAGTAGGCAGTGCCCACTATGTTTGACAGAGTAGGTAATAACACAACATGAAATGAATTTATAGTTATATTTCACAACATTATAATAAAATTAATATGAAAATAGGCACAAATTTATTGTGGGTTGACTAACTTACATGAAAACTAGAAACATTAAAAAAAAGCTACATCTGAATGTTCGTCAGGAATTAATTATCTGCGAAAGCAAAGGTCGGTTAACAAATTCGAGGAATTTTGTTGGACTAAATCACTAAAGTTTATTAGCAATATCTGATATTGCATTTCTCATGAAGTGCAATCGATATGATAAGTTTTTTAGTACTGAGTTTGAGTGAGATTGCCTCTCGCGAAACAGTTACTGTGTACAGCTAACATTATTGCATTTTCGATTAAACAGTAGCAACATTACTGTAGTTAGTCGATAACAACCTTCACTAATATTTCGTCGGAGTTTGAGCCGTTCAGACTTCAAAGGGATTCGAATTCGTAAATTATACGATGCTATAAACAGCTATAACAATAACCTAATAATGGCTCATTAAAGTAATTTCAATTAGATATGCCTACATACAGGTACTTTAAATAATACATTATTTTATAATAAAAAAAACTAATCTAGGTTCATTCAAAGGTCCGTACTTCAGAACTTTTTACTGAACGTATGGCCCAGTAATATGAGATTTTTTTGAATTGTTTATCCAACTACGATTGTTACACTAATGCTAATGCGAGGCGTTACTTTTGTCTTAGCGCAGCTTGGAAAATAAATCTTGGCACATAGAAATTCGTCGATCACATAAACCAGGCGGCCATAACATATTCGTATGCAAAGTATGAAGAACGCATTCTCGGAATTGATATGGATTCTAGTGGTCAGAAAGATAGATAATATCCATGCTGTTTTTATTTTTTCAAATGTGAAGAAACGTTCCAAGACCGTGCTGATGACATGGTAAAATTACCACATTTTCAATCGATCTTTGATTTGGTCTTGATTTATATTTTTTAAATTGTTTTTATTAGGTACCTCAAACAAAATATACTGATCACTAACAGTACCTAGCAACATCGGATATTATCTATCTTTGTGACCCCTAGAATCACCATCAACTGTTCGCTTGTCATATTTTGTATACCAATATGTTATGGGGGGCCTGGTTTAATACGGCCATAAATAAAATCTGGATGCAGTATTACAACTCTCTTTCGCGCGCAAACGCTAGACTATGCCGGGGAAGTGACGTCTCAGGGCTAGCCGAAACGAATGAAAAAGCAGCTTTGCCTATGGACCACATGTGGAGTGAAATTTGTTACACGCGACAAGCAGATCTTTTTGTCTACCTACCAAAAATGTCGTACCGAGGCTACGTGAATGACAACAAAATCACACCAACAAATTCAACGGGTTGCAATCGAGACGAGTTTATATAATTATCTGACCAGGATTAGAGCACAAAACTATGATTTTCTTACATATGAATCAATCTGAGCTGCGGAATAACTTGCAAATGCAACTAATTGTTACGGTATATATTACAATATGTAGCGTTATAATGTCAACGATGTAACATCCAAGTGTTAGGTAAACGCTATCAGGATATAACCCAATATTGAATGATACGAAGTTGGTGTGATGCTGAATATAATAATAAAAAGAAAATAACTATGGGAAAATAATCTCGAAGTACCTACCTATAGAAGGAGTAATTCCTATATTTTTTCCTGGTGGTAAAATGGTATTAAGTGTTTATATTAAGGTATATTAATGTCAACGATGTAACATCCAAATGTTCAGGCAAACGCTATCAGGATATAACCCAATATTGAATGATACAAAGTTGGTGTGATGCTGAATATAATAATAAAAAGAAAATAACTATGGGAAAATAATCTCGAAGTACCTACCTATAGAAGGAGTAATTCCTATATTTTTTCCTGGTGGTAAAATGGTATTAAGTGTTTATATTAAGGTATATTAATGTCAACGATGTAACATCCAAATGTTCAGGCAAACGCTATCAGGATATAACCCAATATTGAATGATACAAAGTTGGTGTGATGCTGAATATAATAATAAAAAGAAAATAACTATGGGAAAATAATCTCGAAGTACCTACCTATAGAAGGAGTAATTCCTATATTTTTTCCTGGCGGTAAAATGGTATTAAGTGTTTATATTAAGGTATATGAGTGATGGTTAAAGGTTTAATGAGAAATTTATGACTCACCTACGCAATAAACAACCAGATTAAATACTAGGATGGTACATAGTATTCAAACAGCTATAAAAATGTAATACAATTTGGAGCTAATAAATAGAAGAAGAAAAAACGATGGATTAATGATTTTTTGTTCTAAGAACTTCACTATTTTAAATCACTGTTCGCAGCTTAACCATTAGTGAGAATTCTAATTTAGATCATTAATCAAAACTGACTCTTTCCTTGATGAACTACCAGGTAGGTAGGTACATATCTAGCAAAGTAAAGCCTTCGTGAAAATATATTATATCCGTAGAAAATTATATTTAGAAGTCGGCCTGCGCCGCCGGTACTACATTGCAATTACATTAAAGCGATTTCTTTTATGTAATAATAACAATATGTGGTCATGGACAGTGAATGGCCTCTGATACTAATGTACAATTACGTTCAACGAGTTAACACAACACATTCTGCTTCAAAAAAACAATAAAAAAAACGTTAAATTATTGGTATGCCAGACATTTTTTAGACTTTGATTTATTACATTAAAATATTCGTAAGGCCGAGAAGAAATTCGTATAGGAAATGTCGCATAAACCAGTAATTAAGTTTAATTTTTGATTGGCGATCGCATAATAAAATGCAATTAAAAATTTCCCAGTAATATTCGCTACCGATAGTTAAATGCAAATTAATAATTATCCACGTCGGAAGTATAATAAGAATAAGTAAAGGTCAGCGTGTCACATAGTAGAAATTATTCAGGAGAGAATAGAATATAAAATAATGCAACTTTACTGTTATGGCATACATTCAATAGTTAAATTGATGTATTATCCTTAACATATTATCATTGTTCTGTCACAATTCAATATTTTCTGTATTTATAAATTTTCAGGTACCTACCTATCTGGATCACAGAACTTTTGACTTCTAATTGGACTCCCAACTTTGTACAATGATTCAACTTTGTTGTTTTTTATTGTAAGACTTCCATTCTTGTACGATTATGTAGACGTATGTAGATTATGTAAAAAGTTAACAATGACTACACTCTTAACTTATTTTCATAGAAAAATGGAATAATCGATATGAGTAGGGGCTGTTTCTTAACGCATTGCATCAGTATAGATAATAATATAAGGTTGATCATGTATGATCAATTCTAAATTTAAAATATATATGACAAGGTTAGTAAAACGTAATAATATGTTGCTATAATTTACTTTAACTGTTTAAACGGTTTTAGCAACAGGAAAAAGTTACCAACTTATTACCATTAAAGTAATTTATGATAGGTAAAATAAGTTTTGATACAATAATTTATTATGTTGACAACTTTTTTCTTTGTGAATACAAGCCTTTATGGAGAGTCACTTAAGGACTATTAGTTAGGTAACGTTAACATGACCATAACAATTTAGCAACTACTTGAATGTATTAAATCGTTTCTGGGCACATGCACATATTATATTGCTGAATTTGTACTAAAATTAATTATTATTTATTTTATTTATATATTATTTATTAATTATTAAAATTAAAATATAATTGTTGATTGATATTAAGTATATACTAAAACTTGTTTAAAAATATATGAGAGTGCGATAAATGAGTAAGCAGGCGTGAAAACGACCATGTTTTATCTCAATGCATTACAATGTATACTGATGAATATCAAATGATTTTTTTTACAAACGTTTGATCTCACAAATCATACAAGTTAGAAGGAAGCTGCGCAATTACAGCCCAAAACAAGAACATTTAAATTTAAATGTCTGTGATATGAAACAGGTCCCATCTAATTTTACTGCATAACGCGAGATGTAAAAAAATCCACATAACAATCTTATGTTTGTATACCGTAAATAAATCGTGGGTAGGTAGATAATAGAGATAATTCTACCATAAAAACCGGTTACATCCATTTGTACGTCTAAATGAGGTTTTTTTGACTATTTGAATATACTTTTGGCATATCGGGTATTTTTTTATCGACGTAGTAGTTATTTAGATGTACCTAATAATCGTAATCTAGTTTGGAGTCGATCAATCGAATACAACAAAGATTTTTTGGGCGTAGACGTACAACGTTTGTAGTATTATATCTTGTAATCTTGTATCGATACTTTGAAGAATAAATACGTTTCAACCCTGATAATATATACCTCGTCCTATAATATCTAATGAATATTTTATATTAATTAAATATCTCATTCATCAATCTGAAAATCTCATTGCGATATGAATATTTTCAATTCGCTGCTCAAATTAAATAAAAATAACTTTCTGCCAACACACAGACAATTAACTCAATAGTGTTTACTGTTTGTAACAAGAAAATATGAAATACAGCATAATATTTTAGTAGCATTCGACTGTTTCTGTGTAATGCTGGGATTAAATAAAATATAGTTATCCCGGGATACAAAATTGTTTTCTGGATTGTAATCCTTAGTTAGAGTAATGCAAGAATTGTGTGAATGTTAAAAAAATCTGATCACGAAGCGGTTTAACGTCTTATCGGCAGCTACATACTAATAATTCATTTCGACCGTAAAAGTCCACCAATAACCGCGAAGATATAACTATTACTTAATATCGGTATTACAAATTTAATGTACGCGAGTTTTGTAAGACGCTTTTTGCCGTTGAGCTACCTCAAACCGATACTCGGACTTGTCGGTTAAAAATGGTTAACTTTACTCTTCACTAGTTGGTAATCATCGGATGGGCGGGAAGAGGGCGCGGGCGGGGGGCGGCGATAACTCATCGCGGAGTAATTCTTCTTAGCTCGGGGCGGTGATATTTTTTCTAGACTTCTCGGTCCAGATTTTTCCCGAGTTCCTGCACAGTAATGGTGCTATGGCTTTATCTCAAAATCCACTGTCGCTAGTGACATTTATCAGTAATTAATTACCGATATTTTTTTATAAAAACTCGTTAAATAAAAAGTTTTTTTTTCACTCTAAACCTACGTGTACAAGATAGTCACTACTCACTAGTGATTATGGATAGCTGCAAGCAAGATTTACATCGCTAGAATCAACGCGTGGAGTATCTCAGGGTAGGTAAGATAGGGAAAATGCGAGGTTCAAAATTGAATCTACGACGCGCGGTAAGTTACGCGCGATGTTCTGTTGACTATCTGAACTCTGGACAGTATGCGAAATACACTTCGTAGCAGTGGCGAAGACTCCATACTAGGCGATTATTTGAAGCCTACCTTCTTACGAAAATTATTTTTAATTGCATATTGACTTACTTATATAATGACTTGATTATTATATTGTATAAAATAATTTATTTTGCCAACGAGAGATGCCATATGTGTAGGAATGCATTATAAACAAAACAATCTGCAAAGTTTTTAAAAAATATATCACAGCGCGCCATCTGTCTTGACGTAAATGAAGGTCGGATTATGTTTCAAATAATTCTTAATTTTTTTTTTCATATGGGCTTTATTTACGTCACGTAGCCCCGCCCAGTCTATCGAATTGTATGAACTAAGGTAAGCTCCGATCGCAGAACCTAAAACTAAATAATTAATAATTAGATAATTAAAAAAAAATATATATTTCTATGGTGTTTAATCGAATATTAATAAATATAGACTGTTTTTAAAAATAAAAAGAACTTTTATCTAATGATTTTTGATGTGTATAAATGTTTTGAAAAAATACGTAATTTAAACTGATTGCTTAATTTTATGTCGTCAGTGAGTTTTTGAAGTTTCATTAAATTAGTGTGTCGTTGTCATTAGTGTGTAGGTACCTATTCATTAGTAATAATACCGTATTATCTTCTTATTTCTCGTAAGTATACCTGACAAGTGTGTTATTTTTATCAGATCTCCACAGCCTACCTCTTTCTAAAAGTCACCCTTCGCCACTGGTTCGTAGCATGTATGTCAACATGCCAACATCAAAGATTTAATAAGGGTGTCAGGGTTTGGGTTTGAATCAACATTAGCAATGGACCTTGTAAGATGAAGCAATCTTAGACTTCATATTATAATAATATAAAATACATCAAAACTTCCAATTAAACAACTTGAATAAATAGCAATGTACTATTTACTTTAATGGTCCAATTATATTGTTACGAAGGTTATACTTCGATGTAATTTTAAAGTACTAGTAACTAACTACTGTTGCACAAGGTGTTATTACTTTTGTTTTTGCGACAGTTGATTAGGTACAAAATTATTTAGTTGGGAAGGTTACTTCTTACAACAAAATTGGTAAATATTAATATAACTAACTGTAAATAACGTACAATAAAAATACTAGAAGACTAAGAAAATCAGTTTTCGTAGCAAAAAAGCTTTTTAAATTGAATGACTAATAAAATTTCATAACAATAATAATAAAGAACGTTTGAAGGTAATAAATAAATAATAATAATTTATGGTATGTATTAAAGGTATAATAATATAACAATTGGAACGTTACAATAGACCTTTTTATTGTTTATAGATTTTAAATTGATTTCTTCCATAGCAGTTCATCATTCCTCTTCGCGGAACTTCTTGTATTCTGAATTTAATTAAAATCACTTAAAAACATAGTAAAAAATATAGTTTGTAGTTATTTTTTGTTGTCATAACGAATTAGATAAAGCAGATGTTTTCGCCGACCTAAATTCAGATGGAAACTAGTATTCTTGATTTTTGTGGCGTGTAATGAGACGAATTAGAATAGAATGATATCAAAATCACTTATAAATTTCAATGCCCCACGGAAAGAATTAAAATATTTATAAACACACTTTAGCAGAGACGACCCATTTAATTACCGTAAAATACTACACTACTATGTGGCTAATAGTCTTAATTTATTAAATTATTATTATATCTTATTAAATTTGAAATACTTACTATTAAATTTGTTATAATATATAGTAGGTATAATACAACAAATATAATACGTATAATACAACAATATGTCTTAATATTTTGCACTCATTTGAATTAAAACACAATAAACAAACAACCAAATATAACATTTACAATATATATTTGTCTTGATTTGTCTGTATGTCTGTAACGCATAAACTGCCTCTCTCTCTCTCTCTGACGCATGTAATTCTGCGCGCGTCTTTGTTGCGCGATCGCATTAATATAGCATCTACGTTATGTCCCTCTAAATACACCTGTTGTTTCGTAATATACAACTACCAATCTATATTGGTATTCAAATCAACGCGTTCTTTAGCAATGAATATTCTTACCCTATATTGCTTTACTTTTGATATAAAAAAATTGTATTATTGTTGGCTAAATAGTATCTCTTATTGAGCGAATGTTGACAAGTGGCACATCCACATGGTATTTTTTTCTAGTACCTACCTAAAGTAATGTTTATAAATCAAGTAAATATCGCGAAAATGTAACTGCTATTTGTCCTTTCTTATACCTAATTACTGTGAAACTATATACAATATACATAATTTATATTTATTTTGACTTACCACTCCAATATTTATCGCATCGGCGAAAATGGTGAAACATTCATTTTGCATACCTGAAATAAAATAAAAACTAATTAGTATTGAAACAATGTGTGTCTATTAAAAAGGTTATTGCCTTGAAACATTATCAGAAATTCACAAAATCTCAAGCACAAATGTATGTAGTCCTCCATTAGCTGAAACAATGAATGTAGAGTCTATAATCTCATACGAAAATGGAAAGCGATGATTATTTAAATTGGTTTCTGTGAAATCGCACACAGCGATTCACTCAAAGGTCAATGCTCAGCCAAAAACCAAAGGAAGATTGAGGATAAATACTATGGAAACTTTTCATTATAAATTTTTGCCAATGTATATAAAATTCTGGAAAATAAATAGCAAATAGATAAAAACAGTTAGATGAAGTATAATACAAGTAGGTAGTTATTTCTGCCTTCGTGTTAAGCTGATGTTATCAAGTTATGTAAACATGCCTCAACCTACGTAGTATTATAAAATACTATCGGAGATGCTATTTATTCTGTTGTAAATCTGACAGAGAACATAGTTTATAGAGAGGTTGGGTTAGGTTACCCTTTAGAGAAGATTACTATGTACTTCAACTCTTCAGCTGTTCGTAGTTGAAAGAAAATGATGCACGACTGCGATGACACACATAAATTTACCTCGTTTTATGAAGATAACTCGTCATTCAAGTACTCGATGAATATTGTTTTACGAATATTCTCAAGAAAGAGATGCGAATCATTCATTGGTTGGTGCCTTATGTATGTTAGGTTATATTATAATATGAGAAAAATATATATTAATTATTTTATTCACGCCAAGAACTTCCTTTTTCCTACACCACGTGACCTTTTAGATGAGCGCCATACCGTGGCGTTATGAAAGAGACTTCCATACTTATACTCCAAGTGTGTGGGAATATGATACTATTGACAAACGTATTTATTCAAATATTCAACTAAGACAATTAAACTACAAATAATAGTAATATATAAAATGGTTTTTTCTCTCCAAACTAACAGCACAAAAAGTGCAGGTAAGTAAGTACCTATACAATTAAATAAACTAAACATGAAGTCAGAATTATTATTAATAAAATTAGTATGTGTATAAAAAATGATTATTTTTTTAAATTATTATTCGAGTAAGATTTAATTAAGAAAATTCATTGGAAGGAAATTCATCCGTGTTCTGTTATTACCTACTACGATGAATATTCCAGATGACCTGTGATCTACGATAGGTACCTAATATAAATTGAGTCTCGCAGGTAAGCTAATGAGAAATAACTAACGGAGAACAGAGCAATTGAAGATAATAAATAGCGTACCTAGGCCGATATCGGAAACTATAAAATTTTACTAGAATCCACATAACATTCCTTATTACAAGAGTACAATCAAACCCGTTTGATTACTTTAGCCGCAAAACAAGCTTGTAAACAAATTATGTAACACATAATAAATTAATTGGAGTATTAACGGTATCTATGAGATATTTTTTGACACTTAAGGCATAAAGCCCACCAAAAAAGCGTTCGGTGCGCTCACTACTGAGTAGGCCCCCTCGCATCCGCGCATTACCCTTCACCTATGTAATAAGGGGACAAGAAGCACAAAATAATTATTATTATCAGCGTCTCTCATAACAAAGCAATAAAAATATTATATTATTTCTCGGGGATTGTAATTACGCAATAACTAAACAATGAGTTCACTGTTATTAAATAATGCCTTCTCGCCCGTCTATCGACGACGCTTCCAGAGCGTGATTTTGCTCGCCGTGTTCAATGAATGGACTACGTTGTATTTTCGTTAATTCGCCCGGCTGAAAAGCCACACAACGGTGACTCAGGGGGCAGGCGGGCACAATGCGTCGTCAAATCCAGTGTGCGCTGGCGTATTTGATTACGTTGTCTTTTCGATGATTCACATAGAAAATGCGCGAGCGCCCCGCAAGCCTGCTTTAGTGGACTTTATGCCTTAAGGCTAGACTCGCGGCTCATCATAGTAAATTCACCAATACAAACGACATGGCGTGGTGTAAAAAGGCCGTCAGAAATTATTTGAAGTTTCGCATAGGTAGTGAAATTCAAATAAAAATATATAAATTTAATGTTAATATTTTTTTTACATAATGTGACGATATCGAAAATGCAACATAGTAAATGGGTAGCAATACAATTTGATTTCTCAGAAGATACAGGCCTTTTTTAATATTATTTCATCTTACTGATCGTAAAACAACATTAATTTAAAAGTTTTGTATTAACACATAGTAAAGCACTCGTGTGCTTTATGGAATAAAGTGACTTTTAGATTTAACATATATCTTCAGATATCTAGAAGGTTTAGGTAGGATAGAATTATATAACTGATAAGCATAATGCAATCAGATGGAAAGTGTTTAGGCCCTATTAACTAGATATTACTAATTCAAAGCTATCCCATAATAAACAACGTTGATATTATCCACTCCAGATGAAGAAAAACGGCATATTTAGAAGGTAACTAACTATTGGTAGAATAGAATCCAGATGAAGCCAGCCAGATGCAGTTATATTAAATTAACCTATCTAACAAAAGTGACGCCGCGACCAAGTAGTGCCATGTAGATCTGTCAAAATATTCGTTTATTTAGTTATCTGTATGCAAGTGAAACCGGAATATTATAATACTGTGAATATTTACTTGAATTTTGTGTACGATTTAATATTATTCTAGTATCACTAGTCTCGCTAACACGGCAGTTAAGTATGACTAAACATGTGTTAGTTCAGTAGAGCTTTATACGATGATGTATGTATATTTAATCCCGACATTAAGATAAGTAGATAGGTACCAGATAAGGTTAAGAAAATAGAATCGCTTAAAAGTTTTAAAGTGAAGCGTTGCATCCGACATCTCCGTTCCTCGTTAATGAGCTGCAATGATCGGGTGAAATGTTTTCTAAACGGAATCGACCGAGATCGGAGATAGTTCACAAGCGTTCGCTTAATCTCAAAATCGTGAACTACTCCGATAAATCAAGAGTCAGGAAAGCGAGCGAGAAGACTGGGACATGGTCAGCGTGTGCTGGACGAGACTCTTTCTTGTTCCGCGCTGCTAATGATCGTCTCCTAACGTAACCGCAGGTAACAAAGGCGGGGCAATAAATTTAATATATCATATTGCATCGCATAAACCATATTCTTACTTACAAATCTCAATACAGTTATAGTAATGTATCATACAAATTGCCTATGTAGTTATAAACCATAAAACGAGTATTACGAGATCGTTTACAGTAAAATATTAATAAAAAAAATCTTTGTATTAATTAGATTAGAGTGTCTCGAAACCCGAGGATTTTTATGCTTCACTCGGTGGCACGTTTAGTGATGTAGGTCGTAGAGGGCCGACGCGCTGACTACCTCCCATAATATTAGAAAATTAACAATCAACTTTTATTTGTGTTTGGACGATTTATTATTTTTATTTTGTATGTTTTACACAAATATAAAGGTGTCAATTTTTCTCAAAAAAAAATCACGTCTCAGATTTATTTAGGAAAAATTTACGATATACATACATATTATACAGCATTTCTAGAAGATCAACGATATTAGTAGTGTGAAACCATAGAGATATTAAATAAAAAGAGGGGCAAGCAATCGGCTTTCTCATACAACTGATTGAAGCAGGCCAATAATAGCCGACAACTTACGAGAAATAGCGACGCGATAAAAAAAATGCAGGGCATCACGAAGGATTTACTTTGGTCATTATAACATACCCATATAATATAATGTGAAATATAATATTTTGGCGCAAATTGATTACCAGCCAGCCTCACCATACTTGCTTGTTTCACCATACTTTCATATAACCTGCTGCCCCTAGAGTGAAACGGTAGTCTAATTAGTAGGTAATAGAAGTGAAACAATCACGAATACACCGGCTTTAATAAAATCACACAAATATATTTTGTTCTCACCGGGGAATCGTAGTGAGGGAATGATAGTTGAGTGTTTGTTCTGTGAAATATAATTGGGTATTTAAAAAAATATATATGAGGAATACGCATATATGTTTTAGATTTTGTTATACCCGGATTAATAATTCCGTGTCATTTGCGTCAATGAAAATCGCCGCTGGTTTCATTTGAATTTCCACGTAATGCATTTGATCATTGCTCAGTTGGTTCCCTATAGTTGGTTCGTATGTATTTTCAGTGCAGATTTATGACTGCATTGTGGATGGATGGCACGCAAGACGTGGACACGAGAAAGATAAGTACTCAATCAATACATCGGCAGAAGATGAGAGTCCCCAGAGTTAAATGGAACAAAATTATACAATACTTCTTAATAATACTTACCTATAGTAAGATAAGAATTTTATAAAATGATTGCTAGACTTTATTATTATAACGCATGCTTTGAGAAATCTTGAGATTAAGTTTGTTCAATGTTTCATTAAATCAATGGTTATTAATCGTCTATGATTGCTTAAAAACGTAGCGTTCGATAAGCATGCACTTAGTGAAATAATCGAGGATGAGTGAGAACTGTAAATACTGTTGAAGTTCTCTAGACGTCAAATAATCTCTTTTGTAAGATCAGCGAAAAGTTCACCTGAGAAAAGCTTCCACAGGTGTATTTAAAAGTTTAAGCTAGTCTTGCGATAAGGTACTTGACAAATAAAGGCTGCGGTGGGAGGGACATAAAATGAACTCAGTAATTTATGTTTAGTTCACTTGGATATAATGTGCGTATGACATTCCCTATTGAAAGGATTTTTATCGCTAAAACTGAATGCTCAATAATAATATGAACCATTTGTAAGTAAGTATATTCAATCGCTTAACAGGAGTTCAATAATTGATAATGACATTATTGTAACATTTACCTCACATACACTACATAATGCGCATGGTTTATGAATATACAAGCGGGTATGTTATATCCTTCGATGTTGACCGAAAGTTCTGGTGATTGGATCCGTAGGCTCAACACAACCAATTTATAACACTGTAGAATTTAAAAGTTAAGTAAATGTGATACTGATAAATAAATAAGTTTACTTATCAAGTTCTGAAGTTCTGCGAAGTAGTACATTAGTATAATAATAGGTGCTCATATACATTCACTGGACATATAGGTACTTACCTAAAACTAAACACGTAAGTTTAACCAAATTTAGTTTTGAATTAAGAAACCAGCTATCGATATATTAAAAAAAATATATAGGTATCATAATAATAATAAGTATGTCACGTGGCATCTCTTAATATAGCCAGGTCAACTGGTTTACTTTCTTTATTCCTTTTTTGCTCTTATCTTATGAGCTTTTTAAGAAGTAAATTCAACAAAAGCACAATTGAGTGTGCCACAACCAGGGATCAGAAAAATAATGGGAAATGCGTTAACTTCTGGGGTGAGGCTGTAAGAAGGTTTAAATCTCGAGTTTAGAGATATATTGGATAAACTTAAGCACGTGTTAAAGAATATGTTATTACCAATAGTTACGTCTTTATCATAATATACATCAAAATTTGTCATATAAACGAAACGCGAATTGGTAATGTTTGAGGACACTCGCGCTTTGTATTTCTTGGATTTTACAGTTTGACCGCCATAAATTAATAAATCGAATCCGACATCAAATCCATCGTATATGTTTACTGGTTTCCACTTTATATCTTATTAATCTGCTTTGCGACCACAACCAAGCTTGTTGCTAGTTACTCTCGAGACATTACCAAGTCTAAAAAACTGCAGACGCCTCTTGTTATCTATTGCGTCTAGTGATATGCCAGAATATGCTAGGGTTTGCGAGTGCGCAAGTACGAGATGGGTTCTATTATATTGAACGTTGTGTCGATGGATTTTTAGCTCGAAATATATGTTTACGTTAAATTAAAAAAAAAATGATCTAGTAAGTTTTTTTCTGATAAACAAAAACCAAATATCTACAAACAGTTGAAACCACAGAAATTGGGTACCCATACTAAGTTGTAAATGATCACCGATGGCAAGTGGAGTGAAGATGGATATACTATTATGGTGTGCGGTGTTGGTATACCGACACATTTAGTTGGAACTCTATCCGCCTTACTTATCTATCGCCCGCTCCAGAGGCGAGAGTAAACATCGTGACGGCGGGGAATAAGTCACTCTTGCGGTGTCCCACATCGAAACTGGAGCACTCAGTCCGAACACACCGCCGTGACACTAGCGAATGAATCAATGAAAGCGGTACACTCACGCCGAACACAGCACTATCGCGTTCGCCACCAGAGTTCGTTCAAAACTATGCAAAACTTTCAGTATATGAAAACACGGGCTGAGTTTTTAGGAGTACGGAGTGTGTCAAAACTTTCGCATGTCTTTATCTTCCGGAAGAGATTTTGCACAAAAGAATCATTTTGGTCGGTAAATCAATGGTTCTGTTTTGAAAGCCGCCGGATGACTCGTATATTCAAGTGACAGATTGTGGATGATTTGATAAATCAATCACTTCTTCTAATATCGCGGATTTCAGCCAAACTTTAACAGAACATACTTTATAACTTAGTTATATTTTGAAATACGATATTGTTTTTACGGAATGGAATAAACTTCGTGCAAAAAGTGACTACGTTGAAAGTTAATATATGAATTGCCATTATACGTGTGTACTATATACCTAATAATATAACAAAGCCCTGGTGGAATTGTTTCAATAGTTTTTGCAAAAGCTCGCATTGTGTGTTCGAGCTTAAAAGCTCCGCAGGCTGTGACGTTTTCAAACTTCTGTGACGTAATTTAACTGTATTGTTTTAGCTGTGCGGTTTTGCATTATTTGCTGTAGGTACCAGCTTGTAAGTTAACAATTTCAAGAGTATAGACTTATTATTACACTATGGAAAGACACACATACTATAATACATTATTGATTGTTTAATGTCGAATTATATAATATTTCCATAGATATGCATTATTCGATTTGAATACCAATATCACTATGATATATATTAAATTGTAACAAGTTTAGACATTTGAAGGTATTCAAATAAGGACAGATAGTAAAATAGGAACTGATTATGTAACTTCTGTAAAGTGAAATCCATAAAATTAATAACTAATACTTACTTACTGCATTAAAAAACGAATAGCATTAACTCACATTTATATGTTTTCTATATTTTTATAATACTGTTTACCAAAAATGGTTAATATTAGACACTCTTTCATTTAAAAAAGAACAATTATGTTTAATATAGTTCACAACGAATCCTTGTTAACAATCTAAACATACCTGATCATTATAAAATCAAAAGTAAGAAGTATCTACTAAATAATATGTTTATTTTAATAATACATTATTGCATAAATTGCTATGTTACCTAGAGCCATTTATCTCATAATCACACAATAATAATAATTATGGAGTCAAGTCTGAAACACACATGAATATTTTCCAACGTGTACCTAAATGTAAAAGTAAATTTCTAGTAAATACTAAGTTGTTACATGTTGCCTAAATGTTTTTCAAATGAAACTATTCCAGAGCGAGTGCAAAAAACTTTGATACAAAAACATCTTTGAAGAGTGTCGAGCGTCCGTGTTCAGCTAGTACCCACTTTTGGAGTAACGATTTTCGTGAAAAACATTGTTTTTTTTATGTGTATGTTTTAAAAGGCAGCGGCCGATATAAAAACCACCTCAGCGTTTTACCACACAAGAAGAGGCCCGTCGAGAAATAAGGTAAAGGGTTGTATTATGTCTGTACGAGTATATTAGATACGGAGGTAATTTACGTACGCTGCAAAAACCGTTAATGGGCATGTATTGGTTATGGTTTAAAACAGGATTGTATTGATTTGCAATTGTGACTTTCAATCGTACGTACTGAATCTCTCACCCGCCACCGTTCGGAACAATCCTACATAGGTACTGTAATAATAATAAACGTCACTGTATTGTTGTAATTAATATGGCAGCGTATTTTATGGATTTGTCACATTAGATTGACAGGAAGAGGCACTGGCAATAACAATAGTTCGGAAAAAAAATACATTTTATTTGGATATGCGCGGCATTCGGAATTGTCCTTAACGCCTATTTCACACACAGCGAATAATATCGCACGATCATTGTTCGCCGAAGTGTATATATATATACCTATAATATGGTAAATGGCTGCATAATAATATTGGCTGCGTTTGGAATTAATACGGAGCTATCCAACATACACAATGTAAATAGAACAGATTAAAAAGAATACATATTATATCAGCGAAAGCCAGTCGACAGAATTTTTCAGAGATAGGTTCATAGTCCCTTAAATATCCTAAAATAATACCAATATTGAAGGCGCTGTACATTACGTAACAAACTTAAATGCAGATTATGATGGAAAATAATATATTAAATAGCATATTATCGTGTTCATGTTTATCCAACGTTTCTCCACACACAAGAATCGTACCATAATACAACCATATCCAGGAATTAACATACTTCCTATTATTTTGTATTACCTGGTAATACCTCAGCTATCAGCAATTATTAATTATTTATATGAATCACAGATGGATCAAAAGCACCAACCGAGATCACAAGTTATTTGTTTCTTATGTTTCTGAGGTTGTAAATGCAATGTAAGATAAAACTTATCTTACATTTTTAAATATTGTACTTATATATGGGTACATATACTTAGTAGTGAATGAAAATATATTATTTAATTTATAATATCATCCGTGGGTTTAGAATGCTGTGATATAATTATGTAATGTATGTAACGTGACTATCAAAACACGTTTCAACCGTTTAAATTAACAATGTTAACGTTCAAAATTTAATTTTAAGTAAAACGAAACTATCATAGATAATAAAATTACCGCGGGCAAGTTTCAATGTTCCACCATACCATGTAGGTATTATATAATGTCGTCTAACAACAAGACTCCATAGAGTCAACGCCACTTACCAACGACGTCGCAAAGTACTTTGGGTCGTATCAGTTACCTTTGTGATAAGGAGGCTTCGCTTCTTTGACAAGAAAACGAAGGCGTGAAGTGTTATGTTTTTTCCTCTCTCTCTCTTATATTCTTAGCGACCTCGTGATGTAAGTTTTCTCATATGAAATACTGAACCGAGCGATAATATGTGTAACATGATATCATAAAACGTTAAGTATAAGATTTACAGGAACTTACGAACAATTACGAACGAAAGAATAAAAGTTATAAGGGAGAACACGCGTTACAACAATTGCGGCAATCAAAGTATGTCTCGTAATTCGACTACGTTATAAATAAAACTACACACTACCTAGTATTTACATAATTTTGAATAATCTCAGAAATATACAATATAATACTTATTAGGACGATCGTAGTTTTTTAATCAAATTTGACATGAATTCAATCCTTCGAAATCCGGACGATCGGCTTTCAAGAATTCAATGGGTCACAATTTTAGGATTTTAATAATGTATTACTAATCTAAGTCTTACTTATATTTTAATTTTTTTTCAGATTATGACGATCAATGAAGAATTACTGTACGTTCTTAAATATTGTGTACCAATTAATCAGCTCGAATAAAAACAATTGTTTAATTAAAAATTAATCGAATGAATAATTACCATCAATTTGGATTATTTTAATCACTGCCGGGTGTAGGCTTATCTAAGCTGATTCCATTCCTCGGATGTGCCTACATTGGATTATAACGTACTTCTTCAGAACTATTTAACCGATCTAGTTATCATGATCTACCTTTAGGATGTTTTTTGTACATCATGGGTATCGCTCAAAAAATTATAAAATTTTTAAAAATTAATAAAAAAATTATAAAATAAATTTTAAAAATTATAAAAAATTAAAGTAGTGTAATATATTTATGAGCACGGAATCAAATGAATTCTGACAAAATAGTAACTTTCTTGCGTTATGTTTGTAATTATTAAGAGTAGATAAGAAAGAAGACCTCGTCTCTTTATGTAAATATATATTATATAAGCAAGGTGAAATCGTTTATTCATATATGTACATATACTTAATAATGGTGTTACAGCCGAAATAGACATACTGTAAGTAATGAGCACAATACATACTTAATCATAATATGTCAATGGATATACTTTTATGAATGGATGTGACTGCTCTTCCCAGTTCACTTAGGTCTTAAAGTGCGGCCACACCGGCAACATGTCGCGCGACAACTCGTTAAATTTTACGATAATTATCATGCTTATCGTAAAATTTAACGAGTTGTCGCGCGACTTGTTTTCGGTGTGGACCCGGCATTAGACTTAAGAGTGTTGGACTATCAGATAGGAAATGTTAAGGGTTATTCTTGGATATCCGTACTTAATCAATGAAAGCGAGTTTTAACAATGTTTGAGTAGGTAATTCGGTTAGATAGGTTTTTATTGTACATAGTAAAATTACAAACGAATAAAAAGTCCTCAGTTTTCGAGATCAATCGATACTGTTATAAAAATAAAAGTAGGTGGGTACTATGAACCGAATAAGAATAATAAATCGTCATAACATGACGTGTCGAACAAGGAACGTTATGATTCGAATAAATTATTTGAAGAGCAACAGCGAACGGGGAAGTCGACATATATAATTCAGGGGAGGCCCCCCGAGACACAGCGCCCCTGAAAGTCAAAAGTGTCGCCGGAGCTCTCGCTGAGTATTTCATGAAAAACATATTTCGGCGGGCGATTGCGTCAGATTAATTCGCGCCGAATGGAGATATCTCCTCGAAGAAATATGGCCGACGAGCCACCGCCGGCTCCGCACAGTGGCAATTATTAAATTGGGCCAGGGGGTAAATTTCGCTTAGGGAATCTTAATCGACCGTAAATTGTATCGCATAATTACGCATTTATAGTTCAAGAGACGTTTTCACGAAACTGAGATAAATAGCTTTACAGGTTTTTAAAGTTTCAAAGTTTAAAGTAACACGGATCAGAATTTTTGACTGTTAAGCTTAAGTGATTCTTCTTCGAGATAAAAATGATATAAAAATAACTGATAGAATTGACATATTTTAAAAATAAGCTATATGATTATTCAATATCTAACCTTTAGTGAATTAAGTGTACGTGTATCCATTGGATTTAGCATATATTATAATATATAGATTTCTACGCTTATTAAAGTAAAGGCACACAAGCTGAAATCAATATGTTTTTATATTAAATTGCTTTCATCAAATTGACAATTTAGTCAATGTTATGATTAAATGACAACATATTGGATAGCTAACAAGAGCTTTACACGAAATAGTTAGTATTAATTATTATCGCTTATGTTACCTATAGTGGAAATGATAATAATTCTTAAGAATCCTTGTTTGATTGAACAACATATTATAAGATGTTGTCGATAAGTAATTGAAAATTAAAATACACGATAACAAAATACATTAATTTATGTATTGGTAGAATTAGAGATCGGTTATTACGTTATTAGACATCTAGTCTATGGTGAAACCCATTTCCTTTGATTTTTTACAGTTTAAATTAAAACAATATAAGGTTGTTGTCAGGATATCCCATGATATATATACCTACGTTGGAATTGTCAGTCGCACACTAAATAATAAAAATACACATGTTTGGACAATTCATAGTAACGATTGAAGGTAGGAATTGAATGTATGAGAGATCTGTACGGTTCCATAAGAATCGGTCCTGGCGACCGGGATTTCGCCCTTCTGACTAAGCATCAAAATAATGATTAACTAGTCTTTCAAATATGTATATTGGTAAAAAATACTAATTAAATGCACGATATTATTAAGTTTTCAATTAGTTTATGACGTCAAGGTATGTGATATTTTCGCGATTAGGGAATTTCGCTGACGCCACTGTCATCGTGGGGTTTCATTTATGCGAGCTTTCGCGTAATTACAACGAGGAGGTTACGCCCTTCTAATTAGAAATAACCCGCGTTACACTATTAACACGTTTGATGAAGCATGCAAGACCATGTGAAGCACGGTTAAGGCGTGACCGGTCTGATCGCAGCATTATTATTTGTAATAAACACTGTTTTCTACAAAATATGAACGGCTAAAATAATTAATATCTTGTATCGACGTACAAGGAAGCTTTGAAATTAGACTCGATTTAGTACGCACTACTCGCATAGAGGTGCATGCAATTTATTGAACAAAGTTACAAGCAGGAATTCATAAATGGCGATTAGGGCATGTATCTACCTACATGTACCTTTTACCCTTTATATTCTATATAGTATACAATGTAATAATATATACTGCAAGTGACTAACTACATTACTTAAGCACCTGTTATAATTAAAACACTGTAAGAGACATTGTTTTTTTTTAAATTTGAATTCGCATTCAGTAATAGGTATCTAGATGTAAAGTTAGTCGATAGATATTTCAGTTATGGTATTGTATGCGATCATGCGAAGATTGGTAATAGGAGACCAGCTTAGGAATTTTTCTTGATAACTCTTCCAAAATGTATCTAATTATAAACATAGGTAGGTACTCTACGTAGATACATAAATTATGGACAATGCATATTTTTCAAAACAAAATAAGTATTGACACGAAACTGAATGTACTTATCTACTTGTTGAATATTGAACAACTCGGGTGGTGATACATATGATTAGAGTTGGGTTTCGGTAATTTCCTGACGGGAATTCTCGAGATTTTAAATTCCGAATCTCGAGAAATGAAATTTTTAACATTTCGGGAAATCTTAATTATCAAATATTAATTGAAAAAACGATTTTCTATATGAAAAAGTGGACAGAAAACACAAAACACAATTAAGCCAACGTCGACTCAAAATGAGCGCAATTTTTGCAACATCAGGGAATTTTGTGTCTCGAAAGCGTACGAGATTGACAGTCTGTGTTTTTTGAAATTCTATTTTAATAAGTAATGTTTTTATTTATTTTTGTTTTCCTACTTATATTTGGTTGTCTTCTTACATAAATAAAAAAAATCACATTTTTTTGGAACTTGTTTTTACACTGATTTTAGGATTTTATATCGATATCTCGAGAATTATTTTCTGGAAATCCCGAATCTCGAGAATTCAAAATTTCATCATTTCGGGAAATCCCGAATCTCGAGATTGAGATTTTCTCGGGAAATACCCAACTCTACATATGATGTTGTAAATACAGCACGAAATAATTCCTAGTATTTATAAGACCTCGTTCAAACAGCTTCAAAATTCTGTGATATATAGATACCTACTCTGTAATCTAAACATGTATTTCTCACGATTTGTACTTAAAAAATGGCATTTGGGATTCTTCGACCCACCGGAATTTCTCCCAGAGTACCCCTCTACCACTGGGCTATTTTCTACCCGGATATAATGGTGTATCCTGAAAAACCTATCGCCTTAATCAATATGTTATACCTATTATACTTTACAGATCTTTGCCCCACCTACTTATCATTTTGATTTATGTGTCAAATTCTTATAATAAAACATCTGGGACAGATATTACTACTAAGTATCTACTTATTTTATCCTATAATTTAGCTTCAAAGGGACTATAATTATATACCCAAGGAAATATAAGTATCATGTATGTAGTAGATACGTACGTATTTATAAAAATACTAAAGACTACATGGGTAGCTACATAAGCACATATTCTCTGTAGACGCAACCATTCTAATTTATTAAAGAGAAATATTTGATTAGGGAAAGAAAGAATATTGGTAGGTACTTATTCGATTTCATAGAAACGGGCTAAATACATATCGTTTGAATTAATATTTTCTCATAATTTCTAAGCATTTTTTCGAAAGAGAGAATTATTTTCTCTCTCTTTCCAATGCAAGAAAAACAGATTGTTCAAACACAGGCCCAATATCCTATGTAGGCACTCAATGGCACGTATGGGTCAACAGTTATGAGTAGTCCAGTGGAAAATTTAATATTTTTTTTGCGTCACAGGCAGTATTCTATTGTAGCACTTTTAGACAACTCTATAGCTACACTCGTTGGACTTTATACAACGTGTAGGTATGTGTTTCGCAGAATATAGTATATGAAGGTAATATGTCACACATTCAATATGTCGAACAATACGATGTGAAAATATTGAGAATATTACAAGAATTTATTTTGTACTTGGCCCCACTAAGCTGCGCAGTGTGCGTGTTGTTTCCTTTGATAAAATATTTTCTTTTTTTAAAGATTGAACAAATTCTACTGTAAAAAATAAATACCCATGTTGAAAATTGTAACGAAGACAAAGTCAAACGGTGGTGAGCAGCAAAGAGCTTAAAACATTCACGAAATTTTACAGCAGACATTGTAATCCGTCTCGAAGGTTTTCCAATATTTCTTATACCACAAGAGTTGGATACGAAATGGACGTATGTAGGTACTAGATGCCTACCAATACGTATATTTCTTACGGCTAAATATAAAATATTACAAAAGTATATGGACTTATTATTATTAAGAAGAGTTTGAAACTTAAATACTTATATATTATTAACCGAGAAAATATATAATATTATTATATATTTTCTCGACCATGTCCGATCTTCTTCGGGTCTAGGACGATTTGGCACCGCGAACTGGCCTCCGGTAATTGGCCGCCGGTAATTGCGCAATTATTGATGTTTGTATTTTTTTATTTTTCGGGATTTCGGCCTTTGGGATTTCGGCCTTCGGGATTTCGTCTGGCACCCAGTACCTAAGTAGTTTATCAATCAAACTACTGAAACATATTTTATACTTAGCAGATAACTTACTTAATATTTTGTTTGTAATTTCATACTATCTTAAAATACGCATTTATGCGTAATAATATACATGTTTAAGCTTTATTATAATATGAAGTCGATAAAACGCTGAAATATAATGTAATTTTCATTCTAACATTATTTTTAATATTTGTTGTAAATATAAATAAGTACCCATGTATAGACTATACATTAATTGATTATGCACATCTTTAAGTTTTAGCGACGGAAGAATTATTTTATTTTAATAAACATCATAAGGCATAATAATTATTCTCTATTAAAAATGTGTCAAGCGCGAAATGTATAAGGTACAACTACTGAGAAGATATAAGCATATTAAACTGGCTTGCTTATTTACTCCAACAAATCGTAACGTACGTCTATTCCTTTGCGCATTTAATTCAACTGTGCGGCGTCCAATCCTCCCGGAGGCCAATTGGGTCGGCGTCCAATTGGGCCGGCGTCCGATTGTACCAGCGGCCAATTACCGGAGGCCAATCGGCGGAGGCCAGTTCGCGGTGCCAAATCGTCCCATTCCCATCTTCTTCGGCCATGTCCGATCCTAATAGGATCATATGGGCCTCCACAGACTGGAGGTTTGTGTTAACAGATTTTAATTTTACGAGAAATGGATGTCAGCCACTTGCTCAACCTATTAGGTCCATACTCTGACTCATACAGAAATTGAAAAACAATATGTGTACTTGCCAGACCCAGGATTCGAACCTGGGACCATCGACACTATAGACCGGCGCTTAAGCCACGCGGCCATCGTGGGTGATCATAAATAATAGGGTATTAATATTATTAACATAAAGATTGTATGCCAAGAATAATTCACCGTTGATATAAGATTTTTTCGAAAGTACCTGATGAATACCTATACTTTCCCATAGAACTTCAAAATTTTAGTTAGCTTTCATACGGGAACTTCGATTTCGATATCCGGCGAGGTCAATACATGTAGATATATGATTTTTTCAAAGCCTGGGTCAAAGGCCTTTTTGATTGTTTCACTTATAGGTACTGTTATTAGGTCTTATGGCCTGTTGTAGTGCTAAAAATAATATATTATGTGTGTGTACCAATATATTGATAATATCTATAATACCCATCAAATAGGTACATATAAAATATTTTGTAAATTGCACCACGTTTCATTCATCAGCAGCGGATCATGTCTGCAAGTTGTTGACAAATTATTTATTTATTTGATTATATCGTAAGGATCCGCGACGTGCAATGATAAATTACAAATCATGAGATATGATATTAGGAAAAGATATCAAATAAATGATTGAGTGCAAAACGATGCGATAAACTAAAAATTAAAATATAATATGCTGAAAATTTAAGTAACTTTTTTTATATTGGCATAAAAAATACGGCCAGTCCGGATATTATTTCATACCGGCGTTCTGTGCGTTGATTTATTTTAGTAGCTCGTAATAATAATGTTAATATTAGCTATGAATCGAAAAGTCGAGATTCGTCGACAGAAAATAAAATGAGACGTACATGTGTTACGTTACGTTATTCTGCTTTACGTGTACGTGCTATACGTACGTGAGAATCTACGTTTTTCTTTGCTGCCGTTTGATATTGGAAATGGAATTACTTCGCTCTGAGGATAAATCTCACAAGATGTTGTGACAGAAGTGAAATTAATACCAATGTGTTTTTTGATGTCTTGTAATAAGTTCATGCTCCCAAAAGACAATATTTTATTAATGAAATATTGTATGGCATGGATGTTCCTTTTGTTTATTTCATAAATGTGGTATCATAACATTCATAACCACTGTATTTAAGTTGTTTGTACTATTTGAGTTTACGGTACACCACAAATATCATGGAGAAAAGCCATTATCGATTTAGACTTGTAATGACACAATATTGTGGTTATATCAACATATATTTTACCTAATTAACTATAGTATCTCAACGCATTTATAAAGTAAAATCAACACCAGAAACCTATGTAAAATGATAACACCTGTACATATTAAGTGTACGATAAAATTTACACTTAAGTAATAATTGGGAATTGAAAAGGGCAATCTTGATAAATCGCCAACCATCGTCGGCCTTTCTGCTACATTATAGTCATATAAGGTTTATTATGTGGGTTGCAGAAAATGTAGATATGTACAATAACATATACCTATATATCGTAGATCAATATCCAGTTCGTAAGATACTGGCTTCTCATCCGTGGGCTCCGGGTTCGATTTCCGGTGAGGTTACAATATATTTATGTGTTTTCTCAAAGCCCCAGTCTTCGATTGTTACGCTTCTACTACTACTACATTACTATTTCACTATAATATTGAAATTGGGGCTTCTTGTCTGTTCTAGTAGTAAAATAATATATATGATATTCCATAATGCGACATCTTTAGTTGTATGTATCTGTAAAAATGTTTAATATTTCATTCCAATCCCATATAAAATGATAACATGTCTAGTGTAATAAATTATAAACGATAAGTATTAAGTAACAGATTTTTTAAACACAATAAAATATTAACATTTCGAATATTCAAATCAAATTGTAATGGAAAAGTGTTTCGTTCCACATAACATATACGTGTATAAATAAGGTTGTATCATGCCCGTCCCAAAGTATTCGAGAAAACGTACTTATAAATGTTTGATTTTAATTATTAATACATAGGCTAATGTTGAATTATGAGACAGGTGAGAATATTAAAGCTTTTCGCTTGGCTCGCTCTGTATGTTATCGAATTGAAATTAATGAGTGGATTATGTTATGTTAACGGTATTCCCTGGGCAGGGCACAACCTCACCCCGAGCGCGGCTGAATATTGCGTTTCATTACAGCTCTCTCATAGATGAGTGATTCGGGAACCTGTATATTCAAAATATTATTGGAATTAAAATAAAAAAAATCTTATGACTTACTTAAGAACTCTTACGAGTACAATCTAGATAGAAAACTCTTATTATATACGTCATACTATATAGCTGAGAAAGGTAAGATGTGATATACGCGACCTCTACCAAAGGAAATATCGGGCATTTCACGAGTGTTATGCCGGGTCCACACCGAAAACAAGTCGCGCGACAACTCGTTAAATTTTACGATAAGCATGATAATTATCGTAAAATTTCTTAAGCAATTATGATAATTATCGTAAAATTTAACGAGTTGTCGCGCGACTTGTTGCCGGTGTGGCCGCACTTTTATGCTGTGAGGCTGGACGGTGACACGGTGAAGTTGATAAATGTATTTTGTTTATCAGATCTATACAAAAATACAAATGTACGTCATTACAGAGTTCAATAAAATAATATACCTTTAATTAATTAAGGGGGGACATGCTCGTCGAAGGTCAAAATTGAGTTTTTATTGTATTTTCAAACCATGATCCTGGACACTCCTTAAACGTTGTAGATGATCTATTTATATAATTTTGAAGCCTTATTATCCTTTATAGTTATTTTAAACATTTGATGACTGCATGAAGTATTTTTGTTACATAAAATAGTATTCTTTTAAACCTCTCGCTCTAATGTTTTAGAATATAGTCATATTTCGGTACATAACTGTGCAGTGGTGTTAAGATTTTTTACATTTATTAATTTTTAAACGCATTTATAAAACCATTAGCATAATTTATTACGAGATAATTTTTGTAAAATATTCACGATAAAAAATTATATTGATAATCTCTGTGATCCCAAATTAGACAAGAATTAGGCATTTTATTATTCAAAAAATCGGCAAGATTAACACATTTGAAGATAATTCTAAAGATACTTATTATAAGCTATATCTTTGACCATTCAAGTGTGATAAACATCTTATGAATAATGATTGCTTTATAATAATTATTGACCTAAGAATAAGGTAGTGTTTTTTTGAAATACGCCATTTCTTTTGTCATTCCCCAGTGGTTAAGCTACAACATACGGCCGTGGCCATAAATTGACAAACTATAATTGAAGTAGGGAGTAAAATGATATTAACGCGCGTGTTTGAACATGTACCGTTTAAAAAAAAATAAAAAAAAATTCGGTTAGGTACATGTTCAAACACGCGCGTTAACATAATTTTACTCCCTACTTTAATTATAGTTTGTCATTTTATGGCTACGCCCGTATGTTGTAGCTTAACCACTAGGGAGTGACAAAAGAAATGGCGTATTTCAAAAAAACACTACCTTATTCTTAGGTCAATAATTATTATAAAGCAATCATTATTCATAAGATGTTTATCACACTTGAATGGTCAAAGACATAGTTTATAATAAATATCTTTAGAATCATCTTCAAATGTGTTAATCTTGCCGATTTTTTGAATAATAAAATGCCTAATTCTTGTCAAATTTGGGATCACAGAGATTATCAAAATAATTTTTTATCGTGAATATTTTACAAAAATTATCTCGTAATAAATTATACTAATGGTTTTATAAATGCATTTAAAAATTAATAAATGTAAAAAATCTTAACACCACTGCACAGTTATGTACCTAAATATGACTATATTCTAAAACATTAGAGCGAGAGGTTTAAAAGAATACTATTTTATGTAACAAAAATACTTCATGCAGTCATCAAATGTTTAAAATAACTATAAAGGATAATAAGGCTTCAAAATTATATAAATAGATCATCTACAACGTTTAAGGAGTGTCCAGGATCATGGTTTGAAAATACAATAAAAACTCAATTTTGACCTTCGACGAGCATGTCCCCCCTAAGTAGGTGTCTAATTAGCATTAAATGTATATATAAAAACTTAAAAGTAAAAAATATAAATAAAACCGTAATTTCAATATTAGGCAATATTATTCAACATGATGAAATTATTAATGAATAGACATTTATTTATAAACCATCGGATAGCTCAGAAGAGCTTTACAGGACCTAATTAATAAATAATTCACCTGATAAAATCCTACCCAATTTACAAAGTGACTATTACAGAAATTTCATGGTTTTATAAAATTATTCAAATATACCGATTCTAACCTAAAAATGCCTACAATCTTGCATGAAATCATATTTCAATCACAAATCAATAAGATCATAGATAAACCATCATACGTAGGTATTTAATTTATGACGCGTGACACAGTTATAGCTCAATCTACGGAAGGTTAAGTATAAAAATGATAAGTGAGCAATAAAAGTAGTTTGTCGTGTTGCAACAGGGCTTGGCTGATAATATTTATTCTGATGCATGCGCTTAGAGGAGGCAAATAAATAAGTGTCGGAGTTTGCAATTAAAACGAGCTTTTCATTCAACAATAACGGGGCTTTTAATAATCACCCCGTATATAAATCGACTAATAATAAACAACCACGTCAATAAGAATGCCAATGTGAAATGCATAATCGTTGAAGAAATTTTACCTGTCTAATGCAGTGGTGGGCAAACTTACAATCGCGAAGCTTCTCGTAGTCGAACGTACGTTGTAGGATAAAAATGTATATTTTTTATGATTTATGAGGACCAAAGAAGTTTGATTCATAACTATATTAAATTATTTTTTATTGTATAGACTATAGATTATATATATAGGCATAGTTAAGTGTTTCACCTTCTCACATATTAAGCATTATTACCATTTTAAAGTGCATCTGCTTGATATGCCATTTCTGTGAGCAAGAGCATTAAGCAAAAGTGGAAATATATCGAAAGAAAATGTTTTTCGCGTTCTTATTTGGCGATTATGTCGTTAAACTGTCTGTCTAATGTTAAACAAGAAATTGAAAGGAATTTTCACAGATATCGATATAAGTTGAACCGATAGTCGCAATCAAGATAGCGTCATGGGAAACAAACAAGTTTGGAGCGTCGATGCGAGTTGTTATCATCTTGGCTACTCTAGGCAACTTAGGCAACCAGTTGACTCGAATGATGATCCACTATTGAATCAACAGTGAGTGATAAACGTTGTTGAATTATGGTTCCTACTTATCAATTGACTTTCAACTGACATTCAACTTACCTTAGACCCAAGATACGAACCTGGGACCCACGGCATTATAGTTCAACGCTTACGCCGCGCGGCCACCGTGGGTGTCAAATTTGGTAGGGGTAAAAATTACACGCAGAATAAGTATATCTAATTCAAAAATTCCGTTAAACAGTGCAATGATATGCAAAAAACGGGACAAAAGGTGATATGACGACTATAATTTATAAAAAATGTTTTTTTTTATTGATAAAAAATCATTGGGACCAGATTTTTTTAAAAGGAGTACCTATATCATAGTCTGAAAAGTTTTCCGATTACTGATCTAATTTATATCCTAATTGATTATTTCTCACAGGTTTATCAAACATCCAGATTTGATACTTTTAATAGTAGCTAACATTAATTTCCACAGTGTTTCTGATTGAAATGCATAAACTAACATAATACATAAAATTATGTACATATTTTTAATAATATATCAAATTTAATATATAAGAAAATATGCTTTCGGTGATATATATTTTACAAAATATACATCGGCCTTATTGAATCACTATGAATAGGATGCAAATTTAAAAAAAATACTACCGGTAGACGTTTTATTGTTGAATTTTAAAATGATGGGAGAAATTTTTATTGTAATTCTGTCTTTTATCGTAGTGTATTCAGTTATGTTTGGTTGATGTCCCACACTCCCCACGAATGGTTGAAATTGATACCACAGAACAAAGAAAATGGTATTTTATCGGTCCAACGATGCATTACTGTTTCAGGATTAAATATTTCCAAATATATTTTTTTATTGCGACAATATTAATCTCAGATAACACCCATTGTCCGATTAACGTAGTAATTCTTAAAAAGAGAAAAACAAAGAGGCCCGTAAACGACTCTACCCGTAAAAATCTCTTTTATTTGAAAAAAATATACAAATAATTAAAATGCAACGAGGGTGATTATTATGGTTTTGAATTCAGTCATTTGTGTTGACAGCTGTTTCGGGTTATGAACAAATCTTCGGAACGGTCGACTATAATAAATTTTAGTGATTATTGCAAATTTTCGTCAGATGCTTGGGGGCTATTCCGCAAAACGGATTTTTGTATGCGAGGGGATCAACGGTTGTTAATAATATATCCATACCGATACATCAAATAAATTTAAGTACTCAGTAGAAATATATTATATAAATATAGGCAATAAAAATTACACACTTTTTAACTTCTATCATAGTGAATTCTGATACATTACCGGTCTAATCAGTAAGTGAAATATTATTCGCATATAGGTGAGGTGAATTAAAATTGAAAATCAGAGATTTTTTCTTGATACACATATCAACGTTTAGTAAAAGTATGTATATGAGATTTAATATTATACAATTTTATTACCATTGAATATGACATGGAAAAGAAATATAGCTACGTATAATTATATTATCATACTTAATATAATAAAATTGCATATTTTTTTAATTCATTAAATTGTATACAATTTTTAAGTTATTGCAGTAATGTATCGAAGCAGCGACATTATTATAAAAAACCCCAGTTGGCAATATGGCCTTATGTAATGCGGTACGCCAACGTGGAATAAAATGCCCTCCGAATTGAATTAGCATACGGCGGAGATAGCATTTCGCTATTGTGGGGTCTTTTGGTTGTGCAGATGTTTGTCTTTGGCATATGACGCTCCGGCCTGCTCGGGACACACGCTCCATGCACACCTTCGACGCCAGATATCTGCTGTTGTTTTTTTCTTCCAGCGCATGGCATCCCTACACAAAGTTTATTACAACATACCGCAATTTGTCTTGCATTCACAACATGGACTCTGTGCCACGGAGATCGCAATCAATGGATGACAATTACTAAGAAGACATTGGCCGATTATAAAAAATAAATTATAATTGAATCATTATTAAGACACGAATGAAATAATTCATTTTGCCAGATTTGACATATTATTATTCCACTAACGTAGTTCTTGATAACAGCTTTGAAGACTGAACGATAATCATGTACAATATAAAAATAGTTAAAAATAGTCACATAAAGGTGCGATTACATGGAGTATGACGAAACAAGAGTTTAGATAATAGTACTTAGAGAAAAATATTCTTCTGGCATTGCAGGACGAGCTGCTACTTCATAATTTTGGATCTTGCGATATTTTTGGCTCGACCGAATATCAAGGCGTTCCAGTGTGTCCAAATGTTTCTAAGTGAGTGTCGAATATCAAGGCGTTCCAGTGTGTCCAAATGTTTCTAAGTGAGTGTGGCCTACAAGTTTAAACTGTTTTTGTTCTTTTTCTTTTTTTTTCCTCTCCTGTAAATTTGTATTGTAATAACTTTAGAATAATTATTGTAATAATATATATTAATAGTTTATGTTAAAAAGTAAAGTTAAATAAGACTTAATTGAGACTTCGAAGCATAAAAAAAACAATCATCTGATTGTATGCGAGGTAATCAGGTAAAGAAGCATACCAGTGTAGTAAAAAGTGCAAAGTTATGAAGCATATATACTCTACAACGAAATCACTGCGATTTCTGGTTGTAGGAGATTTTGTTGATAAAATACCTTGTATATAGTTATATCCACAATATGTTATAAATTTAGGGTTTTGTAAGAAATGTGAATGTAGTAATGAAGTAGCATAGTGTGTGGAATTGCGAAGTGTTCGCTCTGCAATATTCTAAAATAACATAATAAATATTACTACTATATAACTATTAGATGAAGTAAGTATATTTAAACAAAAATTACATTATAACTGTAATATAAATTGGTACATAATATTATTGCACATTAGGTACGTCATCGATAATCTCTGGGGGTGCTTCACATCAGTAGACAACACTCCACAGTTATCTTTAGTTGTGACATTAATTCTTAGTTGGCCCATTCCGAATAATTAGCTCACCAGCAATTCCAGAGAAAGTTTTTTTTTGTTTAATCTTCTATCGACGAGTTAGTGTACAAATGTTGTAAGATACATCCAGTTCAGTGTGCTTTTAAAAAATCCAATTTGGAAGATGCTAATAATATATTGAAAAAGGATGGTTATTTAAAAATTATGTATTAGAACAAGACCCTGTTTAAATTTCTCAAAGTACCCTTTTAGACTAGAATAATTTTACTGTATACACATTGTAAAGGTTCATTTTATTTTTTTTGTGTTACAAAATTTGGTTAACGTCGGTGAAATAATTAAACCAACTCTGTAATATTGAGTATTTTATCATACTATTCTAGCTATAAGCAGGTTCGCGTTTCGTTGTGATTATAACTTACAAGCCAACACAGCGGTGCTCTATTATAATAAATAATAACCCTCTTGGAACGGCGAGGAGATATTTCCGAAGAGCACGTGGCATGCGTCGTCGCGGTGCTAGACGACCAGACTCCCACGCAATCAGATTTAGCTGCCGACTACACAAATAATGTTTTCTTGACTGACGGTGCAAACGGTTAGAAATAAATCAGACACCGGATAAAGTAATTAAACATGAAACCGATAACATCGTCTGGATCTCGCACAATTTGAGAAGACGCGACGACCTTTCAGTATCGACTGTAGGTAGTGAACGCAACGAAAATCGGCGAGCGCAAATATAATAATTATTGACATGCCGAGTAGGATTATAACCGGGCGAGCGCACGACGGGGAGTATTCGAGTCCGGACCACCCCTATAAATGAAAAAAAAATACAATTATTTAGATGAATGGAAAATTGCTTCTTCTTTTTCATTGTCAGGTCCTTATGGCTGAGGAACGTGACCTGGATAATTTGGCTGACGCACAACCTTCTCAACGGATTACCGCATCACCTTTCGGCATTCTATGATAGACAAGGCCTGTGTCAGTGGTCCCACGGATTGGTAGAAACATCTGAGCCTCTGAGGCAAAAAATGTTCCTTTAATATTTTGACGCAGGATGTCTAAAAGATAAAGACAGCGCGAATGACACAAACGAATACTAACGATCATGTTAATAATTATGATTGTTAGACCCAGTGCATTCGATAACCAATTGTGATTGCAATATGTCGCAATAAGTCTTAGGTGAATACCTACCCGTAGTTATTGCTGCAGGCCAGGTGTTTATTGCTATACTAGAAGTGAGGAGTATCTCAGTATGGGGAATGTACCAAGAAAAGTGCAGGAGTCCGGGGTTGAAGCGATGAGAAGCTACTTACAGTAGGCGGGCTGAATGCGGAAGTCAGTGGCGACACCTGGTAGATTTTGTTAACCCCCACCGCCTTAAAATATCAATAAGTAATAAATTATTATGGATATTTTTTCGAACAAACCCCATACATTTTGTCTGTGTGCGCGCCTCATTATAACAAATAACATCCTAACCACCGTAGCTAGTTGCATACGGTCGTTAGACGCTGCGCAAAGGAATATAGGAAATAAGGTCCACGGTGTTTGTTACTAATGTGATTAGTGGTACTGTACGATGGAAACGTCACATAACCACTAGTTAAAGGTAGTTTTTTAAAAATAAGAAAGTATAATAATAATTGTCTATCAAATTGTGTTATTATTTCGTAAGTAGTATTTTCAAGATTCAGTTAGTATATGTAACAAAAACGGCATTATTTCGGCGATATTAATATCGGACAATAGCAATTTTTCCATCCGAAAAGCAATCTAAATTACCACAGTGTGGTGTATCGGCGTATCGCTGGCAATAAAACACTGATTGGTTTTGTGACAAATAAAATAAAGCGGGAAATGTCGAAAATATTGCTCGGGATTTATGGGACACGATGTATATTTGGATTTTATTCCCATTTCCGAATGGTACCGCCTTCAACAGTTCACCCCTGACCACATTGTGTTCAATAATGAAGTGACTGTTAAATAAAACGTCCTATTCTTAGAAGACTCATATTTTATGAGTGAGTAAGTAAGGCTATTCATTTTAATAACAGCAATATTCATGATAATACATATTTAATACCAACTTATTACTTATGTATTTTTTGAAAGATTATCAGATGTTTTATAACTGAATGTATAATACTAGTTCAAGTCGTAGACAATTGATTGCTTCTAGTTTTCACTAATTGCTTGGAGTTACAACCATTAGCATTACATTTTAAGATGATCATGTAAATTTCCAGTGAAGCATAAAATGAGATTAGGCGTTAGAGGGCGAATTGTTTTGGGACGAATAATACATTAGTGTCCCATATTGTAATATAGTATCATTTCAAAAGGACCAAAGCATTGATTCAGAAATAGATATTCCGCGCCAGTAGATCGGAAACAATATAAAAACTAAATCAGGCCCTTGGTCAACCCCAAATATAATATTTGCCAGCATTTTCCGTTGGCAATGATGGTATCAATGAGAAAATTCACGACCTTTCCGCGGATATAAAATGAAATATACGTATGTAAAAAGGAACACATTTTTATATATTCTATAGGTACTCATTGCGTGTATACGTATACCAAAGGCGTCGAAGAAGCCCTTATTTAAATAGACGGAGAATTAATTTAAAAAAAAATACAATATGTAGTTTAAAAGTATTTGATTGACCAATTGAAAATATCAGTTAGAATTAAATATAATAATTGTGTACTTCATAAGTATTAATAACAAGCCATTCCATCGAAACGGTGAAAAAAGTTATACTATAAAAAAAAATACGTTTCTGTACATATTGTGTGTTATTATTAATAATTGAGTATCTATTAAAGCATTAATAAATAAAAATGAAGCTGAAAACAGGTAACAACGACTAGGAAAAATAATTAAATTAGATGAAATATATTTAGAATTGTATATTCACTTTGAGGAAAATTAGCCTGAATCTGTGCAAAACATAATAACAATAATTACAAGATAAAAATAACTTTTTATATACAACGTTTTTAAATTTTCTGTTGAATTATTATGCTCAATATGCTCAAACTTGTACTTGATATGAAGTAAATAAAAACAACAACAAATATAGAATACTGAAATGTCATTTTGATTTCCATAGTAACGCACGTATATATTAATAATTTAGTTGCTAGGACCACCCACTTAGCAACCAATAATAGTGGATTGGATTACGGATTTCTTCCGAAATAACTTTTCATACAAAACAGAATTAACTGAAAATGAATTCAATTCTACTTAAATGTGGCTAAAAGTATTTAAAAATGCATTGGCATCGTGTTCTGATATAGTAGTCGGGAAGTTAGTTAGATTGCAAGATTTGTTCCGAACAAACAACCACCGGATAAATAAGAATACGAGCTAATAAAAACGTTGTAAAAATTGCATATTATGTCATACGTATCTACCTATAAGTCTATTATAATAAAGACGCATAAAAAACACATTTCAAGACGCCAATATACCGAATGTTATGTTTTAATGACTGCTACTTAATTTAACCATAATAAAAAAAATTAAGGAATTATAGTTAAAATTCTTTGGTACTTATCTAGTATAAGGTCAATGAAATTTCACGAAGGAGCTTTAAGTAGGTAGATATCTCAGTATATACAGAATATATTGTTGAACCAATATTTTCAGACCAAAGGTAAACCGAGTACATATTTACATAATAAATACGTAGTTTATAATTGTGTAAGATAATTTACATATAAACAATGAGCAGATAAGATGACTTTTGTATGGAACCTTGTGATTTATGTCAATCTGTTGGCATTTAGGACTTTGTAGTTTTTCATTATTGATAGTAAAAAACCTCGTGGGCAGTGCATCTGGGGTTTTTTTTTATAAAAGAATTATAGCATATTGTTATATGAATATATTGCATGTATTACAGACTCTTCAACATGACTTACGTCTTCTTTGGATCATATTATACCATATTAGGTATCCATATAAAACCTTCTTCCTTATCCGAGCAATAATCGGTAGAGCCAATTCTTTAACAGTACCTATGCATACTATAGTATAGTGTATCATTATTCGTGTAAGTTTTCCGACTGATAAAACTTGAAATAATACCTAATATATATCATGATACCTTCGTAGTTGGTTAAAAAACCTAATTTATTTGAAGAAAATTGTATTAGGAAAAGGGTGTGTTCTTCAAAAGAGATATGATAAGCCCTACTTTAAAAATATCCACATTTTCTTACGTCACACCTGAACGAAGACGGGTTGAAATAATGTCTTTTGCGACCCCTGTCAACCGTATCTTTATCACGGATGTGAAATCTGTTGTCCGACAAGGAGATCCAATTATCGCGGTCCCGTGCGAATTTAACAGAAATATATACGGTGGGTTACACAAACTAACCAACAAGATGAAATTCTGTTTGATATCGAGGAGAAAGGGGCACCAACTCTTTTGTGCGTCTCTTTCCGTAAGCTTTCTAGAAATCCTTTCACATCACAGTGAAAGAGGTGATCCAGTACTAGAAGGAGACAAACTGATTAACACTTTGTGAATATTCATACATATGAGGTTTTTAGAGGGTGATACTGGCCGCAAATGGCCGACCGCAATGGCCGCCCCTGGAAAAGTCCTAAACAAACTTTGGCAAGAATAATGACAGGCCGGTCACGCGGCGCGGCCTACTCGACCGAAATGGTCGCGACTTTTACTATAATGAAGCCAGATTTATAGTTGTGGGAAACAAAAGAGTGAGGAAAAAATGGCATCGTTAGCCGAGGATCTAGATGGGAATATCGCGGCGTCCAAAAATGGGGGAAATTGATTATATTAAATGGTTTTTATTTATTTGTGGCTTAAATTTGGAACGATCGCCATTTGTTATGCGGATTTAGCGGGATATTTTCAATCGGAAATGATTTTTATAAACGTTTGATGAACTCGTGTGGAAAAAAATAAAATGGTAGGCATTACAAACGGCTTACATTAATTAAATGCCTATTCCATGCAATAAATCAAGGATTTATCACAGCGCCCACAATAATAAAAGTAATTAATTGGTCACGTCGATACGCCGCACCATCAGATTCTTATAATATCATTCCAAATACCTACTGCTTACTAAATTTCGTGCTCTAATCAATTAGATACCCATTTGACTACAGTAACATTATTTTATTGCTTTCTAGGAAAACAAGATTTTACAAAACTGACTAAATTTAAGCAAAGCGAAAACAATAACAGAAGTTTTGCTTGAACTATTCTTTGGATATACTATTCCAAATATTCAAGACTTACAGAAAACACGCTGCAGTTTATAAAATTAATTACCATGAAAAGACGCTTCATTAATTTGTGTTTTCAGGCCGTCGTCGAAAGGTTTAAAAAGTTGTGAAATAATGTGGTTTCTTTGGGCGAGACATCATCGCGTGTTGAGCCGTCAAGTCGTCTACTGAGAACAATAATATACGACCGGCTGACATACCTATAAGAACTTTGAATAACCCATAAGTAACTGTATCAGTGTGAGCCGTGACTCTAATCTGAGAAAACAAAGCCCTTCAGTCATGTTTTACTACTGTGATGTGAAAACGAGGTTCTAAAAATACAGCGACAAAAGTTGTAAACGTCACTTGACACAACTACTAAATCAAAGTTAGTGCGGAGGAGATTTTAGAAATGTGTTTTTGCCCTTGACTAACCATTTTGTTCCATATAGAGATTGTTGTATACAGTTCAAACAGTTACATCACGTAAATATCCATGAAATGTACCTATATAATCTACATAAATTTAAAATAATATAATATTCACGGGCTGCAAGTTTCATACGAGGCCAGTCAGTGAATGTCTACCGCTTATACTGTAATAGAAAATGTCATGTTAACAGTTACTCTTTGGCAATAGTTTCAATAATAGTTTATTTTTGTTCATGAGTACCTACACAATATAATGAAAAGATACATATTATAATATGAATAAGTAATATGTTTTAATATCCAGACACGGATAAGAATCGTCTCATCAGAAATTGATTACCACTATTTTTAAAGCCATATTGTAGCCAAGGGAAATGTTTTTTCGAAATATATTTTATATTATGAAAGTGATTTGTTGGTTAAAATTCCAAAAGAAGTGGGTGTTCTGTTCCCAAGTGGTAAATAAATTACGACCATTTTTTCTAGTTTGTGAAATTTAATATTTCCTGGATTGCGAATAAACGTTATTTTATGTTGATTTGACATTTCCTTGATGGATAGTATACAAATTTATATCGGATATTACGATTGATTAACATTTTATACGAACATCATCCTGTCTCGATCGTGTGCGCGCGCCAATCGTGTTAGATATACTATAACAATGAAATAATATAAAAAGCTATTTTACAGTTATGAACTATTTTCATGCTGTGTGTGACTGCTTTAAGGTGGTACGACACGCCTGTCATAATATTTTGAGAAGGCAAAAAAAAAACAATATGCTGTCTGACTTTGGCACGCGATGCTCTGTTCTGCAAACACTCCCAAATTTTATTTTACAGTTGCATTAATTAACTGACACGCATATCATAACAACGAATACTTTATGAACCAGATGAATTTAGGCAAGTGCCTTTAATGACACTACTTTTCACTTTGTAGACAGGCTTTTAGAAAATAACAGACTTGATTTATTTCTCATTACAAATTGTTTTCACTAAGTGATGAAAACTTATGCTCATTAGACTAAGTATGTACTTATACTATTAATTTCAAAAAAGCACGATCATTTCAATGTTGCCATTTCGATTTATTATTGCATGAAGAAAATAATATAATTTGTTAAGTAAATAAAAATAATATAATACTTTAAAAAATATATATTTATATTAAACCATGTCGACAGTAGGTATGTAAAATAAAATAATTTCATGATTGTAAACATAGTTAGATAAACAACACGAGATATTATATAATAATGTAGGTATACATCAATAATGAAAACTCGACCATGTAATAAATATGTAGGTATTTACGTTGAAATTATTAATAATTCATAATAAATTATCATCAAGTAAAGTCCGAATTTAGAAACCCATAGTAAAATATCTTCGATTTAGCTTTCTTGGAATTGAAAAGTTCCTTAGTATAAAAATAAATTTTCTATTTGCTGATCTCTTCAATAATTTCCTAGCCTAATTAATGTTTAAAAAATTTCATTGCTCTACATGAGTACCAGGAATGACGAGACGAGTGCTGGAAAATTCTCAGTATATTATTGACGTAATATTTTTGGAAGCAATAACGGAGCGAGGTCAATTTGTTAGTGGCGGCCATTATTGTTTACAATTTAGTCTAAATATTAGATGAGCCGGTAAATAGGTATAGCATCTACAACATATACAATAATATGAGATTTACATTGTGATATTTAGCAAATGGCCTGGATAAATCAACACCTTGAGAAAACAAACGTTATTCACGGGCGCTACCATTAACATTTTCATATTTTATACAGTCGTTCCCACCCACTCACGCAAGTTCTAATAAAGATTTGAATTGATTTGAAACAATAGAGTTACCTATATTGTTATATATTAAGAGCCCCATGCAGAATCCAAGATTTCGATCTTAAGGATAAGTTGCCGAAAAGCATGACTTAACTATAGACTATACTGAGTATAGAGTTAAGGAATCCTTAACCATAGACTACTTTTGTTATGAACACGCCCTCTTCCGTATTACCATTTAGCACTGACAGCTGCTGTCAAAATAAATTCGCATGTCTATAAAACAGTCCATACACTCAAATTCATTTAACAATTTATCTCAATATGGATATTGATAGTGTTAATTCGTTTGGTATGTACTTGCAGAATATTATTTTACTCTTTATACGCCAGCCCGCAGAAATACAAGATGCCAGATAGAAATGACACTTGACGCTAGTATTACCATGTTAAAAAAATATTTTGCGGTGCCTGTGGAATCACGTATAACTGATAACATAAACATACGAGTATTATAATTAAATATTAATATGTATTTATAGTTATTTCATTTATAAAGTGCAGTTGTCATATTTTCGTCATCGTTTAACAATTATAAAATAATTTACCTAAACTATAGGAAAGAGAATTTTTAAATATGGTATTATTTTTAATAGAAAAACGAACGAAGCTTTAAGACGAGGTGAACCATAGACAACATGATCTTAACTAAGGTCAATGTTTCTGCATAGTGTTTTCTGCTAAGGAAATTTTAGTTATGACAAATGTTTATGCATTCCGCTCTTATAACAAAGAATATTACATTCCTTACATAAGGTCTTGAATAATAATAATAATAATTTAGGCACCTATGCAAAATTGTATACTTATAATGTGACTGGATTTTTTCTACACCCCTGATAGTACGCATGGGTAAATATCTAAATAATCAATCCAAAGTGCGACCCTATGTAGAATACCGTTGCTTAATTTATAGCATGACTAGGAACTATTAAAAAATATCTGGTATAGATAGGTTCAATACAGATGCTACAATATTCATCGTAGTGTTTGTAGAGCCATTTCTAGACGGGATAGTCGATCCGTGGGCGAACCCCCGTCCGGTGTAAGATAGGAACTTACAACGGCCAGATGTCAGCGAAGCGGTGTACCAAAATAATAGCACGTGAAAGATAGTCTCCCGTGAACTACTGACCCACCGCGGTTGTTTATATTTCATAATAGATTGGATGAAGATATCAATGCTCTATAAATAGAAAATTTAGTATGATTATAACGATTTTGAGTGTAAGTTTAGAAAATGGCATCAAAATTAATATCGCCTGTACAGGTGCATGGATTTACTGGCAGGAATAGTGCGTATTTTAAACTATCGCGACAATAACTGTTTACACGTAAAAGTGCTGACCGTCTCTCCAATTTCATTCTTCAAAAGTAAGCGAGACGCGATGTTGTCAGTACTATTTGACAGGTAGTGAAAATCGGTTAACCTCAAAATGAGTATAGATAGTTTTTTGCCGGCAGGTTCACCACTATCGTTCTACTGCGCAGGCGCAGATCGAAAAAATCCCTACTGTCGCATGACAATTCAAAGGCTTTCAAACTTTTTCGATTCATGCATGCAAGCTTGCAACTGCAGGATAATTAATACAATATGTTTACCCATACATTTTCTTGTTATGGCCGCGATAATACTTACTGTCAACAGTAAATCACGTGTAAATGGGGTTCGTAATTATATATATCCAAGAAAGGGATTTTATTGTTTATTTATGTTTTTAATGTTCGAATTGTCAGACAAAAATCAAATTTATACGTAGTAATAAAAATAAAACCACTATTATTATACATAATATTATGATTCCATAAAGAGTAATCCAAATTTAGGAATAAAATACTTCTAACTTCACATAAATCATATTTCACGCATAAATAGGTTTGTGGTTAACCCCACTTCATTTTCAAACAGTTTTACTCCTTTAATCCCCAGCCAGTGCATTAATATAATAATATATTTATATAAAATCAAATGAATTGACGATAAAGACCGGAAATACACAGACGTACAAAAAGAAGTTAACCAACAAAATAAAATAATATGTCGAAGTTAATAATTTTGTTATTTAATGGGTTTTGTGACATAAATGGTAACAGCTTCAATTTAATTGTGATACAACGAGTAGAATGTCAAATCTAGTCATGCCACTACTTAAATATGGCACATAAAAGTATCTTAAGTATAAATAAACATGGTATCATTATTATGTCAATAAAACGTTAGTTTTATCTTGATAATATTTAATATAACATGTAGACATACACAATATGTATGTACTGACTCTATTATTCAATAAAATAATATATTAATTGAAGGTATTTGACTGATCTATTTTTTTTTAAATACTAAAATGCATTCTCTTTCTCACGTATCAAGCAATATCTCATTGTGTTCAAGATTACGATATATTATAAAATGAAGTAAGGATTAAATCATAAAATTTAGAAGCAAAGACAGAGATACCGATATAGTTCGATTCTCTTTTTGGCGGCTTCACGGACCACCAAGTGAGAATCGCAATATCATTCATTTCGGTCAATTGGCAGACACAATAAATAAGCGAAAATGAGGAGAAAAGATTTTGTAAAAACTCGAAATGATATAAAGCTTGCTATTTGAATTGTTACGTTTTAATGGGGCATAAATAACGAATATTAAATTGCATAATACGTAGGTATGTATAAGCTACGCCAAATATATATACGTACATATATTTTAAATAATAATATGAAATCGTGTTCTCATGTCAATTATTTTGTTCACGCTAGGCTAGATGATTAAAAAAAAAGAGGATGGGTATATTGTATATTATTTTCTCATGAAAAAGTTTTACAACTATTGCCATTAGGTATAAGTACCGAGCAATCAGATTACAAGACCATAAAAGTATTAAATAAAGGAAAAACTACCGCGACTTTTAACGCAATCAAAAATAAAACAGGCTAATAAAAAATACTTATAAAGTAACCAATAATTTTATTATTGACGTCAAAATGTATGCATACACTTATTTGTAGTTGTGTGTGTGCATTATTGCAAGCAATAAAATAAAACCTGCCATTTACAAGCAAAACACGATGAATCTGAATAAAGACAATAATTTACGACCATGCTAAAGTAGACATTCGAATACGAATGAATCCCTACACGATGTGAAATAGGTACATACCTACGTTTGCGTCTATTATTTTCTGAAGAATAGAAATAACAAGACACAGAATGCAATGTGAGTTTACGAAATGAAGATTATATTGCCACTCCTCATACATGCAAGGCCCTCTATATACTTAGTCATAATATGTATATGAAATAACTAGTTGCATGTAGGTAGGCAGAAATGTACTTAATTGATAATCGTATGTTGGATTTATTTATTTATTAAGGATAATACCGGGTTTATATTGTGTACGTATAGTTATTCCATATATACATATTAGTGTGAGAACCAAAGACCTGGAAAAAAGCTAACGATAAGCGCGAGTAAGAAAGCACGCGTACTCCGCACTATGCGTTAGAGTAAGACACAGAGACATGAATTAAGGAGTAAGGTTATAGGACGTGAATCCGGTAAATATTAGTTTGGACGGATGCGGTTACGTCAAACACTGCTAGTAGGTATTTACGTGTTGTTGAAATATATAGTTTTGGTTTTGTATAAGGTTTCATAAGTTCATAATAAAAAATGGGGTTCTACTGTCGACTACCGTTGCCGTCATTGATTGGGCCGTAGATATGTTTGAGGATTTTCTTTCAAAATATGTTTAGGGCTTGTTCCAATACGGCTAATTTTATTGTGCAATCAAAAAAGGTGTGATGAATCAACTTGAAGTCCCGCTTTACTCATAAGAACGAAACCTGTGACCTGCTTGGTCTCACGTTGGGTGAACCACATGTGAATAAAAAACAATGGAAAAACAGTTTCACATCGGGAACATTTATAATATGTCGTCCGTCGCGTGTAATAACCGCTGGCCAAATACAGACATACAGTGATATCCAACGGATATTAAACAAAAATCCACTGGATAGACGATATAATTCAACGGAGGTAGGTACTAGGGACCGAGAAGAGTGAAAGTAAATATGAATATCGAAGCGAGCTTTCAAGCTCATTGGATAATATGAAACAGATTGGATAAGCGCCCCATCCATGTTTCTAGAAGTAATTACTTACATACTTACTTACTAAACCAAATATTTGATTAAACCATCGAATGGAGAAAACCAAATTTAATTTGATTCAAGTAGGTATATACCTGAGTAGCTACTTACCATATTATTATACGGGGAGATGTAACATGCTTTGCAAAAGAAGTTAAGAGGAAGAAGGGGATGTGTATGTTGGTACATTACTCAAACACACATATTAAATTTAGAAGAGCATTTACGAAGCCGGTAATATCTAAACACAGGACTTAAATATAAACACCAACAAAGAGTTAGGGTGTATCCATCTTTCGGTTTGTGAACATTAACTTATTCTGTGGTATGTAAATAGACTTATTTTTGTATGAGTAAGTGAGCTTCGAAAGCTCCTCACTGGCTTAACCACTGTTTAAAATATGTAGACGAGTATTTAAAAGGTAATTTTATTTTAAAATTATCATTGTTGATGCTACGGTTGATTCATATAAGACTGTTATATACGTTACATTTCTTACGAAATTTCTACAAAAATGCTGTATATTATGTAATTGTACTAATTACTTGTATAAATCTTCTGCATTACCTATCAAGGTATGATTATGATGATAATTATTACGTTAGGTTAGGTCATTGCTTTTCCAACCTTTTTGGCGTAACGGTACCGGGTACACTAATCAAATGAACAATATTAGTCAAAGAATCTAAATTATATCTATACATAAACTTATTTAACGTGAAAAAATAAAATATTCTTTGCAAAAAGAGTAGCATAAATGCTTTATAGAAAAATCCTATAAGTACCTACACGTATTAAAAAAAACATTTGACTGGTATGCTAGTGTATAAGAACGAAAACTAACATAACGCGTGTCATAGTTTGAATTGAACAGATTATTTTTATTGGCCTGACATTAAAAAATATTATAAAATTAAATGATAGCTAAGTGATCAATAGGTAATAAATGAGATAGACATGACAGAGAACCACGGAAAACAGAGTAAATTATTTAAAAAAAATCAAAAGCTCTACAATGACTATACAGTAAATAGAATTTATTGCACTATGTGCAACATGGAAATCAACTCCACCAAGTAATGTCGGTGCATCGTGCAAAATGCAACGAATCGAGCAACGAGCATACTTTCCAATCATTCTTTGCACTCAGAAGCATTGGGTTCAGTTAATCATTTTGTATTGGATATTAATAAATGTTTTTCTTTTCAGAGAAGATAATTTAAAAAAGGGTTAACACACCAGGCTACAATCTGATATCTCAGTTAATAAAATCTAACGCCACGCCTCCAACCTGCATATTATCGTAGTTCTTAGGTAAAGTATCCCTAAGGTTTCGTGGCCGTTATTCGGTTGAAAACTTTGATAAGATACGAAAGTCAAACAAAACCTGGGCACACAAAAGAAACAGTTTTATCAGGGCTGTCAGTCGCGCCGGAAATATAAGTCGTTCAAATTTGTTACCTCATCATCATTCGTGTTCTTCGGGATAAAGTATGATCTCCATCGTAGAAAGGTCGGCTTTTGAGGCAGCGGACTGCACTGGCGTACAACCAATAATTTTGTATATTTTCAGGAAAAGAGAAACGTTTTAATTGACTAAGTATAAAAAAATATTATTACGTAAAAAAAATGTAGGTACCTTCGCAACGATGCAACGCATCTTCGGAAGATAGTGTAAGTACTTGCGTAATTAAAGGCGTTTTAAAATATAGAAAAAAATGTCAACGTGAAACCCTTACAAGATTATTACACATGTGTAAGAACAAAGGGAAAGTTTAAATTAAATCTACATACTCCTACTTTCATTATACGCTCAAACTTACATTGTTATAGGGAAGTTAACTTAAAATATGGTACCGGCGCCTGCCTACTAATGATATCGTCGTATTACATTACTTTAAAAAAAATGTTAATTCCATTTTTGTTGCCAAGCGGAGCATATGGAACTTCAGAGTACCTATAGGTTATATTGAGATATATTTTACGAGAAATCGTGTCATACACGGGATCAAACCCATATTAATCATGTATAAAAGTGCATGTTTTCGAATACACGAGTAAGTAGATTGACAAAATGGCCATGCCCGATTATGAACAAATGAAAAAATATATAAGTATTATCATTTTATATATATTTTTTAAAATGGAAAATAAGTGACGACATAATATTAACGGATATAAATAGAGGTGTGGATTTCAATATACTTACCAATAAACAATAATATGGACTGAAGACGAACTACATAATATAGTTGTCCCAGCAATAAGTGACAGAAGACATTTTATTAATATGCATCAAAACATTTTATTGGTTATCGATTGTCTTAGATTAACCGATGAAAAAAGGGTAAATACGGTTAATTACTTAGATTTTATAGATATTGAAGAAACCTTCGTGTAGGTAGATTGTAGATGAAGCTGAAGTGGGGACGCTAGGAGAATAGGTCAAACACATGTAGGTAGAGTCTGTTACGAAAGAATGAACTTCGTATGAGCAGGGACGTTTACGAAAACGCTTATATTTTTCAGATGCTTCGACCACCAATAAGTCAATGGTGAATAAATAAAATAAACGAAACCCTTTACTTGCCAAAACACCTACCTACTTCCAAGTAATTCAATAATTTAACCACACCACTGGGCATCAGATCATCTAGCAGAGATTGTGATGCTGATAGCTTTGTCGATTTGATCCGTTTTGGGGTTGAACGAAAATAAATGTGTTTTGTGTGAATCGAAGACGTGTGCGATAAACAACAATAAAGCCGACAACCGTGTAGTTAGGTTTTGTATTGAGAGTGTTTTCAGTCTACAAAAGATAACATTGTGTCACAGTTTTCAAAGGTAAACTCGGAAAGTTAATTAAATTATAACCAGGAACACGTCGGATGAATCAACAAAAAGGTTTTCTCGAAACAACTCACATCACAGCGAGAGATGAAATGAATGTTCAAAATCTACCAACGCGCTTACGTGAAACTCTTGATGATTAAAAATAACACGAGTGTAGGCTAGGTACCAACGGTAATACGTTTTGAAGAAAACTTCCAGGAATGATGATAATATATAAAGAATGTTTAAGTATTTATTATTCAGACAGATTTGCCATCTATTATTTTCATATACCTACATAATTTATTGGAATTGCAATTGACGCAGGTAGACGCTACCTTTGATATTTTCTATATTCATATACAAATAAAGTAAAAGATTGATTAACACTAATTAAAATATCTAATCAACTTCACAGGTGAGCAAATAAGCAACTTTAAAATGTTTCTGTCAGATGTGATTATTCATACCTACATAAAACTATATTGAATATATTTAGTTTACCTCGACAATACGCTACTTCCAACTAATTATTTTGTATTTAGTGGCTATACTTATTTCAGAACAACCGTATGCCGATGTATACTTTACATTGCATTTATATTGATTTTTAATAGTTTTACATTTATAGTTGTCTTATGTACTTTTTACCCAAAGGTAGAGCGAAGAATACTACATACCTTATCGACATAATAATATATACCTACAGCTTCACACGAATAGTACATAAGTATTGATAGTATAAAATACGTGTAATATACCTACAACAACCCAACTATTGTGGGGCTGATGAGCAATATGTAGAATCACCCATATATTATATATTTTAAATGTATGGAGTAGTATAGGTAGCAAAATATTTTAATGCGCAAGATGTCACACATTTTCAGCGGGACAGTGAATGAAATATGGCTTTAATATATTTAGTAGGTAATTAATGATTTGAGTAAATACTTAATATTTTTTATTACATTATGTAATTAATCCCTTTGTATTGTAGCCTCGATGTATTAATGCGCAAATTTCAATCAGGCGGATTTATCTTTCCTCTGCATGGCATGTCATATTATTATTGTTTGCAAAGGATCGTAATTCAGGAGGGGGCACAGGGTAAGTACGCCCGGGATGTGTTTAGCTTTAGCCATTTTAGTGGCTGCAGCTGCCTTCCAGCGTGTCTTCTCGGGTTACAAGGGGTTCCACACTAAATCTTAAGCTTTCAAAATAAAGATCTATATTCTATGCTATGTGGCGATCCATTTTTAGTGGTGGCGATATTTCATCCATCCTGGGCATGTCAAAGGGGAGTAGAGTATCGACTTTCTCGCAATATATTGATTAATGTGTTTATTTACGAAGAAGTATACTACAGTGGGCAGATTAATTATAATATAAAGTAAATATTTCATTTCAAAATTTCGGAACTGTCAGATGAACCACATTATTATTTGACAATTACATATTTCGATACGAATAATTAATTCATAAAGTGTAATTGTAATTCAATGGCGATGTAAGTTAGTTAGGCCGTGGCACTACATTGCGAATTACGATAATAGTGTTGATTATCTTCGAATGCAATGCAGTGCATACGACTGCATAATGCATTTGAAGTATGAGTAATAACTAGCAATATGTTCGAAGTTTACAGTTTCTTGTCACAGTCGGACTATAAATAGTGGGCCTTGTTTGGATCCCGCCATGCCCACGACCGACGTATATTCAAACTGCTCCCATCGTCGGTAATGACAGCTTGGAAATGTGCTCTGGATGCCGTCCGAGAGTGAGATTTTCCGCGCCACTGTGGGCAACTACAGCACGACCTGGATATATGAGACGCGGGAAAATGCACTATCTTTTCTTCTATGGTATCCGACTATCAGCTAGGGCGTAGTTAGTATGAGGGAAATATAACAAGTCAAAATTATTTTGGAACAACATGAAATACAGATTATCCAAACCTTCCCGAGTACCTTGACCTTTTTCGATAATGGGCGGTGGTAGGTAGCTAACTGAAAAAAACGTCGGGATAAAATTCAGCTTACACAAAGCTCGGTCCTGCAAAATTAGCAAACAGCGATGTATCTTTGTTTTGTATGTTGCGTGTTTCGAATGTGGAATCGATTAGCAATACGCGGCAAGCCAAATCCACGGGCGCCATTTAAAAAGGCGTTTTGTATGCAGGGCCATTCGAACGAAACACGCCGTAATAAACAAATCGTTGTTTTTACCAGGAGGATGTGATTGACTGATGACTTTGCGGGCATTGTAAAATGTTGCCAGTGGAGAAAGATCAATGACTAGACTTGACAGTCGTTTCAGCCGGTGTCAAATTGATGAAGTTGTCGCGAATTATTTGCGCGTTCAAAAGAAATAGACAGTGAACAAATTGCTGTTTTTACCACTGGGATGTGAAGCGGATAACGTCTACCTAATTTGCATACTTAAATTTTAGATATGTATCTTGAAAAAATTCGGCGAGGCCGTGTATATAAACAAAACTAAATGTTGATTATAAAGTGCTATGTAGACATAGAATTAGTATATAAAGCTAAAGCTTAAAGTCTAAAAGTCTGCATATACAAGTAACAAATAGGTAAGTATAGATATCAAACAGTTACAATTATAAACAAGTAGTAGGTATAAATTTATTTCAAAACAAACACAAATAAAATGTATTTCAATAGCAAAAGTACCATTTACTACTATCATGATTCATGAAGGTAAATCATTGTACAGTGGCACAATACGCGATTCGCATGGTTATTGGTATTGTTTGCTACAATTCCTGTTTTTCAATTTTTGTCCAAAACTGTGAACTAACAAGTTCCTCATGTGCAGTTAATCGCACTTTCGTTTTCAAATGAGGAACGCCCCAAATTTATCATTTAATTTTACGCTTCCGTGGTGTACGTAATTTGATGCTTTTTTTCTAATAAAAATGTCTAAAACGATCAGGAGTGATGTGAGAATTATTATTAGTAAACTTTTGATTTATTGCTAATAATAAAAGGAGTGGCATCTAAAAAAAGAGCCGATACATTATTTAAACACGCGTTGCCGCTATGACAGATATTAGCTATCTACGTTACCGAGCAGTCTTCTATAAATGCGACTACACCGACTTGCCACTGCAAATCGCTTTTGCCGTACCCATGGTGCCACTGTATAATGCTTTAACCATACATACTTACTTGATTTTTATATCAAACAATACAAGTTTAAGAAAGCAGCAGAAATTAATGTAGAATGAAATTAGCAACTAGCCCAGGTCTATCAATGACAGTACCGAGAGAAGACTTAGTATCAAACTAATAATAATTAATAAATTCAATATTATAGTTGCTATGCAGTGAAACCAGTGGGGGACATGCATTGAATAAACAGGTAACACAAGTACTTACATATACGTATTATTGAATCATTGATTTAGATTTAAGTTTGTACTTAATACGGAAAAAGATTGCAATTTGAATTTAGATTTATAAAAAAAATATTAAACCGTATAAGGGAAGGAAATTTTGCAATGTAAAATTAATGCAGTTTTCGTCGATGTTAACTTGACGGGCTTTATTTACATTTCGTTAACAGTTTTGATTGCATTTTACGACCAGGCTTAAGTACAGACAGTCACCAGAATCGAGCAATCAAAGTGTGCATTAAGTTGTTCAACTCGTTTGATTATTCATTCTCTCTAGTCACTTTGTGGCGTTGATTTGCATAAAAGTGAGGTGCATTCGTGCACACTCGATGAATTTACTGCGATGCAGAAATGGAAAACAATAAAGGAGTGATTATTAAATTAATATCGCGCATATTATCATGGCTTAAGACGTTATCACGTAGAAATCTGTGACCAAATTGAACAATACTGTTCGATGCCCTCATGACACCAATCAATTGTCTACGAAAACGAATATTAATTTGTAACATAAGTATACTTAATGGTGCTCAGGTGAAAAAAATAAGGTTTTAGCGATAAACTGCCGGAAGGCTTATTTTTTCTCGTCGGATTTGCTTTCAAAGCTGCCAGACAAGCTTTTAGTATAAGTCTGGTGATGTGTGATTGTTATTTTTTTTTCACATAGGTATATAATATTGAATGTTATTAAATATTAGCAATAATTCATAATGACAGTATAATAAAACTCGAAACGTGAGTGTATGAGATTCAGCAGAGATATTAGAGCTTATTATTATTTAACGCAATCAATATTGCAATCGCAAATTTACTATAAAAATACTACCACGTCAATAAATTAAGTAGACAATGCCGTAAGATAGAGATTATCGTATCAGGTATGAAAAAAAACCACAGCTTAAAAAGTTAAATAGTACACGTGCCACGTGACTTTGAATAAAGCCGTCGGGAACGTTAAAAAAGCACAAAGAACTGAGTAACTCTTTGCAAACTTTCCGAGATCTTAGGTGGATTAAACGTGCTTTATGAATTAAATGAAGTAGAAATGTGAGCTTTATGCGCAGCTTAGATTTTTATATACTTAAACCTAGGTATGTAACTAAGAACTCTCCACTAAGTAGTGTTTTCTTCTTCATAGTTAATGTAGGCAGGTATATTTTTTTACGAATTAATTTTGATATTACCGGGGTTATGGTGATTTTATAAAAGACATAATAACAAGCATTGTAGTACAGTAGCCGTCCAGAATATTGTCAAAGAAGTATGCTAAGCTTTGTTTTGTAATCCCATAATAATGTCGAATATAAACGTGCCAATTAATTATTTTAATGATCTGCGGGCCCCGATAAAAATGTTGAATTACAAGCGAAACAAGATTATAATCTCAAAGCTTTTGTTGCTGCATTGTCTTACAAAGTTCAAACAACCACGCCTACGACTATTAATATCAATAAAGTCGCAGTGAATAACGGATTCAGTATTAATTGAATGCCACCTACGACCTTGTAGAAATTATAACCACAATGGAAAGCTTTCATATTTGGATTTCGCGATGCAAACTTGTAAGGGTATGTTAATGCACTTTAATACTTAATAAATTCTCATATATAAATTTTAATTTTCCAAGAAGGTCGATATATTATAACTGCCAAATAAATATTATGTACATTATAAATTCATTGCGTAATTTAATTGAATAGAAAATAATGAGAACTTTGATGTTTTAAAAACGATAGATTTAAAAACAAAATTAAAATTTGATCGCAAATATCCGCGGAAACGTGATCGGAAATACAATAACAATCTATTATATAATAACGTGAGGCAACTATTCGTTAAAAATAAATACCTATATCATTTATGGAAACGCCTGTTGATAGGTATGTAATATAAATACAGAAGATTGGTACAGGATGCTGGTAACTCGGTGGCACAATAATATGGGAGTACTCGTATGATACTATATCACTTTGCACTGTGTATTTTAAATACATTGACGTGCATTTAGACAATATTCTGAACATAAAATGAATAATCCCGGTCTCAAAAATTACTTACTACATTAAACGCTTTATTTTTCATGGAACTAACGATATAAATGGCGTAACATGAAAATATTACATTTTCAAAAGTTTATTTAGCTGCCGTTGTAACTATCTGATTACGCAGAGCTTTCGTCTCTTCTACTACATATAAATCTATTGAAGATATACTTAATGTAAATTAAAATAATGTGGTTTTCAGGTTTCGTATTTTCGAAACAATTACCCACCTATAGCGAGACTCTCTAAATAATCAGTGGCGAAGGGTGGAGGTAGGCTGTTATGATCCGCCATAAATAGTGCACACTAAACTTTGTCAGTCATAACGTATTTGTTTTCATTGAAATACGATTACAATTTACAGATGGTGTTGGTTAGTTTTTAAAATTCAATTAAGCCATGCGAAAACCAAGCCATAATAGATATTAGTCAAAAAAGACTCGTGTCTATAAAATACCTAAAATTATTTAATTAAATCATACATAACTTCGGATATTTTATAGATAGAATAATATTTTTTATCTATCATAGTTTTGAGGCGTTCATGAATTAAAAAAAATAACCAACAATATGCGTAATAAATAATATTATGTATTCTTAATCCAACGAAAACAAATAGTATGACTGAAAAAGTAAGTGTGCACAATTTTGTCGTTTTGCCCATAGTATACCAAAACTATTATAATTTGGTTTAGGCAGGGTTTGATTGATTTAAAAAAAATAACCAACACCATCTGTAAATTGTAGTCTTAGTTCAATAAAAACAAATACGTATGACTAACAAAGTTTAATGTGTAATATTATGGCGTATCTTAATAGCCTACCTCCACCCTTCGCTACTGCTAAATATTTAAGCCTGAATATTATTTATGCGCCCGCCACTGAGCACAAGACTACTAGAAATAATTTAATCTACAGTTGCAAGTGGCATTATGAACTCGCTGAGAGGAAGCAAATAGAGGCAATGTATTTATAAGGTCACAAAAACGAAAAGTTTTAACGTGCCATGCAACTTTCGGTGGAATAAAAACATAGCCAGACACTGCCGAATCTATTGTGGGTCGACAAAAATAGGTCAAATGAAAAACATCACTTATTGTTGGTATTGTAATAATTACTTTAGACCAAGGTTATAGTATTCTTATAAAGAAACGGACTAAATCTCCTTAATTAAAATAAAATATAAGTATGCAGGTAGTATTTATTCCATAGGTATAGTTTTAATATAATCCGGACCGGTTTTGTCCGCTTCAATGAAATATATTTTCAACTCACAAATAATATACAATATTACAACCCATTTTGTATCAGTTGACAATGTCCGATTGATGCGGACGAATTCGGTCCTGATTATTATTAAACTATCAAGTACCACATATTGTGTTTTATTATAATTAATAGAATGATTGCCCACCAAGAATTGATAGTACATACCATTAAAGGGAGAGTAAATGTTCTACGTTCTTCGAAAATATTTTCATTCATAATATGCTGAAAAGCTTCCATAACAGTAATGCTTGACGGACGATGCCTGTTAATTACCAACATTCGTAGAATTTGACTAATATATCTAGTAGGTAAGTACATACTTAAATGTCACAAAGTATAGATAGCTGGTGCCTAACTCAAAAAAAAATTATAAATGGTTGAATTATTATTTCTTCGCAAGATTACTTGGATTTGATATTCACTATTTTTAAATTCAATAATTTAAGGCCGTGTAACATAAATTAAATGCAATTTGAAGCTGATGTTTAACCAAATAACTCACTATCGAAAATGGTGGTTCGGTAACTTTTCATACTGAAGCACTCAATTATATGGAACGTCTTCGCTGTATCTCGATTTTGTTTTACTACTAAGTACGAGTACCTAATTTGAAAAATAATTACGCTTGCCATATTCAAAATGACGCTAGATCAGAACTAAGCCTGGTAGAAAGTTTCTTCGTGTATGTATGAAATAGATACTTAATAGTAGGAAAGTGTGGAAGTTTGAGAATTCGGTGAACATTAGCAAGCAAAATGGTGACGAGATAAGAACGCGGGAATCTAGAACACAGAAGTTAAATCGTAATAAGTTTAAGCGATTTTGAATATTATTCTAAAAGGCAAGATGACTTTTGAAAACTTAATCGTATTATAAAATAAGTAAAAGAATATGCAAACAAATACTTTAGTCAATTTCTGAACTCCATCTTAGATATAGCTAATTTTTTTTATTAAGGAAACAAACAGTTACATATTGATTACAAATTTTTTTAAATAAGTATAATAATGAAAAGTTATTGCAACCAGCAAAGTTTCCATAATAAATCCAGGTATGATTATTAAGGCGTTCAACTCTATAAAACAACACTCGGTAAGTATTTTATTAAAACGGGCAGTAATAGATATCATCCTATTTTTAAAACCTAGGCCAGACATGTCAACGTGTCGATCAAGGGATGGATGTTGGTCAATTGCACCACTGGAAATGTGCCGTGGAAACTTAAATACAGCGTGTACCTACATTCCGTTTTCATATAATATGATTTAATTGAGATTATAAGGGGGAGCATTAACCAATCGTATGTTTATTTCCCTAGAACTAGATTACATGATAGCCGTTTTAAAATTAACCATGAAAAGCCCACGTAACCTGGTATACTTGATTTGTATTGCACCAATCCCTAGGGCCTATCTAGATTCTAGTCTAGACTAAACAACCCGAAAATTTCACAGTTAAAATGAGATAAACCAAGCAAAAGGTAACTTTTAGTAGGGTACAATTTTTAGTAATAAATTCGTATCTCCACATATTCCAATACGTGTGATACACCTTTGTGAACGTCTATGAGCCCATTAACACGGTAAAGGTATCAAGGCTCAATAGACAGTATTAAAAATAGGCATTTAGTCAGGTGCACTACCACTGACAATTTTCAGTGATGCACCATGCTTCAGTGGCAGGGTTATCAAATATTACTGAGAGGCTTTTCATTGTGATGCTTTTATATTATTGAATTCCCGGGCACGTTTACGTTTTTCATTTTCAAAACGCCCATAGAGATCTATGGAGTCGTAACTTAATTAAGCAATAAAGTGAACAAATATAATACATTAACGTCCCGGTATAACTTAAGCAAGCTATAAAATAAACAAAACAGCAGATTATTGTTCAACATACATAAGAGTAATATCTCAAGTAGTAATAATTGTTGTATAAAATCTCAAAGGTTAAATTAAGTAAGTATGTAATATTCCTGCCAACAATTGCCACAATTCTCGTCATTTACGTAATAAAGTTTTATGATGTATTTAAATTTACGTCTATCTCACTAAACATGAATAATTTTATTTGCATAATTTTATAGTGTCACGAATGTGAGATGATGTCTAAAGATGTAGGTAAGAATAATTAAAATGTTATATCGGTAATAAGCCCGTACAATATTACATAATTAAGTAAAAAGTAGGATGGAAGCATGGGAGAAGCCTTAGATATCAGAATTCATAATTTGCGTTATTTATGGAACATCCGGATCACTAACTTTAAATGATCAGAAAATACGGACACACGCATACACTGCTTTCGTAACACAAAATAATAAGCACATTTAGTTAGTGCGCCCATTTACACGTAGCTGAGCATAACGAGCCTAACTACAAGCAGTCCCTGTTGACTGTAGATTGCGTACCGTCTGCGTAGCTTGAGAGATGAAGCGGGAGTAATAAGGCGGGGTAAGGTACGCACAGAGAGGGTTTCACTGTGCGTCAACAACGTCTGGTGGTTAGCCCACCGGTCGGCCGTTGATAGACCATTGCGTCGAGCTGCACCGGTCGGTCGTCTATTGGGCACATGCGACTGATTTTTGTTTTTACGAGAATGTAATTTAGCCACTTGCTCAACCATACTCTGGCTTAAAACGCACATTGAAAAAAAACAACAGCATGTGAATTTACCAGACCCGGGATTCGAACCAGGGACCCACGACTACCGCTCGGCCTAAGTAGTTAGTAATAACTTATATTTAAACGTTGCAGGATTTAAAAAAAAGCTGTAGTGGAGAATATCAACTATGGTGACTGGTAATGGTGTGGACACATACTCAAAGCACGTTAATATTTTAGGTACTTACTTGTGTCAATTTACTATAAAGACATAATAATCAATATCACCTCTAACATTATTACGTACCATAATTAGATATCCGTCTAATAATTGAGCCACGGCTGTTTTTGACTGCAAATTATTTTTTAATCTCCAAAATTAATAGTAGAAGGAAGAGGAACTTGGGAATTACGTGGTTTATACTGTGCACAGTCGGCCACGTTGCAAAAAAGACGATCACGATGACTTAACAAGTTGGCAAGTATTGGACTCGGGTCATGTGATGAATATTAATTACGTTTAAAATAAAGCCTCCGCCCCTCTGAGCGGGCACGCGAGCCTTCGCGCACCCCTGCCGCCCGCCCAGCGTGACGTCACGGAATCTGTGAAAAATTGACAAAGCGAAATATTTTAATGCCGCCTACCTTCACCGGCAGTGATACGAGCGAACTCACTATACAATATAATAAGCGTACACATAACAATATTATGGCTCTTTGAGCTTTGCTGGCCCGCCCACCCTTTTTTCTAAGTGAATTCTGGGCGTGTAGGAAAAGGTGCTGGTGCTGGTTTATTCCATGAAGTCATATTATTTTAATATGGTCTGTTTTATTTTTTATAAATACCAAACTAAACATAATATGACGCGATTGATTTAAGGTGGTTGCTGGAAATACATACAATTAAAATTATTAGTGAAAGATTTCAGAAATGATACCAAAATAGTACATAACAAGCATATTTTTACATAAATAAATTTTACCTATATACAAAAATAATACGACTATTTTTAAGCATAAGTTCGAGCAGAAAATTAGACAATTTTAAATTCGAAGAAACAATTTAAATTTGGCAGTAACTCTGATGTCAAAAACAACAATCTCATAAAGTTGCAAGGAATTTTTAACGTAAATTGATTGATTAAATAAAGCGCTGTTTGTGCTGATGATGATATGAGTAAACTGCACAAACCCCTACGTTTCTGTGTAGCCATTAAAGTATGCAAGCAATAATAAAGCATACAATTTTGTCAAAAGCCCTATAAAACGTAACAAATATACGCGTATAATCGGGTTTACTGCATCTTTATCAAATTACCAAACCCAAAGCGTCCCATTTAAGCACCACTGCCACGATAAGTCACGTAGGACTATTTCTTTTTAATTTTGAAAATGTGTTCACTTCTTCTGAAAAGCAGACGTGCCATAACAAAGGTTAATAGCTCCGAAATTAAACGCGCAATCAGCACAACGTAAGCGCCAAAAGCAAACTGCGATCGTGAACGATCGGGTTTACCTCCCACGATCAAAGATATTGGAAATCACGAAGGATGAGCAGTGAAGAACACAAACCGGTCAATTGAATTATCATCATACGTTATAATTATTATTCTCCAGTTGGCATCGTCAATGAATCTAACACTAATATATTATAATCCAATCTAATGACTGATAAACACCGAATGAAAGTATTTTTAAAGCCACAGTCAATATCTATCTGGCAACGACCATAGATATTGCGTATTTCTTCAAATAATTATCAAAAAACGGTGTGGGAAGGGGTGTAAATATATTTAAATGTCGAAATGTGCGAAGGAAAAAAGTATTACATATTCATATGTGTGTGCAGGATTTACACCACTACAATACTTTGTATCAGTTTGTGGCATATAAGTATGTATGCTATAGATTAGAAGTGATTCAATTGTTCTGAGTAATAATGGCAAAATCAAATGATTCAAAGTCAAAAGATCACACAGTACAAAACGATATTTCATACGTAGGATTTTTACTCAATACTAGATTTGCGAATTAACTTGGTTCATGTTTTGCGAATCGTCCCATATGAATATCTGTCTATCGTGATGAAAAGCCCGCTGGCGATGGAAACAAACTTTCTCCGTTCAAAAGATAAGCAACTCAAAATTTTAAGGTCAAATTAATTCGTACGCAGGCTTTATGCTGGGCCCCGGACCTCAAAATATCCTTTGTTGAGTTTGAACGATTTTGAAAACAATTTATTGGATGTTTGAATCTCGGAGGAATTTATCTGAGGATTGTATCAACATACGCAGATACTTGCTACAAATAATATTTTGATAAACTATGTTTATGTTGTATCCAGGCAACACAAGAAATTCTTTGGATATACATAGCATTTGCTGAACATTCCAGTTTTCAAAAATATGTGCCTATATCTTAGAAATTCAGTATTTACATATACGAATACACACGGTGTATTTAAAAAGGTGTCATATGTATAAATCTTTATATTTAGAGTACAATGAGAAAGTTTGGAAGTGTTTTCTAGAAAATTCTAAGTAGGAACGTAATTAAGCAAATATTATGACATTGATAACGTTTTTCGCAGTAGTATCTACATAATTATAATATGCATACACAATGTGTTGTATCTAGACCTATACTTATAGCATTTTTTAAATGTATGCGTATACTTAATTAATAATAGTACTTAAATATTAAAAAAACTGTCCTGATTATATTTTAAGAAAGGTAAAAATTACGTGTAGCGTGAAAAATTGTCGTAGGTACTTACTTACAAAATCAAATAATTAGTGGCCTATTACACACTGTAGCTAAATATGAAACTTAATTATGGGGTTGGGATATTATGAAATGAATTGAATACTATAACAATCCTTTCATCGCTTTAAACTACTTTCTAATTTCTACATAATATATCGATCGATATAATAGCTACATTAAAACTAGAATAAATAGCATCTGCACATATTCATGATTAAAAGATGAATTATTCACATGTCTTATATCTTCCTCTAACACATAATGCGGATGTCATTCGCACGCATAGTTAGTTTTTGGTCTGGCTTCGTTGGGAGACCCAAGCTGGTGTGGTTGGATTGTACAGCAAGAGATACACCACCCGGCTTGCGACAGACGAAGAGATTACATTTGCGGCCAACCTGCCTGCACAATGGTGTCGATGATGATGACTTGTTGTGTTATCAAAGGATATTAGTACGTGTTTATTGATATTATTTTCCAATAGCATGGATTTGCTGGATCGACAACATCTACCCTATTGACTTTTGATATAAATCGTGTCATCGAATGTAAAGCTGTTCGTAAATTGATCTGCGAATACATTAGAACGACCAAACCACAATAAATCATACTTACACTGGAAAAATAAATGTCACATGAAAACATTGTTCGTGTAAGCAAAAGTACAAACACATATTTCGGCATATTGTCTGTGAGAAAGGTCAAGGTAAAAGAAAATAATACGTTTTCACCTTTGCGAAAAAAATAGATAAAGATAAATGAGTGTTGCGATTCCTCTTGCTTATCTGATTCTATGATCAGTTTATAACAAAAATCACGCACCTAACCACTTATTATTTAACTATGCATGGTCAATTATTATTAGTACCTCCCTACGTCCGTTTTTTGGTTCGTTATAAAATTATACCGCGGCTTAATGCGGCAGTGGTGGAGATTAGGGTTTGCAATTCCGGGATCCGGAACAATATCTGATCACTAAATTCCGGAACAGAAAATAGCGAAATCCCGGATTAGATTTCGGGTTAGTTAAGTATAGGAGAGTCATATTCCAAATTTACTTTGAATACTTACAGACGTCTTGAATCAGTAAGTGTACCTACAGCAATTCTTCCGGTACATTGAAAACGGCGACAAAAAATGCAACAAAATGTGCTGTATTTTATTTATTTAGAACAAATTGGAATATTTTGTGCAAATTCTATGTTTTCCCCGATCGGGATCAAGAATTATAATCCCGAAATCCCGGGATTGAAACCCCTTGTGGTTATGTCGGTCAACTAAATCGATAGCTAGTACCTACTTATTAGATACCCATTTTAATTTTGATATGTTAAAATATGCAGGTAACTCGTAAGCAACTTTACGAAGTTACATGGATAAAATACATTATTTTATTAAACTACTTTACCTAACGAGCTAGACTTCCAAAGTTAATACATCAACACAAAGTGTGTCAGTATTTTGCGACCCATGAATCCGCCCAATCATTTGTTAGAACAGCAAACTATGAGTATACACAATAACCATTATATTTTACCGCGAGTTGCAGGTGTTAATTTTAAGGAAGGTTTGGACATGGGGATTTTATGTGGGAACATGCGGAGGTGCCACTCGCGCATAAATACTACAGGGAAAGTTGTATACATACTTCATACTTCACATTCACAACCCCTCCAGATTGCACTGACCGCTGTATGCAGTTCATGAATCGTATCACCTTTGACAGGCGATAAAACGTCATACTTGTAATATCGCACTATGAGGAAGCGGCCGAATTCAATGACTTCACTAGGCAGGTACTTAAACAACGGTATAAGCTACAAAGCAATAAAAAATACAGATATGAATTTAATACTAAAATATTTATTGGTTATTTGACTGTCACTCATGGATGACTTAACTTGATTCTTTCGCGCTACTGTTCTACTAAAAGGTAGATGGACAAGATTTGTTTGTTGCTCGATCGTGGTTGTCGATTGCAAAGTGTTACACATTGTCAAGAATCAAGTAACTTCGACGGCATTCTTGACAATTATTGCTATTATAACCGGAAAACAAAGGCTACCAGTTTTCTTTCTAACCACTTCCCTATTAAAGATAATAGCGCGATATAAAAGTAGTTAGGTATATTGGATAGAATATTTTCTATAATACGACTGTAACTTGTTTAATATGACAGACACGGAAAATCACGCTGTAAACGTTACTACTCGATTAGTTAATCGTGTTAATTATCACCTAATTTAGTACGTTTTTTAAAGAGTAAAAACGGATTCTATGCTACGTAAATTTGAATTTTATAATAAAACAGAGCTCTTCATTGTAAATGCACAAATTTGTATTAGAACATTTTATCAAATTAAGATAACAGGTAGGTAAGTATTTACATGTCTTTAATGCGACGAAATACTTGTAATCGTGGTAATAAGGGAACCTGCATAACGTGTATAATTCACATTCGCATGTCGAAATTTATAAAACAGCTCGTTTAGAATTTTAAATGGAAAATTCATGTACGTATGTATGTATATTCACAGTATTCACACCCACGATTTTACTCTTGGATATCGGTTAAACTCATAAATAGACCAACGTTGACCGAGACGCGCCGCAGACAGTATGGATAAAAATAAAAGAGACGCAGTCAGCAATATAGTATCTATGTTCTATACGTACGAATACATCACATTGATTATAAATTTATTTAAAAAGGGAAATAAAGCGGAGTAAAACTTTTAGACAGTTAAATTTAGTCATATTGAAACATATATGGGGTAGATAAAAAACAGACGGTAAGGAAGTACTTATTTATGTACATATTATGTAGGTATTGCACAATAATCATTGAATATATACGAAATGTACCATACGCCGGCGATGGGCGAGCGGTAACTAGTCGGTGTATAATGCCATGGATCCCGGGTTCCAATTCCGGGTCTGGAAAATTTGCATGTTGTGTTTGGACCCAAGTGGCTAACATACATTAGTTAGTTAGAATTATCCGGTAACGAAGTTACAACTATTTTTTGGCAGGATAGTAGCTACCTACTATCCTACATGTAAATTAGCGAAAACTATGTAACAAAACCGGTATAATAATCCATTTTTCATATTGACGTGTAAATTTGTAAGTCGTCAATAGCGTCTTTTTGGCTTAGCTCTGTTGATTATATCCTTAGGTACTGGCTAAAAAAAATAATGGTGGGTAGATACTTATATATCGATTTTTAAAGTGGCTCTTTCCAATATTTTCATTCAATTACTATAAAGGTGGCAAATTACATGCCTTTCCCAAATTTCTCAGATTCTCCGGAGTCCTCTCGGATACGAAAACAAGTTTAAATTAGGTAACCTTTTTTATCAGAAAACTCCTAATGGCGTAAATATTACCTACATATTTGATAAATGGCTACAGTAGTCACTTAATTAAGACCAGATTAGTAATCTCGATGACAAGCTTATACCACAAAGGGATATGGCCTTCAGCAGCTGTGCAATGATTAAACCGTTGATCCTGGGATCTCGAGTAAATTGGCCAACACGCAACATCCATATATTCCCATTACGCAAATACACTAACCTCCATTACTACATTGGCCTTAGGACACGACTTAGTAGTTGTGTCAGGGGTCAACTAACAATGGCTTGCGATACGGAGGCAAGCGTTAGAGATGCCGGCATTTTTAACCTACCTGGACACTTTCTTGTACGAAATTCGCACAAAAATACAGAATCACAAACATTATTGGCATAACATTAAAAAACAGTGGCATGTTGCTCTGGTGAATTATATAAAATTGAATGTGTTCTTTTAAAAAAAAAACAAGTGATCACCGCTGCGCTCAAACTATCAAGGGGTAGAATGTCCGGTAAATTGACATACTTATTGCCTTTTCAATGTATATTTGTATCCACAGCAAGGAAATAATAGACTGAAGTAATAATAACTAGTATTAGAGGTACAGTTCGGTTATGAGGAATACAGCGGAAAACGCATTTTGAAAATACCCGATATACTGGATTATTTGTTCGTTTGGTTAGGTTAACCTAACAAATAATCCAGTATATCGGCTATTTTCAAAATGCGTTTGCCGCTGCATTCCTCATAACCGAACTGTACCGAATTAGATTGTCATCATAATCTTTTTTGGTAACTATAAATATAAATATGTTAAGAAACCTTATCGGTGGATGGCAAGATTTGATGTTCAATGTTTAATAAATCTTCACAACTATGAATACAGTCAAGTTGCCAACCCCTACATTTTGATGACGTGGGATATAATATTGATGGGGAGAATACCAACCCTGTGACACGCTTGCCAGCCAAACGAATGGGAACTCAAATAAATAAACAGCTGAGGGGAGCAAGAACGGCGGGGAGGGTGGTTGTAAAACAAACTTTGCACGCAGAAAGCGATGTCCGAGTCGGGCGAGGGTCAATTTGATGGGAAATTTTACGACAGGTAAATTGGTCTCGACGGTGCGTTGGCCTAATGAAAAAGTATTTTTTTAGATTAATTCCGGATGAGATCTTGAGCGTGCTTCAAGAATAACTTCGGACATTATATCAGTGGGATTGGATGCGTCAGTGTATATACACCTACCTACCGATCTACTTATGAATAATAAATTAGTTATACAAACAACAAATTCTGTATTTTTGGAGAATATGAAATTTTTAGAAATTCATTGCTATTGTGAACAACAGAGTGGTAAGCATATTACACAAAAAATAAATTAGAAAAAATCACCGTTTATAGTCCAAAACCGTGCATATGGACATACATATCATAATACAGTGTCGATTGTAGACTTATAGATGTTGACTGGTTGTTAGATTGGTAATAAATCGAAATATTTTAAAGAAAAAATGCCAATTCTATTGTGTGCTTCACCTTACTAGATAATGAGAAACAACGACCCAATAGTGGTTAATTTTGTATAAAGTATACTTACTGGCCTATTAGTAACTAACTGTATGATATGAATGAAATTAAAAATAATGTAAAAACAGAAACTTCAGTGAAAATAAAAAGAATAATTATAAATATGTACTTAATTAGGTACAAATTAGACTTATAGGTCAGTATAAACAAAGCTAACCATGAAAGCTACATAAGTTCTTACACTAGATATTAAAAAGACCATGTGATAATAATTACAATGTCCAGACACCTTTCCAATAGCTACCAAAAATCGGTTAGATTTGACAATCGATTTCAGTTCAATTTGTTTTCTCTGTATATGAAAGCAGGTGTATATGATGTAAGCATTATATATACTGTCAACATACAGTTGACACGTATTATGGCGTATTACCGGTATAATTATATTGAGTATGCATAAGAGAAATCAAGGTGAACAAATGTTAGTCTTATTGTCAAAGTTACCCCCGAATTGGTATCAATAAAAGATATATTAACTTATCACAGTACTTAATTGGGTAAATAAAAAAAACTGACTTTCAGTCAATAAACTATGTATTTATGATTTCATTACATCCACAAAAAGTTTTAATTGTTTTGTTCGGCAAAAGTTTCCCTTCATAATATCGTGAATCGATTTTTGAAAAATGTACCTACTTAATTTAATACAAAACCATGACATAGAAATATTGCCGCTTTGGCTTTTAATATGAGTATCAACAATAATAGGCGAACGATTTATGGCATTACAATGCGATAGACACCCTTTTGGAAATTTATTTCTACGATTTCATACTGCTATGTATGAAATATTTCACTCAGCCAAGTCGATAAATCAAGAAATGACTCAGTGATTAGGCCAGTTCATGAAATACACCCCTCGATTATGAAAACCATTTCATTTTACGATTTCACTGTTCCGCCGTAGGGGCACACACGTGACGGATTTAAAACTTTTGCAATCCTCTGAAATTAGTTTTCGAAGGGCACCTTCCAAACTTAATCGTTAATTAAATTAGGATTAAGGTCGCAGGACAAAAGTGTTAATTGTATGAACTGTCTAGACATCAGGAATGTATGCGGGTAAATGCGAGTGTGACGCAATGAGTTGCGGAAAGGTATCTACGGGGGATAATACGTAGTGAGGGACGCGAGCAGTATGTACTCCAACACCAAGCTGTGACGATTGTGAACTCCGCAGATGTGGTAGATGTAACTGCACATTAGTATTCCCAATAGACTTGCCAGGATGATACTCTTGTCTGCAGTTTGATCCCCGCATTGAGTATGCATGTACAGACAGCCTATGGCTACGCAATGATCACTGGCCAGCGACATACTGTTGTGCGCGAGCAGCCAAAGTTGCGCACCCCAAGTTCGTCTGTTTCTAATATCATTAATCCTAAAATGTATGGCTTGGTTATCATGTCAGTGGATTGGTATAATTTTTAAGTTGGGGTAAAAATCGTGACGCAACTTTCTCTGCATCGAACAAGAGTGTCCAGAGTCAAATGAAGGATTGATATTGCCTCGTGACCTAACGCATCAAAACATCTGTGATACTATAATTATTAATACGTAAACAAAATTAAGTAAATTATTAAGGGTAGGTACTTAAATAATTATAAAAAAATATTGGGTGCTTTTATTAGCTTTGGGGGACCAGTCATTGAACGGTGAAACGAATTTAATATTTATGTAAAAGTAAGTAGGTATGCAAGTTATTAGTTCGCACAAAATAATTTCAAAAATCCCATTACCGCGGCGCGGGCGAAGGCAGCAAAATATCAATTAAGAAGTAGGTTACGCTTTCATGTTGTATTTGGCCTTGTAGGTGCCCCCCGTAAATTGGCACTATTGGCCTTGATACGCTTCTGGGGTAGGTCGCGAGGGGGTCGAAACGCGAAGCACTTAATGCAAAGTAAATATATGAATCGCCATGAATGGGCGCTTTTTGTAATAAAAGCGGGCGACGAGAGGGAGGGCAGTGGTGCGAAAAACAAGGGGTACAATGATATCACCATTATGTTTGTTTTCTATCAGCAGTTTTAGAGATAAATAGACAGTAATGTTAACATAAAATATAAAGACAGCTATGTACTTAGTATAACGGACCGAAACAAATGTCAAAAACATTTTGAAACTCTAGGATCCTAAACGGAGATGCATCATAAAAAGTTAACATAGGTACTGTAAGTGTACCTATTATGAAATTTCCAGATTTTTTCGACAATGTATTTGCCTTTTCCTTCGCATGCTAAGTTTGTGGTAGTTATTCCTTACATTAATTACTTAGTTGTATGTTAATGAAGGTTATGCTATGTTCTTTCAATCCTTCTTTATGGCATAGATAGAGGCATGGACGTTAAACCAGGAGATGTGGCTATGTATATGCATCCTCAAAATTCCTTACACTGAACGGATGATAAATGTTGACATTCTCAATCTCGAATTGGAAAAGACCGAGAACTTTTTCGTAGGTAGGTACTATCAAAACGAGAAAACAACAGTAGGTACCACGGTCATATTATGAGAGGACAAACGTACAGCTTTCCCCAACTGGCCATCAAATGAAAGATAAACGTGACAGAGGACGACGCCGCAGCATTTCGTAGCTTAAGAACCTCCGTGATTGGTATAAGTGCAACTCTATCGAACTGCTGCGGGTAGCAGATGATAAATCAAAGATAGCCCCGATTGTTGCCGACCTCCGTTAGGTTAGGATATCCACGAAAATGATCGAATCAGATGAAATCAAATGACCAAACCACATTCATAATCTTGGTTGTACCCGCAAGAACTATAAGCCAAAAACCAAGAGTGTATACGAACGAAAGGTAAACTGAATGCAGGCTTCGCGGAACTCAAGAAAACCTAAATAAATGTGAGAACTTAATAATATATTCAATTAATTAAAATACAATAAGCTTAATATTATCTATACTAAATGTGCTTTATTTTAAGTAGGTAATAAATACTAGGTCTTTCCGGCAGTTAACACCAAAAACGATTAATATCATGGACAGAGGATGTAGGGAGGACGTGTTTAGTTCGATATCTTGAGTGAAATAGATTGTCGCAGATCCATTAATTATCAAACACAATAATCGATCATTATGAAAGAATATTTTTTTTTTCGTTCGAGTACCCCTCCTTGCGTCGATGCAGCAGCACGGTACTGCAAGAAGAGGGATGGGGCGTTAGAACTGCGACGAAGAGCGATTCAAAAATGTGGAAACCTCACGCAATATCGCGATGAAGCTATGTTAGGATAAGCTGCGTTAAACCAACGCTAAATCCGATGGAATACGATTCTAGTCTCTCGCTTAGATCTGGATTTTATTTAAATGACGAGAGCGTTTAGTCGCTCCTCGAGCAACATGGAAACTATCGCGAATTCGCGAGAGAATATATAAATCTCAAATACATTATTTTGTAGATATACCTACCGTTAAGTATGCAAATGTCTCGTACTTCGTAAGTATTTTATTCAAACACAGCAAAACATTCATGATCACTGAGAAGAAAAGTGATATACCTACTTGAGTTACGATTGTTATGGAATAGGCACTACTTTAAGTAAGTAGGTAAGTATTTTACCAATAGTAGGTACAGTATCAGATAATTAGATGTGTTAATTTCATACTGGATCGCAATGTTTATTATTTCATATTTAGTTTTCACATTTAAGTACTTACTAGTATTTTATTAATGCAAACAAACCGTTACATATTACTTATTCTTATTATATTACATTATCAAGTATGGTATAGATAAATCAGTACACAGTGGCACCATAGGCGATTCACAGATGTATTGGTAACATTTGCTGCAATGCCGGTTTAATGTTAGCAAACAATACCATTACAACGGAAAACCGTTTTTACCTTGCCCACGGTTTCAGTGTAGGTATACTGATTTATCTATACATGTCCACAATATTAACTAATAATGTCAATTATCACTGAATCCATTAAAAGGATGAGTATTTTAATAAGTTTACATTTCAATTATTAGTTAAATATAGCTTTACGAAACAGCTAGTCATCGGTCAATCACGCCCGTGATCCTAACCTCAATAACATATACAAAAGTTTAATCGCCAGTAGAAAGAACATACATATTATTTTTAAACGAAAGACACATTAACAGTTTTAAGACAAATTTTGATGATATTTTTGCTCGGTATATCTAATAAGTAGCTCGTTAAAAAAGTGAATAAATGTATGGAGAAAATCATAAACTAAAATGTCAACGAATGTTTCCTCATTATATCCGAGATCTCGCTATGTCCGTGATCGTACTAACCGAGTTCGACTGTATTACATTCTTAGTCGATGTATTGTCGGTATTGGTAGTGTCATCGATACTAAAAAGAAAATCAGGTAAGTACCATGTTAATTGGTTAATAATACCTGAATTTAACCATCGTTCACTTTTCATGGATTGTTTAGAGAGCAAAACGGAACTATTGGGCGTTTAGCGTCCGACAAGCGCCAAGATAAGTCCGTTTTACAAATTTCAAACCGAAACCGGAAGAGAGCACATTAAAAGTAATCTCTCCAACTTATATCGCCAGCGAATACTACGGAGACTAGTATCCAGAGAGCTCCACGGGTTTTATAACGACCAACATATATGGCCGAGGGCCGCGGACTTCGGATCTTATGGAAACAACAGCAAGATTGTTTACCAGGCTAATTTATCGTTTAGAAAATTTACTGCAAAAAGCTTCCTTGCAGGCAATACATAGTGCAAATAAGCCGTAATGACGAAAAACTCAGTGAAATTGGGTTAATTGTTAACGGTTTGTTTAGTATAATAACAATGCTTATTTTATTTTATAACATCAGGTATTAACTACCTCTAATTAAACTTCATAATCATCCCTTTAGCAATAGTTATCCATTGCACATTATCAAATTCAATCAGTAACCTACTTTTGATTGCGTGGATGAATGATTTTTTTTTTGCAACGGAGCGAATTTCTAAGCAAGTAGGTACTCAACTACTTCTAATAATTAATACTTATAATAATAATTACCTAAATGGTTACTTTGTTTATTGCCTGTTGTTTTCGAAAGATACGCCTTTAGCTACGTTTATCTTTATCTAGGCCAAGAACCACAGTGGGTTATAGGTAGTACAATTGATTGATTGTTTCAAATACATCTTAAAGTCTACTTTTACTTTTGATAAACTTCTTGAATGACCATCGGAATCACTACGTGAAATTCAATTTGCCAGGCAATTGCAATGACCAACTAAATTGTAATCCAGAGATTCTGGGATTAAGCATTATTTTTCAATCCTGTAATTCGATAATAAAAAAAGGTGAAATTTTCTCTAAACCTACCAGCTTATGCAATGACAAGTTATAATCACTTTTAGTAAAATTTAGTAAAAAAATCACTTTTAGTAACTAGTACCAGTACCCATTACTTTATGTTTTAAACTGAAAAGTGGTGGTGCAGACTTTACTAAAATCCTTGAATAGAAATGGACAGAACGCTACCGTTATCTTCAATAAATAAGTTTTGTTATTAAGTAGGTATAAATAACTGTATATTTTCATATATTATATCAGTTGACAATGTCTTATTGAACCGAATAATTACTAAGTAAATATTTTGTTTTATTTTTAGTAGTTCTTCGTACAGTTAGGGGCCGCTCTCGACAAGATATTTAAGATAAGTATGTGGCAACGCAATTATCTGGATATATAAAAATGGAATCAACCTGGAAAGCCAAAACCTAATCGGTGTATAATTTCACCAGTTTTTAAATGGTGTCCTTTTTAATATGATAAGAGTTTTCATTTCGGTCGATCATGTTAAGAGCGTACTTCAGTGAAACGGCAAATAATTTTCTAAAGTAGGTGCGACGAAATTTCTCACTAGTCGCCAATCGGAGACCGACCGTCGAGGTGTCCGCACGTCGATTTGTTTTGTCATGGCGTCGGATGAAAATATTCTTAAATCGTGTAAAGATGACTCAAAAACTTTACGTATGTACTTAAAAAAGAAAATATGTCAATGAATATACTATTATTATTAGTAATATAACAATAAACATAACATTAAATGGACGCATGTTGCATTTTTATGACAAATTATATTTCGTTCGGCACGCGACATTTGCACAATCCGTGCATCGCCTAGCCACGATCTTTTTAGACCATGCCTCAACTGAAGTGCCTTAAACTAATTATGACGTGAAGTGTTTTTCGCACGGGCTTTAAATATTGTAGATAATATTTACTTCTAAAAAATAAATTGTATTTGTTTAATAATTATTGACGTGACTTACTAAGTTTCACATTTATATAGGTACCTGAGTAATATATTTCAAGAAAAAGACGAAGGTAAAGAAGTATATTTATAGGATTTGATGATATTTTATTGATAAACTATCCGCCTACTTCTTTGGTTGTCAAATAACAAAAAAATGAGTACTACAACGTTTCAAATCCCAGGGTTTCGGGTACCTATAAGAAATCTATCGGGGCTACGAGATAGCATGCCTTACTACTTACTCGTCAGGGAACAAAGAATTAATGGAGACTGAAATAGGTACCTAACGGGAGTAGAGTAACAGGCAACCGATCTCGAGTGTGGAAGAATATGGGATAAACTTAAACACGTCTCAAGAATACGTCATTCTTAACGTGTCCTTCGTTCTGACAACTGCTCTCGGTTTATGCACTGACGCGCATTCAACATTGGTATATTTGAAGGTTGTAACACAAACTATTTCTCGTCTATAATGTTTGTTTCATTTTCGTCTGACGCTCACATGTTCAAAAGCCTGCGTCAAAATGTAGTGTATCTGGGGGCGGGTATAGCCCCTATCTGAATTATATTTATTAATCTGTTCTGTGCTACTCGTATTTAGTCATTATTTCAATAGTTTGCGAAAATGTCACGTTTGAAAGACCGGTAAGTAATATAAAATTATTGAATACGCCTCTGGCTGTTTGCTTGTAGGTGAAGAAGCTTCGCGATAGTGTCGACCGCGGGCGCTGCGGTATCGCCCAGTCGCATCTTGGCGTCGTATTTCAGGCGTTTTGTTCCACCAGGAGACGTCGCAGCCAACAAAAGGAAACTAATTATGACCCATTCATTCGGCGGGCTCTGTTTTATCGGCCGAGATTAACGTCTTCCTTGCTCGCGACAATAAAGGCCCACGGACTTATTTATTTATAACAGCCGACTCGGCTACTGTGTGCAATCCTGGTACACAATTTACCATACAAGTAATGTAGGTACATTGCATTGCATCTTATGCAACATCACCACGAAACTATAGCTGCTGTAGGAGAAACTATAATATCGTCAAAAAGGTAGTTATAAATATTATAGGTAGTACGAAAAAATGATGAAATCAAATATTTGCTCTTCAATTGGTCAGGTTCATGTTTATGTACGATTTAGTGAATTTACCACGGTTAAAAATATGTATTTTGTTCTAAATCCATTGGCATATTTAATTCAGACTTTTGCTTTTAGCATACTAAAGACCTTGAACTTGATTGATTTCTTTGGCCGTTTGTGGTAGTGTCGGGTGAATTAGTTTTGTCAACCCATCCAACTGTGAAACGTTATGCCGTGTCCACAATAGCAACAAGTTGCTGGCAACCTCATTCAATTTTACGATAGTTATCATAATTATCGTAAAATCTAACGAGGTTGCCAGCAACTTGTTGCTAGTGTGGACCCGGCATTATAATCAGATGGAGACGTAGAGACAGACAAGTTTAACGTGAGGCTCCGCGACAACGCGACAGCTATGCTACGTATGTAGCTTTTCGTTAGTGACTTTTGTAGAGAGTAGAGATGTAGATACTTGCTCAAATTTTTTCTTAAATTAATTAATGGCCACCGGCCGCTACTGGCGCCACCCCTAAATTGAAGGTTTTTCAATCATGCTTAGGAGGCATGATTATGTGCGTTCTCTTCGGGAAGCAAGAATCAACTGACAAAATCAGATCATCGGGAGGCAACACCCGATTTGGTTGGGGTTACCATAAACAAAAATAATATGATGTCTGCAGGACTATTCAAACTATTTAACACGTTTCCACTATTGTTCTTGATCCAAAATAACACTCAGGCCAATTCCGTACACAATGCGGTTATCTACAATAATTGGTAACACAAGGCACTGCGTCTTACTTGATTCCAGCCGCATCCGATTACAATCAAGTATATCGTGTTAGTCCAGTATAATTAACTCCCTGAATACAACATAGACGTATGTATCACTTTTTTTTTTATTGATTTTGGAGTTAAGTGATAACATGTTAGGATAACCCTGCAGGAGTGTGTTTAATTAATATCCAAAATCTAAACTGGGCGCAACCTGCGGCTTTCTATCGTGCGCATAGGCGAGAACACACGGCGAGCTAAAATGAATGACGAAGTGCGATATTTATGGATTATACGCTGCATGTCAGGTGAAATTTGTTGCATGCGACACTAGCTGTTTTTTTCCAAACTAAAATGTTACAATGCAATCATGCGGTGTGCGGCGGTACATTTGGTTGCATGTGTTTTGTGAATGCCAACAAAATCAAATCGACATATGATTCGATGTGTTGCCGTCGAGACGAGTTTAGATATTATGAGAGCCGACTAAGAAGTAAATTATGATACTCGTAAAACCCCACTTTATAAGGCGAGGCGAAAATCAAAATTCGGTCATTTCACGTCGACTTCTTTATTCAGCAATGAATTTTGGTACCTACATTAATTCTTAAGGTGTAAAATCACAAGTAGATACATAATATTACCACCTATTATAGTAAAAGTAATCGTAATCTATCCCGGTTTACTGAACCCAACATATTACATCTATGGTACCCAAGTACCATGGTTCGTTACTGTTAATTAACCAAGTAAAATAATAATATGGTGTGTTATAATAATGTGTAAAATGCGAAGATAATAATATTATAGGACATCGATAATGGTAGTGCGTGCAGCAATTCCGCTGGAATTTATTTATAACAAATTCGTATTAGAAAAGTATAACTAACATCGTTATTATACAACAAATCTAGTGGAATATTTTTATTTCATAATCGTGCAATTTATCAGCACGAATATGTTGTGAGTCAATAACCTTATACTAAGTAAGTATCTACGTAGCTTTATATTATATTATAAAGCTCGATAAAACCATTAAGTTGGCGAGCACCGCGTATTCACGTCACATCACCCTCCAGCCTCGGATCATAGCGCAAGTAAAAGGTGGCGCCACGTCCCGCGTCTTGCCATGTCTGCTTTGCATAGCGAATATCGCGAAAAAACAGTTTACTTTCTTAAACTTAAATATTATAGTTACTAGTTTGCTATGTAAATAGGTAGGTACTACTTAGATACAAATTATGAATTATTTTCATTGAACTTTCCTATTTTAACTTACGCTGTTAATTAGTAAGTATTTGAGTATCTAAGTACCTGTACGTTTTTTATAACAATGGGTAAAAAGTAATATATATTTTTTAAATAGTTATACATTTATATAAGTAGCAGTGTTGCCAACTAACATTGACAAAACTATGCCAGATATGATAAGAAAATAAGTTAGTTGGCCGAAAAAAATATATGTATAAATTAGTAAAGGGTGGATATTTCATAAAAATAAGTCATAATTTAATAACAAATAATATTTAAATGTTGTCTCGCAATTAATAGATGCATAAGTATACAATCAAAACATAATTAAGTTCAAAATGTTGTCATCATTTAAATAAGTGTAGTATGTTATGTTTAATTTATTGGTATGTAAGATATTATAGGGTACAAGAGGCTAGCATGTTGATTTTACTTTTTTGTGAGAGATTTTAAGCTTCTGCGATGTTGAAAAACGCTACTTTTAACGCCATATGCGTATTCTGCAAGCTAGATAGATATCTATTAAAAATGCTATATCTGGCAAGAAAAACGCTACATTGGCAACGCTGTGAGTAGTAAATAATTTAGTAATAGACAAGGAACACAAAATTATCACCCTATGAACACCGAATCTGTCCCGTGATCATATATGAATCAATGAAAAATGTTTGACGTAGGTATATACAACTATGTGAGGTTATCAAACTGAAAGTTTACAATTTCTATAAGTATTGATTCGATCTAAAATTGGATGTTAACTTTTTTGAGAAGCTTTCAAACTGAAATGCACTCGATGCTCCCAAAATTGAGCAGGTAGAAAACTTTATTCAACAAGTGAACGCTACAATACAAAAATGTATCTTGTCATACTTTACTTACCTTATGATATAAGGTTTACTACGAATTCTATAGATATGTCAATAAAGCTTATTATTGGTTGTATTTGAATCATTCGGCGAAGTATATCTTCCGTGGAAATATAATTAAAAGTGGTTATTAGCTAGGTGTAGCGGACGAGTATTTAAAAACGCCAAGGTGCGTCCAAAAAGTTTACTTAGATCACAATGGACTGACGCGACGAGAAATAAACAAGAGATGAAATAATACAACGATGCACAAAAGATGAGCGACGTTGAAAAGGTTTTTTTTGTAAATATTATATGAAAAACTCGCTTTAAGAACAAATATCCGCGTACCCGCTTAAACATTTCTCATAAATAATATGCGGAACAAATTGATACATTACGTATAGTAAAAAAATATGATCTGAAATGTAAATTGGGTAGGTAATCAAAAATATCTAATTTAAAATATTTTAATTAAAATGTATATTTTGCGATATGTACCGAAAAATCTATATAATATCAATATGCATCGCTAACTAAGTAAAATAATGATACACGAAAATAATAAAAGAGTTTGATTGTTTGCCTACACAAATTATAAACCACTCATGTTCCAATATATTAAAGATAATTAACGTTCACTATAGGTATCATTTTTCAGCAGTACAGCGGGTGAGAACAACCCCTGTTTAAAAAAAGGTATCTTATATCTATATTTAAAAAAAACTCGTGAACAACGATTTATTTCCATGGTGAGTTTATATTTGATAATGTAAGATAATAAATGTATAGATATATTGTACTTACTGAGTAAATATAATTTGTATTTTATGGCAGCAAACTGTCTGATTTTGAACTATATTATTAAGTACTTAATAAACAATGTAAACTAACTAACCACAAAGATTTGTAATCTAAGTAATTTAGATTGAAATAGGTACCTACTTACTTGAATCTTGAAAATGATTACATACCTACCAATAATCGATTAGGTAGGTACTTTACAATTTTTGAACAAGAGTTCTTGTAAATGAGAAAGTATTTATGTATAAATCTATTGCTATCTAAGTAGGTATTTTTTAAACTAAACTTGTAAACATTTCAACGGTCCAATGCAAAATCTCAATTTCTTATTGTATGGCTACGTTATACATACAGAATCATAAATCTTGGGTAAGCCCCCAAAACTTGGCTGCGGTCCACCTTTGGATGGAGCTTGCTTGTTCTGAGAGTTCAACTTCATTCGCCAAATGAATCCAGTCTTGGGATGTAAATCAAATATTTTATGTCCACTAAAAAGACACTTAGTTGCAACAAGCAAATGGTTTATTTTAAATACAATATGACGTATTTAAGTTGACGGATAAAATCGGAGTCGATTCGTTTTAACCAAATAAGTATGCATAAATAAAATTGTGTCAGTATAGGCACATACATACTTATTTATTATTTAAATAGTAATTAATTTGTATTTTCATAAACACGTGCGTGTGAAAGAAAGACTTAAGTTAGATGTTTTCAGTATTAGATATTATGATATTTTTATTATTGATCACTTTATGTTTATGATAAGTGAAACACTTTTACTTACTTTCCAATAGAAGAATCCGAATCTTTCATTTGGTTCTCCATGTAAACATTGTAAACCAAGTCGAAAAACTGCAATGAAAATTTAATAAATTTGACATAGGTACTTAGATACCGACCTATTAAGTATCAATACTATAAATTCAGTAGTAAGCTTTAGATTAAGGACCTAAGGAGGAGTGTAGACTTTGTACTTTAGCTTGGTGTTTATCATTGAAATACAAACACATTAATGTCATGTTATATTGAACATGTCTTCACCGGTGTCAGTTTTTATAAATAAAAGGTTAAAAAAATTAACAAATAATTTTTGTTTATCTAAGTAATTATATTTATAAGTTTATCACACTCACTTAGGTACTGTTTTTCGTAAGGTTACTCAGTGTATTTATTACGGTAGTGTGAGTAGCATTTTGTACAAAAGCACAGAGGATCTTAATGTGCAAGTAAAAAAATGCATTTTTACCGATTATAGTAGCGAAACCAGGGAACAGAAAATAGTTGGTAACTTGATTACGCACTACGGGGGCTGCTTTCCATGTTTTATAATTGACCAAAGAAAACTTTATGGCGTATTCAGATTGAGGAAAATGCAAATCTACTTACAAGGTGGTACCGCTAAATGCATTTACTGCATGTCAGATTGTTGCTATGCGCTAGACGGGGTATGTTTATCAGACATGGTCGACCGCTAGACACGCCACATTAAACGGCTAGGACATGGATAGATCCGATATACTATGCAGGTGTAGTAAGATTTACCATAGAAGAATGATAATAACTTACTGTATACATTATAGTATAGTGATTCTCAACCTTTTCCACTGCAGGAACCCTTGAAATGGTTTGTAAAATATCGTTAAATACATGACTGACGCAATATTATATAAGTATTAAATGCGAAATCGCACTACTAATCATTTGAGCTAAGATAATGGTATGAACCCACTGGGTTGGGTGAATGGCTTCTTGTAAATACCTACATATATTTGTAGAAAATCGGCAACATATTATATCAGATGTTGATTCGATAGACTTTCTTGCTTTTCTGAGCTGCCAATCGAAAGTTTCCTTAAGACGATACATCAGTGAAACGGCAAATAATTGTCAACTATAGGCGCGACGAAATTTTGGACTCGCTGGCATTCGGAGAGAGAACGTCGAGCTGGGAACACGTCAATTTGTTTCGTGATGGCGACGGGGGTATTAATTCTTAAATCGTGTAAAGATGACTAAAAACGTTAACCATATACTTGAAAAAGAAAACATGTCAATGAATATATTATTATTGTTACTAATAGAACATTAAATGGACGCATGTTGGATTTATATGACAAATTATATTTCGTTTGGCATGCGTCACTTGCACCCGCGACCCGCAATCCGCGTATCGCCTAGCCACGATCTTTTTAGGCCTTAACAGAATAGTTTTTTTTTCGTTACCAATCTATTACGAAAAAAGGTCACAGTTTATATAAATACATTATACAATGTGGACTAAGTATACAGGTATTTATATTCCTGACCGGAAATGGTAATATACCTTATCTGATATTTGAATATAAGACCGATTCAATGGTTTATTATGACAACTATGTGGTAATGATTTGCATACGATAGTAGGTAGGTATCTGCCTACTATCTACATAATCAGCATTATAATATCATTATCTTCAAAGCAGAATGACCACTTTGATACTGTTCTCACTGATATTATTATGTTATATCCAGTTTTCAAACTTTGATTTTAACACCATTAAAGTCTGTTGGATGCCTACATATCCGGCACCCATCTTTGGCTCAACTATACATTCCTGTATGCATTACTACACGCTAGGAGACGAATAATAATCCATTTACTGTAAGAGGTAAGGTGATGCGATGCATTGAAGCGTGAATAAGAAAGAAATTTGTATCGACGTAAGTAGTAAACTACCTATAGATATGTACTTGAAAGTCCCACCAGCCTGTGAAAGCACCATAGTGTGACGAAACTAACAAATCCCAGTCCTGGAATAAATAATAGGTTAAAAATATACAGTTGCATTCAGTTACCCTATGCAAGCAACGAAGTGTACATGCTACCTGTATCTACTTGGATTGATAGCACATAACAGATTAATAAATAGAATGATAGGTTATACCCCAATACACTACATTTTGATGCAAGGTTTTGAATGTGAGTGTCTTACGAAAATTAACCACACATTATAGACGTGCAATAGTGTGTTGCAACCTTAAAATACGGATGTGGAATGAGCGTCAGTACATAAACCGAGAGCAGTTGTCAGAATGAAGGACAACGGTATTCCATGGACCATGACACATGTTTAAGTTTATCCCATATTCTTCCACACTCGAGATCGATTGCCTGTTACTCCACACCAGTTAGGTATTTCAGTTCCTATTATTTCTGAATTCCCTGATCATTCAATACCATTAAAGACACAAAAAAGAAATGGTTGTAATTATAATTCTACACACTACTGCGAGCTTATAATATGTTATACTTAATCGAGCAAGACTATGAAATTAAGCGCTTTACTATTGCGTAAGTACCTATGTATTTATCTGCAAAGGCAATATTGTATCGTTGATTTTCATAATATGTAGGTAAGCGTGACTTTCATTTGGTTAACTGGCAATTTTTGTTAGAAAGACATTATTTCAAATTACATCAAATACCTTCGGTCGATAGTATTAATATTAGAAGACATTACTTAATTTTTTTAAACCATATTCGATCCTAAGAAGATCATATAGGACCCCCAGAGTGGAGTTTGTATGAACAGTTATTTTGATAAATGAATGTTATCCACTTGCTCAACATATTAGGTCCACACTCTAACGCACACATTGAAAAATAATATAGGATATGAACCTTTGACCCACGACATTATAAACCGACGCGTTAGCCGCTCAGCCATCACGGGCGTTGGTACATGCAACAAAAATACATACAGTCAATACTTAATCCGTATACGAAATTTAAAACCTACGAACAAGACCGGTTTCGTATTAATATCGCGGACAATCTTTCGGTACTATAAAATCTATGATTGTATCTTGTAAGTCCACATTTGTCCTCCATTTTGTTCTTATTTCATCTGATAATCCTACCGAAGTATAAGAATTCTCTTCAATGTCCAAATACGAATGTAAATTTTACTTGAGTACCTTGAGAAAATTGAAGATACAAGATATAATATATTATGCATACGCTAGTATTTAGAAACAAACATCAGAAATTCTGGTATTCTAAGAAGTATTACAACGAAAGACTGCCTAAACGTTTTTTTTATTCGCAAGATAATTTTTCACTGGTAACAGTTAACAAGTTTTTACAACTCTATTCAAAGATGAATGAGATTTTCCAGGAAACAATATTGAAAAGATCCATTAGAGTGGCGCTTTCAATTCAATAATGCGATACTCATGTCAAGGCATATTATATTAGTGGATGTGATGAATACGTTGGTTAGAAATTAGACATTTTTAGATACGATAATTAAAAATGTATTATGTTCATATTACTATCGTGACCGGGCACTCGTATGCTTACCTGCGAGTATGTATGCCTACAACGTTTTTTTTGTAATCTAAGCAAACAAATAGTGATTGATCTAAACCTAAAAAGGTAGGTACATAAGTACATTCTACATAGGTACTAAGTTTACCAACACCAGCACAGAAAGTATAATAAATTGTACACAAAATTATCGTAAGAAGCTTCACGAACTTTGTGTAGGTTTAGAAAATGAAAATTGATTTTAAAAAAAAAGTGAATTTATAATGTATTATTTACTTTGTGCCAATTCTTGGTAGAAAGACACATAACAAAATATAACACAATATTGAGTACCTACCTACTTGAATAGATTCCACATTTTTTCATTTTGTTATTATACATAGCTATAAGATTACATATTTTTAACTGTTACGGATATCATATTATTCAAGCGGGTGACACCGGTCGTGATCATTATTAAATTACGTGGAATAAGTAGGTTCTACGCCTTACTGTATTTTATTTTGATTGTCATTATAAATTATAGCCACGACATAAATTTAAACCAAATAAATACCTATATAATATAATATTTATTGTAAGTGCATAATTGTCAAAAATACTTAGAGGTTAGAATCGGAAATTAAACCATTTGCATCCTTAATTGAAGAATATTATAATAATTTAAAATGTATTATTGTTGAGTTTCTAATGTAAAAGTAAGCACTTCAATATTAAAATTACTTAAGCGTCAGTGACATTGAGCTACTTTACGTTGGCGAATTTAAAAACGGGCGAGTCAGCTAGTGCGATTGTGATGAAGACACACAAAACTTTCCACTCGCTCAGAAGCCACAAGCTAGCGACTATTTTGACAGGACGTAGTTTGTTTTTTTTACCGGGAGGTAGCCACTATCGCTCTACTGCGCAGACGCAGATCAAGTATAGATAATATACGTAAAAAAGCATAGATAATATACACAAGCTAGCGACTATTTTGACTGGACGTAGTTCGTTTTTACCGGAAGGTCGCCACTATCGCTCTACACAGCAGTGTGTAGCGTGTAAAGCAGACCGGCTATCAACTTTTCTCGGTAGATTGTTTACAATCCGCTTGTTAGCTTGTTCGATGATGACATTGGGCGAGTTTACAAGCAGATTGTAAATACGCCAAAGTAGCTCAATGTCATCGAGCCTTTACTGTTGGTTGGCTTTTTAATGAAAGTGTAACGTTTTACAGTAAAGCCAAGTAAATTATTTTTTAGACTTGTTGTAATGTAGGTACCTAGTCAGAAAATCTGATACATACATGAATAAAACGCGCTTGGGTAATGAATGTACCTATGATGATGTTCGCACGCAGAGAGGGGTAGATATTAAATGTATACACTTGGGTAGGCTAAAAATAAGCAACCCTTATGTAATAAAATAAAAACAAAGACAATTACCCCTGGTAACTTGAACCCGACAGCAATTAAAGTGTATTATTATGTTCAAGCGTAAATAACTAAATTTGGCCGCTTGCCCGCATGCTGTATAGCTGCATAAATCTGATTAATATTGCGGATAAAGATATAAAGGCGTTGTACCACCAGTCATTACAATATTGTAGAAAACTTGTATTATTAATTATTTTGACATTATGTATACTAATAAGTAATAACAATGACTTCCCTGTGCAAAGTGCCGCCCTTAAGTAGAAGAACGTCGTCCCCTTTCATCTTTAGCTTCAAAATGTCTGGTAATTAGTTAGGTAGGTACCTACATACTTTCCTATTTTATTGTTTATTTTATCTAGAGATAAATACGTAGGTACATCAAAAAAAATCTTTAAATTTCCAGACACCATTTATTGAGAATTATAGCATTTCTTCGAAACCCACTCTCAATCATGGTGATTTAGGTAAGTGGAGGTCTGTGGCGGTGGCAGGTTTGGAGGCACTCCTGTGACAATGTTCCTTGTGCGATAAACCGCCATTATAATGTCGGAACTTTTTATGCTTTGATTATTTTTTAAACTAAGATGTCGATACTTTCTAACGAAGCTACAGAATGGTCTGCTTCTTGGTAAACCTTAACTTCTTTAAGGCTATACTTTAGTTGAGGCATGGTCTAAAAAGATCGTGGCTAGGCGATGCGCGGATTGTGCAAATTACGCGTGCCGAACGAAATATAATTTGTCATAAAAATCCAACATGCGTCAATTTAATGTTATGTTTATTATTGTATTACTAATAATAATAGTATATTCATTGACATGTTTTCTTTTTTAAGTACATACGTAAAGTTTTTTAGTCATTTTTACACGATTTTTAGAATATTTTCATCTGACGCCGTTACAAAACAAATCGACGTGCGGACACCTCGACTGTCGGTCTCCGATTGGTGACTAGTGAGAAATTTCGTCGCACCTCCTGTTGAAAATTATTTGCCGTTTCACTGAAGTACGCTCTTAATAATTTGTGATATTTATATTAGTTCCATCATCATTCGCCGCCCCTATAAAACGCATGACCTGCCTACCCTACGGGACGTCACTGATTATTAAAGAATAATAACTAATAAGAAAGAGATGACACTGACATAGTGATATAGTCTCTATTCTAGTCGATCAAATGCATACGTTGATTATATAGCAGCCCTCTATAACTAGGCCGCGGCGCTAAATTGCAAGTTAGTACCTACTTAAGTATTAGTTATTTATTGACTTGGAATGCATAGCAGTTAGCTGTTTGCTTTAAATGTATCTGTACCTATATATCAATAAATACGAATGTATTGAATTAAGTTGACATAACCTTACGCACATATGGAGGTAGGTACTTATACTGAACCACTTATTGAATATTAGCTCAGGAAATTACTTAATTATTAATTTATTTCCATGTGGAGTTGTTATACTTTGATTCCATATAGAAGAAACAACCACACAATGCCACCCCTCACAATATAGCAGCGAATGGCAACGCATTGATATAATATAATAGATAACAATATACATAAAGACCACAATACGCCACAATGTCTTCGCTGAAAAGTCCGGCTATGCGGCTATGGCATCAACGCGAATTTAACTCTTGGTCGCACGAACATATTTTTATTGCAATTAATTACATACCTACTCCGGCTGATTAATTGGCTGCGAACTAAGGAATTTAATTAACATTGAGAAGAATCACCGCTGTCTTGCAACTAGAATTCAAGCTGTAAAATTTAAACTATCCATATTCTTTTTGACATTCCAAAATTAGCAATAAATTCAAATTGAACGATGTAGGTATTTAATGGTCAGTATGAATATAAATTCATAAAATCATAAAGTCGTGGGTCGCGAGTTCAAATCCCTTGGCAGACAAATTGACACGTTGTTTTTCAATGCGTGTTTCGATCAACATCATGACGTGCCTAGGTTGAGTAAGTTTATGCATTTCTCCTATCGGGTTGAAGGACCAATAGAAATAAATAAATTCGCAACCACTTTGTTTAACGTAATTTGTGTAATAAATGATCAATTTACTGTAACTTCTTTATTGCACAATTGTGTACCTCAGTTTATCTCTCAACCACAATGAGATTATATCCTATAGAGTAGGTGGTATATTACCATTTAGCATGTTTTCATGTGTCTTGCTATCACATAATAATATTATCATTTTGTGCAATCTTATTGACATCGCTCACCCGTCAGAGCGCAGGGTTTATGCGATTGTATTTCGCAGGCATCGCAGGTCATATTATTATTATTGTACAAATTTCATTACATGTTAGTTACGTGGTATTGCGTTATAGTAAAGCGTCATTTTATAAAATGAAATACTAATAATATAATTATTTAATTACACAGTATGTATCATGAATGAATAAAATACAATCATTAGATAGGTATCTATATTATTGGTTTATTCATATTATATTATGTATGTGAGTAGTAGGTACTTACTCCAAATTCACAAATATTAGTATAATAAGACATACTATATTAAAACAAAATTAAATAGAGGCATAAGGATATAGATTTTTTCAACTTCGGCCGAAGTTTTGGGAATCCCATTTAATTAGCTTATTCAACATACTTATTGCAGTTAACTATAATAATATATGATTGTAATATATTATATGTATTGCTTTGTTCCAGTAAAACTTACCTATTAATTTGAATAATCCATAAACTTGTGAATAACTGCTTTCTTTCACAATCCCTCCGACATCAGGGGTCGATCAACTGATAGTTCACTTCAAAATTAGTAGGTATTATTCTAATTTTTCACGAATTATTATCACTGATGCATACAGATTAACACTTTTTCAAACACTTCACTGAATACAATACTGGACGTTCTGCGTGGCGTGTTGAAGGCACGTATTAAATAACGCATGCAATACGTGACAGCCTTTTATCCCCATGCATTCAAACAACCATTATTTTATTCGACTGATAAACTTTGTGGATAGTTTTGAACATCAAAGTTTTAAACGTTTTCAACAATATTTGGAAAACATTTACACTTCTAGCAAAACGAGGAACAACTTTTTTTTGATTATTCAAACAAACACTTTGAAAGTAAGTAGGTACAGTAAACAACAAACAAACTATACAAAGAGTACGAATTATATAGATATACGATTTGAAATCAAACTGTAACGTCACTCACACTGATTGTACACACTTTGAGATAATTTGTGGGCGTATATTTGATAATTTTTATCATAAAATCAACTTTGAAAAAGTTGATAAAGATTTTGTTTTGGCGGGCGCGGAATACCCTCAATACCTACACGCTCAGAGACTGGCGCGCTAACTGACGCGTTGTAGATACGCGGCAATTGAACGTTTGTGTCCGTAAAATGTCGGCTACGTTCGGGATTGTTCGTGAAGCGGCATGGCCGACGGTCGGTAACCTACCACCTGTCTGTCCAGCCATGGTTGGCCGCAGCGCGTATTCTAAACTTTTCAAATCGCGACAGATAAAAATATGTTAGTGTTTTTACGAGCTTTAGGTATTTCCGATTCGTTTTAAATGCATATACATCCGGCGAAAGCTGCAATAACGCCTGATAACATACATTTCTTTTTTTAATTTTCAATTTAATAAACGATTGATATTGTTGTACCTTATATTGTATTGTTATTTTATCACCTCACCATTATTAAAAGCCGTAGATGCCGTTAATAAACCATTCAGAATTTCATAAGGAATATTAAAAGATTTTCCGTAAATTCAAAAAAGAAAAATTGTTCATTCCAACATTAATTATGTCTCATTAGAGATTTTTAAGTTTTAATTATTACTATCTACTACTATTCCATTGAATTCCAATAGTTTCGCTCTCCGGCATCTTCAGGCTCCACAGTAGGTACATATTATATAAAATGTACATAATATTTATATTTTAATACCTGCTTTACACGTGCATGGATTTACTACTAACAGTACCTACGTATTATCGCGGCCATAACAAGGAAATGCAAGTGTCAACACGGAGTATCGTGCAAGATGCAAGATTGCATGCATGGATCAAAAAAGTTCAAAAGTTTCTGAATTGTCACGCAATAATTGGTAGGTACCTACTTACTTATTACTTATTATGGGTCCACAGGCGCAGTAGAATGATAGTGGCGAACCTGCCGGAAGAAATACGAACTACATTACACAGACTATTTCGCCGCTTACCGATTATCTACGAACCTGTCTGAATCTGTCAAATAGCACCATAAAATGACAACATCGCGTCTCATTTACGCTTGAAGAAATGTATTGGAGAGACCATCAGCACTTTTATGTGTAAACAGTTATTATCGCGATAATTTAAAATACACACAATTGGTGCAAGTAAATCAATACACTTGTACAGGCGCTATAATTGATTTAAAGTACGACCCGGGTTTCACCCCTGGCAAGTGGGCAAATCCATTGACGAATACGCATAGTGCCTGAAGGTTGCAAACAATGAATCCATTGGAATAGCATATAGGTACTTACCTCAAATCAATTGGATTTTAAATACATTTTTGTAGTATGTATTAATTAATTAATTAATGCATACTTCATAATATATTCTATATAAAATATTATATTCCCTTTAACACTACAACAAGTCACGAAGTCCAATGACAGTAGTGTAGTGAAATACCCAGACTCGTCAAATCACGTAAACATATCGCGACCTCCCCGGGAATCAAAGTCGGAGCCTCCGGATGAAAGGCCAACGCCTATCGCACTTGACTACAAGGGGCGCTCATAATGACACTTGGGAATTTCATAAAGTTTTTAGTCTAGCCCTACTCTAGCCATATAAAACTGAATACTTATAATAATATTACATAGCAACCTGTTTGATGTTTTCTTATAATATGTATATTTTGGTAATTTTGGTACATATAACTGATATGTAAGCAGCAAAAATATGCAACACAATAAATACAATCACAGAATAACAAGTGTTGGAAAGTGATGTTTACCGCATCATATTTTACAAAATAACATTGGGCTTTCAACAGTTTCAAAGTCATAGATAAACAACAAATGATTTTTTTCACGTAGGTACCACACATGTATTTTTTTAAATGCTTATACACATCAATGGAAATTGCGCCCCACGCGACTTTTTTGCGACTTTACATACATGCATACGAGTAGAACAAGATCGTGAGAAATATGTTTGAAAATATAAGGAATGTTCTATCAATTGAGCAGGTCAAAATCAAAGCGGTTACTCTCCATTACTTACACACTGAAATATGTGCATAAAAATAATGACACATCTTTGAGCGGGTTTTAGATAGGTACCTATATTTACATTATAAGTTTTGTGATACTGAGCTACTCGGACCATTGTGTCAATTAAAAATAACAATTTTATTTTATCTAATTTTTTAATTTATAATTTAATTTAATTATTGAACATTTCAGAAAGTGATTATCTGTGATCAATATAGAGTAGGTAGTCCTTTTGCTTTTAACATACTAAATTTACACGACGTAGGTATAAAGGGAGATAAGACTAAATCTGTTGGGCACACTTCCAATCGCTCGCGAAACATTGGTTGGAAAATTCTGCTCTAGTGATTATTTTTTTTTGTTACGTTATGGTTACATGATTCAAGGCTAAAAATTTAATATTGTTTAGATAGGTATACAAACTTTGTTCAATACAAAAGGTAATATAAATTCTAGTTTATTAGAATTTTAATAACATAACATGTCGTTCAATAAAATCATATATTGCATGACGTTGAGAATCGCAAAACTTATTTGCATTGCAACCCAGTTCGCACGTCGCATTTACATTGTTCTTTTCAATTATGGAGTAATTTTCCTTGGAGAGTTTGTTGGTACAGTAACCATGAAAATTGTACGTCCGACAAAAACTGTGCTTACAACTCACTCACTCGGATTGCTGAGCGCGAAAAAAATCCATGCATTCCACGGCAACTACTCGGGCTACAGTACAAAAAGGATATATTATAACACTTAAATATTAATTATTTCGTAAATGAGTAGGCTCTTAAATATTGTCAGAATACACATAGGCGCTACAACTGTTCTCTATCTTTCCATACAATATTGGTTGGAGTAAATATCTAGTTCATATCTCTCATTCGCTAGTTAAATATGAGCACAATTTGTCATTGTGAGGATACTGAAGAATTTGATCAGGCATCCTAGAGATATACCAAGAAAGAGGTGGATTGGAGGAGGATCGAAACAAGATGGATAGGAAAGGAAACTGAAGAAGATTAGGGAAGGACATGAGTCCGTGAAAGGGTCAAAGTACCGTTCTGGGATGTAATGGTGTTAAGGAAAAAGGATAAATGGATAATAAATAGGTTGGTATTCGTAGTTAGGTAGGTACCCTCTATATATTAGGTATTATAATTCCACAGTCTGCCACATATTAGGTAGACAAGTAAATGTTATTAAAAAACATATAGCTGAAGAGTAGATGAAGATATTCATGCACCCAGATGTTGCATGTTAGTTTAATAAAATAAATGTCTTTGTAATATTTTTAATACTTTAATTAATAATTTAGTGTTGTTGGATTCGTTGCTAATGTCCAGTGACGTTGTCCCCTTATCTCTTCATTCGGATTATGCTTTCTTAAGTTTCGAATTTGGGATTTCCATACTAGGCGATTATTTAAAGCCTACCTTCTTAAGAAAAATATTTTTTAATTGCATATTGACATATTTATATACTTAATCTCTTCATTATTTTATGTTATATAAAAATAATTTATTTTGCCAACGAGAGATGTCGTACTTATATGTAAGAATGTATTACACTATTACAGTATTACACAGTTTACAAAACAACTGCAAAGGTATTAAAAAATATACCACAGCCCGCCTTAAATAAATAATAAACGCCGCGACGTCTCGACGTAAATAAATCTCTGATTATGTGTAAAATAATTCTGAATTTTTTTCGTATGGACTTTACGTCTCGTAACCTCAGCAAGTCTGCTGATTTGTACGAAATAAGGTAAGCTCCTATCGCAGAGCCTAAAACATTCGCGCATAATAATGTTGTCACGACTGCGCACTTTGTCCAAAATCATTGATAATTAGATAATTAAAAAAATAATTTCAACGGCGTTAAATCGAATATTAATAAATAAGTAAGTATATATTGTTTTTATAAATAAAAATAAATTGTATCTAATGATTTTTGATGGGTATACATGTTTTGTAAAATACGTAATTTAAATACATCGCTCATTTTTATGTCGGCAATGAGTTTTTGAAGTTTTATTGAATTAGTGTGTCGTTGTCATTTACTAGTGTGTACCTATTCATTAGTAGTAAATATTGTACTATTCTCGTAGGTATACCTGACAAGTGTGCTCTTTTTATCAGATCTCCACAACCTACCTCTTTCAAAAAATCACCCTTCGCCACTGTCCCAGTATCAAAATAATTATTCAGATATGGTATCTAACAAGTGGAACTCGCGTTACTTAAACTTTTCAACAGGGGAGCTGACCCGATAGTTTCTGCCATTCATTTTAACAGCACGATATATTAATTGTTACGTTTTAAGATTACTTAGATTCTGACAGGTCACAGAATCATGCGAGCCTACCTGCACTGACTTAAAATAACATCTGACACCAACTTCCCATGTGACGACGGAATCGGTCATAACGTCCTACATCTACTTCTTGATTGTCCAATCAATAGCAAGGAGCGGCATGACCTGATTTTTTTATTACAGACGGCAGTCGTGGACATCAGAGATCTTCTGAGGACTATGACAAACGAGGCCAGAAGAGTTGCAACTTTTAATTTTTGCACAAAAATAATAAAAATAATTAACAATGACAGTTAAAAATAATTCATGCCTTTCAGACCCAGTTCATTCATATAAGTTATTATAAGTATAATATTAAAGTCTTAATCCTACAGCATCATAATATAGTCAGAAGTTTAGTCCTATGCGACACTTTGTTCCACGCGAAACTACAAACAATACGGCTATAAATCGCAGTTTTGAGAAAACAGTTCTCATTTCCCAATGAATACGATAAACTATTTATCAGAATCACCACTGACTTGCGTTACAAAGAATTTTCTAGGGTTTTAGCAAGGCGGTTTCATAGGCCTTAGCCGATTCAAAAATACCATTACCCGATAGTACCCGAGAAATAATTTTCAAGTCAGTGGTTTGCGTACCAAAGTCCTTAAAGAAATCTTGATAGTAAATCCGAGGTATCTTTATCTATAAAGGTATCTAGGAAAAAAACTATTCAAATTAATGGTAGGTAGGTACGCTAGGTAGGTCAACGGACAAATTATAAATAACTAAGCGAACAATTACCTGTCCTTTGATTATGTATAGGTACATTGTGTAATTACCTAATTAATGTTCTTTGAATCCTATAGTATGATATCATTCGACCTAATTGAAAACCTCTGTAATTTTTACAAACAATTAAATTCACAGTGTAAAAAATGTGAATAAAGAAGCCGAGAGTGATTGCACATCATATTTATTCGCATGCATGCGGTGCTCTATGACGGTTATTTTTTTTGTTGCACTTGCTTTTATATGAAGTCATTTCTCTGGAAAAATTATTTCAAAATGTATTATAGAAGTAGGTATATATCTACCTAAAAACGTATTTTAACGGATGGACTTACGCCTAGAAATGTCTTATAGAGCAGTCAAAGAAAGTCAAAGGAATCACCACAGAAGCACTTAGGTATATTAAATATAATTAAATCCATAAAAAATGCTATACCTACTCGTAGATATATTATATTATTATGTTTGAGGATATTTAACTTTACGTTCAATACGAAACTATAAAATGTCTCGTGATAAATAATACAACAAAGAAAAATTTACCCGTCTGTAAAGTAAAATAATAATTTCAACTAAACCTCATGTCTACATTAATAAAATTAATATTTCCGAGCTATGTTCCAACAAAGCTTCATTACTCATACTAACAAAAACAACATGATGTCACTTCCTGAAATTTTTCAATTCTGTATGATTCAAATGGAATCGATTACCCGGAGCAGCTTTCGCTACGTCAAAAGCTTTTTCACGTGAACGAAAAGCATGACATAAACTTTTCCTCGTAGAGGCATGCTGAGTTAATTTCTATCGGAAAATGAACAATGTTAGTTTGTTACGAAGTTATTATTTTTTGCACGCGACTTCGCCGAATAATTTAGGGGCGGCAGGAAATTAGACAAGTTTCAAAATTTCTGATTTCATTTTACGATTTCTTCTTCAACCGCCATGTCCGCCGAGAGGGTTCATGTTGGTCCTTAAGTTTATAAGCGAGTGTGAAAATACACAAATATTTATAAGATTATAAGTTATAAAAATGAACATTCTATAACTCAGCTATTGCGTGCGGAGCGAAATAGTAGTAACGTATTTCTTTAATATTACATTACACCAGGGTTGCAATCCTGCTCGATTTCTCGACCCCAAAACACCGGGATTGGAATCCCGAATTTCCAGATTACCATATTATATTATCATTTATAACAAAAAAGAAAATAAAAAGTGGCTGAATCATAAAAAATATATTGAAATCACAGAAAAATACATATTTTCCACGGGATCGAAAAGAATACGCATAATTATAAAACTTACTATAAACTCAGGACAGAATTGCTAAAATGAGTATTTTCTAATACGAGTTTTTTTGTGTGTGGAAATAGTTGTTTAAATAAAAAAAAATAGAGATAGCGAACAAAATAAGTGTTTATAATTTATTTTAATACCTTCCCTATAACTTCATAATATCATATTCGGTATATTGTTGATAGATGTAGATAAACGCATAAACCAATGGAGTGCGGTCCATATTATATGATGCGGATGCGTGCATGCCTTAATTATTTCAAGCTATTAATATGATAGTATAACCAATAAATAAATTGAATGTCATACTAGCTGCTCGGTATCACTCCCTATGGGATCAAATGTAGTATAGTATAACTGTTATTTAATAGTATCTTTTTCGTGATTTGCAAACAGTTTCCTATTACTTTTAGATAGCAACGTCAAAGCATAGTTTAATTTGAAACCAATCACAGCAACACCAAATTTATTTATTTTGAAAAATCTGTCATCGAGTATTCAGTAGAAAGAAAATATAAAAAAATAGGAATATCCAGCGTGACAAAAATATTCCATCTTATATACTCACTTTAATTTTAATATATGATTTAGAAGAGCAATAGAGAATGTCTGATCTCAAAAGATACCGCACGTCCTTTCCACTATAAACATTAAGGCTTATACTTCAGCTGAGGCATGGTCTAAAACGATCGTGACTAAGCGACGCGCCGATTGTGCAAACGACGCCTGACGAACAAAACATAATTTGTCATAAAAATTCAACATGCGTCCATTTAATGTTATGTTTATTGTGATTTAAGTAATAATAATAATATATTCATTGACGTTTTTCGAGTAAATACGTAACGTTTTTTAGTCATCTTTACACGATTTAAACATTAATTCCTCCAACGCCATCACAAAATAAATTGACGTGCTCACAGGTCGACTATCGCTCTCAGACTGGCCACGCAAGCGAAATTACGTCCCACCTATTGCTGAAAATTATTTGCCGTTTCACTGAAGTAGGTATGTTCTTAAAAAGATTTCACTTCGTGCACTGTTGAAGGGCGGTACATTTACATTATCAGTGACGCAAAATAACGGAAGGAATTCAACAGCACAACATATAAAAGTAGGTTTCTTGGTAATAAGGTGGTAATGACAGATTATTATTCGTGCACCCTTCTTAGGACCCAAATATTTCACACATACCATCAAACTACGTTCAGTTGTTTTTGCGTAATTCCAAGTACAATACGGAAATATATATATTTTGTAATATGTATCATAATAATTATCAATCACAAGAACTTGAAAAACTGGTGAAGAAAAAATGTTTGTTACGACAATATACTATCCATGGCCCCCACAAGGGGGGGGGGGCTGACAGGGCTCTAGTCTGGGGGCTCGGGATCAAGGAGGGCCCGGCGTGGCGGGTAGTCCAGATAACTGAGATAAACATACATCACAAATTTGGTTCAATAGTAAAAAATGTCGCCCGCTACTTTGCTTCTTGACCATTAAGTTTTTATAATATTACGTGACAATTTGATATAATTTTTGATTCTTGTGTGTCGACACTCAACAACTCCACAATTAAAGAAAATGCATTAAAAATACAAAAATCGCTAATAATACACTGAATATCCTTAATTTTAACTTGAGCACTATTTATAAAACACCACTGTAGAGCGTCACACTGCCTTTAACCATAGCGATAGGTAGGGGGGGCGCTAAAGAACCTAGCCTGAGGGCCCGCTTTAAGATGTGGGGGCCATGATACTATCTTTCCAATTCAGATGGATATGAGTATATATTAATAACAGTAATATCGCTCACTACATATAATGAAATGTACGTACAATTAGATTATTGTTATATTAAAATTTTCCCTTTAAGTGGAACAGATTGATGATTGTAAAGATCATTGAAGTTGTACAAGGAATCTCCCGGGGAGTCTAACTTACGAGTAGAAGGCGACTTGCTAATAAAATATTCCTAAAGACATTCATTCGTACCGTAATGTTGTTAGTTGTTATTGTACATTTGGTATTTAAATTTTTCATTATAATACAAAAATAATATGATTGCTACTGTGTAGGTATGTTAGATTTTTAAATTTGCCTCATACATTTTTAACATTATTTTTACGACAGTGAAGTGAAGTAATCGATAGATTATACAAGAGTAACAGTCAAAATAGCTATCGATTTCACTTCACCCATTTTTTTAGATTCATTCTAAATAATGTAAAGTACATCATTGTACCAAATTAACTAAATCAATGGCTGTGTATGCTGCCTATTTTATTTTGTATGACGAGTGATTACAATATCTTCAATCGATATAAATAAATAATTACAAGATAAAAAGAACTTTTTATATACCACGTTTTTAAATTTTCTGTTGAATCATAATATAAACTTGACAATTCTATATGGTTGAGCTTTTTAAGTGGACTGTAATTATTTAAGGGATGATGAGGAGGTCGGATCTAAGGGTGGGGGCGATGGAACAGAGTGCCAGACATTGACCTTTGTGATGATGTATTATGGCTCCGTGGTCTGGTTTCAACTTTCACTCGCGCGGTGTTGTTGTTTTGGGTCACCCAGTTTGTACACTCACGCACTTTGTGACACAGTTTATGGATTTTATGTAAGGGTGTATGAATGATAATGATAGATTATGAATGAATCTGTATATATTGAGTCAATCACTTAAGGCCATACCTTAGTTGAGACACGGTCTAAAAAGATCGTCGCTAGGCGATGTGCGGATTGCGGGTCGCGGGTGCAAATGAGGCATGTCAAACCAAATATAATTTGTCTTATAAATCCAACATGTGTCAATTTAATGTTCTGTTTATTGTTTTATCAGTAACAATAATAATATATTCATTGACATGTTTTCTTTTTAAAGCACCTAAATGGGTAAAGTTTTAAGTCATCTTTATACGATTTAAGAATTATTACGGCCGTCGCCATCACGAAGCAAAATTACATGTTTCCAGCTCTACATTCTCTCTCCGAATGGGAGCGAGTGCAAAATTTCGTAGCGCCTATGGTTGAAAATTATTTGCCGTTTCACTGATGAATCACCTTAAGCGACGGAAAGCTATTAGAAGTCCGCTGTCGAGATGCAACTGAATCTTCTTTGTAACACCGTCTCTCATGATCAGTAATTGCTTATTGATTGTCTGGTAACAATAACACTGGGGATTAGGAGGTGGGTGAGGAGATAAGGAGTAGAATGGGAACATAAATGGCCCAACCACTATATTAATAACTTAGGACTAATAAGGCAATTGTCGACAAATCATTTTTTTGCTATTTTGCAACAAACAAATATAGAATACTGAAATGTCATTTTGATTTCCATAGTAACGCACGTATATATTAATAATTTAGTTGCTAGGACCACCCCCTTAGCAACCAATATTAGTGGATTGGATTACGGATTTCTTCCGAAATGACTTTTCATACAAAACAGAATTAACTGAAAATGAATTCAATTCTACTTAAAGATGGCTAAAATTAAGATTAAAGAATGCATTGGCATCGTGTTGTGATATATTCTAAAAGTTTCAAATATCTAGCTAGTCGGGAAGTTAGATAAAAATCGATTGCAAGATTTGTACTGGATAAACAACCACCGGATACGAGCTAATAAATACGTGGTAAAAATATTTATACACATTATCATTTTGTAGGAAAATTGATATTTTTAAGTTTAAAAAATCATAATTTATGAGTTAAACAAAAATCCTCTTTCAGCCTTCGAGAAAACTGAAATGAATTTGTTTAACGAATGCACATTATTATTATTTTCGACCTTCTTCATTTTAATGTTTTTAGACCCGTATTGATTATATAAAATACCTACTTGAAATTATCATAAATTATCGTTAAATGCTTCCAATAAATCCACAGTAACACTGTACTTTGCAGTCATATTCATGTCTTTGAAACGTAGTACAATCTTGATAATCTGGAGAATTTAAAATGTCTATAGAGAAATTGAACATGGTATGATAGCACCTATATATTGATTTCGAAAATATTCGGATATGAGGAGGGGAAGTGAAGGAGAGAGATGATACTGTCTCATTATAAAAGTTATAAACTTAAACGTAGACGAGTCGTTTATTTTTGTAGTTTGCAGTATTGGTGTTACAACCGAAATTGCCATGGTTTAATTAAACACTCTATAGAATTTAATATAAGTTATATTATCGTCTTGTAAAATGGAATTCTACCAAGTAACTCAATTATGCGTTTATTTAGTTTATAGCATACTTGAGCAATTTGTGTTAGTATTAATTATAGCATATTATAAATTACCTTAGTTTCATTAGTGTGACTGTTATTACCTACTACGTATTGTTAAATAAATGTAACTATTAAACAATTCAATTGATAAACTATTCGCCAAACTCCTATAAATTAAATGAATACTATATTAAAATGTATATTGCAGATTACATTAAAAATATTTTGCAAAAACCTCAATAATATACCTGTAAAATATGTTCGGTGTACGCACTCGGTTCGTCCCCTTCAATACGAGCTTCTCAACTTAACCGGCTGTCATATTAATAAGGTGGACGAAACCGGACATGAACGTCATTCAGTTGTGTGTATATTTTATTATTTAATTTTAATAAGTATTATATCTTTCCACCCAGAATTGATAGCCAGTACCATTGAAGTTTTTAGTAAAATAAGTAAAAAATTATATCGTAAGTACTTAGGCAGTTTATTCGTAACATTTAATGAAAAGGCAAAATATTTATAAAGTCATCCAAGTAAAAGCACACGCAACATTCGGAATGATATTATGATAATTGTAAAAGTTCACGTGGCTGGAGTTTAAGTTCACAGGAAGGTCCGAGACGACGCTAACCGGCGTCGCTTTGCATCTCCACGTAGCGTCGCGCCACGTCGCGTGACTGGCGATCGACAATCGAGTTAAATATTTGAGCGCCGACAGCGCCATAACGAGAAAACTTTACACGCGATAGTCATGCTGCTCATACTCCTCATAACGCGGGAGAATTCCACAATCTTGATCTCCGAGAAAAGTCAGTGTGAAAAGTCACGAGTTTACGATTCGACCGTTGTCGCAATCGCTCGAATACCATCACAGTCGTACGTAATTTCCACAATGTGTGCGTTTAACATCGGTTTGCACTGTTTCAAGATGTTAATCATAATAAGAAGTTTGCCATCATTTTATACTCAATTTTTCATAATAAAAACTCAATATTATGGTCGTATGCAGTGGCGCTTACTCTATTGGAGCACATGAATACAATAACTCCCGACCAAAAATACATTAAAAGCGTACTTCAGTGAAACGGCAAATAATTTTCAACAGTAGGTGCGACGAAATTTCTCACTAGTCGCCAATCGGAGACCGACAGTCGAGGTGTCTGCACGTCGATTTGTTTTGTCATGGTGTCGGATGAAAATATTCTTAAATCGTGTAAAGATGACTAAAAAACTTTACGTATGTACTTAAAAAAGAAAACATGTCAATGAAAATACTATTATTATTAGTAATATAACAATAAACATAACATTAAATGGACGCATGTTGGATTTTTATGACAAATTATATTTCGTTCGGCACGCGTCATTTGCACCATCCGTGCATCGCCTAGCCACGATCTTTTTAAACCATGCCTCAACTGAAATATAGCCTTAACCAAATTACAATATTGTTACAATAAATAACAAGTTCATTTAATTTGGTCTCTACACTCCGGTGTGGATTTAAGCCCCTTTACGAAGAGGTTTTGAAACCGCTCTTAGTTATATTTTAAATATCGTAGAACGTCATGGTAGTAATTTTATTGTTTGGCCAGTTTTATGAAAAATAATGATTTCTGTGCATTACATTATTATCATAGGGGGTAAGTCTCCAAGCAGATAAAATGGCGATGGGCTGGACATGTCACTTGGCAAGTAGACAACCGCTGGACAAATGTAATCATGTAGTGGTACTCAAGGGGGACTAAACGACCACAGGGACGATCAAAAACTCGCAGGTTCAACGAATTCACACAGTTTGGTGGGTGCACGTGGCAGCGAAGAATTAGGGACTAAAAGGAGAAGAAATATATAGGGGAGGTTTTTGTCTAGCAGTGGGTAGACACAGGCTAGTGATGATGATGATGATGATGATTGTATTATCATAATTTGAGTCTTAAATATTATTGTCGGCTAATAGCAGGTATATAATAATATGCATCTTTCCATAAGAGTAAAATATCACCTCAATTTCATTGATAACTTATGTAATAATAATATGTAAACGCTTTATATGTAACCTGTTTCGAAATGAAACCCGTTTTTCGTATGGAGAATCATGTTCACCACTTTAGCGGAGACAATAAATATAATAAAAATCCTTATAAGTACGTAGTATTTCTTTTTCCGGAGAAACATGGCAACATCTCGCGGTGCGGCTGAACTTTAAATTTAAAAGCAGTTGCAAAATTTATTGCTACTGAAAAATTGGAAAGGATTTATTATTTATTTACAGAGTGCATACGATAAAAATAAATGTTGCAAGGCTGGAACAAAATGAGTTCATTTGCTTTGTCTATACTTACACTATATTAATTACTGAACTATTGTGAAAAAATAATAATATAACAATGACTTAAAATCTTAAGTAGACACATTGAGTTTTTTTTTATTATAAGTAGCTATTATATTTTGTTTACAAGTTTGTTCTTATGGATACTTTCATAAGGATATACCAAGTAAACACTACCTGAGGATATCAGAGTAGAATGATTTTGAAACTAAATTCTTCTTCTATCTTCTTGTTCTCATTGAATGTCAGCAGCTAATCATCGTGATGTTGAAATTCTTCGAATCTGAACAAGTTTTCTGTAGTAGGTACCACGGAAACACTCTCGCAGTTTCCTTCACTAAAAGGTGCGTCTTCATCCGGTGGTAGGTATAAAATGTACTGAATACAAGTGATACATCTTGAGGGATGGTAAATTAAGGAATAAGTTTAGTATTGAAATTTAACGATTTTTTAGATTGCTGCTCTATGGATGTCACTTAAATAGGATTTTTATTTGCTTGTAATATAGATCTGAACATGTATGTAGTTATTTAATTTATCTCCAGCTATACCACACATATTCTAATTTCCTCTTTTTAATGGAGGTTAGTTCATAAGTAAATGCATTATTTTTAAAATTAATCTATTGTTAGAGAACGTCGAATTGAAAACACAGGAGTATTAACTGGACCAGAGCACGATTCGGGCTGTAACAACTTTAAATACTGTACGATACTTTGGAACACCGAAAAACATTTCTACCGCGTAGGGCTCGACCTTGCATCCATTTGATTTCAGCCAATGTGACTTATGATTAAGCAAATTGTACAATAATGATTGCGAATAATGAATGCCAAATTTTAAATTAAGTTTGATTCAAAATTATGAGTAAGTACCTATATCAAATCTACAGGTACGAATCAACATATTATTAGAAATTTAATAAAATTCGGAGCCATTTATGTTTGTATGCTTGTCCATAAGTAAAATACTCTGAGGAAGAAAGCAAATATATGTGACATGGTATACAAAATGCAATTTATTATGTACCACCCTGAAGATATTGGAAACTTTTGCCAAGAATGGGTAAATATGCGACCTTTTATGTTATGAGGGTAGAATTTTTCATATTTTCTGGCATACAAGTGTACGAAATTTATTTTCAAAAAATGTGATGAACAAATAGATTGCCGAGTTTCTATTTTTGCGTGAAATAACTATATTGTTAGAATTGTAATTTATTTATAATGATTTTACTTATTGTGAAACTATAATCTATTTTGTATATTTATAAATACACTTTTTATTGTATTTCAATTTGAATAAAATATAAATATTTCTTAGTATCAGCCAGTTTTTAAAAATATATATCTGAAAATAATTCTCATTAGAATGGCCTCTACAACAAACCTGAAACGGCAGAGAAAGAAAGAAAACGATAATTAATGCAGGGTGAGTATATTCTCAAGGAGATATTCTTCTGAAATTGCAGCCACGACGAAATCATTTCGGAACGGTGTTAGTGTCATTTGAAAAAGTAACGACACCAACACCTAAATGAGTCGGCTGCACTGCCAGAATTAACTGACACCATTCTACCAGTGTACGTGTTTTATTACGGTGATCACAAAAAGTCTGAAACAATATTACCCTCTCACTTGATTATAAAAGTACAATTATTAATTTTATTTACATATTATGTAGGTTTTTTTGTAGGTAGCCTTCCACTAAAGCAATACAGATTTCATCGGATATGAAATTTTCAACTGCTCCGTTAGTTTTATATTAATTTAATGATTATCAATTTTATTTGTATATTATGTAAAGTCAGTGGACACTGAAAATGGCGATTCAATAAAATAAGACATGACTGGTGTAATAAAAATAATTATAAGATACACACAGTTTACACGCACACTTAACAATCTGACAAGTATTTTAACGTACCAGTAGAGTACGTAACTCGGCCGTGTTGGTAAAAAATTAAGTCGTAAGTAACTAAGTTAGGTAGGTATATAATTGACAATAAAACATACGTACCTATGCAGTATGCGCCAAATGAATAATTTTACCAACTACTGATTTCCTGAACTAACTGAATTAAGATTTAATACGAGAATAAAGTAACCAATCGTAATGTGTACCTAGTCTTTCCTTATAAAGAAATATCTGCTATTCCATACCAGCATTTAGTTATTTTCAATCAGTTACATACGATAACAATAAAGTTCGTCACGTAAACGAAACGCACATTTAGGTAATATTTTAAAACACTCGACGCCTTTTGTGTTTTTTGAGATTTATAGCCTGAGTAATAAACCGAGTCCGGCTTCAAAACCTTGGTCCATGGCGACTGGCTATTACATTTGTATCTCATTAATCTGTTGTGTGGTAGATATTAATGAGGACTGTATAACAGATCATATGAAATGTTATTATAATATAATAGTTTCGTTGGATACAAAACATATGGTCGATCTTGATAAAGAGCGTACTATAACGTCACATTAATTCGTTAGATGAGGTTAGGTTTGTTTACAACTATGAATAGATTAAAAAAGTTATTGTTTGTATGCAGAGAAAAGATAAGCATTTTAAAGTGATAGAAAATACTTTGTGCAATACTTACTGTGACGTAAAATATGTACACTCACTCAAACTACCAAGAAATTTGGTACTATTAAAGAACGCTGAAAGTACTCTAGGTGGAATGGTACTGTAGTTAGAAATGAAAATGTCATGATTGACATGTAATATACTAAAAATACTTCATCTTTGTCTTGGGTCATTTTATTGGTGGATGAAAGCTTCTCCTACCTACTTTCCCTCTTTAGATATTTACTATCACGTTAAGAGGGGAAAGTTTGAGTATATACCTACATACTTTGAATATGTCATAAAAGAAATTAAATATGACGTCAATGTAACATAAAAATATACAAAGAAAATAAAGTGCAGGACGAAGGAGCAACTTCTAGTCAGACAATCAGCTTGCGCGAGTAGTTCCATAATACTATGAAAAATATACTTATTCAAAGTATTGCGTCGATAGCAAGATGGTAAGCAGTTGCAACTTCTGAAGAGGAAAGGAAAAATAAATAAGGGCATTATAATATGAAAGTAGATACATACTTAACACAAACCAGTAACTACTATCAAGAGTGTATTCTTGCCATTATGGTATCGGCATCGTCAAGTAAACCTGTGTGGCAAGTAAATACAAGTGCTTACAGGTAACCGATATTTTTTACTGTCGCGAAAGAAGTCAGATGCAATGCGTTATAGCCAGTGGTCATGTAGGTACGCCCTGTGGTTGTAATGAATTTATATCGATACAATATTACATAATTATATACTATAAGTACTTGTATGTATATTATCAGATTTCTTGAGCATCGTTTTAAGTGGATATTGAGACATATCCGATTCAGAGAAATATATGTGTTCTAAAGTTATTTTTTGCGTCAAGTGGTGATTTTACTTATGTTGATCGCATCATTACACTGTATTTGAATGATCTGGAAACAAAAATGGCAATTTCTATTTTCATAAAATCTTGTGCAAGTCGACATAAATTTAAAGTCCCTTTTTTATTGGTAGGTAGGTATATCTTCTATACAAAATATTCAAAAATAGTGTTTAATAAAAAATAACATTTCAGAAATTATTCATATTTATAAGAAAGAAAATAATTATTATATTTTATTGACTTTTATTGATTGAATGTATAATAATAAAAAATCATTATTACAAAATCAAAATAATTCGAAGAGCAGTTTTACAATTTATGTAGAAACTTGCTATGCGATCATCGCATAAGTAAAATCACTGCCATTTGAATGTACACACTCAATTCGATCGATTCCGATCATCGCATATGTAAAATCACTGTAGTTAATTGATGATATTAAGTCAATTTTGATAATCGCATTGAAAATTCCTGCGATCATCGCACACGTAAAATCACTGCCATTGAAATGATTCAAGTACAATCGCCTCTTTAGATAATATATTTTTGTGAAAGAAATCAGGAAACTCATGAATTCTACTTTATTATTAGGTATTTCAGGTAGGTGTAGATTGCGAAGTTTTAATATAATATAATTATACCTATCACATGGTACCTACATAATATGTACCGACCTATTAATATATTACTTATATTAAATTGGTAAGTATCTGCAGGTTATCTTAATAATAATATAGCATTAAGTTTATTTTATTTTATTATTACCTACCTAAAAACGTCTCAGTGCGGGTCATACTCATGTGATAAATTATTATATTCCTTAGTAATATATGAAATTGATTGGGCGCACATTCATTTTTTGATAATAATATCGTCACTGTTCTGGCAGAAGACACTAATTCGAAAAAATGACATATTGAGTTAGTTATACCAAAATGTTCCTTATTTCAAACTTTACCGTCTGGAAACCTTCTTAATAAATGAACAGTTTTTATTTTAAAGTCATCCTTTTTACGATTACTTAATAAACTCACATGATGGACCATTTCAAACATTTTAACAACTTCAAAGTCAAATTACTCAAAAATAGTATTCTCCGGTTAGTGTGTTCTGCCAGAACAGAGACGATATGTCAAATAGTATTATCATTGAATACATAGATATACCTACAATTCTGATAACAACAGTAGGTATCAATTGAATTGTTATCGTTTAATACACTTTCTTGACCAATGAACATCGCAGAATGATATTATTGGCTGAGAATGTGCACGACGCATAAGTAGGTAGGTATATTTATGTTATACGTAGGTATTAAATTAATTTTGTATCAATATTTCTTGATGCATGCTAATGGTGATATCAATATTGTTAAAAGAAAGTTGAGCTATGACTTAAGTGTAATATTAAAAATTGTGAGTAATTATACGATAAGGGGAGTATAGAACAATAAATCATTGTATGTATGCGTTTGATATTGGTTTTTATACATTCGCCGCCGTCCGTATATCGAAATCTTAAAAGATATTTTCTATTCAAAGATTGGAAACCTTTAACCATTGTAGGAAACGTGTTCTGCGTGATATTCAAACTTGAGTAACGTTATGTTAGGAAATGATTGATAAAACCATTATTCAATTTACTTTGTGCGTTTGAATCAATTTATCAAAAATATTTCACAAGTACTACTACCTACTACACGCATTCTTTACATTACTGTTTATTTTTTGTGTTTCGTTGATAGCTTTTATATGATTCTTAAATAGGCGATGTACTGTACCTACCTTAAGAACACACAATGAGAATTTCCCATCGTTATATTTTCATTACTTCAATTATAAATTACAACTATAAGAACCACATAGGAAAGATTGATTACCTACCATTTACGAGATTCTACAATGAGTGAAAGGTAATTATAAAATTAGATTCAAATCCAATCTAAAATTAAACGGGCACACTTATATTGCTCTTATCTCGTACAAGTCTCAAATTACACAATTTGACAGAAAATGTATTGTATGGTTAGACAGATACATGAATGGAACAGATATTTTTTCTTATTGTTTTTTTAGATATTGTACGCAGGCTTTGGTTTATACCACATAACAGGTAAATAAATAGTAATGTAAAACCCAGGGAACTCAGAAATAATGGTAACTGAAATACATAACGAGTAAGGCGATAGCAGGTAACCGACTCGAGTAAGGAAGAATCTGGGTTAAACTTACACACGTGTCATTAATACGTTTTACGTCGAATACTGAAAACTGCTCTCGGTTTATGCATTTACGCTCATTTAATGTTGGTGTATTACACACACCATTGCACGTGCATAATGCGTGCTTCATTTTCGTAGGACACTCACACATTCAAAATCCTGCTTCACCATGCGGCGTATTGAATATGGCCTATCGGTATTCTATTTATTATCTGTTCTGTGGTAAAACCCATCGCCATGGACTAAAGTTCTGAAGTAGGGTAGTTTATGGCCTGACCGCCATAAAACTAAGTAAAAAAAACTGCGTCGACTGTTCCCAAATGTTGAAAGCACGTTACATTAACGTGACAAACTAGAATTCATAATATGATATTATCGTCATCTCAATACTACAACTAGATAACTTGGTTTTCACTGTTTTTAATATAGCTATTGAATATGATTCTACATTTCCTCCTCTACAAAATGATAAAACTAGGTAAGTCAGAAGTTAATGAGAACTGTAGTATTAATTTTTTGTTTGAAAATATTAGATAACTTTAAAACCATAAAAGCATGAAATAAATAAAATAATATATCTACAATATTTTTTCATACGATTGAACATTATTTAATTGTTCCTAATTACACAAGCACAATTTTCCATTTTTATTTTAAATAATAATTATAGCCTAAATTTATGTTAATCAAGTAAAGTTTAAATTTCATTTTTCTAACAATGGCCAAATCAGAGTTATCTAGTTGAGGTGACGATATTATTATGATATAGGTGTAACTATTGAAAATCGCATATTATTCTTCACATATTTTCCACACTCGAGATCTCTAGCCTGATATACCACACCCGGTAAGGTAAGTCAGTTCCAATTAATTTTGTTTTCCCTGGTTTATACTTTATAGCAATACAAATGTAAACGAAATTATAATATTAATTATTGACGACTGTGCACGAGCACTTAGGTATACGTTATGCAGAGTCAAAAGCAGAACTATCTACAATTCAATATTTGGAAATAATGATGAAAAATATATCGTCTGTTTTGACTAAATTATTATTTTTACTATATACCTACCTATAAATAAGTATAACATTATATACTTTTTATATGGGTCAATTAAAAAATATGAACAATAATTATCTCGTAACAATAGTTGATGAATTAAATAATGATACCCAATTTGATTGATTGTTCTATGGATATTTCTACTTTTCATTATGCAATTAAATTACCATCTTTCTAATAACTCACTGGCAATGACGAAATCAATTAATAGTTCAAAATGTTCATAATACCATTTACTATAGCTATTTACCTGCATACATAAAAATTCGATATATTTATTATCAAACTATTATAAATATCTAATACTTACGTATGTACTTATATAATTATGTAGGTACTAAAATGTATAGGTATTCAATAAAGTGATTTGTTTCATGATTACAACGGTAATGTAAAATTACCCATAGGTATAACATGGCGATAATTTAAACATTGGCCGGATAATGTATACAATTTGTACAAAACGGATGGATTTATTTCGAAGTCTGCCGTCAGAATTGGCGTGGGCCGCGGTAATCTAATAAAATCACGAGCAGTGCATAATGTTACACCCACCAAAAGAAAATTAATGCAACAAGTGTTCAATAAAGTATTCAATGTGTCCGTATTGACATGGTGTGGCGTCGCGATCGGCGGGAAAATAATTCTGACAGACAATATGGCGCTCATGGTAAAGCAGTCTTATCAATAATTAATTACATACCTACATAATGTGGGGTCGAACTGTAATACAAATATCACTACACATACATAAAAAAACGACATAGGTATTTGTAAATTAAGAAAGAGTTATTAAGTGCTAATTGCTCATTAAGTGCTAATACCGTGACTGGCGCGTTTGGAGTACTTGGCCAATTGATATAATTAACATGTTATTTAAATGAGGTAATTAAAAGGTCAGCAGTGATTGTGTTAAGAAAATTTGTTCAGTGTAATTAATTTAATTTACTTTAATTCACATTATCACCACTGACATATTATTATTGTTATTACGTTATTCACCTGACTGTTTCTCTCATATTTTATGTATGGGAGAGTTAAACTATTGTAATTCAAAATATTGTGATGAAATCGAGTTATTACCATTTATTTTTTTATTTATCTTTCTCTATTCCTATGTAAATACTAGACAGCTGTAAGTTTAAATGCATTTAATGGAAAAGAGGAATATGTAAAAAATATTGTAACTGAATGTCATTTGAGGTTAACAATGGTAAGAAAACATACAGTTCTCTTGAACAGTTTTCTTGTTTAGATAAAGTTATGATTATAGTACCTACTAACATAATATTACGTAAGTATAGGTATCTACGTTTGTCATAATCCGAGTAATATGTATAAGTATAAAGATGTAGTATTTTACTAATATATTAATATCGTCAAATAAACTGTATTTTATTATGATGTATAAGTGCACACAGATTTTTTACTATTTTTATAAAAGTAATATTTTCCGAATAATAATCAATTTAACTTCCATCTTTTCTATTGGTAGTGGGTACGTGTAGAAGTGTTATCATACATTTCTTTGAGGTAAACATACATATTATTATATTATCGTATTGAGAATAAAAAATACTGGAAATCAATATATTGCATTGATACAAAAATACAAATCAATCAATAAATTTAAAATAACAAATGTAAGTACCTTTTACATTTTTATTTTCAAGAAAAACGATTTAAAAAATTACATTAAACTATGAATTAATTATTTAAAAAAATCTCCTACCCCTTTGAGAGAATTTGAATTTCAATCATAAACAAACGTGTAATAATAATAGAAAAGCATTCAAAGAATGCACGCAATGAATATTTTTTTTTTTAAATGCAATTGTTGTTTTAATTTAATAAAACGCAATTGTTTGTAGTACTTATTCTACTTTTAATCAATAGATTAGGACCGGTTTCGTCCGCCTCAGAGGGACATTTTCACTCTGAGGCGGACGAAACCGGTCCGAATCTATTGATTAAAAGTGGAATAAGTACCTACTACAAAAAAAAAATGCGTTTTATTAAATTGAAACAACGATACAATGCAGTTCCACCATGAATTGACAGTAAACAAAATAAAAGAAATATAACTAATTCATAATTTAAAATCAAAAAATTGTATTATATTGCATGTTACGTATTTTCCCACTAGATGTATGCCAGTGGTGTGTGGTTCGTAGGTATATGCCGTAGACGCAAAACATTCCCAGATATAAAATAATCGATATTGACAGTACAATAATAAATCAGAGCTGCAATACCACACTACCTAATTTGTTGCCTTCCAAGATTAATATATGCAAAACTAATAAATATAAAATATATGTATTTTTTCAACGGTATCCTTACGAGCAAAAGCCGCACGCCACTGATGTTTGTAGTATAATAATTACACTACCCTTTGACAATTGCCAAGTATTTAAAGGATGAAAAATCACAAATTATATATTTCTCATATAAATTTCGGTCTGTGGACTAACCGTCATTTACCTCTCGCATTCCTACAATTGTCTTTACAATTGCAAAAGCAGATGAACCACAATATTATAACGGTACGAAAATCTTTACGCTTAAGTCGTCAATATAAAACAATTGATTTTCTTAATAGTTACAGGTATTTTTGTCGCGGTTAAGGGGGGACATGCTCGTCGAAGGTCAAAATTGAGTTTTTATTGTATATTCAAACCATGATCCTGGACACTCCTTAAACGTTGTAGATGATCTATTTATATAATTTTGAAGCCTTATTATCCTTTATAGTTATTTTAAACATTTGATGACTGCATGAAGTATTTTTGTTACATAAAATAGTATTCTTTTAAACCTCTCGCTCTAATGTTTTAGAATATAGTCATATTTCGGTACATAACTGTGCAGTGGTGTTAAGATTTTTTAGATTTATTAATTTTTAAACGCATTTGTAAAACCATTAGCATAATTTATTACGAGATAATTTTTGTAAAATATTCACGATAAAAAATTATATTGATAATCTCTGTGATCCCAAATTTGACAAGAATTAGGCATTTTATTATTCAAAAAATCGGCAAGATTAACACATTTCAAGATGATTCTAAAGATATTTATTATAAGCTATGTCTTTGAGCATTCAAGTGTGATAAACATCTTATGAATAATGATTGCTTTATAATAATTATTGACCTAAGAATAAGGTAGTGTTTTTTTGAAATACGCCATTTCTTTTGTCATTCCCTAGTGGTTAAGCTATAACATACGGCCGTAGCCATAAATTGACAAACTATAATTGAAGTAGGGAGTAAAATGATATTGACGCGCGTGTTTGAACATGTACCGTTTAAAAAAAAATAAAAAATAAATCGGTTAGGTACATGTTCAAACACGCGCGTTAACATAATTTTACTCCTTACTTTAATTATAGTTTGTCGTTTTATGGCTACGGCCGTATGTTGTAGCTTAACCACTAGGGAATGACAAAAGAAATGGCGTATTTCAAAAAAACACTACCTTATTCTTAGGTCAATAATTCTTATAAAGCAATCATTATTCATAAGATTTTTATCACACTTGAATGGTCAAAGACATAGCTTATAATAAATATCTTTAGAATCATCTTCAAATGTGTTAATCTTGCCGATTTTTTGAATAATAAAATGCCTAATTCTTGTCAAATTTGGGATCACAGAGATTATCAAAATAATTTTTTATCGTGAATATTTTACAAAAATTATCTCGTAATAAATTATACTAATGGTTTTATAAATGCGTTTAAAAATTAATAAATGTAAAAAATCTTAACACCACTGCACAGTTTTGTACCGAAATATGACTATATTCTAAAACATTAGAGCGAGAGGTTTAAAAGAATACTATTTTATGTAACAAAAATACTTCATGCAGTCATCAAATGTTTAAAATAACTATAAAGGATAATAAGGCTTCAAAATTATATAAATAGATTATCTACAACGTTTAAGGAGTGTCCAGGATCATGGTTTGAAAATACAATAAAAACTCAATTTTGACCTTCGACGAGCATGTCCCCCCTTTTTGTCGCGGTTAAGGGGGGACATGCTCGTCGAAGGTCAAAATTGAGTTTTTATTGTATATTCAAACCATGATCCTGGACACTCCTTAAACGTTGTAGATGATCTATTTATATAATTTTGAAGCCTTATTATCCTTTATAGTTATTTTAAACATTTGATGACTGCATGAAGTATTTTTGTTACATAAAATAGTATTCTTTTAAACCTCTCGCTCTAATGTTTTAGAATATAGTCATATTTCGGTACATAACTGTGCAGTGGTGTTAAGATTTTTTAGATTTATTAATTTTTAAACGCATTTGTAAAACCATTAGCATAATTTATTACGAGATAATTTTTGTAAAATATTCACGATAAAAAATTATATTGATAATCTCTGTGATCCCAAATTTGACAAGAATTAGGCATTTTATTATTCAAAAAATCGGCAAGATTAACACATTTCAAGATGATTCTAAAGATATTTATTATAAGCTATGTCTTTGAGCATTCAAGTGTGATAAACATCTTATGAATAATGATTGCTTTATAATAATTATTGACCTAAGAATAAGGTAGTGTTTTTTTGAAATACGCCATTTCTTTTGTCATTCCCTAGTGGTTAAGCTATAACATACGGCCGTAGCCATAAATTGACAAACTATAATTGAAGTAGGGAGTAAAATGATATTGACGCGCGTGTTTGAACATGTACCGTTTAAAAAAAAATAAAAAATAAATCGGTTAGGTACATGTTCAAACACGCGCGTTAACATAATTTTACTCCTTACTTTAATTATAGTTTGTCGTTTTATGGCTACGGCCGTATGTTGTAGCTTAACCACTAGGGAATGACAAAAGAAATGGCGTATTTCAAAAAAACACTACCTTATTCTTAGGTCAATAATTCTTATAAAGCAATCATTATTCATAAGATTTTTATCACACTTGAATGGTCAAAGACATAGCTTATAATAAATATCTTTAGAATCATCTTCAAATGTGTTAATCTTGCCGATTTTTTGAATAATAAAATGCCTAATTCTTGTCAAATTTGGGATCACAGAGATTATCAAAATAATTTTTTATCGTGAATATTTTACAAAAATTATCTCGTAATAAATTATACTAATGGTTTTATAAATGCGTTTAAAAATTAATAAATGTAAAAAATCTTAACACCACTGCACAGTTTTGTACCGAAATATGACTATATTCTAAAACATTAGAGCGAGAGGTTTAAAAGAATACTATTTTATGTAACAAAAATACTTCATGCAGTCATCAAATGTTTAAAATAACTATAAAGGATAATAAGGCTTCAAAATTATATAAATAGATTATCTACAACGTTTAAGGAGTGTCCAGGATCATGGTTTGAAAATACAATAAAAACTCAATTTTGACCTTCGACGAGCATGTCCCCCCTTTTTGTCGCGGTTAAGGGGGGACATGCTCGTCGAAGGTCAAAATTGAGTTTTTATTGTATATTCAAACCATGATCCTGGACACTCCTTAAACGTTGTAGATGATCTATTTATATAATTTTGAAGCCTTATTATCCTTTATAGTTATTTTAAACATTTGATGACTGCATGAAGTATTTTTGTTACATAAAATAGTATTCTTTTAAACCTCTCGCTCTAATGTTTTAGAATATAGTCATATTTCGGTACATAACTGTGCAGTGGTGTTAAGATTTTTTAGATTTATTAATTTTTAAACGCATTTGTAAAACCATTAGCATAATTTATTACGAGATAATTTTTGTAAAATATTCACGATAAAAAATTATATTGATAATCTCTGTGATCCCAAATTTGACAAGAATTAGGCATTTTATTATTCAAAAAATCGGCAAGATTAACACATTTCAAGATGATTCTAAAGATATTTATTATAAGCTATGTCTTTGAGCATTCAAGTGTGATAAACATCTTATGAATAATGATTGCTTTATAATAATTATTGACCTAAGAATAAGGTAGTGTTTTTTTGAAATACGCCATTTCTTTTGTCATTCCCTAGTGGTTAAGCTATAACATACGGCCGTAGCCATAAATTGACAAACTATAATTGAAGTAGGGAGTAAAATGATATTGACGCGCGTGTTTGAACATGTACCGTTTAAAAAAAAATAAAAAATAAATCGGTTAGGTACATGTTCAAACACGCGCGTTAACATAATTTTACTCCTTACTTTAATTATAGTTTGTCGTTTTATGGCTACGGCCGTATGTTGTAGCTTAACCACTAGGGAATGACAAAAGAAATGGCGTATTTCAAAAAAACACTACCTTATTCTTAGGTCAATAATTCTTATAAAGCAATCATTATTCATAAGATTTTTATCACACTTGAATGGTCAAAGACATAGCTTATAATAAATATCTTTAGAATCATCTTCAAATGTGTTAATCTTGCCGATTTTTTGAATAATAAAATGCCTAATTCTTGTCAAATTTGGGATCACAGAGATTATCAAAATAATTTTTTATCGTGAATATTTTACAAAAATTATCTCGTAATAAATTATACTAATGGTTTTATAAATGCGTTTAAAAATTAATAAATGTAAAAAATCTTAACACCACTGCACAGTTTTGTACCGAAATATGACTATATTCTAAAACATTAGAGCGAGAGGTTTAAAAGAATACTATTTTATGTAACAAAAATACTTCATGCAGTCATCAAATGTTTAAAATAACTATAAAGGATAATAAGGCTTCAAAATTATATAAATAGATTATCTACAACGTTTAAGGAGTGTCCAGGATCATGGTTTGAAAATACAATAAAAACTCAATTTTGACCTTCGACGAGCATGTCCCCCCTTTTTGTCGCGGTTAAGGGGGGACATGCTCGTCGAAGGTCAAAATTGAGTTTTTATTGTATATTCAAACCATGATCCTGGACACTCCTTAAACGTTGTAGATGATCTATTTATATAATTTTGAAGCCTTATTATCCTTTATAGTTATTTTAAACATTTGATGACTGCATGAAGTATTTTTGTTACATAAAATAGTATTCTTTTAAACCTCTCGCTCTAATGTTTTAGAATATAGTCATATTTCGGTACATAACTGTGCAGTGGTGTTAAGATTTTTTAGATTTATTAATTTTTAAACGCATTTGTAAAACCATTAGCATAATTTATTACGAGATAATTTTTGTAAAATATTCACGATAAAAAATTATATTGATAATCTCTGTGATCCCAAATTTGACAAGAATTAGGCATTTTATTATTCAAAAAATCGGCAAGATTAACACATTTCAAGATGATTCTAAAGATATTTATTATAAGCTATGTCTTTGAGCATTCAAGTGTGATAAACATCTTATGAATAATGATTGCTTTATAATAATTATTGACCTAAGAATAAGGTAGTGTTTTTTTGAAATACGCCATTTCTTTTGTCATTCCCTAGTGGTTAAGCTATAACATACGGCCGTAGCCATAAATTGACAAACTATAATTGAAGTAGGGAGTAAAATGATATTGACGCGCGTGTTTGAACATGTACCGTTTAAAAAAAAATAAAAAATAAATCGGTTAGGTACATGTTCAAACACGCGCGTTAACATAATTTTACTCCTTACTTTAATTATAGTTTGTCGTTTTATGGCTACGGCCGTATGTTGTAGCTTAACCACTAGGGAATGACAAAAGAAATGGCGTATTTCAAAAAAACACTACCTTATTCTTAGGTCAATAATTCTTATAAAGCAATCATTATTCATAAGATTTTTATCACACTTGAATGGTCAAAGACATAGCTTATAATAAATATCTTTAGAATCATCTTCAAATGTGTTAATCTTGCCGATTTTTTGAATAATAAAATGCCTAATTCTTGTCAAATTTGGGATCACAGAGATTATCAAAATAATTTTTTATCGTGAATATTTTACAAAAATTATCTCGTAATAAATTATACTAATGGTTTTATAAATGCGTTTAAAAATTAATAAATGTAAAAAATCTTAACACCACTGCACAGTTTTGTACCGAAATATGACTATATTCTAAAACATTAGAGCGAGAGGTTTAAAAGAATACTATTTTATGTAACAAAAATACTTCATGCAGTCATCAAATGTTTAAAATAACTATAAAGGATAATAAGGCTTCAAAATTATATAAATAGATTATCTACAACGTTTAAGGAGTGTCCAGGATCATGGTTTGAAAATACAATAAAAACTCAATTTTGACCTTCGACGAGCATGTCCCCCCTTTTTGTCGCGGTTAAGGGGGGACATGCTCGTCGAAGGTCAAAATTGAGTTTTTATTGTATATTCAAACCATGATCCTGGACACTCCTTAAACGTTGTAGATGATCTATTTATATAATTTTGAAGCCTTATTATCCTTTATAGTTATTTTAAACATTTGATGACTGCATGAAGTATTTTTGTTACATAAAATAGTATTCTTTTAAACCTCTCGCTCTAATGTTTTAGAATATAGTCATATTTCGGTACATAACTGTGCAGTGGTGTTAAGATTTTTTAGATTTATTAATTTTTAAACGCATTTGTAAAACCATTAGCATAATTTATTACGAGATAATTTTTGTAAAATATTCACGATAAAAAATTATATTGATAATCTCTGTGATCCCAAATTTGACAAGAATTAGGCATTTTATTATTCAAAAAATCGGCAAGATTAACACATTTCAAGATGATTCTAAAGATATTTATTATAAGCTATGTCTTTGAGCATTCAAGTGTGATAAACATCTTATGAATAATGATTGCTTTATAATAATTATTGACCTAAGAATAAGGTAGTGTTTTTTTGAAATACGCCATTTCTTTTGTCATTCCCTAGTGGTTAAGCTATAACATACGGCCGTAGCCATAAATTGACAAACTATAATTGAAGTAGGGAGTAAAATGATATTGACGCGCGTGTTTGAACATGTACCGTTTAAAAAAAAATAAAAAATAAATCGGTTAGGTACATGTTCAAACACGCGCGTTAACATAATTTTACTCCTTACTTTAATTATAGTTTGTCGTTTTATGGCTACGGCCGTATGTTGTAGCTTAACCACTAGGGAATGACAAAAGAAATGGCGTATTTCAAAAAAACACTACCTTATTCTTAGGTCAATAATTCTTATAAAGCAATCATTATTCATAAGATTTTTATCACACTTGAATGGTCAAAGACATAGCTTATAATAAATATCTTTAGAATCATCTTCAAATGTGTTAATCTTGCCGATTTTTTGAATAATAAAATGCCTAATTCTTGTCAAATTTGGGATCACAGAGATTATCAAAATAATTTTTTATCGTGAATATTTTACAAAAATTATCTCGTAATAAATTATACTAATGGTTTTATAAATGCGTTTAAAAATTAATAAATGTAAAAAATCTTAACACCACTGCACAGTTTTGTACCGAAATATGACTATATTCTAAAACATTAGAGCGAGAGGTTTAAAAGAATACTATTTTATGTAACAAAAATACTTCATGCAGTCATCAAATGTTTAAAATAACTATAAAGGATAATAAGGCTTCAAAATTATATAAATAGATTATCTACAACGTTTAAGGAGTGTCCAGGATCATGGTTTGAAAATACAATAAAAACTCAATTTTGACCTTCGACGAGCATGTCCCCCCTTTTTGTCGCGGTTAAGGGGGGACATGCTCGTCGAAGGTCAAAATTGAGTTTTTATTGTATATTCAAACCATGATCCTGGACACTCCTTAAACGTTGTAGATGATCTATTTATATAATTTTGAAGCCTTATTATCCTTTATAGTTATTTTAAACATTTGATGACTGCATGAAGTATTTTTGTTACATAAAATAGTATTCTTTTAAACCTCTCGCTCTAATGTTTTAGAATATAGTCATATTTCGGTACATAACTGTGCAGTGGTGTTAAGATTTTTTAGATTTATTAATTTTTAAACGCATTTGTAAAACCATTAGCATAATTTATTACGAGATAATTTTTGTAAAATATTCACGATAAAAAATTATATTGATAATCTCTGTGATCCCAAATTTGACAAGAATTAGGCATTTTATTATTCAAAAAATCGGCAAGATTAACACATTTCAAGATGATTCTAAAGATATTTATTATAAGCTATGTCTTTGAGCATTCAAGTGTGATAAACATCTTATGAATAATGATTGCTTTATAATAATTATTGACCTAAGAATAAGGTAGTGTTTTTTTGAAATACGCCATTTCTTTTGTCATTCCCTAGTGGTTAAGCTATAACATACGGCCGTAGCCATAAATTGACAAACTATAATTGAAGTAGGGAGTAAAATGATATTGACGCGCGTGTTTGAACATGTACCGTTTAAAAAAAAATAAAAAATAAATCGGTTAGGTACATGTTCAAACACGCGCGTTAACATAATTTTACTCCTTACTTTAATTATAGTTTGTCGTTTTATGGCTACGGCCGTATGTTGTAGCTTAACCACTAGGGAATGACAAAAGAAATGGCGTATTTCAAAAAAACACTACCTTATTCTTAGGTCAATAATTCTTATAAAGCAATCATTATTCATAAGATTTTTATCACACTTGAATGGTCAAAGACATAGCTTATAATAAATATCTTTAGAATCATCTTCAAATGTGTTAATCTTGCCGATTTTTTGAATAATAAAATGCCTAATTCTTGTCAAATTTGGGATCACAGAGATTATCAAAATAATTTTTTATCGTGAATATTTTACAAAAATTATCTCGTAATAAATTATACTAATGGTTTTATAAATGCGTTTAAAAATTAATAAATGTAAAAAATCTTAACACCACTGCACAGTTTTGTACCGAAATATGACTATATTCTAAAACATTAGAGCGAGAGGTTTAAAAGAATACTATTTTATGTAACAAAAATACTTCATGCAGTCATCAAATGTTTAAAATAACTATAAAGGATAATAAGGCTTCAAAATTATATAAATAGATTATCTACAACGTTTAAGGAGTGTCCAGGATCATGGTTTGAAAATACAATAAAAACTCAATTTTGACCTTCGACGAGCATGTCCCCCCTTTTTGTCGCGGTTAAGGGGGGACATGCTCGTCGAAGGTCAAAATTGAGTTTTTATTGTATATTCAAACCATGATCCTGGACACTCCTTAAACGTTGTAGATGATCTATTTATATAATTTTGAAGCCTTATTATCCTTTATAGTTATTTTAAACATTTGATGACTGCATGAAGTATTTTTGTTACATAAAATAGTATTCTTTTAAACCTCTCGCTCTAATGTTTTAGAATATAGTCATATTTCGGTACATAACTGTGCAGTGGTGTTAAGATTTTTTAGATTTATTAATTTTTAAACGCATTTGTAAAACCATTAGCATAATTTATTACGAGATAATTTTTGTAAAATATTCACGATAAAAAATTATATTGATAATCTCTGTGATCCCAAATTTGACAAGAATTAGGCATTTTATTATTCAAAAAATCGGCAAGATTAACACATTTCAAGATGATTCTAAAGATATTTATTATAAGCTATGTCTTTGAGCATTCAAGTGTGATAAACATCTTATGAATAATGATTGCTTTATAATAATTATTGACCTAAGAATAAGGTAGTGTTTTTTTGAAATACGCCATTTCTTTTGTCATTCCCTAGTGGTTAAGCTATAACATACGGCCGTAGCCATAAATTGACAAACTATAATTGAAGTAGGGAGTAAAATGATATTGACGCGCGTGTTTGAACATGTACCGTTTAAAAAAAAATAAAAAATAAATCGGTTAGGTACATGTTCAAACACGCGCGTTAACATAATTTTACTCCTTACTTTAATTATAGTTTGTCGTTTTATGGCTACGGCCGTATGTTGTAGCTTAACCACTAGGGAATGACAAAAGAAATGGCGTATTTCAAAAAAACACTACCTTATTCTTAGGTCAATAATTCTTATAAAGCAATCATTATTCATAAGATTTTTATCACACTTGAATGGTCAAAGACATAGCTTATAATAAATATCTTTAGAATCATCTTCAAATGTGTTAATCTTGCCGATTTTTTGAATAATAAAATGCCTAATTCTTGTCAAATTTGGGATCACAGAGATTATCAAAATAATTTTTTATCGTGAATATTTTACAAAAATTATCTCGTAATAAATTATACTAATGGTTTTATAAATGCGTTTAAAAATTAATAAATGTAAAAAATCTTAACACCACTGCACAGTTTTGTACCGAAATATGACTATATTCTAAAACATTAGAGCGAGAGGTTTAAAAGAATACTATTTTATGTAACAAAAATACTTCATGCAGTCATCAAATGTTTAAAATAACTATAAAGGATAATAAGGCTTCAAAATTATATAAATAGATTATCTACAACGTTTAAGGAGTGTCCAGGATCATGGTTTGAAAATACAATAAAAACTCAATTTTGACCTTCGACGAGCATGTCCCCCCTTAAGAGAGCGAATAACTCGCGGATTCCAAATTGAAAATTTTCGCGCGACAATATCACTTTGGCAGAGTCTCAGGCAACATAAAGTTAATTCGCTAAAAGTCAATGACAAGTGACATAAACTGCGGCGAACTGTCTCGTCGTTCACTTGTCGTCGCATGGGCTGGCAAACTTCATTTTGCTGTACCACTTTCACAACTGGGAAACTTTTCGCAGGAATGATACGTGAGACTAAAAATAGAGTACCCATTTCTGGATGCTATATTATTTTATATTAGGCTAAACTAATGGAGACTCCGAAAGACGGCGAACACGATAAGGTAATAATTTCTTTCGAAACGTATGTAGCCTTGCGTCTGTATTTGACGACTTAGTCCATATATCCAAAAACCTTGCGAATGAAGCTTCACGGAAACTTTTATAATATACTTCAAAATCGTCTTGCAAGATTAGTGTGAAAAAATGTGAGTGAATCGTTAAAATAACATTTCGGCGAGATGTAGCATGTATCAATACAAACCTAAGGAACTTGCATCGGTATAGCACACTTTTTGAATCAACTTTCACATTTAATGAGTGTGGTAGAAGGCAGAAGCATCGGACAGTATATTATATCTAATTAATATGGCATGTAGAATTGTCTACACACGAAATATTTTTATGTAGTAGCTAAATAATTCAGAACTGGTTAAAAAGCGCAATGTAACTAATTTAAAATATTCCTAACACAGTACATAATCTAAGCCCGAGCCGAACCTTTGTTGTCTACTTACTTGACGAAGCTCACCATGTGAGCAAAATGCGCATTGTAATTTTTTGTATAATATCTATCTAATGAATACCGTGTAATAAATACACTATAATATATTATTTAATTAAATACATAATTTGAAAACACGTTTGAGAAATAATATTATACACCTACTATAAAAAAATCTTTCACTGGATTTCACTCTTTTAACTGGATTCGAGCCAATGTGCTTTACCAACTAAGCTATGTACGTCCTATGTAATTGTGATGGAATTAATTAGTAGTTTTTAAACTTGTGAAGCGCTTCACAAATTAGGTAAGTACATTAATTTGACAGTCGGCTTATGTATTTAAAATCAAAGTATCAATTAGATTAATTACTAACTGGTGTCAAGATCACTCAGAACTTGGAGTTGCAAATAATTAAACATGTATTTTTATGCAACGAATAATTCACAAGATTTGGGAATGTAACATTCCATAGCTCATCTTGTGAATTATACATTCAATAAAATATAGTTTATTATTTATATATTAAGTCAGTTATTCCAAACTGCGGTTCCGCGAGCTGGTTAGGGGTTTCGCGCGAGAATTGCGCGCGAGAATTTAAATCTATTTTATGAGGCAATAATGTTTAAAGTTACATATTATTATGGAGCATTTTAAAAGTTTCGCTGGATTAGATATTGCGTCATAGTTGTTACTGAAGTAGCGGGGGTTTTACTTGGGAGGGCAGTTTTTGTGGTAGGGATTTAGGAATAAAGGTATTCAATTATCATCAAACATTGCCGCCTACTACGCACGGTAGATTTTGCTTCTATTAAAGTATTTTAAATTTCTACGATAACGTTACAGTTACAGAAATGTATGAGTTATTGCTTCACTATGTATTGTCAAGTGTGTTTATATTTGGATGCCAATTACAAACCCTTGGCAATAAATTCGGTGAAGATTTTATTAAAAATTCATATATTATGCAGAATTTTGTTGTTTTTTTTATCCTGTTAAAATGGTTATACTTACCCTAATAAAAATAAGTAGGTAAGTACTAGAGTTATAAATGTATATAAAATATGAGACAGAAAATATTAAGGGGTAGAATTTTAAGTCTGCTTATTGGTATCAATTTGAATGTCCGCGTATATTCTGTTCCTAATGTACTCTTATGGGGCCTAATATAAATGACAGCTAGGTGAGGGTTCTGTATTCAGTGAGATTTTGCAAAATGTATTAAAAGCCTACTTCAGTGAAATGGCAAATAATTTTCAACAGTAGGTGCGACGAAATTTGGCACTCGTCGCCAATCGGAGATAGACAGTCGAAGCGTGCGCACGTCGATTTGTTTTGTCATGGCGTCGGATGAATATATTCTTAAATTGTGTAAAGATGACTAAAAAACTTTTCGTATGCATCTACTTGAAAAAGAAAACATGTCAATGAATATATTATTATTATTAGTAATACGCTGCGAGTAAATGGCTGCGAGACGTGGACCCTCAACACGAGAGATGTCCAAAGGCTAAGAGTCACACAGCGAGGCATGGAGAGGTGTATGTTGGACATCACGCGAAAGGACCGTAAGAGAAACGAATGGGTTAGGAAGCAGACAAGAGTACGCGATGTAATAGACGTTCCAAAAAGCTGAAATGGAGATGGGCGGGGCACATTGCTTGCCGAAAGGACGGCCGCTGGACAAATGCCGTCATCCAATGGTACCCAAGGGGTACGAAACGGCCACAGGGTCGCCCTAAAAGCCGCTGGATTGACGAACTGGTAAAGTTCAAAGGCAGCGAACGACACAGGACCGAGAGAGTTGGAGAAAACTTGGGGAGGCCTTCATCCAGCAGTGGATTGACCCCGGCTGATGATGATGATGATTAGTAATACAACAATAAACATAGCATTAAATGGACGCATGTTGACTTTTTATGACAAATTATGTTTTGTTCTGCACCCGTCATTTGCACAATCTTCGCGTCGCGTAGTCACGATCGTTTTAGTTAGACCATGCCTCAAGTGGAAAGGACGTGCGGTATCTTTTGAGATCAGACATGCTCTATTGCTCTTCTAAATCATATATTAAAATTCAAATGAGTATGTAAGATGCAATACTTTTGTCACGCTGGATATTCCTATTTTTAAATACTTTCTTTCTACTGAATACTCGATGAAAGATTTTTCAAAATAAATTAATTTGGTGTTGCTGTTATTGGTTTCAAATTAATTTACATTAAATGGACGCATGTTGACTTTTTATGACAAATTATGTTTTGTTCTGCACGCGTCATTTGTACAATCTTCGCGTCGCGTAGTCACGATCGTTTTAGACCGTGCCCCAGTTGAAGTGTAGCCTTAAGGGTACCGAAAAACAAAAAACGTTAGGAAGCACTGACGTATTTTTTTACTTAACCATCGCTAAAGATAAATTTCATTTGAGATGCTGAATACGCAGTGTCGTCATAAGTTGGTAAATACTAGCAGTGTTCCGGAAAAATCTTTATTCACGGTGGCTTATTAAAGCCGACGTCGCCAGTTTGTCTGCGCGTCCTACCAGCTCTACAAACAGTCGTCAATTCCAATGATAATTAATGCGCAAGTGCGGTGTGATGAATTTAGTAAGTACCTATACGCACGAATTATAGTATTTCGTAAAACAATGTAGGTATTCAATAAGTATGTATTCGGATAAACATGTTATTTTGGGTTATATAAAAAATCATGAATCTTGTCAAATATTTATTGCGAATTAGATAATAATAATTATATTGTAAAAGTTTCACACATAAACAATTATCACATGCCTACAAGTCAATATAACATAATATAATTTGCAGATTGACATTGTATTGAAAGATAATTATATCCATGATTAATTATTGTGTAGCACACAACATGTAGTATTATTATATTATTAATCGTATTATTTCCATGAATGAATGAAGGTATGCATTACTTACAGATATAGGGATATAGATAAAAGCTATATCCACCCCATGTCATTTGAATGCAGGTACTTAATTCGAATATCTCTATATATACGAGGGTGGGTCAATAATTCCTTATAAAAAAGCATTAAAACAGTTTTTTTTTTTGTATTTTTTTTTTATTTCTCAACATAATCTCCTTGGAGCTCAATACACTTGGTTAGACGTTTCTCAATATTTTTTAAACCGTCAGAAAAATAAGTTTTCGGAAGGTCCTCAAAATAAGCATTTGTCCGATCGATGACTTCTTCATTTGAAAAAAAACGTTGTCCACTTAGCCATTTTTTTAAGTTTGGGAAAAGGAAAAAGTCACTGGGGGCTAAATCTGGCGAATACGGTGGGTGGTCGACCAATTCGAACTTCAATTCTTCAATTTTAGCCATTGATCGTAAACATGTGTGAACACGGGCATTGTCCTGATGAAAGTGGATTTTTTTCCTGTTTAAATGAGGCCGTTTTTCTTCAATTTTGTTTTTTAGCTGGTCCAATAAAGATGCAGAATAATCCCCTGTTATTTTTTTTCCTTTTTCCAAATAGTCAACGAAAATAATTTCACGTGCATCCCAAAATACAGTAGCCATAACCTTACCAGCTGATTTTACGGTTTTCGCCTTCTTTGGACATGGTTTGCCTTCGCAATCCACTGCTTTGACTGTTCTTTCGTCTCGGGAGTATAGTGGTGTATCCATGTTTCATCTACAGTCACAAAGCGACGAAAAAATTCATCCGGATTGCGTTGCATGAGCGACAACAGGGCTTTAGAGGCCACCACCCTATTGCGTTTATTGTCGACTGTGAGCAAACGCGGCACCCATCTTGCAGAAATATTTTTCATGCCCAATTTGTCATGTAAAATAGAAATGACGCTACCTTTTGAGATCCCTGTAACCTCAATTATCTCACTCAACTTTAATCTTTGGTCACTTAACACCATATCGTGGATTTTATTGATCATTTCTGGTGTAGTCACCTCTACAGGACGTCCTGAGCGTGGTTCATCCTTTGTTGATGTACGACCACGTTTAAATTCATTTAACCAGTTATAAATAGTTGCAAGTGAAGGAGCAGATATGCCGTGAACTAAATCCAACTCATTTTTTATTTCCTTTGCTGTTAACCCTTTTATATTAAAATGTTTAATAACAGCTCTAAACTCAATTTTCTCCATTTTCCATTTTTCCATTTTCCACAAGCAAATTTTTTTTTAAATGTACGAGAAACACACAACAACCCGACCAATCTGATTGAAACTTCGCAGCATACTGAATCGGTAGTGCCGCTGCATGAAAACAAACCGCTTACAGTACTAGTCGCGCCACCTGTCGGCTTTTCTAAGGACTTATTGACCCACCCTCGTATAAAAATCTCGTGTCACGATGTTTGTGGTCGAACTCCTCCGAAATGGCTTGACCGATTTTTATGAATTTTTTTATGTATATTTTTTAGGTATGAGAATAGGTCAACAAGTATATTTCATACCGCTAGGTGATTAGGGTATCTCTATCCAGAAAAAAATTCTTTAATTTTTTTGACAATTTTTTTTTTGTATTTTTTTTATTATTTGGCATAAAAAAATACCTATTACCTCATATTTTCATTTTCCTACCCCCATCCTCCCATTTTTTAATCGCGATTTTATTATTTTTGTATGAACAAATTTAACTGTCGTTCGTATTTCAAACAGAACGAAATTATTTATGTTGTTGAATGACAGATGACACTACGTCCGAGAAGAATTCAAGAGAAGCGTCGCGTCATTTTGACATTTCATCCGGCAAATCACAACGCAGTGCGTGCAAAATTTTGTACGATTTATTTTAATTTATCTATTTTTATGTGCGTGTATTACAGTGCACAATGCCAGCAAGACGCAAGGGGGGCCATTTGGGCCGTCGAACGAATAAAGCAACAACATGCGAAATAGTAGAGTAGAAAGAACAAATCCAACAAGATAACAAAAACGTGCGTGTAAGCATGTCGCAATTGCGTGCATCTCAATCATAAGAGGCACGAGCTGAACGAAATCAACAACGACAATTGGAACGGAGCCAAGCGCGCCGGTTCGTAGTTAACACGTCACGCAGAGCAAATGACCGACAACGCCAAAAAGTACATCGAACATTTACATCCGCTTCGTTCCTTCGTCTCGCATTCGAGTACGAACCAGATATTGAATATTCCGCTCATCCGAAAGTGCTGATTGGTGCTATGGACAAAGAATGTCCCCATTGTCATGCGCTAAAATTCAAACATGAGTCAGCCGGGATGTGTTGCGCATCAGGAAAAGTGCAACTACCAGAAATTGAGATACCACCAGAACCATTGAACAGCTTGCTCATTGGCACGGTTCCAGATTTAAACCTGTTCCTGAAGTCCATTCGCACATTCAATTCATGCTTCCAAATGACTTCGTCCGGAGCAACAGAAATAGTTCACAATACTGCGGCAAATGGTCAACAATTCCATTCTACGTTCAAAATCAAAGGTCAAGTATACCACAAAGTAGGCTCATTGCTGCTAATGCCAAACGAACCACATACATTTTTACAAATCTACTTCATGGGTGCGGCGGTGAGGACATCAATCATGTGGATGCACGTTGCGGCTACAATAGCAGCCTCAATTCGCTCAACTGGACGCCCTGTTGAATGAGCACAATGAATTATTGAAGTTCTTCAAAGCACACATGCACGAATTGCAAAGTGACAATCACGCTATTGTCATCAATCCTGATAAAACACCAGCTGGAGAGCACGTACGTCGATTCAATGCGACTGTTGTTGACGACATTGCTGGAATCATGGTTGGCGACCGCACATCGACGCGAGAAATCGTGATTCAAAGAAGAAACAATAATCTGGAGTTCATCGCTGACACACACCGTTCATACGACGCCCTCCAAAATCCGCTAATTTTCTGGAAGGGACAAGACGGATATTGCATAAACATTAAACAACGAGATCCTGTCACAGGTAATTCATTCATTATGAACATCATTACTCATTTTGAATTGAGAAAATGAATGGTTGATGTTTTTTTGTTTTTATCGGCGGTCATCGTCTACAGTGCTCTATTCCTCTTTCTGTCATAGATCCCATCCCCACTTTTTATTTAACAACCAAAATATTCACTAGAAATAATTTATATGGCAGAACAACGTTTGCCTGGTCAGCTAGTAGAACTATATTATTATAATCCTGCCCAACAGAAATGAATTGACACGGAATGTTATCTGACAGTTGATTTGTATGTGTGTGTTTAAATTGGAAAACAAATGCCGTATTTGTGTTTTGTTTGATTATCTGTCTATAAACAATGTTGCCATGTAGTGAAAAGTCATTTAATTTATACATATAATTACATAACGAATACATTTAGGTACTAAGTATAGTAATTGTAATTTGACAAATCTTCTTGTAAGCGAATGTGCGCTCAGGAAATATTCTGGCCACTATGCGGAGCTTCCAAAGCGACTTGTCGCCAGGTAGTTTTCTTGCATCTATTTCGATTAAACCGGTGTATTTTACGCGCGTTTTATTGGTATTGTCTTTCATGTAATGTTAACAACAATTTTACTAATGGTTTTATAAATACGTTTAAAAAATAATAAATCTAAAAAAGCTTAACACCACTGCGCATGGATGTACTGAAATATGACCATATTCTAAAACATTAGATCGAGAGGTTGAAAATAAATTAAAAGAAATTAGGCTACAAAATTATATTAATGGATTATCTACAACTCCAGGCTTATGGTCTGAAAATACCATAAAATCTCCATTTTGACCTACGTGGCGCATATGGGCCCTTAAGAAATTATACACTTTATATTATTTGGGTAATTACAGGTGCCTGATGTCATAGAAGCCAAGTCATGTTGGGCATACCCAATTCAATTGTACTCGAGCATAATAATAATATAGAAGAATATACATTATTTTCCAAGACGGCTTGTTTTTCAACTCACACGTCAATGCACGATGCATTAATGCACAGATGCTGTATTACAATAAATTTTGTCTGAGAAAACCGAATTTAAAAGATTGGAATCAATAGAAAATGGACATATTATAATTTATATTATGTCAATAATACAATATCTTCATAGCCTACTGGGACTTAAAATATTTTTATGATGCCGATGGGCATTTTACGTACCTATCTACGTTATTATATTAAATCAATTTCGGTGAAAAGTAAAAACTCAGTAAACAACATTAATTTGTGTTCTACGGGCTACCCCATCCATAGTATGTAACTATGCGTAAATTTTCACTTCATTAATATAGCTAGGATATAAAAACGATTATGTTGGCAACACTCCTAACAATAAATGAATGTTAACAAAACAGCGAACTGCTAATGCGTGGAATGTGAATTTATTAAGATTAACGCGCCTAGTTGACTACGAGATTCGTGACGTCACAACTTCAGATCTGAGATATTTCATGATGCCGGGATAAGCGATTAATTCAGTGATTAAAAGTTTCGCAATAATGATTGTCGGTATTAAGTTTACTTTGTAGAGTAAACTCAAACTTATAATGAATTTCTGATGGAAATCTTTGATGTGTACTTGACTCTACACACACACACAAGTGGGAAATTAACCCAACAATATTATTTTAGTTTGTTGTATTTAAAATGTGGAAATATTATGTAACATTTGCATACATATTCCATAAAATTTGCCAGTGATCATGTGTATTAATTAATAATATCTTTTCATTTCTCTTAATTTCATTAATTGAGCATAAAATATATGGTTATTAAATCAAACTTTTAAGAAGATACTAAATATTATAATCTGTTAAAAGGGAGTGTATATATAAGTACTTAAATTTTCAGTCTTCAAAAAAAGCAAATATTTTTTTTATTCAAACTTACAAATTGTTTTAAAATACATTATATTCGTTGAAGACTTTTATTTTATTATAACATAATACTATTTTGATTTTTAGTATAATTATAATGGAATTTAATAAGTTTTCTTGAATATGTAAGAATGATTTTCGAATGACGTAATTAATTGTATAAAATAATGTATTTTTTATTTAATTAAAAAAACAATATCTCGTTGAATATGGAAAAAAATATATATGTACATATTAAAACCCTTTTAAGTATAAAATAAATGAAAATATAATTAATATTAAATTCTACAGGTTTTTTTAAAAAGGTTTGTCGATAGCTATTTCGGTTGTAACACCATTATCAAGACTATTCAGATAAGCCGTTGGCCTTTGCTTAATTACTATACGCATAGATAGAGACAGAATACATTTTATTATTCGTTCAAACAATATTACGACTTTGTATACTTATTATTAATTGTAATACTATTAATACTTTGAAACCCTAAGTGGGGTTTTTAATGGATATCAAAATTTACAAAATTTATCGAAGGTACGGTGTTCAAGTGCTTTGGTTATTTCTTGACATTATTAATCAATTAAAATATTATTAGTATAATGTTGTTAATCATGCGCTTAAATTATATTTAATAGTGGCGACGAATGCATTACCAAATTTTCATTAATTATGTGATTACTTTTGGATAATTCGCGATTAATTTCCAACTGTTCGAGTAAATTTAATTTTAGACCTTTGTTAACGTGTAATGCAAACACTCTGGCGTTATTTTTCCACTGATGGTATGCAAATTTGATATCAAATGTTTAGCAAACTGAGAATCTGTTTTACCGTTCCTGAAAAACCGGAGGTGTTCTTCAAAACGAGTTTTTATGGGCCTACCAGATTGACCAATGTAGCATAGACTACATGTGCCACATGTTATTTTATAAACCCCATTTTTCTCCAGTTTGTTGATTCTATCTTTACTATGTTTAAGTTTAATCCTAGATTATTATTAGCTTTGAATGCTACGTTAACGCTATGTTTATTTTCTTGGTAAATTTTGTCTGAAATAATGCCGTGATAAGCAATGGATTTGTAATAACGATTTGAATCTTTAACGTTAGGGTACATTGTAGATCTAGCTAATTTAAGTTGTTTTTTATATAATATTTTATCTACCATGGATGTTGCATATCCATTACTTAAGGCTATTTGTTTAATGGTATGTAGTTCATCCGCAAAATCTAATGTGTTCATGGGCACACTAACTAGCCTGTGGATCATGGCATGGTATGCCGCCAACTTATGAATCCATGGATGTTGCGATCCTTTATGTATAGTGGTTTCCGTGTAGGTGGGTTTTCTATATATTTTAAAGTTATGTTTATTATTAATCCTCTGAATAGTGAGGTCTAGAAAATTAATTCTGCTTTCTATCTCTACTTCGACCGTGAATTTAATATTACAGTGCAATGCGTTAGCCCTTTTGACGAACGAGTTAAGTTGACGGTCAGTTCCTTTCCAGCAAATCAAAATATCATCTACGTATCTATGGTAATATAATATATCAGCTACTGAGTCTATTTTAAGTGATTCTGATTCGAATTTGTCCATAAAAAGTTCTGCGTTATTATAAAACAACCTGTAGAATTTAATATTAATTATATTTTCATTTATTTTAAAATGGAATTCTATCAAGTAAATGCTAACTCAATTAATACCTTTTAAGTATGTCGAATCGAACTTCGGTATGGTCACAATATTTATTTATGATTTTTCTTCCTGATCTGTGTTTGCGAATTTTTCAATAATAGACCACAACCGTGACTTGCGTATTTTTTATAAATGCAAACACCAACGGCACTGATTGGATGCTTTCTTGATAATGGAACAACACAAAAGAAAACCATTATATACGAACGAGCGAAGTGACTGCAAATCCTTAATAATAAGGATCCTAGTAATTAATAATTCCTTACTAATTTACCAAGCTGATTGATTAATAAATAATATGGGTATTATTATAAGTCCTTCCTAAATGCATATCATGTAAATCAACCGTAAGACTAGAAATAAATAGGCAAGTAATAGCAAATATAAATTATTGATAGAGGTGTCCAAGTTGATGAAATGGCAATGGTCTGTCATAGGTGGCGATTGGACAGCGGTTGGTCAAATACAATCATATATTTATAGTGGTAACTAAGGGGCGAGCACTAAACGACCACAGAGATGCCAGGATATTCGGTGGATGCACGTGGCAGCTAAGGACTAAGGACCGAGAAGTATTGATGGAGTTAGGGCAAACTTATGAATCGATCCCTGCTGATTATGATATTAAAATTGACATAGTAGGTACCTAGTATATTATATGAAATTATTTCCGGTCGATATTTTTTTGGAAAATTAGTTGTACTCTTTGGTTTAGTCGTTTAATCATTTAGTGTTTAATCGTTAAGTTCTAGTGTTTCTCAACGTTTTTACACATGTGGACCACTGAAAATAGGATAAACTTTTTGCGGACCACTAACGCAGAAATAAAAAATATTATTTATATGGTAACGTATAATAACGTCTGATCACGGTTGAGTTCGTCTTGTAAAACCATTAATCTATTTTAAGAACAAAAACACAATGCACAAATACTTGCAGTTGCACGGGTTTTGAATAATTATTGGAATTTTTAACATATGCATTTGGACGCCAAAAATTCGCGGACCACCGGTTGAGAAACACTGAGTGCATACCTACACGTTATTGCAACAATCTAAAACCAATAATGAGCTGAATCATTGTGTTTATTAAAATTGAGGGGATTAAAATATTATAATACGTTTTTTTGTATTTAGTAGAATAGTGTACAAATATAATATTATGTAAATTGGTTTATTATTTTATAGCAAGACGTAGCACGATTTTATAAGTTATTGAAATGCAACTATTTTGAGTCAATGACATCCACTTTCACAATATTGTCAGTAACCGCCAATAAGGACAATACATAGTTTGCTACGCAGAGAATTGCTAGTAATACCACCAAATTTATACGAGATTCTATTGCAGTCTTTAGTAAAATAAATTAGGATATTGATTGGATTGGATTAGATATTGTTCTATTCATAGGTATTCATCATTCATTTTATTACATTCATCTTATTCACCAGTTATTGGAAAATACATCGGTACCTAGTTGGTTTTTATGATTTTAATAACTAACCATGAATTTGATTCATACGCAAAAGAAACCGTTAAACTTGTGTACCTAATATATTGTAAAATTAAACACATTTGTCATAATTTCTGAATAGAAAAATACTTTCCTACTTATATTAAATGAGAACTCTTTTATTCTTATTAGCGTTGGACGGTATCATTCTAAAGCCATGTATTCACTAGGGGACACATGGAGCAACCTGCCATGGGACATGACGCTCAACATCTACGTCGATGTCTTGGGAACAATGTCTCGGAATATATTGCATATACACACCAGGTCATCAGGACACACATCAGTTGTCGCAAAAATGTCGCCCGAGAAGGTTTTATTGGTCAGTGCTTTGAACATATTTATTCTAATGAGTAGTTTATCGAAACGTAAGAGAAAGAAAAGGTGGTAAGTGCGGAACTACTTACTACAAAGAGAAAAAAGGGTGGATATTCGAGTGACTCATGTTGAGCGACATGTTGCACACTCGTCTACATTCGCCAAAATTTGACGCGCGGCCCGTGCGTTCGCTTGCAAAGCAACAACATGCAACATGTCCTGCGTCACTATGCTGCGTGCAACGTTGGGGGACAGTGCGCAATGTTGCAGCGTCACAGAAACTCTATGTTGCGCATCATGTTGAGGGATATTTTGTCCCCTAATGAATACGAGGCTTAATGGTTATCAAAGAAACCGGGAGCATCAGTTGTTTGTCTTCCCAATGTGAAGAACTAATCTCCAAATACTGAAGCCATTTGGGATGCCAACAACTTTGTTTAACCAAATTGTTTAGGATGTCGATATATGATGTCACGTTGTTTTATAAATTATTAAAATAAGGTATAATTTAGCCCACGGTGGCTGAGCGGCTTATGCGTCGGCTCCCAGGATTCATTCCTGAGTCTGACAAGTACAAATATTGTTTTTCAATTTGTGTTTGGAGTCAAAGTATTAACAGGTGGAGCAAATGGCTAACATCCATTTCTCGTAAAAAACAAAAAAAAAAGAATGTTAATACAAACCACCACTATGACGAAGACCATATGATATTCTTAATGGTAATATTATATATTATAAGTAAGTATATATGTTTTAGACATTCAATGTGTTCCTTGTACTATACGTAAATGATTTTTTAAATTGTTTATCACAGTGTTCTCACTTTGTTATTTATTTTTCTGTATATTATATTTCATGACATGTAAATAAATTTAGTTGAATATATAAATTCTTAAACTACCTACCTACCAAGTATTAAGGTAAGTACTCACAATTTTCATAAAATATTTCTAATTACGATATAATTATTTTTGTGATAGTCGTTTCCAAATATCAAACAAGTTCTTCAAAATGATTAATTCGACAGGATGCCAGTTGTTATGATAGGAAATTGTTTGTATGATTATAGAGTACCACCGAATATAATTATTGACAATTTAATGTATTGGCCATGAATGACAGTTGCATTATAATATTAAGTATAATATTCTCGTAGCGTTAATCCCACGATTCGCCTTGGAACTTTGAAGTTTATCGCTTGAAATTACAGAGTATGCCATGCGAATCTCGAAGACTAGGTCCTCATAATTATTGTTGATTTAATGGCGTTTAATTGAAATGATTCAAATAAACTCATTTAAAAATGTTGGTAACGCAGATTATTTTTACTAAGCGAAGGTTGACTGTGATTTGGTCGTGATGGAATGTTTAATAAAAAAGTCAAAAACGACTTGTATAAAGTCATAATATAAATTAAGAACTTTAATAGTATATCCCAGTACCAGTTTTTTTCTCGGTTAATATTTGTTAACACTGAAATCAAACACTAATAAAATTGGTCTGAATATTATTCAGGTATCTACTAGATGTGATTTTGTAAGTTGCATATTTTTGTAAATTATAATATCTATTAAAGTTTGCAAGTACTACAATTATTCACCGTGAGTTATTTTACCGGGGAGAGGTGGCCGTACAGCATAATGATAAAAAATACGCTTTGTTCGTGGAGCATTGCAGACTGCGTTGCTTAAATTTTATTACATTCAATAAGAGAATTAAGTCACTATTGATTGGTATCAAATATCTGATAATAACGTTGTCAATTATAATTTTCAGATATTTTATAAGGTACGCCTTGATACTAACGAGCACCTACCAAAATTTGATATATCTACATACTTAATTATAATATACTAGCTGAGCCAGCTGGCTCTCGCCAGTCTGTCTCGCTAGGTCTTGCAGACAGCTTTTCGTCATGATGACATGGTGTTGGATTTTAATATAATTTTAAAGTATGTATAGTTGTCCCTTCGGGATAGATTTTCATTCACGTCAGACAGTTTGACATTTCGCTGATTTGTCAGTTTTACGATTTGCATGTCGTCACTGCAAATACAAATTTGGAGTCATATGCGTAGTCTATTCTGGAGTCTGGCCTTCACAATATCGTCTGACACCACTTTAGGCTGCTAGGCCTAGCAGAGCAGCTGTCAATCGCCGATTGCTACCAATGACATTTTAATTGTAATACAATAAATTATTATGTGTAGGTATGTGCATTTAAATATGATAAATAATTATACATCTCATTCATTCGAATATACAGCAATATTATGTGATAATCATAAAAAGCGATCCAATATATCCAAATATTAATCTCTTTCGGGACCCATTTACATAATAGAAAAAGGTTAGCAGCATAAAAACAAATTTAAACATTGTTTTGTTTCATTGTCTATAAAAAATAAATGCTTGCAGCCATAGAATAATATTAATTAAAAAATCAAATTTTGAATTCAAAATTAACCTAAAATAATATAGTTTCCCGGTGCGGGACATTCATATCGAGACAAATGTTGATAAATAATAAAGCAATACATATTATATCTGAGAGGAATCGACCAATTCTGATAAGAATAGGGATTTATAAAACCTAAAAATGTGGAATCAGCTTGAAGAGGCCTTCATCCATCAGTGGATTCATACAGGTTGATGACAATATTGACGATATAAATGGGTAGGTATATAAAATCACAAATTTAAAAAAATATAGCAGTTTATATGACTAAGAAGAGTAGAATTAGGTTGGGATAACCTTCATCCAGCAGTGGATTGATCTTGGTGGATGATGATAATGACGATATTACGAATGGGTAAATATAATATCAGCAATTTTGATAAATTTAGCAATTCATATGACCGACAGTAATACAAACAACTTAGAGAGGCCTTCATCCACCAGTGGATTGATTCAGGCTCATGATGATAATGGCAATATAAATAGATATAATATCACCGATTTTGATAAATACAGTAATTCAAATGACATAAAGGAGTAGAATCAGGCATGGGAGGCCTTTATCCAGCAGTGGATTAGTTCAGGTCGATGATGATAAGGACGATAGAAATGGGTATAATATCACAAATTTGTTAAACCTATAGTAGTAGAATCAGGTTGCGGAACCCTTCATCCAGCAGTGGATTGATTGTGGTTGATGATGGTGACGATATGAATATGTAAATAAATATAATATTACCGATTTTGATAAATACAGCAATTTATATGGCAGAAATGAGTATAATCAGGCTATGGGAGGCCTTTATCCATCAGTGGATTGGTTCAGGTCGATGATGATAAGAATGATAGAAATAGGTATAATATCACAAATTCGTTAAATCGATAGTCGTAGAATCACGTTGCGGAACCCTTCATCCAGCAGTGGATTGATGATGATGATGAAATTCAAGACTGTCAAGAATACAATCAACGTAGAGAGGCCTTCATCCAGTAGTGGATTTAATGAGGCTCGTGATAATAATGGCATTATAAATATAGATAGGTGAATATATAATAATTCATGTGTAAGTACGGAGTACAATAAGGCTGAGGAGGCCTTCTTCCAGCAGTGGATAGGTCCAGATTGATGATGGTAAGGATGGTAAAAACAGGTAGATATTATACAATATCACAAATTTCGTTAACTATAACAATTCGTATTAATTTATTTCATTGTTTGCAATGGCAACTTAATATGACTATATTGTAATCTATGTAAATTAGTAGCCTAGGTAATTATTCAATAAAAAAGTGTTCGTGAACAGCCACAAAGAAGTATTTAAAAAAAATTGCTAATAGAAATTTCACATTTTTTCGATTAATTCTGCAAATTCTTAATTTGAATTCTGACACGTCAAATGAACTTGTTTTGCGAAAGAAAACAAATGACAATCTAAGTCTATTAGTTTGACAGATAAAAAGCAGTGACATGGTTTTAGATTATATTTTCGTAGTAATTAGTGAGGAAAGATGTATTTATTTCTTGTAGCACGCCAATGTGCTACTTACAGATTTGAATAGTTTGGTGGAATATTAATTCTGATTTGTGAAATATAAAAAGTATTGAGTGACAATATAATCAATTTGCCGTAGATGGCTAGCAAGATGCGAAGATGTATGGTGACGGATGTAAAACGCGATTTAAAAATGATTTTATCTGTGATTGTGTCGAGTTTTATCAGATTGTGCCCGATTCAAATGGAAGTAGATTCGGGACTCCAAAAATTGAAGTGAATTCCTTTAATAATCAACAAAGTTGTATTTAAATAAAAAAGTTGACGTATTTTCCAAAATTTCTTAGGATAATAATAAATAGGAGATAGGAGATAATTATTGTATTTCTAATTTAATTACCAACCTATTTTCTTCTGTTGTATTGTATATTTTGTAAATGTTTTATTTAGACAATATGAACTTTGTTAGTTTTTTTCACTTTTTACTAGGTAGGTACACTGATAAGCTTCTTTGCCTGATTACCACTTCTATTAATATATGTAGTAATAAATAAATAAATAAATAAATAGATAATAATATATTATGTAAAAACAATATTTTTAGAATATATTACACCATTGTCATCCTAGAGTCGGAGTGAAAAATTATAAAGTGGCAACTCGAAGTTGCTGCAACAAATCAATATCATCCCATAGATCCCGAGAGATACTATACCCAATAGGCAAAACTAAATTTGTTGAATTTTATAATATTTATATTATACCTTATATCATTAACATCATACTTGTCGATTATGAAGCAGGTACATACAATTATAATATATTGATTTTATATTATGCTAAAAGGTTTCTTTGTCCATTCGAAACTAAGTTTTGGAATGCCCAACGGATTCCAGATGCCAATTCCAGTTGAGTTGGTTCTAAACATAACGAGATAGGTACGTGGTTATTCCCTCATTACGAGGAACATCGTGATAATGCCTTAGCAGGGTTGTCAACAGGGAATAAAACTATTATGAAATTTTAGTTATCTAAGCAACTTTTTCTAATGGATACATTAATTATTACTACATAAACAAATTCAAAGCCATATATGACACTGAATTGTAGCATTTAGGTGTGTATAGGTATTATAAGATAGTTAGGTAAACATTTTATTATAATATTATATAGGTACTTACGATATTTGCTTCGGACACATGAAATCTTTCCAGGCTCCAAAGGTATCAACTTTAGGACTTTGTGAATCGATGTCGATGTGGTACGATCGTGTTACAAACATTCATTCGTTAGTGTTTGCAGTAGTCATGAAGATATACTTTACATGGCTGGGACATTTGTTCCGGATGCCACCTGAGAGTACGACACTCCGTACCCTTGTGAAATAGCCTCAACTATTCTGTCGCCATGGCCGGCTCTCCTTCACATGACATGGTGACAGGCGCGAGACATGGCGATGGATCGGGGGAAGTGGCGTGATATTGTGCTTACTATAATGCTCAAATGCTGGGATGTAACAGGGTGAAGTAAGTAATAAATAAGTAAGGCATATAAAGAGATAGATTAAAATAAATTTATTTTTGATACAATAATGCTTCGATCAAGTATATCATTGGTTATAAAATATGTTCCGTATACGTCTTTTAACAGATTTGAAAAATATAAAAAATGATTGTTAACCATTCGCTCAGCCTATTTGGATGTAATCACATATTGAAGAAAAAAAATCAAAATATAAATTTGTCAGATTCGGGATTCGAATCTACGATTTCAGATACTTTCATTCTTCCACTCGTCCGTTGCGGGTGCCGGATATAGAACGCCAACGTTTGTTAGTGTATAATAATAGTGCGCTAAGTATAATTTTCCACCTTATTTAGGTACATATATTATATACTATTGTCACCAGACTGGTTGTTGATAATGAGTAGAGAAAAGACGAAAGCGTATAGCAGTGTGTGTTATTTGAAATGCAGGGTTCTCCAAAAAGCTCCACACAATGTTGGCGTAATTCGTACATTTGATGGGTCTGATTGACATTCTGTTGCTTCGAGACTTCGAGGGTTGCCGAAATACGGTAAATCAATCTGTAATAGGCAATGATTATTATATAAACGAGTTTACCACTAAGTTATTCACCACATATTATAAAAAATACTTTTCGATACGTGTTTCGCTCACATGATGCTCTTTATCAAGTATGAGTACCAATATTGATTACGTGGTGAATTAGAAAATGGGGTTTGTAATGTGGGTATGGAATGGTTGATAAAATTCGATTAAAAGATTTAATCAGCTAAATAAGTAAATGCTGAATATTTTGATATGCGATGGATACCTACATATTTTATTATTTGTTGCATATAATATTATTATTGGGTTGGTTTAAAAATTTGTGGTCGTAGTATGTTTGCATGAGTTTCGAAAATTATTAAGGTTGATTTTTGGTATTGAAGTTTTTGATTATAGCAAATACTTAGGCAGGTTTTATCAAAGTATCCAGCCCTGCCATTACAGTTGCATCCCATAGAGACGTTGACGTTATAGGCACCGTTTGCAGTTGCATCGGTACAATGATCATTGTATTTACGCCAGAATACCTTCTCTAGTCTAATGTATTCAATGCCATACAAAGAGTCTTCTTCTGCGAAAACAATGATTGCATGCTGAACCATCAGACACTACAAAAATAATCTGAATAAAATAAATTATAAATACCTACTTATTAGTGTTTTTTATGAATTCGTATGTAATGAATACTTTGGTACGTATAAATTGCGTTACTCATTCATTAGCTTAAAATTACCTGGTAGCATTGCCATCTATCAACATTCTTGCCAATGTGCTCAATAATACTATTTTTTATGTCATGAACAAAGATATGATACGATAACAATATTATACATAAAGAACGCGGAAATTTGAATACTAACGAGCGAAATGCATTACACGACTAAGCGATTAAGTGTAGCACAAATGAGAGGGATGCAACGTGGGTGTTCTCTCTATGTTATCGTGCAACAAAGACGCATGCGTGTGTCAGAGAGAAACAGCTTATGCGTTACAGACAGACAAAACAAATATATAATGTAATAATTAGTAGTATCTGAGTGTTTGTTTCTGAATAAATATTATTATGTATGTTCGGATTCAATCCTGAATCTGGCAATAAGTATTTTTTCTTCGTAAAAAATATGTTATTATAATATCAACTCTGTGGAGGTTCATGCCTATATACGTTTTGATTTTTTGCATTTACACGATTTTTTATACAGATCAATATACAATAATTTTAAGGTACTCGCGTTAACGAAAAACTGACATTTTGAAATTGTTACTGATGAAAGAATTGAAAAATGATAATGATGTTACGTCTACATTTTCCGAATTAAATTTGAGTTTATGTATTCCAACTACTTGTAGCTGCAGAATAGTAGCGATCAGATATCTATTGTTTAATGTATCAAATTACTCTGCAGTAATATATTCCCAGCGAATCAATTTCCAGCAAACAACTCTTAGCTAGATCAGCAAGTTGATTGGCAATATTAGATACGGTATATTATTACATCATATCACAGCACATTATATCATTACGGTGTATTAGCCGAATAATCATTTTTCATGGTATCATATTTTCTTACGACTGTAATAATAAATAATATTTCATTTCGCTACTCGATTTAAAACGCTGACTCTATCATTAGTCCAATATGATTATGTAACAGAATTTAATGTTAATGTATTACTTTTTATTGTATAAATAACGAAGAATAATTTATCTAAATGTCACTCGAATCCAAGTACCTAGCTCGTAACTATCTCAGTAGAGTATATGTACTGTCATTGTATAATATACTATTGTACCGATACGCTGCTAATAAATCTCACCCTGCTACATCGTAGACTTCATTATCATCATCCTCAACCCACACATCGAACACCACAGTAGTGACCCACTACTACCATTCCATGGTTTAGTTAAATTACAAGGTCACGCCATATTTCCTCTCAGTCCAGTGACACATCCTGTTCCGCTATAGGGTTATTCCAACTGACGTTGTGGACGGTTTGGTGGTGGTTGTTGATGTTCGATGATAATTTCATGTTTGTTCATGTTTAACATTAGGTAGCAACAAAATGCATTAAATTAGCACATTCTCTTAAAAATATGTCAAGTTATTTCGAGGCATTCAGTGGTTTAGAATGGGAACAAAATACGGTTACATGTAAGTTGTACGTATGCAGTTCATCGTGGGACACTTATTCGTGCGCCGCAGTACGTGAAACATGAGTTCGAATAACATTTTATCAAATGACGAGTTCTTCGTTGAACATTTCACCGTGGAATACATTTGTACGTATCTTACAAAATGCGGCGATAGTTTGCAAATAGTACTGTTCCAATTAGATTAACCCTAACCTAACCTAACCTTACCTAGTAAAGACATCTCCACATGTTGTAGCATACGTACAAATATACACCACGGTGAAATGTTCAACGAATAACTCGTCACTTGATTAAATGTTACACGAACTCGTGCTTCGCAGTACGTGCACGCGCACGAATAAGTGTCTTGCGGTGAACTGTTTACGTACAAATTTCTGGATACGAAAAAATACATCTCAATATTACAGTCCATAAATCGATAATGTAGACCTATTACGCGGCGAGCTAATGTTTCTCATTATCAACAAAGTTATATAATAATGGTATTGAAATGTTATAACAATGTGGATTTTGGGATGCATTATTGCAAAAGATTCATTTCAAGTGTGTCATCTTTACAATCTTGAAAAAGTGACACAGAATGGTTTAATTGACGCGTCTGTTAAAATATTTGCCAATTAGCGCAAGTACCTAACTCTCAGACTCACCTTATGTTTTATTAATTAATGTGTGTAATTAAATGTGTGATTATTTATAAAGGTGTTTGATGGAACATGTAATGAATGAAGCGGCATAATTTAAGTATAGGACCTAAAGGAGACAACTTGCCTGTGTGATTTGATAACGAATAAAAAATATTTTATTCCAAGAAGATAACGTACCCAATTATAATCGATATATTCATCTCGTGATTACTACTCGTAGTGTATAAAAAGAAGCTAGACCGAGGATAATAATGAATAGTAAACCGACTTACCTTGATATGTCAAGAAAATTACATTTGATTATATTTAATTGATAAATGCACCTTGCAGGAGATTCTCGTGGCACTATTTACCTGACATTCGAGTTAATCAATTTACTATGTAATTATAGGTTGACTGAAACGGCAAATAATTTTCAACTATGTGTGCAACGAAATTTCGGACTGGCTGCCAATCGGAGAGCGATAGTCGAGCTGTGAAGACGTCAATTTGTTTTGTGATGGCGTCGGAGGAATTAATTCTTAAATCGTGTAAAGATGACTAAAAAACATTACCCATTTACTTGAAAAAGAAAACATGTCAATGAATATATTATTATTATTACTAATAGAACAATACACATAACATTAAATGGACGCATGTTGAATTTTTATGAAAAATTATGTTTTGTTCTGCACGCGACGTTTGCACAATCTTCGCGTCGCGTCGTCACGATCGTTTTAGACCGTGCCCCAGCTGAAGTATAGCCTTAATGTTTTACTATCGGAACATTTGCTATTTTACTTTATTATTAGCTGACAAACGAAATATTATGAATAACGTTTTAATTATTTTGAATTAAGTTAATGTTTTATTGAAAAATACAGTAATAATACGTTTGTAACTATAAAAATGGTAGAAAAAGCCTTTTCATGAACAAAAAATAGTATGTAAGTATATTTCAATTTTTATTACACAACTGACCAACTGGTCAGGTGAACTATTTTTATGTATATAAAGGTGTTACTTTACGTAATTAACTAATGATACTAATATAAGTGAAATTAGTATGAATAGTAAGTTCTTATAAGGTATATATTACTAACTAAATAATAAATGAAACATAAATGGGTTCAATAATACTATGAATAACAAAACTACCAATCCAACATACAGTATAATATAATTATATAAAATATCTTATTATGTAAATGAATGTACAAAATCGTTAATTTTATTGACTTACGCAGCTAAATTATACCTCTTGGAAACTTTAAAAATTTTTACTACTAATTTGTGCATAGTGAACTATTCGTATGCAGCATTTTATGTCACTATTTAATTCAATTCACTCGTATTTTATTGACAACGGAAACAATAAAAAATATAATTTTCATAATAAACAGCGTTAGAGCGTTTGTATGTTTATATCAGATTTTAAAAATCATGTTTTTTATCTGAAAAATAATCAAAATTTGCGTTATCAATCGATTAAATTCATGAATAGATTAGATACTATCAATGATAAAACACCAATTGTAGGATCGCGTCATCAAAATCGGTAAGTACCAAAATACAAATACTGACTCTAATAATAAAAACAAGTTTTCAGAAATTTAATTAATTGAAGGACAAAATGAAATATGGGACAAAATATTGTCATTAATTGAATCGACATGTAGGTATCACAACCACAGGGAAGTTAAATTGCCATTGAGGTCGTTGAGAACCACAATATATACATCCTAATTACGTCACCGTTATAGATTTATTATTCAATAAATAATTTATAAGATTTGAGAATGTAACATTTTTTTATATTGAACATAATAGGTATATACGAGTATTTTCAAAACATCTCAGATATATAGAAAAAATCACCAAGCCGTCTTTAAACTTTTATAGAATGTATTTCTACAATTGTAGCATCCGTGTATGGAATATCAAATGGTTTATCTAAAATATAAGGAATTGCGTGAAAAAATGCGCTTCAATTAATGATGTGGCCGCACGATGCACCCATCTGCATTTCCACCTCAAATCACAACACGTGCATTCAAAAACACTTGTTACCGAGATGTTGCTGTAACATGTTTTAAATTATTCCACAATGACTCCACAGAAAAAGACGTTCCCGTTATATATGTACACATTCACTTTACCTGCCAATCAAACATGGCGTACGCAGGTATAAAACTGCAGATAATAATATTGTATGCAGGCACTCGAACGCTGATAAAATTCTTGATACAATTATGTCTAAGCGCGTATACTGAAATATTGTGTAATCTGCTCTTATGCGTCGAAATATCGCATTTAATTTTTAACATTCTTAAAGATTTTTCAGCCACAGCGGCTATTTTCTTTGACGCAGACTATATTATAACTGCTTCATCAGTGATTGTGATTGTCAGGACTGTCAGGAGGCTTCAAAATGGTTCAAACCAGCAATACTTAAGAATTTGCGTATTTCTCACAAATTGAGTATAAAATATTAATCAAAATATAATAAAATCTTTGCAACCAACATCAAAAGGGCGGCGGCTCTCGTGGTGCAGTGGGTAAGGCGCTGGCCTTCCATCTGAGAGTTCTGCGTTCGATTCCCGGTGAGGATTGTGATATGTATGTGATTTTCTCAATGCCTGGGTGTTTGTGATTGTTCAAAATTACCAGAGCCTCACGTTAAACTTGCCGGTATCTAACAACCACCTTGTACGAAAAAGTAAGGTTACATATATTATGGTTATTAATAATTCTAAAAAATAAAAATAAAAAATCAAAAGGGCATTATAACATAACCACTCAATATATAGATGCGTAGATGTACAGAAAAAGTAAACCATTCATATTATTAAGTGTCATCACTGTCATTTTCAAAAATAATTGGAAAGGGAAGAGATACATTCATATTTGTACTAGGTACCTACGTTAGTAGTTGGAATTTTTTGTATTTATTTATTTTTTATTGTACAGAGCCCTAAAATCAGTCAGCGAAATTGGGTCTTAAGCCCGCTACTGATCATCCATGCTGATATAATATGTAATATTCGGTTAACCTAATATACTAATATCAACCTAAATGTTTATAGAAAATAAGGGTTAAGGGCCCACATGCCCAACGAAGGTCAAAATGGAGATTTTATGTTATTTTCAAAGCATTAGCCTGAACATTCCTTAAACGTTGTAGATAATCTATTTATATAATTTTGAAGCCTTATTATCCTTTATATTTATTTTAAACATTTGATGACTGCATATAGTATTTTTACTACATAAAATAGTATTCTTTTAAACCTCTCGATCTAATATTTTAGAATATAGTCATATTTCAGTACATCGATGTGCAGTGGTGTTAAGATTTTTTAGATTTATTAATTTTTAAACCCATTTATAAAATCATTAGTAAAATTTATGTTGATATTATTATAGTGAAGTATGTACGATAAAAAATTATATTTATAATCTCTGTATTATCAGTCATCAAATGTTTAAAATAAATATAAAGGATAATAAGGCTTCAAAATTATATAAATAGATTATCTACAACGTTTAAGGAATGTTCAGGCTAATGCTTTGAAAATACCATAAAATCTCCATTTTGACCTACGTTGGGCACGTAGGTTGACATTATCTTTGGGTAAAATATGTAAGTCATCAATACATTTCGATATAATTTACTGGGTAAATAAAATATAATAATTATTCCGCGTTGAACATAATAATATATTGAATCATATTCCTGTTATAATAGTTATACTGTGTTAGCACAGCTTGTTATGTACCTACTTAAGTTGTTTTCATATAGTTTAACTCGAAAAACACAGCTGAAAAACTGTTGTATTATGTAACAAAACTAAGAGATTTTATTTACAAAGTTTTAAAATTGAAAAAAAAAACAATAGAAAATTGAAGTCACGGTGATATTGTTACTTAAACTAAGGTAAATCTACGCGGTTATGGTTTGGTGAAATTGGTGTTTTTATTTTATTTGACTGACTTGAACTGAAAGCAGCAATTTCCTTTATCGTGGACTGATGAAGATTGACATATCCGATTAAAACGTAGCCCAAAAGAGTTAATCACAATGCCTAAATAAAAGGTATTTCCTTGACTATTGATTATACAAGAAAATTATGAATAAATAGGTCGGTGCGAAAGTCTCACGACGTGTACCCATACTAAATTTCCGTCCGCCGATTTCCATTCACGTTTTGTATCTGTGGGTGAAGAGATATTTTTTCGTATACATAATAAGGGTAGGTATAAAAAACAAATGGGTATGGCGGGGCTGCATTCAGCCAACTTGGTGTCGCATGGAGATGAAGGCTGTTTTCTGTGAGGACCAAATGCCGTTTGTTCAACGCGTGCGTGCTATATGTGCTCATGTATGGCTTTGAGACATGGCATCTTACTAAGCTTCAGAGGTCTCGGCTTTTGAGCTTTAAGAATCGATTTCTCCGCCAAATCTTAGGGATACATTGGTACGACCGCGTTACAAACACCCGAGTTCGTGAGCAGACATAGCAGCCTTCGGTGATTGACATAATCACGAAAAGACGTTTTACATGGCTGGGACATGTGTTCCGGATGCCGTCAAAGAGTGTGATACTTCGTACCCTTGTGGCACAGCCTCAAGGGTTCCGTCGTTGTAGCCGGCCCCCCTCGCCCTGCAGCGGTGCTACAAAAGCGATCTATGAGATGCAGGTCTGGAGTGCTGGGAGGCGTAAATGTTGGCGATGGATCGAAGGAAATGGCGAGAACTTGTGCTTGCCGTATGCCCCAATGCTGGATCATTACAGGGTGAAAGAAGAAGAGATAAAAGCAAATAATTTGAAAAAAAACTTTATTTTATTAAGATAGAGAAAATATGTGACATTGAAGTTAAAAAATCTAAGGAAGACTTATTATTATATAAGCTACAAGTAATTTAGAAATGAAGTTATCTCTTAAATTTATTTTCCTTGGTCAAAGTTTGATAAAACGCTTTGCATCATTATTTTAATTCAGATTAAAAGATTAGCATATATTGTTAATAATTGTTGATAAACTCTAGCAATAGGTCAATATAGAAAAACTGACTTGCGAAATTATTTTTTTATAGTTAGGTACAATCAAAAGCAATACATACAGCACAGAAAATATGTGACTACCTAACCTATATGTAGGTATACATGGGTACCTCTAGTACCAGTAAAATATCAGTATTTAGTTGATGTGTTTTACCAATTCAACCACCTGCATCATGCTTGAATAAAATAAAATTAACCAATTAATTTATGTCCTTGCACATGTTAATAATTTTTTATTAGGATCTTTGATATTTGAAAGACAAATTATTGTATTTCTAAATGATATTCCTAATAAATTCGCTTTTTAGACGTAATTTATGTATGGACAGAACATGACAATAAACACTATAAACTATTTTTCTTATTCAACAAATAATTCACAAGATTTAAGAATATAACATTCTTTTATCTCACATTCTTGTTAATTATTCAGTGAATAAAAAAATGTTTATTAAATTATAAGCAAGTGCAAGTACGCAATAACAAAGATTTGGAGTGATCCTGACACCGGTTCGTAATTAAGGAAATTAAATACTTTGATTTAAAAACAATAGCCGATTGCCAATAAGTACCTAAACGTAAGTATTGTAAAAACTGTTATTTAACTTTGTCACACTTAGATAAGACACACGTGATCAGTTGCCATGGGCGCTAATCCCTCGGCGCTCAGGTTCGAATCCGGCTGGGATTTTCAAAAAGACTGTCAGCTATTCGTTCTATATTTCTCAGAAGTGTTCTCAAATTATGTATACATAATATCAGTTTGTCTCCACCTTTGAATCCTTACTACTTATATATAGGCATACTTTTTTTTAAATATCCATATTATACAACTCTCTGTGTATTTGTATATTTTTTATATATTTGGCTTTAATTATAATGTAAAACTATAATTTAATAATGACAGACAGAAGACATAAGCGTGCAATTTATCAACACAATGTGTAGGTATCTTTTAGTTATTATAATAATATGTTAATTATATAGGTCTAACAAAAATGCAAGCCACTGTATAGTCTGTATACTATATTATATTATTGAAGAGTGTTAAGTCACATTCAATCATCGACAGTTGTGAGTGTGCTGTAGATATTATTGTATGCATTACCTAACTGCGTGCTGACTGAACATTCCTATGATACATTGGTTTTCAATCAATTTTGTTTGGATTCTTCAAAATATCTATCAAAGAAAGCATTGTATTGTGTTGTTTTCTTGGTAAAGTGATTACTCAAAAAATTTTAGTTTTCAAAGAAATACCTGTTTATTTATTCGTCAGAAGCTTCGATCGATAGTTCAATAAAAAGCTCGTTGAGATAGTCCCAAAATAAAAAAAATACTCTAATGATTTTCGTGAAGGTATTTTAAAGCTGAAAGCTATTTAAGATTCGGTTTATTTTATAATAAAATTGTACGTCTACTGTCTGATTTAAATAGGTACCTACCTTACCTAATAATAATTTAAGACATATGTCATATTTACAATTAAATGAAATATAATAAAATAGGGCGAATCATCATTTCCGTTACAAGAACTAGACCTTCAATACCATTGTGAAGGTATCTTTAAAGATTTTATATAATTGGTTGTTAGCTATTTACCCAATTCACTAGCATCACGTATTGAGTCAAATTATATTTATTGTGAGGAAAAACAAGAAGTATAAAAATATTGGCCACGATGGCGAGTGGTTTAAGCGTCGGCTTGCAATGTCGTGGGTACCAAGTTCGAATCCAGGGTCTGAGAAATGGACATATTGTTTTTCAATTTGTGTTTGGAGTCAGAGTATGGACCTAATAGGTTGATCAAGTGGCTAACATCCATTTCTCGTAAAAACCTGTTAACACAACCTCCAGTCCGTGGAGGCCTATATGATCCTCTAAGGATTGAACATAGTGAAGTATTAGTACTATTAGTAGTAATATAAATACTACCCAACCAGCAGAAATTAACTCACCATGAAATTGCACCCACTGTAACGCACGATCCCGCGGCTGAATAAATATAAAAAACGCATGTCGTCTTTTCATTATGCGTTTGATCAAGTTCAAGGTCTCGATGGGTTAGGTGAATGGTGAATGGCTAACAGCAATTCATCTTAAGAACTGTTGATATATCCTCCAGTTTTTGCAGGTCCATGCACTCAGCTTAGGAGAGAATATGGTAATTTACCTTTTTTAATCGATTAGGTATATAATTTACTTCAGTTTTTACCTTTTTTGACTAGCGTGTGTGTTATATAAATTAAGTACTATTTTATAATATGGAACAATTTAAGCCGAATATAGTTAATCTATGGTGAGTGCGAAGACTCGGTTGATCGGTCACCTTATTCTGTGATACATCTAGAGCTCTACACAAGGTTTCAAAAACCTACATGGAAGGCACTCGGTCCATGGTCCACTTCTGTATGAGGTTCATACCTCATACAGAAGTATGACGTCGTTTTACAGTCAGTCATGGACCTGAATGGTCATTATCACTGAACAGATTAATGAGATTGAAATGTAAAATTCAGTGGACATGGACTAACACTTTGATGTTTTCATTTGTCATAAAACCCAAGAAAATAAAAAAAAACCCACTTGATTGCAATCAAATATTGCCGATCATGAAATTGTACAAAGGTCATTTTTGAAAATAAAATAATATATTGTATAAATTTATCCCATATTTCTTCCACACTCGAGAATCAAACATTCTTAGTCTCATCCAGAACATAGTAGGTAATCCAGTTCCCAATATTATTGTGTTCCCTGGTCTATACTAACAGTTTTATTAACTATTCTATAAATATCTATCCATTATCTAATGAGAACATTTTTTTAAATCTTGAATATATATATATATATATATAATATGTAAAATAATATTATATATTCAATCATTGCCATTTACATATTTGAGTTTATCAATTATTATAAAACAAGTCCATACACTATATTATTATGCTAAACATGCCGTGTTTATAAGTAGATAATATGTGAAAATATAAATACACACCTTGATATTTTGAATTAAATGTCAATATATTCTGTGCTATCTGATAACGATTCAATTATTCAGTGTTGTTTACACTGTGTATTACAAGACTTAACTTTCCCGAAACACAACCAAAACGATGTCATCAACAAGACATTTAAATCATAATAAAAAAGTAAGGCAAACTTATCTACATAATATAGGTATTACAAAACCTTTTATAAATAACACATTTTATAATAAAATACTAACTTGAATGTCACTGGTGTAGTTAGTGCATGATTCAAACCGGTCCCAGACATGTTGGCGACTGAAGGAAACTGATTTAAAATGTTTGTATACATACATAAACGATGAATAAATAACATTTCAAACATTATCGACGTAAATAAGTACCTAGCCTCTCTATTTAGTTCTTATGTGTTTCTATTCAAGAGATTGCGTAATCTTTTAAGTTAAAATGTACATATTATCTACTGCTAGCATATGTAATTTTCCGATTGAAAATAGCGTTACATTTAAAAACCTAACATTACAGTTTTATTTATGAAAGCTTACCGATATTAATGTTATCTACATAGGTACTGATAATAAAAAAATGTGTTTGTGCTGTGATTTCAAAAATATTTATTTTCGATTTTGTCATTTAAAATTAAAAAAAAAATCGGTCTAGTAATACCTACTAGACAAATATTGGTTAAACTTGCACTGCATTGTTGGTAACAATTTGTTACATTTTACCACGTTTTTATTAGCTCGTATTCTTGTTTGTCCAGTACTAATTTTTTATTGTATGTCCAGTACATTTTTTTCTTGTTTGTCCAATATATGTATTGGACGATTGAAGATTTTTAACTAACTTCCCGACTAGCTAGACATTTGAAACTTTTAGAATATATCAGAACACGACGACAATGCATTCTTTTAATACTTTTAGCCATTTTTAAGCAGAATTGAATTCATTTTAAGTTAATTCTGTTTTGTATGGAAAGTTATTATTGTTGGTTGCTAAGGGGGTCCTAGCAACTAAATTATTAATATATACGTACGTTACTGTGGAAATCAATATGAAATGTCAAAATGACATTTCAGTATTCTATATTTATTCAGTATTTCTATCAAGTACAATAAAACGTTATTATTAATACATATAATTGTCAAGTTTATATGATTCAATAGAAAATTTAAAAATGTGGTATATAAAAAGTTATTATTATCTTGTAATTATTTATATTGATATCTCAAATGGTCGAAAAACTCGAAAATAACCCACTAGTAACAAGTTATCACGAGTAGATAAAGTTGTCAGATAGTACCGGTGAGTGGTGGAGTGAAGCTAGAAAGGCGGGCGCATAGTTCCAACCATCGTTTATCTCATTGATTTAATGAAAACAAATCGAATCAGTATATTTTTCATTCTGTATATTATGTGACTTTTGTGTTTGTATTTTTTATTTCCGTATGTATCGTGTAAAATATTCCATTTATCAGTATTCTCGAATGATTCTTCTATCGGCCTATGACTTGCCATTGGTCATACGAAAATTTCCACTTTCCACTTCTCTTGTGCTGATAATAAACAGTTGTTCGCACACAATTATTATCTTGAGTCTATCACGCTTTAGCATCGCACCAAATCAAAATTCCAGACCTGCAACCGGTAGATCGTTATTGTAGTAATACTATATAAGCGGCCACGGTGCCGGATTCGTGCAGTCATAAAATGTAAATACATATACACAGTGATTAGGTCTCTAGATAATAATAAAATCTAAATCTGGTATGTATTAGCAAACACAATATTAACACCATCAGCAGCTGCCGATCCATTGTAGGCTTACACAATATCCTCTTAATCTTGTTGGTCCTATGTTTTGCACTTCTACGCATTTTCCTCGAAATTATATAGGTACTATATCAACCTATCCAAGTGGTCTTTATTAATTATTTGTCCATCAACAATACCCTATGCAAGTAACGTGTTCTACTACAACCAACCTATAATGTTCCATCACAACTTACGATTTTTGACATAAAGAATCGATTCTTCTTCTTTATGTCAAAGTCTCAAGTCCCCCGATATTGGCTACTTTGGCGACAATATCTCAGTTTTTCGATAGTTGGATTTTTTTAAACCTATGGAACCTGTGTGTAATATAAGTTTAATGGCAGTTAGCTCTTGTTGAGTCAATTAGGTAGGTCTATATTATACAACTCAGCTCACACAAATTTATGTTTAAAAACTATGTATCTACCTACGTACGTACACCCATTCGTTATTAACATGCTCAGGTGCACCGCACCATTCATAAAAATCTAGAATAAATTATTATATTTGTTTAATGTGAATAATACATTCCTAATTTTTAATACGACATTCGGTCAGGATTTTTTGTATTGATTATAATGAATCGATTGATTATGATTTGTAGGTAGGTGTCTAATTGAATGATATGTGGCCGTGAGTAGGTAGGTACCTACTACTAACTACGTTCATTCATTTTTCAATGCTCCATTTAATAAGAAAAAATAATATTTCTCTAAAATAAATCGAATGAAATACAATATATCCAGAGTGAACCGTGAATGACTTTTACAATGATTTTATCAAATACATCAGTGCCATTCAAACTTTACGATGAGGTGTTATAAGTTGTGTGAAAACAAAGCAAATCCATACAATCATAATGCAACGCACTCACGATGACAGATCCCATTATTGCACTAGTTTGTGACCTCCAATGCTTCTTCTCACGATATAAAATTATTTTTGAATAGCACCTAGCATAGCTTAGGAAATATAAGAAAACAATATGTAGAAATTCACAGCGATTTAAGTAATATCTCAGAGAAATATTGATAGGTAATATTCCGGATGGCAGGGTAGCTCATAAGTTGCTTGAAGGCCGAAAATAATGCGAAGAATTCAAATTTTGAGAGTATATTCCATGGAATCGACAAATTTTTATAACGATTTATGTTCCTATGTTTAAGTCCACCAACTTTAAAAAAAATCGTAATTCGTTTAAAATAGCGAAATTATATACTTACGATGACTACATACAATTTGGTACTAAACATAACATGTGGGCACTTTGTCTATGTATATCAATATTGGTAGCTGTGATTAGTTTGATTTAAATTTTTTTTTAAAAAAAAGACTGTGAAAACAACGGGTCACCCATCCAATCAATTGTTATTTTTATACTATCGTCAAGAAGAGGACTGCGGAAAGAAACAGTTTGATAATCACTGAATTACATTATAAAATATTTTAAGTTCTAACTACTGAATATCAAATATACTTCTTAAATATAATTTGTCAACATGTAAATTATTTCAAGAGTGTAATTATTGTTGTTAGTACACTATATTGGTGTGTCGGAAGAATCAGGTTATTTAAGGAATAATATAGGTAATTTAACTTAACAAAAAAAAGTAATACCATATCCAAGGTTTTGTAATGGTTTTGTACTTATTAATTCCAATCAGTTTTCCGTTTAAGCTTCAATGATATCCAATTATTTTTACTTTAAAGCCGTTACAATATAAAACGATTTAAAATTAAAACACATTTAAATTATATATTATTATGGGTATCCAACTCGTATGTAGCCATTGAGTATATAACATCATTGTATTTAGCCAATACTATTTTTTTTTTGGATTTTCGACATTTAATTTTTTATAATACAGTTTAATACAGTTTAATACAGTTTTTACAAATCAGTAAATCATCTTGAGTAGATATTTTGTTATGATAAGGAATGTTTTAAAATACGTTTCAAAAAAACTGAAGATACTCTTTATTATTCTTCCATTATATGTTTCCGTTTATTAACTATATAAATACAATACTTATTACTGTACCTAAGCATCAAATGTAATATTCTGTGAGAGAATACAAAAGCTCCAAAGAAACAGACCCATAGAAGTAAGTACTGCTAAGATACTGTTGTTTCTCCCACAAAGAGACAGTTAATTAAGCGCGGGAAAACAATTTGTTGAAATCAACATGGCCGCGCGAGAAATAAAACAGCGACGCACTTATTGTACTGTCCTCAGGAAAATGGCGTCTCATTATTCACTCTCCTCAGCAATGGAAACGCCATTAATAAGCGTATCTATTGTCCCTTTACATGTTTTTCTAACGCTTCGTTTCAAGCAAAACGAAACATCGTAGTTTTTGTACAAATCGATTGTGCTTTGAGATGAATGACATTTAGGTTTTATGTGTCAGCATACTCGATGGCAATAATCAAAACATATATTATAATATACATTTAAATTTAAATCACAATTTAAAACAATACACCATATAGATATTGTTGTAGAAAGCTCTTTTTTTCTTGGTGCCTTCTTCTCTTGAAGATTTGCGACTAAACCCTACCTATCTAACAGTGGCGAAGGCTTAATATAAGGCAATTTTCTATAGCCTTTTATACCTATATCTATACCTTCTTAAGATTTATTTTTATTTTACAAAAATAATTTGATTTGCCTACGTCATCTGTCGTATATGTAGGTATTATAAATTGACTGCCGACTAGACGGACATATTGTATCCACTCCTAGTGACCCAATAGTATTGGTACTATTACTTGGAAGAAACCAACACAATAATAAAAAAGGCAAATAATTTGATACATTTCACGCGCACAACACATATAAACAATTACACATGTATTGTAAAAAACACATACCTACACACAATGTCAAAACCAGTGTCATTCTATTCACGTGACCTGAGGCTTTTTATTGTTAAGCCTAACAGGTGCCGGACGAAGTCCCGAAGGCCGAAATCCCGAATGCTGAAATCCCGAATGGCCGAAATCCCGAATGGCCGAAATCCCGAATAGCCGAAATCCCGATAGCCAAAATCCCGAAGGCCGAAATCCCGGATGCCGAAATCACGAATGCTGAAATCCCGGATGGCCGAAATCAGGAATGGCCGGAATCCCGAAGGCCGAAATACCGAATGCTGAAATCCCGAAGGCCGAAATCCCGAATGGCTGGAATCCCGAAATCCCGAAAAATGAAAAAATACAAACAGTATTAATTGTGCAATCCTAACACTTATCTTGAATTGCGCAAATTTTACAAGAGATTTTATTTTTTATTTTTCGGGATTTAGGCCTTCGGGATTGCAGCCATTCGGGATTTCGGCCATTCGGGATTTCAGCATTCAGGATTTCGGCCTTCGGGATTTCGACCCAAACGCAAGCCTAACAGACCCTGTTTGTAAATTAACCATCCCGAGAGTGGTCCCGAGGACTGGCCGTACGACTCTTGTGATACACAATTTTATAGATCGAGTTCGAATAGCGGTTGAGGCGGTTGGGTATTACCTTTTTTTAAATATCTATTTTAGAGCCTGTTGTCTTTTTTTCAAAGATAATATTTTTTGTTCAGTAAAATATTGAAGACAAACAAAATTCAATCTCAAGTACCTACTATTAATATGGCTGCTCTAAGATTTGTTTTTAGTTATCTACCACAGCCTACCTACCTTCAAAAGCCACCCTTTGCCACAATTATCTTTGCCTGGCGTATCAGATTACCAACGGGCAACGCGATGTACATTTAGCCTCTTACAAAAGTTGCATAGTCAAGTGAATCTCTTTCTCAATTATTTATTTCTGCTGTCCACTACCTTTCCATGCATTATGAGCTGGAGTAAATCATACTTCTATTCTTGCCGTAAATATAGCGGCGATCGCATATTTCCCGTCTGGCCTGAGACACTGCCTACAACAATTCATTTTATTAAGAAGCATAGCCTTAAATAATGACTACAAAGAACCGTACATAACTAAGTACATAGAGTATAGTTTTTCGCTGATAATTAGCAAGTCAATATTAAGGTTTAATTTAAGGTGTAATAAGTTTAAAGTTGGTATAATTGTTCTTAATTGAATATGAATGAAAAAAAAATAATAACATATTGTGATAATTTGAAGTGTAACGTTAAGTCGATTGGAACAAAATTGATTTTTTATTCTTAAGAATTTTGAAGGATGGGTGTCATTATGTATTGATAATTATAGTTCTTGTTTAGCGAAGAGTATTATTTTTTTTGCAAATCGAATCTCTAATGATTTTTTAGCATACTATAATGTACATGAGATGCCTATAAAGGCAAGCAACAAGTGAGCAAGTTAAGAGAATTTCCGACCCTCGGGGCGAGTTAAGCGAAGATTAAGCTAAATAATGGGCCAATTATTTGATATTGAAATTTAATGTTCTGCCAATAAATCACTGAGAGGTCTTCCGAGATAAATCATACGCCGCACTGTAAATTGAAGTGTAAATTTAACATCGAATTATCTATTATAAAACTAAATATATTCTATCACACCTAACCCTGGTGTCGTCTGTCAACGTTTGCGTGCTTTTTTACTGAGTACTATGTTTTATTACAACAACCCATGAGGGCGCCACTTATATTAGAAAGTGAAACACATCACAGAAACATCCAAGCTTGAGAAAACCACATATATATATGGCGCACTCATGGAAAGATGCTTTAGGAATGTATTATTCGAGATATAAAATAAAAGATGCTCCCAATAACAGGCGGGCACATAAAACATAATTAAATAAAATATTAATTACAGTTATGAAAAATACATTGGAGAAAGATAATATTAAGAATGATTAAACGAAAAAACACATAGGTAGGTTGTGTAGTACTAAATAGAGTTTAAAAATAGAAAATAAAATGGTACTGAATAACATAAAAAAGGATATATTATGAAAGACAGGCAATATAAGAAAATACTACAATCAAAAATATAATCATCCAATGAGTGGTACATTTCGAAGCAACTTAATTTAAAAGAGAACAGTTCCACTCGATCGCTGTGATGATTCATAATTTTAAAGAAGTTTATCAATTTATGGCTACGGCCGTATGTTGTAGCTTAACCACTGGGGAATGCCAAAAGAAATGGCGTATTTCAAAAAAACGCTACCTTATTCTTAGGTAAATAATTATTATAAAGCAATCGTAGGATGTTTATCACACTTGAATGTTCAAAGACATAGCTTATAATTAGTATCTTTAGAATTATCTTCAAATCTGTTAATCTTGCGCATTTTTTGAATAATAAAATGCCTAATTCTTGTCAAATTTGGGATCACAGAGATTATCAATAAGTATAATTTTTATCGTAAATATTTCACTATAATAATGTCAACATAAATTATACTGATGGTTTTATAAATGCGTTTAAAAACTAATAAATGTAAAAAATTTTAACACCACTGCACATTTATGTACTGAAATATTACTATATTCTAAAACATTAGAGCGAGAGGTTTAAAAGAATACTATTTTATGTAATAAAAATACTTTATGCAGTCATCAAATGTTTAAAATAACTATAAAGGATAATAAGTCTTCAAAATTATATAAATAGATTATCTACAACGTTTAAGGAGTGTCCAGGATCATGCTTTGAAAATAGAATAAAAGCTCAATTTTGACCTACGCTGAGCATGTCTCCCCTTAATTAATTATATATGCAATATTCTGAATCCAATCTGGTCTACTTTTTACGAACATATTATTTTTACAGGTATTGGTTTAGAAATTGCTGTTTTGATAAATGATACAAAATATAATGCTATTCAAACCTATGCAATTTACCAACATATTGTTAAAATGTGTATGCATTTGCATCTTATATTTTGTGGCGAATATAAAATGTATGAATGAAACTTTGCAGCATAATATTTTGAACTTTTATATTGTTTTTATACGATTGGTTATTATGAATATTTTTTAATTAAAATATATTATTATCAAGTCACACTTCTTCTTTTTAAAGATTAACCAAAACAACGATAAAATTATACAGTTACTTATTATTGTCAGTTTGATAGATAATAAATAAACTAATATTGCGTAACGTTATGTAACTATAGGGTGTAAATGTTGGATTATTGTGTGCATTTATAGTAATTAATTGTGGATATTATTTGCTTTCTTTTAGCATAAGGGCGATGCATGTATTCAATTTTATTATTTGTGAAATGCAATCGTACATTGTAAGACCGTTGTGGAGACCTGGATTAACCATTAAGCAAAATAAGCACCTGCTTAGGGCATTAAGGGAAGGGCGGCACCACAATGATCACATTAATGGTCACACATTGCTCAACTGAGAGTAAAATATATTAAAAATCCCAACAAAACAACTCTGCAATAAGGTAAGCTGTGTGTCGTTTTTTTACTAAGCGTAGAAGCATGTAACATGTTAAATATGATTAGTTTCAAAACTATACAAATATAACTTAATAAAGATATATTATATTCCATCTTAATGTAAGTTAGGTTTATATTTTGAATTCGACATACCTACTCGTATTTGGGGACATCAAAATCTTAACGTTTTAAGAGCCCCTAAAGATCTTAATCCAACCCTGTTGTTGTGGAAGTATTTTTCGAATACGAATCGAGAACTTGCATTCAAATCACGTAGTGCAATATAAATTATTACGAATGTAAAAAAAACAATACGTCTAGTAGATACATAATATAGCATTGATTGATTCGCTTGAAAACGGTGTACTTTTGAGAATATATTAAGTGCAGGTGTGCAGTATTAATAATTCTGTTTTTTTCTAAATAGCAGGAATGTGTGTCACATGCATTTTATTAAATGATTTTTATATTTTATATCGTATGTAAAACCTAAACGGTAATAATTTAAAAGCGATATTTGAAATATCTCCACACCAGGCGATAATGTTCGCTTATATATTACAATAATTACAATTCGGTATTACCAAACTACTGTCATGAAAGAATATCGTGCACAATAACTGTGCTATCCAAGGTTCGATACTAACGGTCAACATAAACTAAATAGATACCTACAGGAATTCACTGCACATAATGCATAAAATTACCACGAATAGAGTGAGTTCAATTTATATTCCACCTGTAAGTATTTATATTACAACCTGAGAAATTTGTGACACTTAAATACTGTGATTTTTTAAAATTATTTATTTATGTCAGCCAACAGGATCAATCACAGAGAATAAGAGTATTATTATAATACATAATATGTGATGGTCCTAACAATTAATAGGCGAACACAAAAAGTATAATAAATCAAATTAAATTAGGTCAAATATTAGGTATAACGTAAAGAATATGATTATTGGAAAGTACTGTTATTGAAAATGGTTTAAAAAGAAAGAAAACTAATTTGTAAATTATTAAATAAGATTTAGTCGCATTCCTATGTATATGTTATTAAATATTGAGTAGAAATAATATATTTCAAAATTTGAATAATTTGGTGTGACAAAAATACATTGATTTAATATACTAGGTAGGTGGAAAGCACATCCAATGATATAGGTAGGAAAAATATCAAAATTCTTGTTTAACTTTATGTTGACATCTACAATTTTGGAACGTGCCTCATCTAAAATAACATAACAATATTACCTAAATTTTCCCTATGGTGTTACTTAATTCCAAAATCATTATTTTTATCACTGCCAAGAAAAGTGTCTTGCTCATGTAAAATTATTACGTAGACAATAAATAATAAATTAAAGTCTTCTAAGTGACCATAATGTCATCTAAACTAAATTCTTTCATAAAACTATTGCATGCTTTGGAAAATTTTCCCTATTATTTAAAGGAACCAGCATAACATATTATATTATTATTATGTACGTATAATAACTAATAACTATGTTGTTTAGTGAGTAATGCGAATGATATCAAAGCTATTTTCATTTGCTTCGTTCGTATGTCATCTAGGTACTACAAAATAATGTTTTAAAAATTGGAACTGCGTAGAGCATTTTATATTTTTTTTTTGGAAAATGTGAAATTGTATATAAGATAATCGCCATCGATGAAATATGACAAAGGGCATCTTAAAAAATATTGACCACAGCAATCATTATCACAATTTATTTTCCATCAAACACTTAATGGAACTGAAATTAAAAAAAAATACTATTATGGCGGCACGGGCTACACTGACGGGTCGATTTATCACCTCTTACATAAAACATTATCCAATATCCAATCGTGTCGCTGTCGTCTAATGCGATTTTTTGTTTCATTTTTGTCCGTCGACGGGCGATAATGGATGCAATTTTCAATACTTTTACGCAACCGGAGAAAGTCGCGGTACGTGTCGCGAAATGGTGAAAAAAATATCAGAAGATTTTAAAAATAACCGAACGGATCATACCACGCGCATGCGCAATCGTTAACCAATAAATGCAATCAGTATTAAAAACAATAAAATTGAACAGCCAGCAATATATATTATACTTTTACCGGAATTAAAGACGCTTTGCTTCGACAACGCTTATTTCTATGTTTTCCTGGTTTTGTGTCGTCACTGGAGGAGGCAAATTTGTGTCCAAGACTTTGCAAAAAACGTTGCAAAGTACAAACATAATAAACAAAAAGAAAACGTTAAAAATATTGAAATTATTTATTTAAAAAAATAATAATCTTAGATTAGATATCAAATGTAAATTATTGGAAATACTAAAGACGTCAGATCAGTGGCGAAGAGTCTTTGTTGAAGGAGAGTAGACTGTGGTAGATAACTGAAAAAGCGATTTTAATTTTAACTATTAGTTGTTACATGAAATGCTTATGAATTGCTACCTACCTTAATTTAATATACTAAAACCGATAGCCAACACTATAACGCAATTCGATAAGCATTTAATGTGACACATAATAGATAAAATTATCGTAATTTATTAAAATTCCCATAGCTTAATTGGAAAAGCATACTGGCGCGAATCCAGCAGATACAGGTTGAAGTCCCGTCGGGTAACGTATTTTCCTCTACAACATTATTTTTTCTAGTGTGTAGGTATATGCAGGAAATGTTTTCAAACTATGTAGGTATATATTATATTATTACCACGTTTTTATGAGCTCGTATTCGTGTTTGTCCAGTAGAAATTTTTTCTTGTTTGTCCAAGATTTGTATTGGACGATTGAAGATTTTTAACTAACTTCCCGATTAGCTAGACATTTGAAACTTTTATAATATATCAGAACTTATAATATAACAGAAAAATTAGCTATCTTTAAGCAGTATTGAATTCATTTTCAATTAATTCTGTTTCGTATGGAAAGTTATTTCGTAAAAAAATCGTATAATGTACTACTATTATTGGTTGCTAAGGGGGTCATAGCAACTAAATTATTAATATATACGTGCGTTACTATGGAAATCAATATGAAATGTCAAAATGACATTAATTTCAGTATTCTATATTTATTCAGTATTTCTATCTAGTACAAAAAAAGTATTTATTAATACATAGAATTTTTTATGTAGAATGTATAATAGAAGTTAATATGATTCAACAGAAAATTTAAAAAAAAGTGGTATATAAAAAGTTCTTTTTATCTTGTAATTTTTTTAGTTCGTTTTACCTCAGAGTTTCGATTTTGACCCTCCTGTGGAAGAAAATCACAATTACTGGTTTAAATCATAAAAGCAGAATAGGCAGATCAATAATTTTACTTGAATGATTTCAATTTTTGACGAGATGATTGATGAATGTATCAATAATGATAAATAAAATTAAGCATGGAGGAATATTCTTTTTGATTCCATTACTAGATTAAGATTTATGAAATAGAGTAGAAGTCATGTAGAACGTGTTATTTTATTTTTGTTTGTTTCATACCGGCATAATTAATGATGATGGTATGTTTTGAAATGCAACACCAAATTTGATCAGCGTCGTACCTATAAAACTAGAAATATGAATATGTACTGATCCAGTACTCAGTTTGACTAATAAGGAAATCGACACAATGTTGAAGCAAGAGATAAATAATTACATGACGTAACTGACATCAGCTGTTCATGGGTGTCGTATACTAAACTTATTGAAATCTGATAGGCGAACTTTTATAACATATGAAATTAAAATATTTACAATATTTATACTTAAAATATATAAATATTTGGATTTTTTAAAACTATATTGTATTAGAATATTAATTATTAGCATCCAAATTAGAAATACGATCGATCTGTTCACTAATTTCTAATATATTTTTGTATGGGTTGAAATTAAGGCTATACTTCAGTTAGTCTATAAAGATCGTGGCTAGGCGATGCGCGGATTGTGCAAATGACGCGTGCCGAACGTAATATAATTTGTCATAAAAATCCAACATGCGTCCATCTAATGTTATGTTTATCGTTATATTACTAAGAATAATAGTATATTTATTTACATGTTTTCTTTTTTAAGTACATGCGAAAAGTTTTTTAGTCATCTTTACACGATTTAAGAATATTTTCATCGGACGCCATGACAAAACAAATCGACGTGCAGACACTTCGACTGTAGGTCTCCGATTGGCGACTAGTGAGAAATTTCGTCGCACCTACTGTTGAAAATTATTTGCCATTTCACTGAAGTACGTTCTTAAAGAAATATACAATTTTACCAAAATCACTTACGTAAAAACAATTGTTATATCTAGTAAACATATTTTACATAAAGTGAAAAAGCTGCATACAATTTAAATTATCTCATATTTTAATTGATCAATCAAACAAAAAATATTTGACTGTTGATTAATTAAATCACATGTATAATAATGTATGTATTTGCAAATGCACATGATTTATTGCTATATTGAGTCTAAACACGCATTGACGCTATGCGATGGGGTATTCAGTATAAGTTTCATAACTTTTCGCTTTTTACTGCACTGATACGCCTCTTTGCCTGATTGCCTTGCATAAAAATAGATCAAATGATATTAACTGATATTAATATAATATGTAGTAAATAATAAATAAATAGATATATTTATGTAAAAAAACATTTTTAGAATATATTAATTACATCATTGTCGGAATGTTGAACCGGAGTGCAAAGTTAAGAAGCGTATTATACTCTGGTTCCCACATTCCTCTTATTAATACGATGAGCAGCCCAACAGAAATTGTTTTCAATAATAATAGTTAGGTTAGGTACACATATAGTGATGGTTGTACAAATAACCGTATGTTTTATACGTATTTGGTTTAAGAAATTAAATTATTGTTTCGTTAATTGAACCCAAATCTAAGTTGTTTATAATGTCATATGTTGGAAATGATCCATTAGAATTTAGAATGTTCAAAAGAGGGTAATAATGTTGGTGATTTTGATGATTTTGCCTCAATATCGTGTGACTTCACATGGTGTCACATCACATAAACACACTCACAGTGTAGTGTCTCCCTAAAATGTAGGTACTGTATAAGTCATTTAACATTTTTTCAAAATACTATCTACACTTGACAGATACATACTTTATGGTTTATATACTATCCAATGAAAAGATTCGAAACTCGAATACTATTCGTAGCTATCCCTTTCATTATGAGGTATTTAATGGAAGTTAAAAAAAATCCATCAATCAAGACACAAAGTACCGATATCAAAGATGTGCAATAATAGCTCATTAGATTTTGATAACTACACTGTACAACAATAATATTCTCTTTGTTGTATACATACAGCCTCTCAATAATTTTAATTGCAATACGAGTTCATTTATCATACCAACTTTGTTGTATCAGATATTACTACATCCACTCGGGATGTGATCGATTCTATTGATAACATAATTATTATTAATACCAGTGCATCTATTCTATAAACAAAGGCTGCTATCGGCGGCTATCGAGGGTAGTTTATCATATTTAGGTATTGAGGCGGTTAATTGTTACAATAAGTTAACCGTCTGAACTGTAAAAAAGTGCTATATTTTAACAGCACCTCTCTTGGTTGTGTTAACTTTTAGAGCGAGATAGTCAGTTTTGACGGTTTAGACGGCTAACTTATTATTACAATTATATTATTATTATTATATAAAATATTATATTCTTATGCCAGCGCTCCATTGGCGAGCCAAAAGTCTGAGGACAATAAATCGTCCGATTTGTCTATGCTCTGCTACTGATCAACAAACGAATAAAAAAGTCGTGCTGTCAAAAGTGAAAAATGTCGATTATCGTAATGTCTTCCGATAATCCTATAATTTTGGGTTATTTATATTTAGACTTGCATAAAATAATATAGCAGTGAAAATAGCACAGGTTTAACGTTTTCTTTTATGAATTTCATAAATACAAATAAAAAAATAATTGGTAAAACTCTCATTTTCTAATGTGTAAATTAACAAATTAATCAATGAAAATGTTTAAAACAATAACAGATTTTTTTTCAGTCCGAATAATTGCGTATTAATGTAAAATCGAATTCGCATAGTGATCGACGGCGAAGTCTGGCAACTCGGAGGGTAAAATATCAAACATGTTTGAAATCCAACGAGCCTGGTCTGCGGATTAAAAAGTCCGCAGATCCGGGGTGCTCCACGCGAAAAAAAAATCCGAAGACTGTAAATCGTCTGACTTGCGTGCCAATGGAGCGCCGGCATTAGGATCTGGTAGCATATATAGTATTATTTTGGGAATATTAAAATAAACTAGAAATATTTTTAAAAGTATGTGGATATTGTATGTCATGCCATGATAATTCAACCTAGTAATTAATAATTCACAAATTCCTAGTATTTTTATAAAGCGTACTTGTATGGTTGTTAGTATGGGTAAGAGTAATTTTTATAACTAAGTTATGTGATTTTATTTAGGTACTACATATCAACTTCTATGATACTTATAATTAATCAATCACACTATGATTGATTTTAAACGGAAAAACGTTATCCATACTCGGAAACTTAAAAAAATCTATTCATGAACAATTCGAAAACTAAAAATAATAAGTACCGATGTACCGACCATAATAATTATGTTGTATTAAAAGAAACAGATACCTAGAGACAAAACTATAATTATTGTTGACGAAGTTACAAATTTCAACGAAAGTTTTATTAATAGCTGTTATCACTTTATTAATTAAATAAGATTAATGTCCTTTTTCTATTATAGGTAGGTAATATAAAATTTTATTTTATTTAGAAACATTTTTATAAGATTTCATAATGATTATTCAACCTATCAAATCTTACTTAAAACACATTTATGATTAATGTGTCACCAAGTTATATTATATAATATCATTATTCATAATTAGAAAATTGAATCATAGAGACAGGTATTAATTTTAATATTAATCCAAAGTTTTTGATGTATAATTCAGTGATAATCACTAATTAAAAGTAAATCTTATTAATAAATGAAAAGTGATTACTTTCTATCTATTCGGCTAGTTTTTTAAGATAAAATAGATTGTAGGTAAAAAATCATGTACAAAAAATTAATTATTATGTACAATAATATTTTTAACAGATATTGTCACAACGAAAGTGTAATGTTACAGTGAGATAGATATTTTATGTTGTTTAAACGTATTATGTTATGTTAAGCTATCTATGATTATAAGAGAAACTTGATATTGTTTCCTGTAAACTAAGTAAACGCACCATTGTTATCTATGAAAATGAATTTTAAACTATAGACAGTCGTCGGAATTTTTTCACACATGATTTCTTGATGAAAGTATTAATTATTTTAATAGATGAAAAAGTAATACACAATATTATACCCACTATATAACTATTTATAAGATTGCTCATATTGTTGTATTAAATAATATTATATAACTTTGCATTGTGTAAAGCCGGATATTCATTAGCGAGTCGTACCTGATACTGTAACCAATTCTAGATGTGAAAGAATTATTTATCAGGCTTGCAAAGTAATTATTTGACGTTCATACTAGTTACTGTATCTGCAACGGTCACAGTTTCAGCTTGCTAATGAGTACCCGGCTTAATATATTTTATACAGAATATTCCATTAACTGAACTGGCGTTTACGTGATAGAACTCAATTATAATGGTTTTGAAACAATTGATTTTTTATTAATTCTACTTTAATTGACAGTTACGTTGATAGCTATTTCGGACTATAAACCCATCTTCGGAACGGTCGACTATAATTACTAAAGTTGAAGATTCGGATAATTCTTTTCAAATATCGAGCAGTTGTAATAGAGCGAGAGGGTAATATGTCAATATCTTAATATCCATTTCTCCTCTATTCTAGTTTACAAGAGTGGCGTAGTCATCCTATATATTATTTAAGTTTTTATATAATACATATAGTTATATAGTTACCTACATGGCCCACACAAGTGAGGGGTTGACAGGACTAGCATGAGGGCCCAGGCTCAAGGGAGGTCCAGCATGGTGGATCGACCAGATAAGTGAGATAAATACACACACACACACACACACACACACACACACACAAACACACACACACCACAAATTTGTTGTAATAATAAAAAGGGTTCAGAATTATTAACATTGAAAGATATGTGTATTTTATGATTAATGTGTCGATACCTGATAACTCCGTAATTAAAGTTAATATATTAAAATATACAAGTAGCTAAAATTACACTGAATACCTTTACTTTTACATCGAACACCATTTTTGGAAAACGCTAATGTAGGGCATCACGGTAAGGTGATAGGTAAGGGGGCCCGCCAAAGATCCTAGCCTGGGTGCCCGTTTCATGGTGTGGGGGCGATGACCATTAATTATATTATTTATACAATACTAGCTGAGCCAGCTGGCTTTCGTCAGTCTGTCTCGCTAGGTCTTGCAGACAGCTTTTCGCCATAGTGACTTGGTGTTAGATTTTAATATAATAATTGTAAAGCGTGTATAGACGGCGCCATAGTTTTCCCTTCGGGATGGATTTTCATTCACGTCAGACAGTTGAAAATTTAGCTGATTTGTCAGTTTTACGATCTGCATGTCGTCACTGCCAATACAAATTTGGAGTCATGTGCGTAGTCTATTCTGGAGTCTGGCCTTCTCAATATCGTCTGACACTATTTCAGGCTGCTAGGCCTAGCAAAACAGCTGGCAATCGCCGATTGCTACCACTGTCATTTTAATTTTAATACAATATATGTGTAGGTATGTGCATTTAAATACGATAAATAATTATACATCTCAATCGTGATTATCATAAATAGCGATCCAATATAACGCGAATATTAATCTCTTTCGGGTCCCATTTACATAATAGAAAAAGGTTAGCAGCATAAAAAATAAATTTAAACATTATTTTGTTTCATTGTTTATAAAAAAATAAATGCTTGGAGCCATAGAATAATATTTTGAAAATCATATTTTGATTTAAAAATTAACCTTAAACAATATAGTTTCCCGGTGCGGGACATTCATATCGAGACAAATGTTGATAAATAATGAAGCAATACATATTATTATATCTGATAAGAATAGGAATTTATAAGACCTAAAGATGTGGAATCAGCTTAAAGAGGCCTTCATCCAGCAGTGGATTGATACAGGTTGATGACGATAATGACGATATAAATGGGTAGGTATATAAAATCACAAATTTAAAAAAATATTGCAGTTTATATGACCAAGAAGAGTAGAATTAGGTTGGGATAACCTTCATCCAGCAGTAGATTAATCTTGGTTGATGATGATAATGACGATAATATTATGAATGGGTAAATATAATATCAGCAATTTTGATAAATATAGCAATTCATATGACAGACAGAAATTCAAACAACTTAGAGAGGCCTTCATCCACCGGTGGATTGATTCAGGCTCATCATGATAATGGAAATTTAAATATATATAATATAATATCACCGATTTTGATAAATACAGCAATTCAAATGACAGAAAGGAGTAGAATCAGGCATGGGAGGCCTTTATACAGCAGTAGATGGGTTCAGGTCAATGATGATAAGGACGATAGAAATAGGTATAATATAGTAGTAGAATCAGGTTGCGGAACCCTTCATCCAGCAGTGGATTGATCCTGGTTGATGATGATGATGATATGAATATGCAGATAAATATAATATCACCGATTTTTTATAAATACAGTGATTCATATGACAGAACGGAGTATAATCAGACTAGGGAGGTCTTTATTAAGCAGTGTATTGGTTCAGGTCGATGTGTTGATGATGATGATGATGACAATATGAATATGTAGCTAAATATAGTATCACCGATTTTGATAAATACAGAAATTCATATGACAGAAAGGAGTAGAATCAGGCTAGGGAGGTCTTTATTAAGCAGTGGATTAATCCTGGTTGATGATGATAAGATGGATAGAAATATGTATAATATAAATTCGTTAAACCAATAGTAGTAGAATCAGGTTGCGGAACTCTTCATCCAGCAGTGGATTGATCCTGGTTGATGATGATGATAATTATGATGACGATATGAATATGTAGATAAATAACATTAGAAATTCAATACAGTCAAGAATACAATCAACGTAGAGAGACCTTCGTCCAGCAGTGGATTTATTGAGGCTCGTGATAATAATAGCATTATATATAGATAGGTAGATAATAATATAATACTCGTATCACTGATTTTGATTAATATAACAATTCATGTGTAAGTAAGGAGTCGAATAAGGCTGAGGAGACCTTCATCCAGCAGTGGATAGGTCAAGATTGATGATGATAGGGGCGATAAAAATAGGTAGATATTATACAATATGACACATTTTGATAACTATAACAATTCGTATTAATTTCTTTCATTTTTTGCAATGGCAACTTTGTTAGTTTAATATGACTATATTGTGATCTATGGAAATTAGTAGCCTAGGTAATTATGCAATAAAAAAAAGCGTGCGTAACAGCCACAAAGAAGTATTTAAAAAAATCATATTTGGAATATCATGTTATCTATGAAATCGCGGACAGTGGCGGACGCTCCTGTTGAAAGATATTATACGTAGTGAATTGTACCAAGTTTATGTTTTTTTCACCGGAAAAAAGTGCGCCAATGCCTACATTACGATATTTGAATAAAAATAATCGAATAAGTTTGTCAAATAAAGGATTAGAAGGTCTTAAGCGACGAAGACGTCATTCTGTGAGGCGTAAACAGTAAATATGGCGCTTGTATACGGTGTGTAAGAAAATATCGGAAATAAACGTCACGTACATGTAAAATCATGGAAAATTTCTGAAATGTGTTCAATTCAATCGGTAGATGAATCGGTAGCGCACATTTAGAAGTGAAGATGTAAAAATAACAATAAAATGTCGCTTAAATGAGCTGTTAGTGCATTTTCCAAAATCTCTTAGGATAATAATATATAGGAGATATAAATACAAAGCACAAATGCACATATATGACATACAAATATAAACTTACATATTATACTAAACTATAATTTGGCACCTACATACTTTCTACATTAATATAGCACACATTTCTATGTATCAAAGTAAACCTCAATAACTGGATGTACCCAATAACAGAACTTCTTTGTAAGAAAAAGCAAGATTATGTTTCATATTTTTTATTAACAATAAAAATATCAATATTACTAACTGAATTAGATATTCGGCTTGTCGTGGTGTCTCTTCGTTGATGGATATACATTTTAGTAATCATGAGAGCTTTATTAAAAATGTCAAAAGATTTTTAATCCAATGTGGGGTTGGCTCCCGCTGTTTTATAAGAAAACGTTGTCTTTCTATTTATTCCAACGATGTTGTGGATTTCGTGGAGTGAAAATTAGGATTCAGTCCAATAATCGTATTATTATTGACAATATCAAAGAGTATGTATTGGGCCTAACTCCAGCTTTGAAAGCTCTGTTGGTATAACGTTTCGATTTGAGTTTGATAAATCTTATCTTTGAGCCATAAGTATTAGAATTTGTGTATGTGCGAAAGCTAGTTTTTCCATTAATATGAATCATAATGCTATTACATCTAGGCGATCTTAGCTTTGTCGTTTGCTACCCGGAACAGTTCAATGGAGCTGCACTCGTACCAATCACGGAGGTTCTTAAGCTACGAAATGCGGCGCCGTCCTCTGCTACGCTTACCATTGATCGTTCCTTGAATGACAAGGTGGGGAATATTGTACGTTTGTCCTCTCATAATGTGGCCGAGGTACTGTAGTTTCCTGGTTTTGATACTACGTAGAACTTATCGGTCCTTCCCCATTCGATTGATATCATGATATATCATGATGTGAACGTCTGGAATTATAATTGTGTCTATCCACTAATGACTAAATAAATGTATTTATTGAACACAACATATTATTATATAGTATAATAGTGAATATACTGTTCAATATGTTTATGTAGCGTCTGGAAATTCCTTGGTTGCTAAGGGCGTCTATAATAAAATATTTTTTTATTGAATACAGTGATGCCACAGCATGCGTGAAACTTCACAAACGGTCGTGTAAATTCCCCATTAACAAAGGTGTCCGGCAAGGTGATACCATTTCACCTAAACTATTCACCGCTACTCTTGAGGACTTATTTAGGAAACTTGATTGGGAGGAAAAAGGTATTCCAATTAATAGGGAGCACCTCAGTCACCTGCGCTTTGCAGATGATATTGTTATACTTTCACAAGACCCGAAAGACCTCCAAGATAGAATGCAAGAACTCGTCAGTCAAACGGTCGGCCTAAAGATAAACGTCTCAAAGACAAAATTGATGAGGAACTGTTTTTCGGACCCTGCGATTATTTGTATTAATGGCACCCAGCTCGAGCAAGTCAGCAGCTACGTCTATCTCGGACAGCATGTGCCCATAGACGGAAGCATGCATGATGAAATTTCTCGAAGAACAAAGCTGGGATGGAGTGCTTTCGGACGTCTGAATAGTATCTTCAAGAGTGACCTACCATTGTGTCTTAAGCATAGGGTGTTCGACCAATGTATGCTACCCGTGTTCACGTATGGCTGCGAGACGTGGACCCTCAACACGAGAGATGTCCAAAAGTTAAGAGTCGCACAGCGAGGCATGGAGAGGTGTATGTTGGCCATCACGCGAAAGGACCGTAAGAGAAACGAATGGGTTAGGAAGCAGACAGGAGTACGCAATGTAATAGACGTTGCCAAACAGCTGAAATGGAGATGGGCGGGGCACATTTCTCGCCGAAAGGACGGCCGCTGGACAAACGCCGTCATCCAGTGGTACCCAAGGGGCACGAAACGGCCACAGGGTCGCCCTAAAAGCCGCTGGATTGACGAACTGGTAAAGTTCGGCGGAAATACGTGGCAGCGAACGACACAGGACCAAGAGAGTAGAAAGAAGCTTGGGGAGGCCTTCATCCAGCAGTGGATTGACCCTGGCTGATGATGATGATAGTGAATATATGAGTTGCAAAAAGAGCGTGTCAAAGATTTTTTAAACATTTTACAGTTACAGTATAATATAAAAAAAATTGTTTTAGTTGAAACGAATATCAATATTCATCGTCAAATAAACGAATGCATAGTGAAAACGACGTCATAATTATTTATTGTTTGCATTGAATGAAAAGATTCTTCACTTATCTACTGCCTGATGGATCTAGTTCAAAAGTAGGTGTGTATCAAAATGGTTTTATTACCGCGAAGGTATATTACTTAAGCTCTTTTTTTATTTAGAATGAAATAGCTAAATATTTAATAATGCCATTTATGTCTAATAAAAGTGTTAAGATGGTTTATTTTTAATATTTTAACCACTATTAAAAACCCCGCAATCACAAAATACGAGGAAAAATCATGCAATAAAAATGCAAAATAGCATACGTAGTTGAGACTGAAATACCAACCGTAATTAATGAGACTTAAACTGTTTACTTCCTGCAGTCTTGCTGAATATTCATTCTTAAGATGCAAGTCTTTTTTTATCAGAAGGTTAAGTATAGTTTTTTTTTATGAATTAATATTACGAACATGTGCTAGTGATTAAATGCATATAAATAGATACATGTATTCGTTTGTTGGCGGTATACAGCTGCTGACAAATACTATGCGACAGTAAAATGGCAATTAAATGTCAGCTGAAATAGATTTGCATGTAAATTAAAAATACTAGCTGACCGATAAAACTAGCATAATTATCGTATTATTATAATATATTTTTTGAAACTAATTCTCAAATTTTAAATTGCTTTCTTAAACAATTAAATATCATTTCCATCATTGCTAAAACGATATTAGGTAATACAATTAATATGACGTCTGTTTATTACTAATTCCATGATTTATGTAAATACACATAGAACAATGTGCGATATATTTTACAGAACTTATCAAACAGGCTTCATTATAATATATTTTTTAATAATAAATAAAACTAACGAGGTGTCACGATAATTTAATATTAAATATAAAATAATAATAAAAATTAAACACAATACTATATCCAATTAGCGAAGGGTGGAGGTAGGTTGTTAAGATCTGACATAATCAGTGCACACTAAACTTTGTCAGTCAACCGTATTTTTTTATTTAACTAAGACTACAGTGTGTAGGTAAGTATCTGATAGTTTTTAAAATTCAATTATTAAAACCTGCTTAATCCAAGCCATGAATAATAATAGTCAAAAAATATGCATTTATCAATAAAATACCTATCTAAAATTATGCCATTAAACCATACATCATTTTAGATATTTTAGAGAGGAAAATGTTTTATCGATTTAGGTTTAGTTTAGGCAGGGTTTAATGAATTAAAAAAAAGTAACCAATGCCAATCTGTACCCAATATTATGTATTTTTAATTCAGCGAAAATAAATAAGTATGACTGACAAAGTGTGCACTATTTTTGTCTGATCCCCCATAGGATACCTAAACTATTATGGTTTGGTTTGGGTATTGTTTAATTGAATTTCAAAAATTAACCAGCACTAACTGCAAATTGTATTATAAGTTTATTGGAAACATATACGTATGACTGACTAAGATTAGTGTGTACTTTTTATATCGAATTTTAACAGCCTACCTCCACCCATCGCTACTGCTATATCCTTATAAATAATGATCCGGGAGGATTTCGCCCACTCGGAGGGATTTTGTTAACACATATGCATACTTGTTATACAAAAATGGTCCGGATATTTACATTAAATCATATAAATAAAATAACTAAAGTAAAACTTGTATTCTTATAATAATTTCGAAGTACTTATACATTTAAAATATTGTCCTACTTCTAAAGCTGTGCTAAATACAAGCCCCATCGTTACTCGGAAAAAGTTTGGAGAATATGAGCTTAGAGCTTTAAAATTATTCCAGGAAAGCATCTTTCTCATCAAGTTTATGATGTGAAAATAATTATTTTTGCAATTTCAGAAAGGTCAAGACGATGTCATCAGCTTTGCTAGGGTAGGGTTGACGTGGTAGGAGAATATCTAGCTATATAGGTACAGCAGGTTAGTTGGCTGGCTGCTTACGGGGGCGTGCTTTTGCATGCAGTCGCTTCATGAATACGTAGGTACGTTCTGCCTCTGATATGATAAACAAAGTATGTACTTATGACTAAGCACAATTCCATATTATTTAGCATACTTTGGACTACGTTACACAGACGAATTGCGGTCCACAAAACTCTTTACACAAGAGAAAAGGAATACATTTTCATGAATTATTATATACTTAGTTTTATACTTGATCAGTTGTGTGAGTACGAAGGGTTATGTAAACGAGGCGAAGAACTTGGTAGAAAGCCAGTCTCTGGCAAGAATTACATCTTGTTTTTTTTTTTTAACGTGTGTGAGATGATAATATATAATATCATCGTCAGCATCACACAAGCGGGTCAGTTATTCCGTGACGAAATTATAACAATAATAATTATTGTTGATAGGGATATGACAAAACAGATAAAGTTCTTTTCTTGAAATTGCTCTCTTGTAAAAATTAAAATTATTATCATTAATGACTTTTCGGCTTAGTAAACTCAATATTATGTTTAGAATAAAAAAAAAAACTAGATTAATATTCAACAGAAATATTTTGAATGTAAACAAAAAATGTATGCGTTTTATTTTTATTTTATTTATTAAAGAAACAAACAGTTACATATTGATTACAAAAATTAAAATATAATAATGAAAAATTATTGCAACCAGCAAAGTTTCCATGTAAATATTATAAAATAGTTAAGCCTAACAAGATATATAGTAATAATAACATAAATATAAAGAAATTACATAAGAAAATTACATGAGAAAAATGAGGAAGAATAATGAACAATTAAATTATATACTTACAAATAAAAGAAGTTTTGAAGGAATTAGGTATGAAAACTATGATAATATTCAAAACTTTACAGAATTTACGATAGTTATGCCAATACCTATTTGGTTGAAAATATTTTCTAAATGATATTATTAATATTTACCTTCACTAAATATGTAGGTACCTATATGATGACCGCATAAATCTGTTTATACAAGGTGCTACATTCCAACGTACTAAACAACTAAACCGCCACTTAACGCTGCGGACCTTTTAATTAATATTTAATTACCACATTTCATAACATGCTAATTATATCTAATGGCCACCTGATGGGCAACGCACCAGTTGCTTTGGACGCAGTTAATGGGTATATACAAAACAATGATATAGTTGTCATTACGGCTCGGTAACTTGGTGCATGACCGAAAATATGGAAAGGGGGATTATTTGAACTGCGCGTGCTGCCCCGTAACTCTGGATCCGAGAATAACCCATATTCATGGTAGAGGCGGTGATACAATATAAGATGTACGCGCATCGATAATCTATCATACTGGGCTGCTTCGGATGGCTGGGCAGTGGGCTATGTACACAGGATGGACGAGTCATGGAAGCAGCTTGGATGGCGGCAGATACTTGAGGCGATCAAGACCGCCAAATGAATATAGTGCTAGGAAGGAGAAGAAGAAAAATAAGAATATGCTTAATACGTGGTATCAATATTATTCACGCATCTTGTCGTGTACCAATATGCGAAAATGAGTGATCAGGAATACCCCTAATAAAAAAGCACAATGCAACAGGTTTTGAACAGTTCATCAGCAAAATGTGATCCTAGTAATTAAAATTCAATAGGAAGTACTGAACACTTTGTAAGTAGAGTTGGGTATTTCCCGAGAAAATCTCAATCTTAAGATTCGGGATTTCCCGAAATAATGAAATTTTGAATTCTCGAGATTCGGGATTTCCAGAAAAGAGTTCTCGAGAATTCTCGAGATATCATATAAAAAAAACCTGTAATAATCCTAAAATCAATGTAAAAACAGACAAATTCGAAAAAAATATGTTTTTTTTATTTATGTAAGAAGACCAATGACATATTAAATGGACAACTCACTTCATACCCGGCGCGCACGAGAAATTGTGCATGAAAGTCATTCACAGATGTATAGGTAGATGTCACGTGACCATATGACGTATCCGTTTCCATTATGCGATACAAGCTTCGAGAATTTATAGTAATATAACCTTTATTGTAATGGCGTATTAGTGTCATAACTCTTTGCGTTAGAAACAGATTCTCGGTTACTTACGACTTCTCGGAGATTAGACGCAAGTGAGCCTAGCGAATCACAGGCGACTGACTGTCCAATGGTTCCTGTCATTCAATTGCATTGAATAAACATTCATCAATATCTTAAAATGGCATTTTATAAATAATAAATAATACTAACACATGAAAAGTGATATCCCATCTTTCTTGGAGTGTTTAGTATTTTTTTTTTACAATTTTTTACTAGGCACATTGGCATTTTGTAACACAATAATAACGGTGGAGTCGAAACCTGACAGTCAGAAATTTTGTATGGGCAGACCCAGTGGTGTCGCCAGACCGCTTGCAAGCAGAATGTTCATTTGGGCGTAGGATACTGATATTAAAATATGAATTTCGCCATCCGGCTGACCCGACACAAAGTGAGTGTCATTTTATTTTCTAGATGCTTCGTCCATATTAATGTCATTGAAGAAGACAAACAAAATAGAAGGAGGTAAACAAAAATAATTCAAAACATTACTTATTAAAATAGAATTTCAAAAAACACGACTGTCAATCGCTGCGTCTGACAATCGCGTATGTTTATGAGACATAAAATTCTTAATATAAATATTTGATAATAAAGAAATCCCAATTCCCGATGAAAGATTCTCGAGATCCAGGATTTCCCGAAATGTTAAAAATTTCAATTCTCGAGATTCAGGATGGAAAATCTCGAAAATTTCTCGAGAATTCCCGTCGGGAAATTCCCGAAACCTAACTCTAATTGTAAGTAGGTACGTCGGAGCCAGTGTTTCTTTGCTGAGTCCAATTTTACCGAAAGTGGGTTAAGTATGTAAGTATGTACCTACATCTTTTATATCTAAATAATTGTCATAATATATTTTAGAACTAGTTCATAATATGTTGAGTCTATTCGTAATAGAAATATGAAATTCTTTAAACCATAAAGCCATAAGTCCAATAATTTTTAAATTAGGTTTTCCCAAAAGTATCTTTATGGAATTTGTGATAGGTACACTTGACTTGAGGAACGTAGAGATATTGCTATTCATGTAGGTATATTATGTTGGTATTAATGATCCAAGTTATATAATAATTATGGTATTCACAATACCGACATCTTTTTTTATATCTCAAGTAAAACCAACCTACGAATAGTTCGATGTTATAAATCAGTCAAATCGAGCCATTCTTTTGTATTGTTTTTTGATCGCCAAAATGACGTATTATTTTTCAAAGTTGATAAACAATGCAGTAATAAACCAAATTACAAGGAAATATTTGTTTTTAATGATGATCAATGATTTCAAATCCCACTTTTTGGCATCTATATGTGTGGCCGAAGGATGTTGCGTTTTTTTAACCTCACCGATTCGTTGACTCGCGAATGATGTTCCCAAAAAAGGTGCTTCGTCTGTTGCATGTCGAATGTCGAATTATTGTCAGAAGAGCACCATTTTTTCGCACGACACAACACTTGTCATGCTGTCAGGTACGTCAAACACTTTACGCTGATAAAAGTAGGTGTGTAGGACACGAATACATAAATTAATCATTTTTTTCCTGCTTATACGCTTCCAGACAATAAAATATTTCATTGACGATGACAGTGTTCGATATCAAACAATATTTTGAAGTCTTTTTATTATCTAGTTCTTTTTGTGAATCTTCAATTATTTTAATGTAATGTGTAAAGTATAGAAGCGCATCGCCCCTACACCTATTGTCACTCATTAAACTCGCATGCTTGTGATTCTGAGAATATATTACCGTCATCTCATGTCAAATTAGTTGTAAGTGCGATTTATAAATTTCGAGAGTGTGAATATAAATATATTATTATTTATTTATGTTGGTAGTACTATAGATTTTAGGGATGGCGATGCCTACAGACAATATACAAAAACTTACGCAAATATGTAATGGCGATTAAAAAAAGTAATTTATCCCCTATAACAGTGGCATTCAAACTGTCGTAGTGCGCCCAAGGACGCTAAGGCATTTAAAAAAAATCCAAATTATTTTAATACAATGCGCTGATAGAACCCATTATTGCACCAGTTTATGACCTCCAGTGCTTCTTCTCACGATATGAAATGTTAAGGTGTGATCATAAATCACACCGTAGTAAATGATTTCAAAAATACTTAAGGGAAATAATGCGAATAATACAACTTTTAGAGAAGGTAAGTATTTCAGAAAATTGTTTTTCGGAATCCATTTATTTTTGCGTGTAACCGTTTAAAAATCCGTATTAGTAGTACCTACCCATCACAGTAGAAGTAGGTAAACTATATACAATTTGAGAATAAAAATATTGTATGGAGGCATTTTGAGTTTAAGGGCACTAGTGGTCTAGTTGTGACTCATTTAATTTTAAAATTTAAGAAATTATGTTGAGCAGCTGCTTCACCCTTCTAACTAATTGCTATTCTGTTGGTACTCTGTAGGTATATATATATATTTATTTATCATTTTCTATGTATTGTTTAGCTCACAATACATAGAAAATGATAAATAATTATCTAAGTATAGGTACATTATTTTTATACGTGGTACTTATTATTATTTCGCTATTTTCATTTTTTATTATTTTTATTTAAGTATGTGTTTCAGATTATTCACGCATGTAATTGAATTGAATAAAAATACCATTTTCCATTTCATTTATTTATATAAATCGAGATCTTGCAGGTACCTAATAAAATTACCCTGAAATCGATTGAGACCCATAAACAAAAAAACTCGACGCTTCGCCTCCCTGGGCCCCTCAGATGATGGTTACTTAAACCCTGACGACTAAATTTATCAAACATGGATACATTTTTTGCCGACTTATTCTCTGAATGCTGGTTGTCCAAATTCGAAAGAAAAATTACATTTATCAAAGTAACCGAATCCATAGGATTTAAACAATTGCACTGTTTTCAAAATTAAAATTTATGAACTCATATAGTAATGTTGGTGCGTAAGTATTTGCTACACATAATCGTTAGAAGTAATGGTCAATATGGGTTTATGATAGCTGAAATAAGTTATGAATTTTGTCGATGTGGCGAGCGAAGATCAAATCGATGCACGACCCACCACGAGTAGTTGAGATACCTGGATTCGTTATCAGCAGAAGTCCGAACGTTTCCTCCATAGAAGTGATGAAATGTTGGTTTTCTTTTTTCACTTTTTTACTGCACTGATACGCCTCTTCGACTGATTACCTCGCATTAAATTAGATCAAATGATATTTGACAAATGATATTCACTCACACATATAATATGTAGTAATAAATAAATAAGTAATATATTATTTAATAAAATAGACGACAAAAATAAACGACCTGTCTCTGCTTAAATATTAAAGAAAAGATATAGAACATCTTGAAATTTGTTAATACTTATAGAATTATCAAAATAAATTGCGGCAATATGGGTAGAAAGATACACGTACCTATTGATTGTAACAACGTTGTGAACAAGGCAGATTTATCGTAGGCAATATTCATTAGGAGTATTTTTTTTTATCATTCATATTTCAATCACCGTGTCTCAAAAGAGGTGCAATAACAATAAAACCATACTATTGGCATTGAAGTAAATAATTAATAATTTATTATTTTGAATAGTTATTGTCCACGGTCCTTGCATTTGAAATGCCTGCAGTAAATCAATGACGCTGTGGGACGCAACACGCAACTCGACTATGCAAATTGTGTCTCGGCTCACTTCAATTGATTTCGATTTTCATGATCGACTTTTTTTTTCGCTCAACGATATTTTTCAAGGTTTTGTTGTTTTTTGTCAAGCTATAAAAGCGGCTTACATTTTTAAATTATAATAAAATGTTGAGGTTTCTGATTTATTGACTGTAAGTCTCATGTTTATGGCCGGTAAAACAATTGTTATATTTTTCCGACTATTCAAAACAATTATAAATCAAAATATGTTAAAACTTTGTTGTTATTAATAAAAGTTGCAATAATATATATGTATGATCAAAATTGTAATATTATATTCCTAAATATTATTATATAATATTATATTACTATAAGCTATGTCATTGTATATACACATATTTATGTCTAATATAAACAAATTGTTAGCTATTTAATTCCATTTAACACTGTACGCATGCTTATTATTATGCTATTTATATTATTATAAGTAGCTAGATATAGATCGACGACTATGACTTGAGGCGTGATCTTGGCGCCAATGTGACGATGTGAGTATTGTCGATATACCTATTACAATCTATTAATTTTTAAAACCGCCGCACCTCAATTTAAAGTTTTTGGTTTATGTATATTTGAGGCATGGTCTAAAAAGATCATGGCTAGGCGATGCGCGGATTGCGGGTCGCGGGTACAAATGACGCATGCCGAACGAAATATAATTTGTCATATAAATCCACCATTCGTCCATTTAATGTTCTGTTAGACCAGGGGGGGGCAAACTTTTTGGATGGAGGGCCAAATTCAAAATTTCAAAATGAGCGGCGGGCCGCAAGTAAAATACCATTTTTAGATAAACACTATTTTATTATCACGAAAAATAAACATTACAAAAAAATTAATGAGGAGATTGAAACTGTTCTACATTTTTTAACATTTTTTTAAATTCAGGTGTAAATTTTGTAGTTGATATTCTCAAAATTGCTTGTAAATGGGCATCGGAGATATTTAATCGTAAAGAGTTTTTATTGAGGTTCATGATCGAAAATGTTTGTTCACATATATAGGTTGATCCAAAAATAACGAACATTTTTCTTGCATAATCTTTAAGTTGGTCGAATTTGTCTGAATTAAGGGCATTGTAAAATTTGTAGATTTCTTAACGACAATGCAATTCTCTTAAATCAGTGTCAATAATCTCAAGTTGTAGCGCTGTCGGTATCAATATCTATTGAAAATGATATTGCTAAACTTAAAAGATAAAAATATTTAAATGTGTCACAATGTTCAACGTAGAAAATAGTGAGTAAATAGTGTGAGACGAGCCGCAAGGAAGACGTACTGAGATGATGCATTTACGAAACAACAAATTCTTCAAATTCTAATCTATTGTAAATATTTTTAAAAAAAATTATAAAAAAGTTATTCGTAATCAGAAGTACAATTAATGATGTCGGGCCGTAAAAAATACCCGGCGGGCCACATGCAGCCCGCGGGCCGCAGTTTGCCCCCCTCTGTGTTAGACTGATTCATTTCAATTCGTAACACTCAGACAGCAGAGCCAGTCCAAAAAACAAAAAAAAAATCTTACTTAACTCACTACGGTGCATGGTTGCAGCATCAGTCCCGTGCGGCTACGTCTCGGTACGAAATAACCACTTAAAATCACTTCTTTCAGACACGTTTAAAGCGTCATAGAAAGCGGCCGTGCATATCCACGGCTGTGCATATATGACGGGTGGTGGTGGGAACTTTAACGTATGTTCTATTAGTAACAATAATAATATATACATTGACATGTTTTCTTTTTCAAGTAAATGGGTAACGTGTTTAGTCATCTTTACACGATTTAAGAATTTATACCCCCGTCGCCATCACGAAACAAATTGACGTGTGCCCAGTTCGACGTTCGCTCTCCGAATGCCAGCGAGTCCAAAATGTCGTCGCACCTATAGTTGAAAACTATTTGCCGTTTCACTGATGTATCGTCTTAAGCACACTTGGCTAATTGAAAATGTTGTAAGATGAAACTGATCGTGGGTTAATGTAAAATTGTGAGAAAGCACCTACCTACTGCGAATAAAACAAACAGCAATATTATTAATTACATTATTATTTCTATGCTATTATAGTAATCCACAGATAAATAATAGTAAATGTAATAATTACTTTTTATTGGGTTTGTGTGTTTATCGTTATTTAAAGATAAATTCTTAGTTCGGTTATATATAGGCATACCTACATATGAAAAAAATAATGTTTCTTGGTCATTGTATGTATATACAAATATATTCACCTAGGTACCCAAAAAGTATTATGCGATTATCTAAGATTAATTATTTTTCCCGAGAAGGATTTAATATTATACTTACAAGAATTTTTGTGCTCATTTTAGATTTCGGCGATAAGTAAGTTCTCACCTAATCTAGATAAACGGTCCAAACAAGGTTTAATATATTTAGGGAAAATCATAATTTACTAAACTTTTTTTTACAATATAATAATACCTAAGTATCATAATCATTTTTTGCTTCTGTAATGTATTAAAAGTTTTGTAGTCATGGTTTGTTGTGAACGTTCTTTTGTCCAAACTATGCCACTAAACAAAATTTGTATTATAATTTTAATACATCCGTTATTTCAAGCATACAAATTGTAATAGGAAGAATAATCTTTTTTCGCAGTGTGTAATTAAACACAAATAATAACATAACGAGAGACTAGAGGCGAAGATACGAGTAAATTAGAGTTGGGTAGTTTTTGCCAAACTAAAGTAATGGATCCGCAGGCAGAAAGGACGCCAACTCAAAGTTTTCAAATGCAGCCAACAAAAATATACAGGTGGATAATAATTGTACTAAACTGTTGGTAAATAAATATTCATAAGTTTTTTTTTATTATCGATGAAAACTAAAATTTCATGTTCATATCTCGTTGTATAATAACAATTTAAATTAATAACTTAAGTTTTACCTACGTATTTTTAAAAATAAATTATATCATAATGTTATATTACTAATTTCTGAATTCTGTTTAAATAAATGTTTTGGTAATTTTGAATGTATGTAGATTATCACCTATAAAAATTTGGTTATTCACTGCACTAATAAAATCAATTAATTACTTTTTTCACCTTGAATATTCAATTGATTTAAATTTTCTATAATGACGTCACAGAAAGGCAAGATCAAGAAACCTCGTTTTGTCATCTAGTTGATGATATTCTGTTCCCTTCTTTGTTAAATAATACTGTTTAATTTCAGGTAACATATCTCTGAATCTTTTCAAAAACTTAGCCCTGATAACATACCTATAACTTAAATGAATTAAATATATCTTCTCCTCTGGTTCGTTCCTTCAGTGGTAAAACTGTTAATATTGAACAAGAAATAGTACAATATATTATTGTATCCGCGATCGACCAAAAATACCTTCGCGATCGACGCACTGGCCATCTCTGTTATATACTATAATATAGAATAGCTCTGCAAATAGCCACATACATAAAAAAGAAAATGCGTCCCTCATAACATTCATACAAAACCGAGGCATGCATGCGATTTCGAGTACCAATTTACGGAAGTGAAGAGTAGGAGCCATGACCACTTCTGGGGCTGGCATCATTACTTTTCGGGAACACTATCGTCTCATGTAGACGAATCACAAAATAAAATGCGTACCGCATATTATTGTTTATACTCGTATTTACTAGTTTACTCTCCCACCCGCTCTAATATAACTTTTTCATAAAAAAAACTTTCTACTGACCACAAACTATTTTATAGGCGACATGCTATTAAAATCTACTAACAATGTTACTAAATGCCATCGTGACGTTGCGGAATTTTTCAAACAAAAGTGAAAACGTCTCGGTATTTTTTCGACAATATAATAAATAATTAATCATTCATGTCGTGATTAATGTGATATTTTGATTTATGATTAGCAGTGTTTATTTAAATGAGATGCCATCCATGCCACGCGATACCATGTAAATATTTATTAATAATATACTATCTTGGCAACACTTTCACCCGCGATGTCAAAATAAATAAACTGACATCACAAATAAAATAAATGCGTCTTGTCTCTTGTAGGCCTCACTAATTTATTGTAAAAGTCTATCAGGTTTTCTTTAATATTTTTTGTCCAGGAAACGGAAGCTTGCGTAAACAGTAAATCAAAATGTAATGTAGGTTTTTTTTTGAAAATATGACAATGCCAAAAACCTGTTATACGACATGTCAATTTTGATTTTATTTAACTATGTATATCAATATTAATTTTAATGGGTAATTAATTATAGGATGAAATTGAAAACTAATGCTGTCAACTCAAATGCTACTTTAAATCTGTCCTTGCATAAACTATAATTTTTAGATAAATAATTGGATAGTTATTAATGTTAGAAAAAAATTAACCAGGGCGCAACATGTATTTAATTTTATTAGTTTATGTACGAGGGTGGGTCAATAATTCCTTAGAAAAAAGCATTAAAACAGTTTTTATTTTTGTATTTTTTTTTATTTCTCAACATAATCTCCTTGGAGCTCAATACACTTGGTTAGACGTTTCTCAATTTTTTTAAACCGTCAGAAAAATAAGTTTTCGGAAGGTCCTCAAAATAAGCATTTGTCCGATCGATTACTTCTTCATTTGAAAAAAAACGTTGTCCACTTAGCCATTTTTTTAAGTTTGGGAAAAGGAAAAAGTCACTGGGGGCTAAATCTGGCGAATACGGTGGGTGGTCGACCAATTCGAACTTCAATTCTTCAATTTTAGCCATTGGTCGTAAACATGTGTGAGCACGGGCATTGTCCTGATGAAAGAGAATTTTTTTCCTGTTTAAATGAGGCCGTTTTTCTTCAATTTTGTTTTTTAGCTGGTCCAATAAAGATGCATAATAATCCCCTGTTATTGTTTTTCCTTTTTCCAAATAGTCAACGAAAATAATTTCACGTGCATCCCAAAATACAGTAGCCATAACCTTACCAGCTGATTTTACGGTTTTCGCCTTCTTTGGACATGGTTTGCCTTCGCAATCCACTGATTTGACTGTTCTTTCGTCTCGGGAGTATAGTGGTGTATCCATGTTTCATCTACAGTCAGAAAGCGACGAAAAAATTCATCCGGATTGCGTTGCATGAGCGACAACAGGGCTTTAGAGGCCACCACCCTATTGCGTTTATTGTCGACTGTGAGCAAACGCGGCACCCATCTTGCAGAAATATTTTTCATGCCCAATTTGTCATGTAAAATAGAAATGACGCTACCTTTTGAGATCCCTGTAACCTCAATTATCTTACTCAACTTTAATCTTCGGTCACTTAACACCATATCGTGGATTTTATTGATCATTTCTGGTGTAGTCACCTCTACAGGACGTCCTGAGCGTGGTTCATCCTTTGTTGATGTACGACCACGTTTAAATTCATTTAACCAGTTATAAATAGTTGCAAGTGAAGGAGCAGATATGCCGTGAACTAAATCCAACTCATTTTTTATTTCCTTTGCTGTTAACCCTTTTATATTAAAATGTTTAATAACAGCTCTAAACTCAATTTTCTCCATTTTCCATTTTTCCATTTTCCACAAGCAATTTTTTTTTTAAATGTACGAGAAACACACAACAACCCGACCAATCTGATTGAAACTTCGCAGCATACTGAATCGGTAGTGCCGCTGCATGAAAACAAACCGCTTACAGTACTAGTCGCGCCACCTGTCGGCTTTTCTAAGGACTTATTGACCCACCCTCGTACCATAAATGAACAAATTACGGCCCGTATGTATGTGACATGCGAGATTAATTTATGTATTATCATCTATGATGAGGAGTGAGAAAAATATCGTAATTTAAAAAAAATCAAGATAAAAATGTATCTAAATGTACGAATAAATTGAATTCATATTATCCTTTAGTTATATTTTATTGTAGAATTTTAGTGTACTCCAGTTTTCCAAGGACACTGAGAATATAGTGTGAGGAAAGATGCCACGAATTTATTCAACATAAATGATTGACGAAAGGGCTTTGGAAAAAAATGTGGGGTAGCCAAGAATTTGCATTTAGGTGTCATAAGTTCAGATGAAGAAGGAAGAGACGTTATTAGATGATTTAATATTGGCACAATTTACATAATAAAACAATTTATAGTCGATACCTGATTATTCACACAATAAAATAACGATTACAATTTGCTTAATATAACATTCTCACTAGTTTGACAGGTGTTGGGAAACTGTATTAAAGTAAATGAACCTCATATTGTTATAACCATAGACTAGATATAACACATCGATGGCAAACTAAACGAAAAATAATATTTGTAACAAAATGGTGGTGTGGCAAATCTGGGAAAAATTGGGAACAGCATTATTTATCTATTGTTAATATTTACTGTAAATTTTCAAAAATGTAAACATCGATGAACACATCGAAATCAGATTATTATTCTTTTTTCGGCAGTCATTTACGTGGAAACTCTCATACCCCAAAATCTTTCATGTTCTCAAAAAAATATTCTCATAAAATGTTGGTTAAAACGTTTTTCCACTTGGAAACAGGAGGTGATTTAGCTGGTACATTATATCATTTTCTGATGACATCATGGGTTTTCGGCATTCATGAGAATCTTGTTTTTCACATCCCGCCACTCTTCCATAGATATTTTCCTGTTTTTCCCTTTATTTATAAGTTTTGAAGCACCGAGACTCATCACAATATCACCACGGTCTGTCATCTTACAACGTTATTCCACTAACTGCCAAACTTTCAGCATTAGTGTTACCGTGAAAAAAAATCCTAGAGTAACTTTTTATAGTTCAAACTTTCAAAAACTGTTGACAAGTCAATTTGGACCATTTTGTTGGTTGCAACATTTTCCAGATGACCCACTCAAATATAGGTAAGTACTACCTACTTTGTACAGGACCGATCCGCGATTCTTTTGTACCCCGGGAATGCTATATTTTGGCACAACGGGACATGGGTTACTATAATATTTGTTTATTTACAGCGTTGAAGGAAGATTGGTAACTTTTCATGTCTTATAAATATTGAAAAAAACTATAAGTAAATAAAAACATTTGGTACATTTCAAATTTTTGAGATCGTTCATCAGTAGACGTAGTTGTGCGCGAATATCATTAACCAGTGGTGTAATATTTTTCTGTGAAACATAATACTAATGAGGTGTTCGAAGAAGTTCCGGAGCGCGCTCCAATCTGGTAAAAAGTTCTGGGATTGCCCGAACCCACTACACTACTGTAATTAAACATTATCAAATACACCGTTTAGTCTCTAAAGTTGGAGTGAAGAAGCGACAGTATACCTGCACGATATATCTTATTTATTTTCAGATAATTTTGTCATTTGAACATACCATTTGGACATGAAAACCTAATGCTAAAATACATAACTTCTCAAATTTATCATAAATGACACCTCTTGTGTTCAGTTTTTAATTACGAATTTATTCAGTACTATCTAGTAGCTACATAATGTAGTTGAACTTGGCGTGTTCATAACATGGTTTTCTGTTTTGCCTAGATGCATTGGCATGTAAATACATAAATATTTATTTTGGCGCGCACTAAATCTTAGTGGCCCGGGAGATTGCTTTGCCCATGATACGGTCCTGACGTAGTATGCGAGCATACTTAATTCATGTTATTCGAGCTTACGTCTCTATGACCGTTATATGAACGCTACCCTAATTGAGATACGGCGAAACCGTATGATACGTATCCATGCAGAAGTCATTCACATCTTACAGCACTTTAGCGAGAGCCTAAGGGCTTGGATACGATTACCAGTAAAGTTGTCAAGCCGCGAAAATCAAATAATAACAAACATCCAGTTTTATTAGCGTGGTCGCGAAACCAGTTTTTCTCCGAAGACAGAAAAAATCAAACCTGCCACCATTTGGATTAACCGCGATTCTCATTTTTTTTTATTAGCACCATAAAATGGCCACGAGCAAAATTACTAACTTAGGCTGCGCGCACACGGCAAAGCGAAGTTTCGGATTCATCCGCCAAACGACGTTTGCGTTTTATTTGCGTTTTATTTGCGAGCCGATTGCGTTTTAAATGCGTTTCAAATGCGTCCATATTTCGACAATGCTGTCCAAGAGAAAACACGGTTTTCAAGGGGATTCATAAACGCCTTTTTTTGAAACTGCACCCTGCTGCGAGAGTATTTATCTTTCATTACAGTGGCGTACAAGGGTAAATAAATCAATATAAAATCAGTACGTAATATTGCATTATACCTACATTTATTTTCCCACTATTGCTTCTTTTGGAGCTGGACTGTTTTATATCGAAAGCGTTTTGAAAATTACCTATTGTTGAGCCTATTATATACCATCATCATCAATACTATCGACCGAGGGTACTTGATGGAGTTTGAATTTAAATTCTAATTGATTTAAGTTTTGTACTATTATTATTTATTAATACAATAAAAAAAGATTATAAGTTAATACACGAAGAAAGGGTAAAAACCTTATTACCTAGATACCTACTAAGTAAATGATGAAGTATAAAAACATAATATTTTGAATAATTTGAATATTTGCAGTGTTTCTAAAAAAACCCGTTGTAAATACGATTAATACATTCGGTAGGTAAGCGTATTAAAATGTCATTTCTCGTAAACAATAGTTTTCTCGTTGTGCAATATGTTGGGAGTTTAATAATATTAACTAATGAGAGATGTCACCAACTGTAACTACTCACTAAATAAAAAAAAAAACGAATAAACAATGTTAAGGTATAGTTCGTAATATGCAAATTTAAATAATTTTTGATGAATACCTATATACCTATACCGAAAATATTTATATAAGTACCTATAGATACGTATTGAATTACCCACCTACCTATTCATATTATATGAAATACATATTTAAAATAACACCATTCTTTTGGGAAGAATACAAGTAGGTATGCATTTGGTTATATTCGATATTAAATAAGTATGTATCTTTAATAGAATCATGCCTCCTTTTTAGTAGTAGAATCTTTATGTAGGTATCGAATCTATAAAATATTTTTATTAAATTTAATCTGTTTTTAAGCGTGAAGGCTCGCCATAACTATAAGGTAAACTAAACCATTATTATTTATTTTGTAGTAAGTATGTACTTCTTTAATTATTTTTTTTATTAGTTGACACTTTTATCTTCTATAGATACACTAAAATGGAAACGGGTGCCAATAATAACATATTGAAGTGAGAATAATGAATACCTTCCTACTACTATCGATAGGTATGTTCCTGTGTACTTGTGTAGGTACATGTATATTTATATTAATTATTGTTTTCGTGTTATAATATATTATTTGCGATTAATTGATAACAAAATTTAGATAATTTATCTATTCACCCGCTACAGTAAAATCTATAAAATATTTTAATTAAATTATATCTGTTGCTCTACATTGCATGAACGCCACTGAAGCAATGGAGTAATTAATTATGTCATACAATACGTGCCATGAATATACTACCTACCACATGTTCTTTTAAATCTTCCCATTTAGGCCAGGACCGAACTTTTGAAAGCTGAAATTTATGGGGGCGCGTATTAAGAAATATTACTGATTAACCACATAATTATGTTCAGAAAGACCTAATAAATTTTATTTACCAATGACAAACTCATGACCGGATGAGTGGGTATTTTTCATTAAAAACTTGGGTATAATGTAAAGGTTTAAGCCTACGCAATCTGCACCTAGCACATTGTCATATATAATAATATGAAGAATGTTAAATCTCAGTCGGTTCCATGACAAAACAGGACAGTGACAAAACAGAACATGACAAAACAGAACACCTGGAGAAAACCTGGCTGTTCTGTTTTATCATGTTCTGTATTGTTATTGTTGTCGAAGTCATGATGAATTGTTTGCAACCAGAAAGATTCACTTGAATGATTAATGCTTATTTGGACTATGTCTGCATTTGCGTATAGCTAACAAAAATCCGCATGAAAGTAATTAAAAATAATTTCTACACTATGAAAATATCATCAAATTAAAAAACGCTTTCGATATAATATAACAGAATTCTATTCCAAATCAAGCAATAGTGGAAAAAATAAATATAGGTAAAATGGTAAAAAATAAATACTTAATAATTATGTAGGTATTGTTTACATATTATATTTTTATATTTTATTTATCTTAGTTCGCCACTGGCGACAAAAAAAGGTTTTTTTTAATTCTTCGGATAGTGCAATAAATAAATTCTTACATAATAACACTAACGGTGAAAACAAAAAGTACTAATATCCATAATAGCTATAAGTTGGCGAACACAATACGGCACATATTGTATGACATAATTTATTACTTAAAAATTAAAAAAATCTTCCTTCTTTCTTAATTAGTGTCATCAAGAATTTCACAGTGGCGTTAATGCAATGGGGAAAACAGATATAATTTAATTAAAATATTTTATAGGTTTTTTGTATATAATTTGTTAGAACAATGTAATATATTATTATACCTATTGTATCTTTTATTAAATAAACATTTAAAACATATTATTCATAAACATTTGAAATATCTCCCCTTAAAATCTGTTCATATTTCCAATAGAATATTATTGCTTAGAATTCAATAGCTACATATTAAAAAGATAGCTATTGTAATGAGACTATATCAGGTAATTTCGTGTTAGTGTACCTACTAATATTTCAATCTATTTTTTATGAAAGGTGTTTTGAATTCATAACTACCAACTTTTTTTGAATATGTAATTGAATAATATGTTACTGTAGCGGCTAAATAGATAAATTATCTAAATTTTATTGTCAATTAATCGCAACTAATATATTATAACAAAAAAACAATAATTAATATAAATATACTTGTACCGATACAAGTACACAAGCACATACCTATCAATAGTAGTAGGTGGGTATTCATTATTCTCACTTCAATATATTATTATTAGTACCCGTTTCCATTTTAGTGTATCTATAGAAGATGACAGTGTCAACTAATAAAAAAATTAATTAAATAAGTACATACTACAAAATAAATAATAATAGTTTAGTTTACCGTATAGATATGGCGAGCCTTTCTTCTCGTGAAATACTTCTTCTCATAGCTGTGCTGTGTCACAACTTTTTATTATATTTTGTAAAACTGCTTACCTACCGAATGTATTAATAGTATTTACAACAGGTTTTTAGAATACTGCAAATATTCAAATTATTCAAAATATTATGTTTTTGTACTTAATCCTTTACTTAGTAGGTATCTAGGTAATAAGGTTTTTATCCTTTCTTCGTGTATTAACGTATAATCTTTTTTTATTGTATTAATAAATAATAATAGTACAAAACTTAAATCAATTAGAATTTAAATTCAAACTCCATCAAGTACCCTCGGTTGATAGTATTGATGATGGTATACCTACTAATATTTCAATCTATTTTTTATGAAAGGTGTTTTGAATTCATAACTACCAACTTTTTTTGAATATGTAATTGAATAATATGGTACTGTAGCGGCTAAATAGATAAATTATCTAAATTTTATTGTCAATTAATCGCAACTAATATATTATAACAAAAAAACAATAATTAATATAAATATACTTGTACCGATACAAGTACACAAGCACATACCTATCAATAGTAGTAGGTGGGTATTCATTATTCTCACTTCAATATATTATTATTAGTACCCGTTTCCATTTTAGTGTATCTATAGAAGATGACAGTGTCAACTAATAAAAAAATTAATTAAATAAGTACATACTACAAAATAAATAATAATAGTTTAGTTTACCGTATAGATATGGCGAGCCTTTCTTCTCGTGAAATACTTCTTCTCATAGCTGTGCTGTGTCACAACTTTTTATTATATTTTGTAAAACTGCTTACCTACCGAATGTATTAATAGTATTTACAACAGGTTTTTAGAATACTGCAAATATTCAAATTATTCAAAATATTATGTTTTTGTACTTAATCCTTTACTTAGTAGGTATCTAGGTAATAAGGTTTTTACCCTTTCTTCGTGTATTAACTTATAATCTTTTTTTATTGTATTAATAAATAATAATAGTACAAAACTTAAATCAATTAGAATTTAAATTCAAACTCCATCAAGTACCCTCGGTCGATAGTATTGATGATGATGGTATATAATAGGCTCAACAATAGGTAATTTTCAAAACGCTTTCGATATAAAACAGTCCAGCTCCAAAAGAAGCAATAGTGGGAAAATAAATGTAGGTATAATGCAATATTACGTACTGATTTTATATTGATTTATTTACCCTTGTACGCCACTGTAATGAAAGATAAATACTCTCGCAGCAGGGTGCAGTTTCAAAAAAAGGCGTTTATGAATCCCCTTGAAAACCGTGTTTTCTCTTGGACAGCATTGTCGAAATTTTGACGCATTTGACACGCATTTAAAACGCAATCGGCTCGCAAATAAAACGCAAATAAAACGCAAACGTCGTTTGGCGGATGAATCCGAAACTTCGCTTTGCCGTGTGCTCGCAGCCTTAAACTATTATTATGGTGACCAATATTACCATTGACGTGCTTTATTTTGTGACACATTCGAACAGCAACTATAACTTACAGTCATATATATTATAAAAGCAATCATAATTAATTTTCTATTCATAAGATTAATAGCCCGTTTACACGTGCATGGATTTACTGCTGGAAGTATGTATTATCGCGACCATAGCTATAAATTGCAGATGTAAACACGTATTCGCGTGCAAGTTGCAAGACTGCATGCATGGATGAAAATAGTTCAGCGGCTTCTGAATTTTCATGCAATAGTTGCAACTTGCGCGATATCTGTATATGCGCAGTAGAATGATAGTGGCGAACCTGCCGGAAAAATACAAACTACAACGAGCAGCACAGAAAACCTTCACACAATAATCAACGCATCTGGCTGACACTCTAAAAATGAGATTAGCACGACAATTAGCATGTTTGTGTATACGCAGTAAAGTTATTATCGCGATAGTTTAATTTACACGCTATTGTTGGTAGTAAATCCATGCACGTGTACAGGTGTTATAAAGCGTCCTGCATACATACCTTCTACACGACACCGACTTGATCCTAACATAGTTAAAGTGACAAAATTATATTCCTGATCTAGCAAACATAGATACTGCAATATATTATAAACTACAATCGAAAGCGACACGCATGGGGGGGGGGGGGGGGTCGCCAACTATAGGTATGTCCGACTGCGATATTTTTACTGAGCTCCTTTCGAACTTGTTGTAAGAGCGAACGCCTACTTTTAACGAAAAGTGCTGTATTGTGTTAGTTAGTACATTAAATTAATTGGTAAATCTTATGGAATGTCAACTAAATCGCATAAAAGTCGACAAGTTGCAGTTTGCGCTAATTTCGTATGTGCGAAGCCGCTTATGATTAGTTAACTCATTGGTCAGTTCTTTTTATACTTTTATGTATCTACGCACTTATTGTCTACCAGCATATCTATCTCATCATGTATGACTTAAGGAATTGAGTGGTAAGTATTATTGTTCAATTTAACAAGTATATAAATTTACATAAAAACGAATTTTTATTGTTTCATTAAAATATAAGTGTATTACGGTGGAGGTTTACGTTTCAATTTTATGACTATATTAATTTAACAATCCGTTTATATATTATATTGCTATTTTTGTTTGAATATAATTATAATGAGCCGTTTTACACACACCTTTTAATATACATTTTGGCACAGTATTTATTTTGTGGTGCATCGTATTTTTTGATAAAATAGATATGAAATAAAAAATGTATGATATTTAAAATAGTAATATTGTGTGATATATTTGAACATGGTCTACCACTGACATTTGCGCCGTGTGGCTCAATATCAACAAGTGGTTGATTTTTGATCTTGACGAGTAGCTAGAAATGAGAGACAAAATAATATATTATCTAGGTTAGGTAGAGTATACAATTAGCCCCGAAATATTATTCAATACGTTGGCCTCGTCAGCTTTATTGTTCTTACGATTATAAAGTTAATGTATATTATCAATTGGCAAAAATATGAAAGAAAATCTGCTTATTATTGAGGGAACAAAGTCAAAGTCAATGAACGGAGTCAAAGCCTGGATTTTGAAAAAATGGACAATAATAAGACTGAAAGCTTTCGATATGTGGCTGTATTGGCATATCATGAAGATATCCTGGACTGATCATATTACCAATGAGGAGAATTTAAGGGGAGATACAGACATACAGCTATTATCACCGGTTGAAAAGCTGCATACTTCGGCCATTTATTTAGCAATGAGAAGTATGATTTACCCCAATTCATAATGCAGGGGAAAGTAAAGGGCAGCAAAGGTGAAAATAAAATAAGCTTGGCTGTGCAAACTCCGTAAGTGGTTCAATGTTCAAAGCGTTGAGATCTGATACGACTGGTTTAGAATATGGAAGCGTATTGGAAGTTGGTCGCCAATCTTTGATGGAAACCGGCACCAATAGAAGAAGAATGGTTCAGATATATTATGTCTACAGTAATATGTTGGATCATAATTTAGAGTTTAATTTTCCTACGACATGGTAAATTACAATAATTGGTGTCTCAACGTGTTAGTTTCAACTTCTACGTGAATAAAGCTTCGTATGTAGATAGTTAAATATTATTACGATGTGGTAGGAGTACCTATATTTTTTATCAATTAGTTAACTAAATCGATTTATTATATTTCGACACGAATTTTAGATATCATGTTTGACATGGCCTTAGACATACATAAAAAATCTTAGAACGTTTGATAACTAAACGAAATTTCAAAAAAAAAAATCAGTTGCTATTTACAGATAATATAATTTTTCTAAATAATTTTATTATTTATTTTGTTTCATTCGTTAGATGTTTTTTGCAAAAGAAAGTAACTACGTAAACATTTTTGGTTGTAATAGGAATTATAAATGGTTGTTAGTCATACGTCCGACCCATTGAGATAGCATTGGAAAAACAACATACATATTTGCCAATTTAATTATCGGACCCGTATCTACGGCCTTAGAAACATGCCCACCACCAACTACACAACCGTGTGTGTCTAGTGTCTACACAACAAGTGGTCTTGAAATGCTGCATTATTTAACGTTTGATTGGCTTATATTACTTATTATTACTCTATAATATCCATTCCATGTGAGCCAAAGGAAGCAATCAGTGACCTGAATGAGATGAGTTTTTAATTACATAATTAGATGTTGTAAATTGTAATGACCCAGAAACATATTTCCAAATATTTTTATTGCATATTTACACATTAATTTATTAAAACAATAATTATTGATTTGCTAAATGAATGAATGCAAACAACATTTCAATTATTTATATAAATTTATTGCTCAACATTTTGAGAATCAATCGAATTAATTGGAAAGAAACTCTGAACGGCTGACGCAATACTACATAACTAAATAAGAAATAAGATTATACAAGCAGGTAAATAAAATAAGACCGGTCGAGTTGCTATTCGTGATATAGACAAGACGGGGCACACCTATGCCCACACACGTGTGTTCATTCATTCATTCATTTACCTGGCCCCACCACAATACTACGTAATATTACATAAATACTATTTTATTACATTGAAGAAAATGGCCACAAGTAATTTTACACTGTCATACAACCTCTCAGGTTGATGTAGGATAGTAGGAGTAACTCACCATCAATGGTAACCGAAAAGAGATGGTCGTATAGCATTGAGATAAAGAATAACGCGTTGTTCGTGGAGAATTGCAGAAAATTATGCTCAAATTGTATTAGATTTAATAGGTAGGTGCATTAATTTGACATTAATTGATATCAAAATATATGTGATAATAAGGCTGTAATTATTATCAGATATTCAATTGGTACGACTTAAAACTTACGAGCACTTACCATAATTTTATATAAATGATATAATTGTATTTTTTATGTACTCACTTACCTATTTTCTTCTGCTTTTTCCTTGTATTCCGGTGGTTTTTATTGCGTTTTTTTAAAGTATTTCATATATAAATAAGTTTGATCTCAATGGTATACGGTCATCGGTTTCCGATACAATAGTTAACCGTGGACTGTAATACGGCCAACTGCATACATTCAATTATCCGGACGCGACCATCGACATCATGACTGCGTCAACCCGGTGTGTTTCGGCGTTTACCTAATACTCTCTCTCCGCTTGTCTTTATCCAGTGTGGCCGATTTCGGTACCTACTACAAATATATTAGGTATTATAGAAGTCATCGGTAGCTCCCATCTAAGACATTTTCTTTGCCGGTTCATTATAATGTATGTATACGGTGCTCATGCTCTAGCCTTAATTGCTGTTTATAGTTAATATTAATTGATTGAATATTCGTACTTACTGTAGAACTCAGCATTGTATCGCCTCCTTCAGTTTTTGCCGTTTCTGATTGCCTGATAAAAGCGACGTTTTTAGTTTTCATCCCCATGTACGACATTCAAACCTTTTTGTGTACAATAGGTTGATTAATTGATATCTTATGCGAATTTAACGTATTACGAGTAAATAGATGACCCATATTTAAAAAAATACGTATAGTATATATAATTTGATTTGATTTAACGTTTAAAAATGTATTAAAATTCATAAGTCATCGTTGTTATGAAATCATACTAAATAAACCCACATTTTTTGTAGAACAAAGACACTAATAATAGGGCGCAAGTTTTGTTGTAAGGTATTAAAATTTAATGGATATTTTTTTAAATTTATACTTATGTAATAAAAATAATTTATATAGGTATAATGAAGATTTCTTTTACAAGGCGTACAATTTTATATAGAAATGAAAAGGTGTTGGTTTTTTTTAAATATCAGCATGTAGACATCTATATTAATTATCGTCAAACTAAGTGTTACGAGACAATTTATTTATTATTAAGATATAAATATTTAGCGCAGATAACTTGCCAACAAGTTCGATTTGCTTGCTAATGAGACTGATTTTTAAATAATTATTTATCATCAGTTCGATTGAATTATCTTGTCCTATAAAAATTGGAATTTATTTAACTGGCTCAAATACGAGCAGGTACGCCGTCGTTAACGTTCGCTTACTAAAAACCTATGTGCGTAATAACAAAATCGAGCCTTAAAATACTTCAAGTTATTTAGATACAAATATGTAATTACCTAATCTAATATGGGTTCACATAAGTCTGTGAGGCACACTTTTAAAAGTATCCATATTAATAAATTGTCCAATGATCTCATTTCAGGTAGGTACCTACCTACCTATATAACTTTGCTTTCTAGAGATGTGATTGAATGATTGGTCTTTATTAATTTTAATTAATTATCTCAGATAAATGGCAAATAATTATTAGCAAACGCAATGGGTAGATGTCAGATGATGGCAAACGCGATTAAGTGCACGAGCAAAAATGTCTTGTAATAATTGACAGATTGTCAGACAGCTAAACACTTAGAACAACTGCCTCTTGCACGCATTCGCAAGATAGAAATCTTATCTATAAATTGCAGATTAAAAGCACCTTGGTCAATCTCGAAGCAACACAGAGATCTGCAACCTGCGAGTTATATTTTTTTTTTAAACCTTTTTTAATATCGGCATAATAATATAATACTATATGTACTCACATCACTTGTGATGTTTACTTAGGTAGGTAGGTACCTACTATTTGATGTTATTATTTTTTGTGGGGTTACTATTTTGGCTACACACATACGTATAAATGATGCGGGGTCCATTTTCGCATACACTGTGTAGTGTATGCGACCTACTACTACCACCTACTAGAATACTTACCACGTCTAGCCGCTTCCACCGTTCATTTCCTAAGCCCAGACATCTCTCTCTTGTATTTTTATGATGAAACTGAAGTAATTATCACTATTGAGATGCTCATTTACGAATCACTGCCATCTGGTCTATATTATTTGAATCGTAACTGTCCGCTTTTATCGTCTGCATCGCGCTGTCACGTATTTTATAAATGCCGCACAGCATATTATAAAAGATGGCATTAAATTTAATATCACCTCGGTAAGTCGTATTACATCCATAAAAATTATTTCTGATACATTTTTCATTACAGGGTGTAGTATATTGTCAGATGGTGAATGAGAAGTAAATACCTATCGACGATTTTCATTCTTTCTTTCTTTTCGAGAATCCTTAATTGTTTTTTGTGACATTAGAACCCATGTAGACGAAACGCTGGACACATTCATACTTACGAACTTCACATCTATTTTTGTTGATTAATTGCACTCATTCGATCACTCGTTCACTGAAGATCATCCGGGAATGTGAAAAGGACGACGAACGTTGGTGCGTCAGAATTACTAAATAAATGAGTTTATTCTGGTTTAAAAAAAGCAGAGCATCGTAAGGGGGGCAGAGATTATTGACCATATATACTATTGGCGCATATGTGGTAGCAATTATATCGCACGAGAGAACAACTGAATATACGAATAAGAAGAGGAGAAAGGGAGAGGGTGGATGGTTGAACTGGCTTCTCATACAAGATAGTTCTGGTTCAATTCCCGGTGAGTGCAACATACATATTTGTAATTTTCTCAAGTTTTGATGTTTCTGTGATAGTTACTGCTACTACTTTGTAGCATGTTGGAGAGTTTAAAAGAAAAATAAACAATAAGTTGTAAATATCGGTAAATTTGTCTATAAACTTTCATTTATCATTTTTTTCTAAATGCAGGATGATATTGAGTTAAAGGAATCTTCAATAAAAGTCAAATAATTTTGGGGATCGTCTTTGGTTCAGTGAAGCAGTTTATCATTACTTTTGGCTTCGAGATATTTATCTTTATGAAATAATACTCAATAATAACTAATTGGATAAAAACGATCTCGTACCAAAGATTTCTCAGCAGTAAGCTCACTCTCAATACTGTAAATCGCAATTTTATCTGCACGAACACTTTCGATATCTAAAATCACCAACCACAACTTAACAACGATCGTTAAGTCTCAAGTTTGCAAAGTCATTTTTGTTTTTAATAAGTACTGATATGTTTTTTAATCAAACCATTATATGTAGTGGAATCATTCATATGCCACCAAACTTTTTCATACCTTTAACATAAATTAACTACCGACTAACATAATAATAAATTATCTAATACTCATATTTTAATAATAAAAAAATTAAAATTCACGTTGATGGCGGCAATAGCATTAGGTAGGTACCTACTGCCGCAAGAAACGCGCAAGAGTTCGCCATTTGTATAAAGCCCGCACATTTTTCTTTTTTCACATTACCAAAAGACAAAGTGCTTAGATGCTCGTTCTTTAGATAAGGTTATATCCTATTAACATTAAATATTCACTGCAAATTTATAACTCGGTGCCAAGACAAACTAGACATCTGGGAGACGAAGATCTTTGTAGACGTTTTACATTAAATTTTAAAACTCTTTTTGACAACTAGAATTTGTGGATATTACTACTAATAATAATACTAATACAGTACTTTCCTTAATACTGTAACCCGGAGGTTTTAAAATTTTGCACCTTTACTCTATGTGGCACTATATTTTAATAATCCCACGTAGCCTTAATTCAATGCATGTATATTTATTATTACTATTTACAGTACTTTTATTCAAACGATAAAAAATTCAACAAAATGTACTGCTCTTCCCTTATCGTAGAGATCGGATGGGATTTAACTACAGCGTCTTTGTTTGCCAAATGGCAAATCTCTGACCGACTTCTCAAGAACATTCAGAAAAAAACGATTTTTTTTTAACTACCTGTCCAAAATATGAAGAGAGTTATTAATATAAATTGGTTATAATTCCACATATTATATTAACAAAGAAAATAGCTCGTAGAGTTCATTATATAATATGAATGTTTGGCAGTAGCTGTGATAAACACTGAATATCGCTCAAACACAAAAAGGAACGGGAAATGAGAGTAAGTAGGCAGATTGATTTCAGATTTGAGAAACTGTGTGGTGAACAACGAATTACTGACTGGTGATTCTTTACGATCCCGTGAAACAAAAAATGTTTCAAAACCATTGGTGTATGCTGCAATCAGTTTCATTTGTTAATTAATTTAATAATATCTGAAAATTTGATCGATATTTTATGTAATTTTTGTGCAACAATTTTTTTATTAATCGCTGTAAAACGCCAGTGTGGGTTTCAATGCGTGAAATAGAGCGAATCCCAGCAATAATTTGAGTATATGTTTTTTTTATGAAATACAAAAATAATTTGGCCATCTGACAGCCTTATGCACGACTTGGCATTCAGCCTGTGTCATTAGAAAACCTCTTCTTGATTTGATCGATCCATCTGGAAGGAGCTCTTTCTCATCCTCTTCGACCTTCAACATGACCAAATATTACGAGTTTTCCCAGATTATCATCATCCCTGCCGGATATATGCCAGTTCCCATTAATGTTGCGTTCCCTTGGGAAGGTATATTCAATATACTCTCTCAATATATTCTTTACGTAATTTAGATCGTAGTGATATTATTCATCAAATAAAACTATGGTAATAAATCGGTATTAGAATGTAATATTATGCTATCTTGAATTCCTTTTTGTCCATTAAAAATACGACGTGCTTAGTGAATGATGGCATAGTTTTTCTTTTTAGTGTTATTTTGCAGTGAAATTATTATGTTGCCGTGACGTCATTATTTTTTGTTGTCTACTGAAAGTGCAAGTGAAAATTTCTACGTATGGAAAAATATGAAGTGAAACCAAACGAATAATCTTCAACGTGTGTAAAAATACCTCAAAAAGAAAGTGTGCGTGATATTATAATAATTATTATAGTTACATGTTTTTAAAATACACATTATTAAATGAAGTATTTATATGAGTGTTGTACATAAGTGACTTTTCTCTTTATTTAAATAAATATGTTTATTACAATTTATATATTCCTTCACCAAAAACTATTATAATTCTCAGGGTCGCATACTGCTTGGAGTGGCCCTGAATTAATAATATACATGGAGCAAAAACCAAAACTCATTAAAACGTAAAATAAAAATGTATGCATTACAAATTTATTAATCAATTAAGGTACTGCCGTTAGGACCAATGGTGTTGGGAAAAATTAATGTTTCATTCTTAAAAATGTACAAAATAATCTATCTCCTGGCAATCAGTTGCATGTACCTGTACTGTGAGATATCTGATATATTTGTGAATCGTACATATTTTTTCCGATGCCATATTTAAAAAAAATATTATACTCTATCGAATTTATCTACTTACTTATGTCGAGGTTTTGGACTTTCCTCTGTTTCAAACAAATATAATTATCGTTGTTTGTTCTTCCAAGTTACAGAAATCCTGCCATTGGTAATACCAATTGGAAAGGCGATAAATGAGTTCAATAAAACCCATTAGTATATTGATAAATTTCATTTACGTGAGAGTGAGTTTAGTTGGACGTTATTTAAAAGTTTTTCAGATGGAGTTTAAGTAGGTACTTAGATCACTTGGTGTGCTTCCATGTACTTTTTTACGCATTATCCTGTATTTTATTTAAATATTGTTGACACTTATTTTCTTGGTTTTTTAAATCATGTCGTTTGACGCATTGAATGTCTAATTTATCTTTTTCATTATATTACGTAAAATAAATTTGAATATTTATAATACACATTTTTAATAGGTGTGTACCCAACATAATTTTATTTCATCATAAACAATGCGCCATGTAATAAAAATAATAATTATCTTTATAGTGATACTTATAGTAATTTTATTATATTATTTTTCAATACAATCAAGTGAGTAATTGAAAATGGATTTTGTTGTTGGTTCTTTTAAAGTATTCAATCATATGAAATGGAAATCGATAATTTATTTTGTGTTAATTTATCAATGGAGATTTTGAGCTTATGTGTACATATTGTAGATAGGTATCGATATCTTTGTGCCTAAGGCAAATTCTTTATAATAAATGGTTTAATCATGTGTCTTTAATAATAATTAACAACAACGATTTTGTATAAAATATTACTAACAATGAAGATATCACAGAAATAAAACAAAATTAATAATACTATATAACTAATATAGACATTGCAGGGTATAATAATTTGTTTTATTTACATTCAATAACGTTATTGTCTAACACCGAAAATAATAGAAAAAAACGATTCATAGATATCTTACCTAAGTATTATCGGACAACAATATAACCAATTATGGAATAAAGCAAAACAATATTAATGATTTGTTCGGAAGCTGTCCATAGTGTGGCGTTACAGTGGATTTCAAATCTTACGTAATCATTTAACAATATTAATAAAAAAAACCATCACGTTTTTTGTAAGACACTGAGTATTTCGATATCGACTCTATTAAATTCCATTTAATACTAGTAATTCACAAAAACGGTTAGTATTTGTACTATTTAGATTGTAGGAATTTTAATAGGTATTGTTAACCTATATTTTGCACAATTGTTTATAGTTTATATTTTTTACTTGTCAGTTTTATTCTTTACTTTGTTATGTTCTAGAAAAGATGATTTTAGGTGTTTTTAGTTATTTTTGCATACTTATCTCTCTTTCCGTTCAATTATTCTACCTGCACTCAGCAGTGTCTGCCAAACTTTTTTTTACAGCACACTAGAGAAGGAGAATTTGTTTCATGGCACACCAAATTAAAATATCTGAATAATAAATAAATCCTGGTAACAATAAAATTATATCATAATATGTATGTAGGTAATATTTACACATCATAATTGTATTAGTGAGAAGGATGCAATTGATTTTAGGCAAGAATTGTATAAAAATGCAGCTCTAAATTAGATAAACAGATACGTAACTCCTCATCTACTATCTGTAATCATTTTTTTGATTTCATCAACTTAATTCGTAAAGTACAATCCAAACCGCAACAGAGACTTAATGGCTGTTGTAACTAATCGAGGATGTTGAGTTCAAGCCAAAATCTAAAATGCTGAAAACTCTATCGCAGAAAATGAGACTATGTGCACACGATCTTTTTTTTTTGTTGAGTCTATTAAATTATCTTCCTCTGATTATCAAGCAATGGAAAATCGAAGTAAATAATTACAAGATAAAAAGAACTTTTATATACAACGTTTTTAAATTTTCTGTTGAATCATATAAACTTGACTTGACTAGCTTAAACGATCAAATAAATTTGTAATTGATAAAAATACTGAATAAATATAGAATACTGAAATGTCATTTTGACATTTCATATTGATTTCCATAGTAACTCACGTATATATTAATAATTTAGTTGCTAGGACTCCTAGCAACCAATAATAGTTTTTACTTTTAACGGATTTCTTCCGAAATAACTTTTCATACAAAACAGAATTAACTGAAAATGAATTCAACTCTACTTAAAGATGGCTAAAAGTATTAAAAGAATTCATCGGCATCGTGTTCTGATATATTTTAAAAGTTTAAAATGTCTAGCTAGTCGGGAAGTTAGTTAAAAATCGATTGCAAGATTTGTACTGGATAAACAACCACCGGACAAATAAGAATACGACCTAATAAAAACGTTGTAAAATAGAGGTTTTCTACTAATTTTGAGTTGAGTGTAATGCACAATGGACGTAATCGGACATGGTCGAAAGAAAGAATGAATACAGTATTATCAATTTAATGATTGTTGAAAATTTCGTATACCGAACACAAACATATATATGTACCTACCTATTAATATTTAAAAAAATGTTTTGGTTACTTTTAGTTTGGTAAATGGTAGTTTGGTAACCATGTACCTAGTATAAATTAAATATGTTCTATTTTTTATATTGAATATTTATTTTATTTTAATTGTTAATATAACAGATGTCTATATTGATATAATATTATTCTTATTGCCTATATGTGTGTTAAGATAATAAACGAGCAGGATTAATATTCCGAGGTGCACGAACACGCAACTCAATACATTTCTCAGGTAACAATCTAAAACAGTGACAAATATGTGTATATCGATATCACGTTTAAATTAGTCACTCAGCCTACATTTATTATGTATTAAGTACCTTTAACAACAAATCCTTGGATTGGGAGTATTGAGTTTAATAAATATCTCGCATAATTTAACTGAATAATGGGAATAAATCAATAATCAGTGCAAGCACAAATTGAAATCTGGTCTGCGGTTGGAAACCGACACCGATAAAGCACAGCAAAAATTAATGTTAAATTAATTCAATTGAAAAGTGAATGCAATTCGATAGCCGAGAAAAACAATCACTAAGTAGGTACAAGGCATCTGAAAATATTGCAAGTAAAATTATTGACTTCTGATTTGGCAACAATTCGTGATCGTCATCAATTTATATCAATGTATTATTTAGTAATCGTGAAATGGCTGTCTATATGCACTATACGTCTTATTATACAGTAGGTAGTTATTTGAATATTGATTTGTCATCTACTAAAATGAGACTAGTCGCAGTATCTTAGTGTTACTTTCGTGCAGGGACAAATACTTTAGGAGTCAAATATTTCACTAAAATCATAGAATTTTTAAGTAATGGTGTTGTAATTTTACTTTTACAATCAAACTCCATAATAAGTGTAATACGAAGTTAATGTTCTGCCACAAAGCCCGATATAACAGGTCTGATGCCATTCAAAATGTGACTACCAGGCTTAATTTTTTCGGGCCGAGATAGCGTTTTGTAATCTGGAGCCCAATAATTGTAATTACCATATAAATGTGCTTTGATATAAATATAAATGTGTTTGGTTGGGTCCGACCATAAATGAAGTTCGTATTATCAATTACGTAGGTACATATCCCTCGAATCAAATTCATTCCTGCCATTCCCCATAAAGTAACATAACCATGGTGTCTATATAAATATTTCTATATAAATTTTACTCATAATGTTAGCAAGCTAAACAACGTATCCGCACTGTTGGTGCAATTCATTTTATTTAATTTACATTCGATCTATTGCAATATTTACAAGGTACATATAAAAACGATAACTTCACTGTCATATGGTGGGATGGTTAATTTGAATGATTTCAAAATAACGTTTTTGCAATAATTATAATTATTCTGCTAGTTGTAGGCGGTTATATTATGATGCGATAATTCAAACATACACTTATATTAAGTGTTTTTGTTTTTATGTATAGGTACTTAGTTATTTTACATTATTTGAATTATACTTAGTCAATTCTAATTTTAATTATTTACCGTATTAAATTACCCACAAAAATAAGAAAAAAACTACAATAATAATTATTGTACACAACTATCAGTGGCAAAGAGTCATTTCTAAACGATATTTCAACGTTTACATTGAATAACTTTAAAACATATTTGATAACAAATTCTAGCAGTGAAAATTAATTTATTACTCGTTTATGCTCGAAAATGTGTGGAATACTGCATCACATTATGGTGAAATAAGAAAGATCCAGAAATTTCTAAACAAAAAATTGATGAGCTAGTTTTTAACCGAATAAACTAGTCACCTGTAAATTTATGCATACATAGTACATACTATTGTATGTACCTACTGGTGTATAATTTATTGTTATTCTTTTTGTTTGGGTAGGTACCTACTCATTGTTTATTTTCGTACAACAAGCACTTTTCGCCACTGCATAGAAACATTTTATATGTGAAAAACAATAACTAATCCAGTTTGTAATGCTTCAAATGCTAACGGGGAAATAATTTACCTTTCATAGAACAGTAAATACAGAGCATCGACATGAAATTTCTTTTTGTATTGGATTAATCATATTTTGAAATACATACCTACCCTATATTTGAAAGTTATTATATACTATCCATTTCAAAAAGGAATCTACTTAATATATAGGTATTATCTTTTATAGAATAATTCCTGTTATATTTTGATGTTGGTATGTGTTATTTATATTACGTTTTATATCAAATTGCAAAACATATATTTAGGTATATATATCAAATTTAATTAGGGTTGCCAACCGACCCGGATTGGCTGATATTATCTCGGAAAAGAAGTCCCTGTCCAGGATGCCAGTTGAATCACAACCGGGAAGCGAAATGTCCCGGAATTTTAAAGACATAATACAAACAACATCGCATGAGTGTATCATACCACATTTATTTGTAATATGTATCTTGGAACGTATGGCAAAAGTAGAAAATAATAAAAGTTTTAAAAAATGGTCACGAAACTGAATCTGGAAGAAAATTTAAATTGGGCTCGGACGATATTAAAAAAATGGATATCTGCGTTTCTGGGTTTAATTTTTGTTTTCTGGTTATCTGGAATAAAGGCCGCTTGAATGTGATTTTTGTAAGAAAACCTTATAAACCGTAGCTTGAATTTAAACGAACGTGCTATTGAGAAGAAAATCTCTTCAGATAGAAATACACATTTATTTTCCAAAGAAAGATAGCCGCCATAATATATGTCTAAATTAACACCATAAATTTAATGCTGCTCTCTGATTGCTCTGAGAATTATTTAGCATCCCTAGTCCTGATATATTGAGGTATATCTCAGTATTCGTTAATTATCCAATCTAATATGAATTATTTATAACCAGAATATATGTTTACTTCCCCAAGAAAAGTGCAACTATAATCGAAGTGATATAAGTTTGTTTATATCATTCAGTGTGAATAGATTCGCCTTTGCAAATTGCGGGGATAGAAGTTAATTACAGGTGAAACTAATTTACTAAGCCCGGTCCACCCACTGGAATCAGGTGGTCCACGAGAGACACGCGACGCTGGAATATAGAGATACTTTATTTAACCGGTTAATCGACAATCGTGTCTAACATAACTGTACAATATATAATAATAATATGTTATCTAACTGTTTTGAAGATATTAAGAAAATGTTACTACTTTGAAATGTTGATTTATTATAATTGTCAATAATCAGCGATCAAAACACCATTTATCATTAAAAACGATAAATTGGTTCGGGGATTTAAAACTGTGCATGTTTAGTGTTTAAATTCATATATTATACGAATATTATAATATTTTAACGTTTATTACAATACGTCTACTAAATGTAATTAGCTACGCATTGTTAGTAAAAATAAGAATTAGAAGATTATTTTACCCGAAAAAAATATTTTCCAAATTTGTCAGCATAATAATAATATGTTATTAAAATGACATATTATGTAGCTATGATCTCAACTTGAAAACTGGGATTGGTAAGGTGTATTAATTATTATGTAAAATATATCTACTGTCTTGATTGGAGTTGTATACTATATTATAGGTATCTAAAATTTGTAAAGACTTCATAATATTGAATAAACTTTAGTACTCTCATAATGATTAAATATTCAACTATTTCTTACTGAAAGAGACGAATAGATCCTAATAAGGAAATTTTATATAATAATTTAATTAAGTAAGTTATTCTGCCTTTGTCCATTTATACACGACTAAAATTGCGTAGGTGGTATATAGCTAAAAAGACTAAAGGATATGTATGTAGGTATATACCGAACACGTGTCAGTTTCTATATTATAATCATTTATTTGTACTTTCTTGTTTTACATAAGTTTACAGATAAAATTTACACTGTTGAGTTGTAAACCTTTAGAATTTTAACATAAGCGCGTAATTAACTAATTATTTTAAACTAAGACAAAGTGGGTACCTACTAACTGTAGAAATATCACAGTTTTCAAAATGTGAGATGTTAACTATACGGAGATACAAATAATTAAGAATTTCTACTGTGTTATTATAAATTAATTAAATTGCTTATTCTAAACATGAAAAGGAATTGTCAATAAAATATTAAATCAAGGAAATGTGAACTGGTAATTTAAAATTCGCGTTTCTTTATTTAAGATACCATCCTGAATAAGATAATACATAATATATAGAATACATCAAAACCATTATTAATATTGCATTTGAGAATAGGGGGTTATAATATTATTAGTTATGTACAATTATTGGAGTGTTAATTTGTATAGTTATCAATTAATTAAATACGTAGAAGTGATATATTTTGTCGTGTTATTCTTAGTTATTGCCTCATTATTGAGAATCGTAGTCTTCACGAGCTATTCATATTCTGTACAATTCTCCCCCATTTGTCGCTTGGTTTAGAATAGCGGATTGCTGATGTAAATGAAGATCCGGGTCTTAATGTGATCGCTGTCCAAAGAACTGAAGAAATCGTCTCAGATAGATAGCCTTCGAGATTTCGTCCGGCACCCAGTACCTAAGTAGTTTATCAATCAAACTACTGAAACATTTATACTTAGATAACTTATTTAATCTTTTGTTTGTAATTTCATACTATCTTAAAATACGCATTTATGCATAATAATATACATGTTTAAGCTTTATTATAATATTAAGTCGATAAAACGCTGAATTATAATGTAATTTTCATTCTAACATCTAACATTATTTTTAATATTTGTTGTAAATATAAATAAGTACCCATGTATAGACAATAAATTAATTGATTATGCACATCTTTAAGTTTTAACGAGGGAAAAATTATTTTCTTTTAATAAACATCATAAGGCATAATAATTATTCTCAATCTATATTAAAAATGTGTCAAGCACGAAATGTATAAGGTACGACTACTGAGAAGATAGAAGCATATTAAACTGACTTGCTTATTTACTCCAACAAATCGTAACGTACGTCTATTCTTTTGCACATGTAATTCAACTGTGCGGCGTCCAATCCTCCCGGAGGCCAATTGGGTCGGCGTCGAATTGGGTCGGCGTCCAATTGGGCCGGCGTCCGATTGTACCGGCGGCCAATTACCGGAGGCCAATCGCCGGAGGCCAGTTCGCGGTGCCAAATCGTCCTAGACCCCACTGGTAATGCCAATTGGGAGGGCGATAACTATGTTCAACGAAATTGCTTCGGGTGTTGATGTATTCCACCTACGTGAGGATGAGTATAGGTGGACGTTATTTTATAAATTTTTAAAATAGGGTCTGCTTAACTCATCCGGTGTATTTCGATGTACCTATATAATTAATATTTCTGTATGTACATATTTCTACTGTTTAATAACATACTATCTATCTCTTTTTTTATGTCATGTTGTGAACGTCTTAAACTTATAATTTGTAATGTCCACAATATGTAAAAATAAATAAATTGAATTGAATTGAATCACAATATCTCAAACGCATCGATTTATTGTTCCGATTGACTGAGATATTTTAATAATGTGTGATATCACTAGATTTCTAAACGACAGCTCTTTTTATCTCCTGCTTCCAACGTTCCTATTTCCTCCGATCCACTCGGCATTACGGTCCCCCTTTTCCACCCAAAATCAATATCACGAACTAGCTTTACCTTAATTCAGATTTTCGTGCGATTTATTTTTAATCTATATTTTTTGTGAAGGGTGTGAGGTAATATATAATATATAATTCATTAACTATCTGTCTGAAATTAAGGGCTCCTCGTCCAGCTTGGCCTCAATGATTTGCATTATCTTACGACGAGGTAGCTATGCCACTGATGGATTCCGTTGCTATAGTTTTTTGTAAGTTTTTTATAAATAGGTGATCATACATATTTTAATTTGTTTTTATATATTGTCATGGAAAACAATATAATATGAACAATCGTGTAGTAGCGTCTTCTTTGTTTGCAAAGTTTTTATTGAAAATTCCTTAGTACTTTTTTCTTTGTAAGTATATTTTTGTTTTATTTCAATTGTGTTTCTCGCAGTATAATTTATTAAATAAAATAAAATAAACTGATCAGAGAATAGCCATGAGTATAGGTACAATAAACGTAATATAAATAATACGAATGTACGTGTGCCGAAATTAAAAATCGTTCACACGATAATAGGTAGTTTACTTTTGTTGCATAAGCATCACAGAGTTTTTTTAATGTTCTTAAAATATTGCCTTAACAGTAATTGAGCAATTACCGTAATTATACACACGATCTTGAAGTAATTGCTTGTAAAGTAAGTAATAATAAAAGTAATAAAAGTGTTATAAATTGTTATAAAATCAATTTACGTAAGCTTCTTTTAAAATGGTGATGAAGTAAGTATGTACCATTAGCCAGGCGGCAGTTCATTACTTTATCCATATACCGTTTTTGTTACGTATCTATAATGAAACTACAAAACAAATTGGTTAATTTAAAAAATAAAAAGAACCCTTGATGTATGCAGATATATCGTAATGTTTTATATAAAATGGTTATTATGACTGATGACTAATTTACCTAAAAGTCATTTCACATAGCAGATTCATTTGTAATATGGATGTTCAATCAGATAAAAAGCATAAATACATAAAACAAGATACCTATTTACTAATTATCTTTTTCAGAAGCAATGCCACCAACACACACCATATTTATTATTGTCGTATCAATGTTTATATGACTCCATCTATTATGACGTTCAATACATTTAGTTAATATTCATTTTAAACGTACTAAAACTGCAACTTTAAAAATGGATCATCGTAAAACGAGATCCAAAATCATATGTTCCAATGTAAATATTTGCCAGAAAAATGATCTAAGTAGGGTACATACAATTTTTTTCGCGATGGATATTATGTAATAAATTAATGCAATTTAGTGAATAAAACACTTCGTATCCATTAAAGTGAATAAATATAACCATGTTTTTATTTACTAGTAAAAATTTTTTAATACATTCATATTTAATATCAATCTTCATCAGTTGATGCCTAGTAAAAATATGTATTATATGTTATCAATACATATAATTACGTAAATTAATACTACATCTAAACGAAAAAGGAGTGAATAATCTACAATAGCCGTAAATTAAAAATAATTATTCTCGTACATATCGTGAATATAATAAAAATGCATAAATTATCTTGTCCAATTAACTAGACATAGGTGTTTAATAGTTGTTACTTATTTTGGTTGATTTATTTATGTGTTAGTAACATTTCGTCGAGGCTATATGCATTATCTTGTCATTTAGAGCAAATTGAGAAACGTGTAATAAAAGGAATCCACTACATTTCATATGAAGTATAATCAAGACTTCAAATATTTTCAAGGATAACATAGTTATTTTTAGAGCGATATTTTGAATCAGTATGAATTATAATCGGTTGTTATGCATTTTATAATGTAACATGTAAAACGATGAGGTCTGTGTGATAAATTATTGAACGTCTCACGTGTACCTAGTCATATTAAAACATGTATAATATGAAAAACAAAGGAACATATCTAATTTATTGCAAGCATTGCAGTTGATTTATATTCTTACATAGTATGTTGTTGTCCATAAAAATTAAGAAAAAATATACATTCAAAGATATTTAATATACCTACCTACTGAAGAATAAGTTTATCAATTTTTATTTGTCAGTTTATTTGAATATAAATAATATTAATACCTACTCAAATTCGAAATCCGCCCTCGTGGTCCAGTGTGTAAGGTACGGACGGACTCTGGGTTTGATTCCCGGTGAGGCCACAATATATTTATGTGGTTTTCTCAAAACTTGGGTGTTTACTTGGCTGTTTCGTTTCTACTACTGCACTACTGTTTCACTACACTGCTGTTATTCTGACACGTTTATAGCGTCATGGAAGACGATAGTGCACAAATCGCGGCTGCATATACATGGTGGGTGGAAATGTGGTAACTGCGGTATAAAAAATAATATACAATGCAGATATAATATTAAATATATTTTTTTAATTTTTATTAATTTATTATATTGTAGATATATGTAGGATAAATATGTTCAAAACACAAAGCAGTGTGGAGAGAAGCATGCTGGTTAATAACGCGTAGGCGGCTAAGGGATAAAAAAAATGAAGCGACAAGTAAGTGTGCAAACAGAGGTTTTTCACATAAAAAGCTTACGCAACAAAGACTTGACAGTCCACGAAATGGCGATGGGCAGGCTACATTAATCGATAAACAGATCATCACCCAGTGACCAGTGATATCCCTACGGTTTTTATACAAAGATGCCAAGATGTTAACTGAAATGTATTTTTAGGCTCAATTGATTTTGAGTAGGTACAGTATGGTAAAATGGTTGAAGTATTGAAATATGTAGGAATTGACGATAAAGACCATAGATTAATTGAACATCTATCCTGGTAACAAAATGTCATTGTTATAGTCAGTAAAAAAGTAACCGAAAGCATCGTAACCCCAATGATATTTAATATACCTACTAGCTAAAAGCTTTTTGACGAAACTCTGATCGGATCAAAAAAGGGGAACAAAGTAAATGGAGTCCTGCTTAAGGGCGGACGTGCTCAGCGTTGGTCAAAATGGAGCTTTTATTGTATATTCAAAGCATGATCCTGGACATTCCTTAAACGTTGTAGATAATCTTTTTATATATTTTTGAAGCCTTATTATCCTTTATATTTATTTTAAACATTTGATGACTGCATAAAGTATTTTTATTACATAAAATAGTATTCTTTTAAACCTCTCGCTCTAATGTTTTAGAATAAAGTCATATTTCAGTACATCCATGTGCAGTGGTGTTAAGATTTTTTAGATTTATTAATTTTTAAACGAATTTATAAAATTATTAGTAAAATTTATGTTGACATTATTATAGTGAAATATTTACGACTAAAAATTATATTGATAATCTCTGTGATCCCAAATTTCGGTTAGGTACATGTTCAAACACGCGCGTTAAGATCATTTTACTCCCTACTTCAATTATAAATTGTCAATTTATGGCTACGGCCGTATGTTGTAGCTTAACCACTGGGTAATGCCAAAAGAAATGGCGTATTTCAAAAAAACACTACCTTATTCTTAGGTCAATAATTATTATAAAGCAATCATTATTCGTAGGATATTTATCACACTTGAATGGTCAAAGACATAGCTTATAATTAGTATCTTTAGAATTATCTTCAAATGTGTTAATCTTGCCACAGAGATCACAGAGGTTATCAATATAATTTTTTATCGTAAATATTTCACTATAATAATATCAACATAAATTATACTAATGGTTTTGTAAATGCGTTTTAAAATTAATAAACGTAAAAAATCTTAACACCACTGCACATGTATGTACTGAAATATGACTATATTCTAAAACATTAGAGCGAGAGGTTTAAAAGAATACTATTTTATGTAACAAAAATACTTTATGCAGTCATCAAATGTTTAAAATAAATATAAAGGATAATAAGGCTTCAAAAATATATAAAAAGATTATCTACAAAGTTTAAGGAATGTCCAGGATCATGCTTTGAAAAATGCAATAAAAGCTCCATTTTTGACCTACGCTGAGCATGTCCCCCCATAATAACTATCGGTATGCGGATAATACAGTTCTCATCGCAGACTGTCGGAAAGGTTAGCAATCATTAATAGGGTTAACGGAGGCCTACAACAATTAATATGGATTGAATACTAAAAAAAACAATACAATATGTCTAATGGCAAGTCCCCTGTATATTTCAGAACCTACGAAGTGAATGGACTGCCCTGGCGAGAGTACATTCCATTGTGTATTTATGTTGCACTCTGAATGATAACTGGCACCATACTATTGAACTGAAATGCCGCGTCGAGAAAGTCAGGGGTGCTTTTACACGACTGAGGTAAATATTATTATGTAAACACGATCTAAACTTGCATGCAAAATAAATAAATATATATATATAAAACGGTATCATGCTATGTCTTTTCAGACATACTATTTGGAGTGGAAGCATTGACACTCACAGAAAGAACGCTCAGAAGCTTCCGAAATGTGGGTGTACAAATATATGCTCCGTATTTGCTGGAAAAGCAAAGTTATGAATATCGAATTGATGTCGAGGATGAAAAAGATCAAAGTAATAATTAGAGATGGTTTGAGGTCAGTACTCCATCCCTATTTAGATCTGCGATAAGCACAGAAATAATGGCCAAACTCATCGTCGACGTCCGATAATGGATATTGTTTGCTGTATGAGTTAAATAATAAGAGTGGTACCTACCCAAGATTAAATATCTATTTGAAGACCAATATCCCGCTGGAACGATGAGAATCTCAAGAAGAAGCATAACTTAGAAGAGTAAAATCATACCTTTTGGCATTTGCCACGTTTATTTTTCAGTTTTTATTGTTGTATCCTTTTTCGGGCCTCGTTTTCTCAAGTTACAGGCGTCACATTCACGTCCATTTTTACAATGAACTTCAACTTTTTAATAGATTATAATGACTACCTGCTGACAACAACAACATGACATGGCCTTACGAATTTTATACCCAAGCTGTTCTGTGATTGGTTGTAATTGAACAGTTGCTTGCAAACACGCCACTTTTTAAACAGTGGTGGGATTGCACCTCACAAAATATTTCAGTAGTTTTTATATTAGATAGAGTCACTTCTGCATAAAAACGAAGACTGCATTCGATATCTTTTTTGATACACTTTCATATTGATATTCAATATCAACCAAAATCAAACAGTGGCGCTTTTGCTTGGAAGTCATCAGATAATCTAAATTAAGTATATGTATTGGAGATAAGAGTACCTATACGTTTTATAACTTTGCACTTTTTATGTAGTAATAAATAAATAAATAAAGATATCTTATATGTAAAAAAATATTTATAGAATACCTACATCATTTTCATCCTAGAGCCGGAGTGCAAAGTTATGAAGCATATACTCTACGTGGTAACGGAAACCTAATGACCTAAAGGTTCTAAAGGGTGAAGACAGCTAGGAGAGGCCATATTTCAGAAGTTGATGGAGATCGGTTGAGATATTGATGATAAAATGATATACCAAAATTTTTATTTATCTATATAGGTATTTATTGTATGTACTACATATTTTGTAACAGCCTACGCTGGCAGACTCTGTTATATGATTCATTGCGTCTAGACAAGTATTTGATATCTGAGTCTAACGAAAATCATTTAATATATTGGAAATATTATTTATACTACATTGCGAAATATTTTCACGCGAACAAAAGTAGAAGTCCATAATGATTACGATCTTCAGTCATGACCCATGACTCAAGCGGGATCACTTTAATTAAAAGAATCGAAATTAAATATCCTTTAAGTTGGTATATAGGTAATTAATTAATATGACTAATCAGAGATTTTTGCTGAACGTCCATTTCACGTAGAAATTTTTTTAGGAATAGACGGAATGTCCAGTAAAGTGAACGCTCGGTATATTATAAATAATCTTTGATTGATATTAGTGTATAAAATAGTTAAATAACTTTATTTTATAGCGTGAGAAATTAAACTGTTGTATCAGAAAATATTACAAATATTTAAACATTATATTTTGTATGCCTCTAAAAGTGGCTATCTAACTTAATCTTAGTTTGCTCCAATCAAGAAATAGATTAGTTATTTATGTATTAAACAATGTTGAATACCGAGTGATGGCTGTTACGAATAAAAAACGCGAGTGAGTGATTTAAAAAAATCATAAGTGTTTTAAAAATATATCAAATGTATATTTAAAATGCCGTTTATTATACTATCTGTATTCTTCTTCTTACTTTCAATTCAAATGCGCTCCTTAGTCGGAGCTTATGACGTACAGTAGTACCCTATGCAGCGCCTCCAAGAATCTCTGTCGCTTGCCAGTCTTCTTGTCTCCAGATACACCCTTTCGATGCTATAAACCTTCCGGGACGCCATAATTGGTAGGTGATCCAGGTTTAAATTCTTATGAGACAAATATTATATATTATATAGGTAAATATTATATATCCAGACTATTTTATTTACCATTAAGGGGGATCATATATGCCAACAGAGAACCTAGCGGAAAAATACGAAGCTTGCAATTTGAGATTTTTTTTTTGATAATCTTAATTAGGTATGGTCCTAATATTTAAGCTCTATTTGATATAAATAAAAAGAATTTCAAGTTATACACATTTATATTTTTTTTATAAAAATCGATGTTTTTTAAAAATAGATATAAAAAATATTAAAACTATGAATTAGTCAAAAATCTAAGCGGCCAAAATTTGAAAACTCAATAAACTAAATTCTAATAATAAATATACACATGAAAATAATGTAATAATAACGTAACCTATGTACCAAATATGTGACATATTCACATTTTTTTACAATTATTGTAAGTTTATCTTTGACTTTAAAAAAATATTTTTAATGTTTTTACAGATGAAATCGTAAATTATCAAAAAAAACTCAAATTGCAAACTTAGTATTTTTCCGCTAGGTTCTCTGTTGGCATATAATTATGATCCCCCTTAATTATTGATGTTCTATAATCTATATCGATTAAATGCACTTAATTCAGTTTAAATATTATGTTATTATAAGTTGGAACATTATATACTTATTGTGAATTGTGAGAAAAGGACGTCAAAAATAAATTTGGCTTGACACCTGACTTCATATAAAAATCAAATTAGTAATATTACTATCTTGATTTTATCATATAAATTATTGCTTTTCCTTTCTAAAATTTGAAACGCTTCCGATACCGTTGTTATTATAATTAATTCAGACGGGACAGGATAAGAGACATTCATCGAAATAGTGAAAAAACAAGTAGGTATATTGAATGATCCTATTTGATAGTCCTTGATTGATCCCTTCATCCGTGATTGTGCAGAAATGAGTGCTACGAGTGTTGTAGTGGCACCATTATGTGGGAACTTTCATATTTTCTTTCAATATTTCTTTTTACTATTATTATTTTTTCCTATGCGTTAAGTAAGTCTTAATCTGGCCTGCATTTTATTCGAGTCAAATGAATTTTGCGTCCATTAAACACAATATATGTACAAAATTAACGCAGTTTGATTATTGTATTGTCTACGAGAAGTGTTGACCTTTTATTTCTTTTCCTTTCACCTTTCACGATTTATTTTGTGCTCAATATATCTTCGGAATGCACAGATGATTCTTTACTATACGAATGTACATATTATTATGTAGACGTGAAACATTGTAATATATAATATATATATATGAAATATTATTTGACAATTTAATATAAGTAAAAGATGCCAACAGCGCAGCTATTCTGAACAGTTATAACTTTAACACGTTTCCGTTATTTTCATAGGTCCAAATTTACACGGAAGGCATTCCATACCCAAAGCAGTTATCGGCGGCTATCTCCAATAGTTGGTAAATTCGTAATATGGCGAAAATTTAGGTTGGTAGACATGTTAGTCAAATTCGGATATGTTCGTGCTGGCGTATATGCCTGGACCCAAGAATTTTGTATTGGTACGTCAGACATATCAACATAACCTAAAATTTACTACTAGCTGCTACTAGCCACTCGATATTTGACATGTCGCTGGGAATTTTCAAAACAGTCGGATCTTGCATCTCAATATGTAAAACTGACGTACCCTCTCTTTTTCTATAAGTTAACACAGCCAAGAGATGGGCTGTTAAAAGATATTTTCTTTTGATAGTTCAAATGGTTAACTTATTTACACAATTAGCCGCCTGAATACATAAAGTGATTGATACATGCGATATATCCATCACGTGTAGCTCTTTTTGGATTTTAAGTGTTTTGTTAGAATAGCCTCGGAGGAATGGATATTGTTATCAATGCTATGCTAATAAGTGTTAGCAATATTTATGTAACACGTAAGTCGTTTTTGGTAAATTTAGCTACACATCCATTTTGCTTGTATGCGATGCTGGCAGTAGACATACAATTTACTTCCATTCAAAGCGCTCAGTATCAGCTAGCGAGATAACCAACGAGTGCATTCCAGATAATAGAAATAGATCCAAACTGAATTGACCCAGTAAGCTGTGTTCGTTAAAAAAATAGAATCAGGACAATACTGTATACTGGTGAGGAAATTTACAGTGCCGTAGTAAATAAGATTTTTTTTTTTTTTTAAATTAACCCAATTTATATTTTTTTTACCTTCTTCTTCATTGTTCTACACCTCGTATGAGGTTAGCTGATACTGTGATGCATACATTTATCTTGTCTACATCGATCCTATCCTCTACAGTCTACAACTCTGAGAAACGATGTCTTCCAACTATTTATATAGATTTACTCTGGAATATGAGTTGTCTCACTTGTATGATATTTTAATATTTCCTACTTTTCACCACATCTATAATAAATGGTCGAGTTTTCTTTTCTTTGTAATATTTCATAACTAATTTTTCTTCTTTTGGTTCTTCAGTTTGGGTAATTCGTCAGTTCAGACTTTTTCAAATAGAAAATCTTTATTCTTCTGAAATATTTGGTAATGATTGAAGTCCTTAATTTTTTTTCTTTTTTTCTTTTTTCAAGTCGGACGGATAGTTTCGGCTTGATTAGTATAATAGTATTGCACCGATTGGTAAAGCACATTGCCCGTTATATAATGGATGCGGGTTCATGTCCCATTTGCTACACATTTTTTTAATTGGTAATATTTTTGAGGTGTTTTAAAATAATGTTTAAAATTTTATCTTTCAGTATCCCGAATTAAACAATATTCATTTTCTAATAATATATTATATAGCGTCAACTTTTTACCCGCCAATGTCATTTAGGATGAAGTTATTTTAAATAAACGAATGTTTTATTATTATAACTACATGTATTTTTGTCAATATAAACCAGCACAATGGGGCGGGGCTGCTGTCGAAATAAACGGATATTAGCAATAATCTATTGATAAAAACATCCGCATAAAGTGCAGTGTGTTGACATTTTTTTGTTATCGTTATTCTAAAACGAAGTGCAACATATATTTAAAAAAAATATATATACTTATAGAATGTAAATATAATATTATATTTAATTGAGAGCAGACTATTCCATAAATATCAAAAAAAAAATGAACCATAAATAAATATAAGCATCCTCTTATACGACATTTCTGTTACGTAAAACATTTGAAATCATTTTGCAAGCGCATGAAGCATGGTTAAGTTGGTAAGCACAAATATTTAGATTGCTCAGTTGCCATTCCGATTTTCTTACATACGCAATGGCAGCCATTTTTATTATTCACAGTTCATTATGATTAGTGATTACTTACCCGATAGCAGTAAAGTTATAAACGGTTTTTCACAAACTTTACACTAAATAATAATGGTGAAGTGTAGTATTACTGGCTATTTATCTATTCATCGTGACGATTGGTCTTTTTCTATGCCCTGTAAATTGGAAAATAAATGTCATAACATTAGGTAGTGTGAAGTTCTCTGCAAATGAACATGGAATGTGAAGTCACTTGTAGCTAACTTAATCAATGGACCAGTGGTCCTTTTTCGCTTCAATTGGATCTATATTGAAGAAGGTTTTTCAATATCTATGATAAATATACTACCATGATCTTGATAATCAAAATCTCTTCTTAACTAAACCGATTGTGTGTTATATATAATTATTTATATAGGTATTTATTTAAAAAAAAAACACGTTAAAATTTAACACATGTACCTACCTAATATGCATAACAAACTTGAAATCATGGAGAAAATAGATAAATTATTATTTCCGAAGTGTTATATTTTGCCCTCTAATTATATTATAAAAAAAAATATGGTATCAATGCCATTTGGATCACGATTTAAAAAAAATACGTATCCATTGTTTATAAAACCTATGATTTCAAAACGTTTGCGGCAAAAAAACTTGTAATAAATACTATTATAAAAAAAGTACCTACAACATATTTGAAGTTAGTATCTGATCTGATAATCAATAATTTTACAGTGTGTTTTTTTTTTACAGGATACATGGTATAATTAAATAATTGCAAGTAACAAGATTAAAATTTGCGCCATTTGAATCAAGCTGCGTCTATAAGAAAACTTTTATCAAACGATAATAATTGAACGTTTATTATTAATTATATTTATTTGTCGGCATATTTAAATTATTACACTCAGTGACATCTATTTAAATCTCATTAGAATCTGGATTATTACAAGCATAATAATTGAGTACAGCGTAAACAATATATTTTGTGTAAATCCAATTTACAAAATCTCTTTTTTGCAAATATATTTTGGTAGAATTTGAATTTAAATTCTATTGGATTTAAGTTTTGAACTATTCCATTTGAGTCGTTTTTTGCGACCTGGGTTTCGCCTTTCAGTATCTTCAGGCGATACGTTACCCAGTAATTACGATATTTCGCCTATCGATTGTATTATTACTTATTACTGAGTAGTTATCTAATTATATATTTGTAGGGTTTTGACGATTTATGCACCTATTGAATGTATTATTATTATTAGTAATTAGGTAGGGGGTTTTTTTACAAACACTCTAACTATTCATAATAATTTGTTTGTTATATTATTTTCAGTGAGCCTTGACTTGATAGGTCGGTGATAAAGTTTTTGCTTACTTTATTGTATTCATGTATTATATAAGTTAGAATTAACTGTACCTATTCGTTGTCAAGGTGTATTTATGACTGGTGAGTGCACATGTGCCTGAAGATGCCGAAAGGCGAATCCCGGGTCGCTAAAAACGACTCAAATGGCATAGTACAAAACTTAAATCCATTAGAAATAATATGTTATTAAAAATATTTATTACTAACCTCGGTACGTTTAAAATACTGGGTAATGAATGTTGTTGTAAATAAATATGTTATAAAACATATTATGTAATGGTGTCTGCATAGTGCATATCCTATATATATATATATAATATATATCTTATAAATACCTATATATATATATATATATATATTGTTATTTTTAATATTACAACAGACCATGGCCCAATGACAGTAGTGTATTTAGTAATAGAAAAGAAAAAATCACAAACACCCAAACGATATAAATAGGTATATTGTGATTCACCGAGATCGAACTCGGGGCCCTCGGATGAAACGCCATAGTCTTACGCACTGGACTTTTATTGTTTATGAACTCTATACATCTTCAAGACCAAATTCTTAAAATTGTACGTATGCAGTTGGCAGTATCAATATTCACCGTGAGATGTTGTAATAGAAACCGGTGGCCGTATAACAATAAGACGGTTGACATGACCCGGCTCACGGCTAGCTCAATAATGCTACCGGGCCGTCACTGAGGAGACTAGTGATGAACTAGGAGAGGTGGATCTCCTTTGTAGTATCACAACTTTTGAATTCCCGAATAAAACTCTCAGCTGGTGTGGTGCCGAATTTATTCAGGTACTAGAGTTCACGGTCACACAATAAGGTTAACTGTCATTGTTCCCGTAATTAAATCTCATTAAAGTATCAGTAAACTATTTATTTGTTCACTATAGGATCTCTGTGAAATCTTTCACAAGTTCCCAAAAAGTCACACCTAATTCAGAAAATGTATACGCAGATATTCTTTGGATATTTTTAATTCATGAAATATTTTCCCATAAGAAAGAAAATATAAATTATTCTTTGGTCACACAGTATTAGGTTTATAAAAGAATAGAATTATTTTATTGTTGTTTATAAAGTTTATTTATGTTCACAGTGTATTTACAAATATTTATTTGTGTTTACAGACTTGTTTACAAAAGGTTTGCTTAATGTTTACAAATTTATTTACTAAAATTTGTTTTTATGTTTATGAATTTGTTTACTAAAATTTATTTTATGATTATGTTTACTTAATAAAGTTTCAAAAATTTATTTTATAATCCCGAAAAGATTTGTAAAATTTATTATTACAGACTGAGTTTATTAATTTGTTTTTATAAAACAAATCCGATCGCGTAATTTATCCCGATTACGTCACCTCGTAGGATGAGTAATGAAAAATAAAATTACTCCGCGTGTACGTCACTACCGACAGATACGTGCTATTCGCGCTGCGTTTTAGCGGCCGACGTCACTACCGACAGATACGTGTTATTCGCACTACGTTTTGCCCGTCGAAGGGGACTTACTGGTACGTATGAATCGCGAATGTACTGAGAACCATGTCTCACAAGCTTGCAGTGAGGACTGCTGCTTGTTGAAGATCGCTGGTGAAGAGTGTAGAAACTAATGATTTTACGGGAAAAGTGGTCGCCTTTTATACCCTTCGGATAGAGGTTTAACAGGAAACAGTCCGTAAGGGATAGCAGATGTATATCTTTCTCTCACGGGATGAATTTACGTATATCTCCCGTTCCTGGCAACTTTCTAATAGAGATATCTTCTAATTTAGTCGGGTTAAATTTACTCTACTTTATTTTCGCAAAATTAAGACTTAATAGGGGTGTTTTAAGCACCCTCTAGAACATGTCCCTTAAATGCGCAGTTGGGATGACGTAAGCAAAATAGTTGATTTTATATGATTTTTCGTGTTTAAACGAAGGGGAAAGTTTCTAGCTTTCCAACGAGGTATCGGAATAAGTATTCGGGTACTAAATAAGGGAATGGCAGTCTTTAAATTTAAAATGTCAAAATGAAAGGTTGACACCCACGTACTAGTCCTTTCCACCACTCTTGGCCTTTTTAGGCCAATAGAATTTTACTAAGTTTTAATAAAACTGTTTGGAGCCGCAGAAACTTTCTCATTCGATATTTACTTTTCGGACGAATATTATTACGAGAAAATACTATAATATTATACTTAACATTTCAACTTAAATATATAAATGCTTAAGGGGGGACATGCTCGTCGAAGGTCAAAATTGAGTTTTTATTGTATTTTCAAACCATGATCCTGGACACTCCTTAAACGTTGTAGATGATCTATTTATATAATTTTAAAGCCTTATTATCTTTTATAGTTATTTTAAACATTTGATGACTGCATGAAGTATTTTTGTTACATAAAATAGTATTCTTTTAAACCTCTCGCTCTAATGTTTTAGAATATAGTCGTATTTCGGTACATAACTGTGCAGTGGTGTTAAGATTTTTTACATTTATTAATTTTTAAACGCATTTATAAAACCATTAGCATAATTTATTATGAGATAATTTTTGTAAAATATTCACGATAAAAAATTATATTGATAATCTCTGTGATCCCAAATTTGACAAGAATTAGGCATTTTATTATTCAAAAAATCGGCAAGATTAACACATTTGAAGATGATTCTAAAGATATTTATTATAAGCTATGTCTTTGACCATTCAAGTGTGATAAACATCTTATGAATAATGATTGCCTTATAATAAATATTGACCTAAGAATAAGGTAGTGTTTTTTTGAAATACGCCATTTCTTTTGTCATTCCCCAGTGGTTAAGCTACAACATACGGCCGTAGCCATAAATTGACAAACTATAATTGAAGTAGGGGGTAAAATGATATTGACGCGCGTGTTTGAACATGTACCGTTTAAAAAAAAATTAAAAAAAATTCGGTTAGGTACATGTTCAAACACGCGCGTTAACATAATTTTACTCCCTATTTTAATTATAATTTGTCATTTTATGGCTACGGCCGTATGTTGTAGCTTAACTACTAGGGAATGACAAAAGAAATGGCGTATTTCAAAAAAACACTACCTTATTCTTAGGTCAATAATTATTATAAAGCAATCATTATTCATAAGATTTTTATCACACTTGAATGTTCAAAGACATAGCTTATAATAAATATCTTTAGAATCATCTTCAATGTGTTAATCTTGCCGATTTTTTGAATAATAAAATGCCTAATTCTTGTCAAATTTGGGATCACAGAGATTATCAAAATAATTTTTTATCGTGAATATTTTACAAAAATTATCTCGTAATAAATTATACTAATGGTTTTATAAATGCGTTTAAAAATTAATAAATGTAAAAAATTTTAACACCACTGCACAGTTATGTACCGAAATATGACTATATTCTAAAACATTAGAGCGAGAGGTTTAAAAGAATACTATTTTATGTAACAAAAATACTTCATGCAGTCATAAAATGTTTAAAATAACTATAAAGGATAATAAGGCTTCAAAATTATATAAATAGATCATCTACAACGTTTAAGGAGTGTCCAGGATCATGGTTTGAAAATACAATAAAAACTCAATTTTGACCTTCGACGAGCATGTCCCCCCTTAATCCTAATAAGATGTTATACACGAACAGTTACTAACTTATTTAATCTTGCATAGTGACTTTTATATAGTTATATGGATGTAACCTTGAATCTATTTTTACCTCGCGAGCTAGCACAGCTGGGCCGTGCTTTTGCCAGAAATAGATTTTCTTTAAAGTTCAAGGTTGCGTGAGAATTCGTAATTTTAGTTGTAATATTTGATTCTTTTATTACTTAGGATGTGATTAAGATTTATTATTGTTTATGGGTAGAAACCCATCTATACCAGAATCTTAAGTTTTTCCAATTGTTACTTTTACAATATTCATTATAGTCAGTGAGTTATAGCATTAACAAAATTTATAATTATAATTACGCGTCTATAAACATAGATACGCGTTTACAGTATTTTTATAACGGTAGTTAGCTTCTATCTTGTATTGATAAAATTAGTATAAAAATTCTTTATTCACAATTATACAATATATAAATTCATAAATATTCAATTTTCTTTTCCAATTTTCATACACTTCCATTATTGCTATAAAAGTTATTGAAGCATGTACTTGCTAAATTTTACGTAAACAATCTCTTCCATAACTTATTTTCTAAGTTTAATGGAGATTTCCCGGAAATTATTTTCAAAAAATACATCGCGCTGAGCTTACGCGGTGTGACATTCGAGGCCTGTGGTCACAGCGTTCCAATTACACTTTAGCAGTCTCGATTTTTCGGAGGCGAAATTCTTTACGTAAAATTTTATTACATTTACAAAGAAAAGGTTAACAACATACATTTTACTTCCTAATACTAAACGATTACGCTACTGGTTACCTGTTCAAGGTCTCTTTCGACCATTTCTTCTCTGCTTCTTCCATAGTTTAGAACCATGGGACTTATATATCCTGTCTGAACCGTGTCGTGAGGTTGTCGCAAGGCTATTGAGAAGTAGAATTGACTACAAGGCTAGATTTGTATAGTTATGTCGTTAAACCATACTCTGCCCCAAACACTAACTGAAGGTCGGCGTTTTTGTTCGTGTCAAATGCCCACCCTTAATAAAGACATAACTGTATATGTCTAGTCTCAATTCACCATTGCAACACCTCAGGACACCGTAAAAATGCAAAGCGATAAAGCAACAGTAAAGCATATTCAAAATAAAATACACAAAATCTGCGCATGCACACAAAGTTTTTCTTTTACTTTTTGTAATTAATATTCGCCCAGATTCAGGTCTTAAAATTCTAATTAATAAAAGAAAATTATACATTGTAATAATTCTGAAGTTAAAAATTTTATTTTTGAGGACGGTGAGTGCTGTATGGGACGACTACTGCTTTTCCTGCCGAGGGACAACCGCAAGGAAGAGGGCTCACGGAGACGCTCCCTTTACGACCCATGGACAGAAGTAGATTTCGACTTCCCGTCGCGAATCACGTTCCCGCTTACTAGAAAATACGGCATAGTACCATGATATGCCAGGGAGACTCCCCTGACAATACCTTTAATATTAAATTACATAGGGTCATTTAAACCTATTTAATCTAACGGCCAATACTCCTAGCTATATATTACATTCTACAGAATTTGAAATCAATCCCAATCAAGAGACTTATTTTTCGCAGCTCCGAATACCAATAAGGACTTAGCGTGAAAGTTACGAACTTCCCCACGCCTAAATTAGCAACGCTCCCTTTATTTCGCAACTCCGAATACTAACAAGGACTTAGCGTGAAAGTTACGAACTTCCCCACGCCTAGATTAGCAACTCTTTCTTCGTTTCGCTCTCCCCGAAGACTTATTTCTTTCTCGCTTCGAGAAAAGACTTGTTTGCTTCGATAATAGACTTATTTCTTTATCGCTCCTCTCGAAGACTTGTGGTTTGCTCCGATAATAGACTTATTTCTTTATCGCTCCTCTCGAAGACTTGTGGTTTGCTCCGATAATAGACTTATTTCTTTATCGCTCCTCTCGAAGACTTGTTGTTTGCTTCGATAATAGACTTATTTCTTTATCGCTCCTCTCGAAGACTTATAGCTCGCTTTAGTTAGAGACTTATTGGTCGCTCTAACTAGAGACTTGTTTGTTTCGCAGCCCCGAATACGAATAAGGACTTAGCGTGAAAGTCACGGACTTCCCCACGCCTTAATTAGCAACACTTTCCTCGTTTCGCTCTCCCCGAAGACTTATTTCTTTTTCGCTTCGAGAAAAGACTTGGCATACAGGCGATGGCGGTAGCGATCGCTTTGAGCGACGCTTACCTGATCGGCCTATACGCTGATACTGACGTTTGGGGGGCGCATTCCGGATGGGGGCGTCTCGTAAGACTGCGTCCAACGCATCCCGCCACTCGCCAAAGGTAGTACCTTGATCTTTGCTCCCGGCGTCGGGAGGTCGGTCCGCGCAGGGCGCCGCCCTCCCAATCGTCCCATCCTCCTAGATTCTCTCTTGGGGGGCGCTATCTTGATGGGGGCGTCCCGTAGGACTGCGTCCAACGCATCCAGCCTCTCGCCAAGGGTCATCTCTTCATTAGATATTGTCGAGTCAACAATTCTTTCCACTTCAGCTTCTCCATCGCTAAGTTCGGAATCTGTTCCTGAACTCGCCAGTAGTTCTTCCCGCGCACATTCCTGCGCATCCACACGACGTTGTGACAGGGCGTGCACTCCCTCGTCTCTGCCGTTGGTAGCTTTGGAAAGCGGCGTAGGTGATACCACCGGGTCGTCTGCTCTTTCATTAGCCAGATTCTTCTCAAACTATTTCGCACCGCAGCTCCGAATACTAGTAAAGGACTTAGCGTGGAAGCCACGTGCTTCCCCACGCCTTAACTAGCAACACTCTCTTCGCTATCAATTTAAAATATATCACACTTATCACAATCATATATATCAATTTAACACTAGTATTTAAAACACTTTTAACACTAACATTTTTATCAAATTTAATATTTAAGTCTTTATGAGGTAAACTATTTTTATTACGTGCAATTGCAGTAGTTGGTAATTTCTCTTCACCCGGCGCATCCAACGTACTACCTACAATTGTCCACGTACTTCTGACTACGCTATTTGGACGGTCTGCAGTCGTTATAGATGGTAGTGTCTTTCGACACGCCGCAAAATTCTGTCCCCGACTACACCTGTCCCTAGGATCTAAAATATTTACAGAACCGAGAAAATCCGTAGAAATTTTGCTTTGTTGGTTATGGGCAGCCGTAGCTGAGTCCCATAACTCTTGTTCTCCGTTATTGAGTATATCACCGCCCTTGAGACGATGATCATACACAACAACTCTTTCGTCACTATATCTAGCTTTATTTATGTACATTAAGTTCATATTATTCTTAATTCAAACTTAACACTATCAAAATTAATCTTATTAAGCTTACATAACTTATTTTTAACATTCTTAATACTAAAGGACTTACATTTACTTGATTTTTGTTTAAGATAACGATTATAGTCATCTAATGCTATGAGCTCTTCTTCATTAAGTTTATTTCGCCTTAATTTACCGAAGGTATTAATGTTTTGTAGTCGACGATTAGTTCGACTTTTCCTAATAATATTCTTAACGTCAGCCTCGTGGGGTCTGTTCGCTAATTTAAAAGGTAAGTCCCTTCCTAAAGCTTCGTTGCTCGATTGCAACGACGATCGACTATCTAAACTACATACATCGCTATTAATTTCAAGTAAACTGCCAGCTTCGGCTTTAGTATAGTTAGTACTATTAATATTTTTACACAAATGGTTAGCGGAAGCACAATAATTCGTTAAATTATTTGTTACAAGAGATCTGTCGTCAGTATCGACGAAGCTACAGTTACTTACGTTTGCCGATGTTCTCAGCACACCAAGAGCGCCACTGCTTACGCCTTCGCCGCATCCACTGCTAGCTGTCTTTAACGGCTTATCTTCATAACCTTCTTCCTTGCCGCCAACATTTATTTCATAACTTCCTAATTCTAATTTATCTAAAACTTTTTATATTCTATTTCGCCGCCGGTAAAAGGATTAAAATTTTCTACTATTTTACTAGCAGAATTCTTAATATCACGTTTGCGATGTTTCTCCGGTCTTACGCTATTATCCTTTACAAGGGGACCTGTACAAAGATTAACTTGGTTACTGGGGCCAGCTTCGACCTCACAGTGAACCTTAGGGTTAAATGATTTCACCGGAAGGGTGTCCTTCAGTTCACTTTCACAGTTAACCCTATTCGCCAGAAGAGCGTCTATGTCACTAGCTAGAACTCGGCTGAACGGCGTTCGAGGAACGTTCGTGTCACCTTCTTGAGTCTTCTCTTCGGCGGTCCGCCAGTGTTCGTCGTCTTGAAGCCATCGACGATCGACCCGGTCCGCGAGCCGTCTTCATGGCTCCTTTCTGGTCTGCTGAGCTGCTTGCCTGTCTGGGCAATCCTTGTTTTCATGGAAGCCAGGACAATGTTGACAGCGCCTTTGTCTGGCACCGCCTCGCTCTTCAATGCGAGGATGTGGGCGGTACGCAGGTCTTTCTGAATCGTTTTGCTGGTCTGATTGCCGTGGAGGCCTTTTATCGGTAACCTCTAGGGCCTCATCAGACCGAGTACCGGGCTCTTGTGCTGAGCGCGGCTTTTCGCGCCAAGTTCTCTGCTGAGCGGGCCTCTTTTCATTGTTCGCCTTGACGGCATTTGCTGGAGACGGCACGGAAGCCAGTGCTGACTTTAATGGACGAAGTGTATGAGCTACTTCAAGCAGCTCGTCCATCGTCTTCCATTTCTCTTGATTAACCCTTATCTGATCGCTCACAGTGAGTAGGTCATAAAAGGTTGAAGCCAGGGTTTCCGACTTCATCTCCGGAAGGAGTACCTCGGCTAATTCCATCTTCTTCAGGAGGAAACCATAAGCTCCCTCTTGAGGTCCTTGCTCTTTATGTTCGAGCTCCGTTCGTTGAGCACGACGTCTTGAAGGCGATTCGAAGTGCTCTTTCAGGTCGTTACTAAACGACCGCCAACTGTCCGATGTGTCAATATTTTTGGCCCAAGTCTTGGCCTCTCCTCTGAGCTGACGTATAGCCAACTCTGTCCAATTCTCAGCTGGGTACTTCACAGCTTCGCAATATTCTTTGCAGCGTCGGAGAAAAAGCTCAACGCTCTGCTTTGGGCTACCCTCATAGGTGGAATGGAGTTCCGGCTTAACATGGCACGGGGTACATACGGCTGGTTCCGGTGGTGCCATTTTTTGTTTGGGAGTCGACGTGCTTACTTGCAAAAATGAATCCTCTTCGGGGAATACTTGCGCGTTTTGCAAGCCTTCTTCCAATATAAAGTCTTCTTCTACACTCGGACCCGGAACAGGGTTCGGCATAATTTCTTCGAATTCCTCCGTCCCCTGGAGTTGGAAGAAGCGGACCTTCGACCGTAAATTCATATAAAAATTCAGCTATCGATTGCGCCAATTTTCAGCTTCCTACGACCACCCGTTCGTCCGCAATCGACGTTTAAAGTTTTTGGAGGGCATGCGCTGCTTGTCGCTGATAACCCTGAAGGCTTGCAACTCCTGTTACAAGCGTCCAATCTTCTCCGTTTAAAATCTTATATTGTAATAGGTACAGGCCTTCATGTACCTATACCCATGACGTCACGGTAATTATGATAATTATCAAGATTTTAATATACAAAGTAGTATAAATTTATTTTTTTCAAAAATTTTTTTCTTTGTCTGGGTTCTTGTACCTATACTTGTATGGTACTCAACTTTAATTTAGAAAAAAGCCTAAAAATTCACACGAAATTTTTATTGTGCATTTTATTCTTAATTCTATTATTTCTGTTACGGTGAGTAACACAATTTATTTTTATACTTTCTTTGTGGTTTAAAAGGGTCAGAGAGATCCTTTGGATAGTCTCATCGACATACTTTTGCTTAATGTCGGTATCTGACTCTAATAAATTACCAAAAGTATTTATTTTATTTATTCTTTCCTTTTCCAAGTATATCAAGAAAAGTATTCTATATATAGTTGCCTTTACGTATATATTCTTCTCCAAATTATATTTTTCAAAAGTATTCATCACTGGTTCCTCGTTAATGCGAGTTACACTTTATTTCATTGTACTCACATTTATAAAGTTGAGGTAGATCGCTCTTGTAGCTCCGGTATAAGGTTCTTAAAACCTCTCAGGTAACCACAATTGATTGATACACTTCACAATATATTGTTTTTAAAATCTTTTAGTAGATCTTAGTTGTAGGATCGTTCAGGTTTTCGCAACCTGAAGATGCCGCACGCATTTGGGCGCCATAATGACATGACCCGGCTCACGGCTAGCTCAATAATGCTACCGGGCCGTCACTGAGGAGACTAGTGATGAACTAGGAGAGGTGGATCTCCTTTGTAGTATCACAACTTTTGAATTCCCGAATAAAACTCTCAGCTGGTGTGGTGCCGAATTTATTCAGGTACTAGAGTTCACGGTCACACAATAAGGTTAACTGTCATTGTTCCCGTAATTAAATCTCATTAAAGTATCAGTAAACTATTTATTTGTTCACTATAGGATCTCTGTGAAATCTTTCACAAGTTCCCAAAAAGTCACACCTAATTCAGAGAATGTATACGCAGATATTCTTTGGATATTTTTAATTCATGAAATATTTTCCCATAAGAAAGAAAATATAAATTATTCTTTGGTCACACAGTATTAGGTTTATAAAAGAATAGAATTATTTTATTGTTGTTTATAAAGTTTATTTATGTTCACAGTGTATTTACAAATATTTATTTGTGTTTACAGACTTGTTTACAAAAGGTTTGCTTAATGTTTACAAATTTATTTACTAAAATTTGTTTTTATGTTTATGAATTTGTTTACTAAAATTTATTTTATGATTATGTTTACTTAATAAAGTTTCAAAAATTTATTTTATAATCCCGAAAAGATTTGTAAAATTTATTATTACAGACTGAGTTTATTAATTTGTTTTTATAAAACAAATCCGATCGCGTAATTTATCCCGATTACGTCACCTCGTAGGATGAGTAATGAAAAATAAAATTACTCCGCGTGTACGTCACTACCGACAGATACGTGCTATTCGCGCTGCGTTTTAGCGGCCGACGTCACTACCGACAGATACGTGTTATTCGCACTACGTTTTGCCCGTCGAAGGGGACTTACTGGTACGTATGAATCGCGAATGTACTGAGAACCATGTCTCACAAGCTTGCAGTGAGGACTGCTGCTTGTTGAAGATCGCTGGTGAAGAGTGTAGAAACTAATGATTTTACGGGAAAAGTGGTCGCCTTTTATACCCTTCGGATAGAGGTTTAACAGGAAACAGTCCGTAAGGGATAGCAGATGTATATCTTTCTCTCACGGGATGAATTTACGTATATCTCCCGTTCCTGGCAACTTTCTAATAGAGATATCTTCTAATTTAGTCGGGTTAAATTTACTCTACTTTATTTTCGCAAAATTAAGACTTAATAGGGGTGTTTTAAGCACCCTCTAGAACATGTCCCTTAAATGCGCAGTTGGGATGACGTAAGCAAAATAGTTGATTTTATATGATTTTTCGTGTTTAAACGAAGGGGAAAGTTTCTAGCTTTCCAACGAGGTATCGGAATAAGTATTCGGGTACTAAATAAGGGAATGGCAGTCTTTAAATTTAAAATGTCAAAATGAAAGGTTGACACCCACGTACTAGTCCTTTCCACCACTCTTGGCCTTTTTAGGCCAATAGAATTTTACTAAGTTTTAATAAAACTGTTTGGAGCCGCAGAAACTTTCTCATTCGATATTTACTTTTCGGACGAATATTATTACGAGAAAATACTATAATATTATACTTAACATTTCAACTTAAATATATAAATGCTTAATCCTAATAAGATGTTATACACGAACAGTTACTAACTTATTTAATCTTGCATAGTGACTTTTATATAGTTATATGGATGTAACCTTGAATCTATTTTTACCTCGCGAGCTAGCACAGCTGGGCCGTGCTTTTGCCAGAAATAGATTTTCTTTAAAGTTCAAGGTTGCGTGAGAATTCGTAATTTTAGTTGTAATATTTGATTCTTTTATTACTTAGGATGTGATTAAGATTTATTATTGTTTATGGGTAGAAACCCATCTATACCAGAATCTTAAGTTTTTCCAATTGTTACTTTTACAATATTCATTATAGTCAGTGAGTTATAGCATTAACAAAATTTATAATTATAATTACGCGTCTATAAACATAGATACGCGTTTACAGTATTTTTATAACGGTAGTTAGCTTCTATCTTGTATTGATAAAATTAGTATAAAAATTCTTTATTCACAATTATACAATATATAAATTCATAAATATTCAATTTTCTTTTCCAATTTTCATACACTTCCATTATTGCTATAAAAGTTATTGAAGCATGTACTTGCTAAATTTTACGTAAACAATCTCTTCCATAACTTATTTTCTAAGTTTAATGGAGATTTCCCGGAAATTATTTTCAAAAAATACATCGCGCTGAGCTTACGCGGTGTGACATTCGAGGCCTGTGGTCACAGCGTTCCAATTACACTTTAGCAGTCTCGATTTTTCGGAGGCGAAATTCTTTACGTAAAATTTTATTACATTTACAAAGAAAAGGTTAACAACATACATTTTACTTCCTAATACTAAACGATTACGCTACTGGTTACCTGTTCAAGGTCTCTTTCGACCATTTCTTCTCTGCTTCTTCCATAGTTTAGAACCATGGGACTTATATATCCTGTCTGAACCGTGTCGTGAGGTTGTCGCAAGGCTATTGAGAAGTAGAATTGACTACAAGGCTAGATTTGTATAGTTATGTCGTTAAACCATACTCTGCCCCAAACACTAACTGAAGGTCGGCGTTTTTGTTCGTGTCACGGTACTTCAGTGAAACGGCAAATAATTTTCAACTATAGGTGCGACGAAATTTTGGACTCGCTGGCAATCGGAGAGCGAACGTCAAGCTGCGAACACGTCAATTTGTTACGTGATGGCGATGGGGGTATTAATTCTTAAATCGTGTAAAGATGACTAAAAAACGTTACCCATTTACTTGAAAAAGAAAGCATGTCAATGAATATATTATTATTGTTACTAATAGAACAATAAACAGAACATTAAATGGAGGCATAATGGATTTATATGACAAATAATTATATTTCGTTCGGCACGCGTCATTTGCACAATCCGCGCATCGCCTAGCCACGATCTTTTTTAGACCATGCCTCAACTGAGGAGCCTTAAGACAAAGCTCAAGTCTAAACAAAACACCTGAAAAATATAATTAATAGAAAAATAAAAACCATCGGAATACAATGGAAAGACAGAATAAAATATATATGTAAGTAAATTATATATACAGTCATATAGCATATATGACTGTATTAAAAAAAACAATGAATGATTGAGAATTAGGTTATTAAGTCGGCTCTCGTACGTTGTCATAAGTATCAAGTCGTAGCTGTCAAAATTTAATATCTGATAATAATAACAGGTAACGATACACATATTATTGTGATTCCAATCGATATCAAATAATGTTCCTATAAATACAATTGAAACATTACTGTCTGCAATGCTCCACGAACAATGCGTCATTTTTTTTATCTCAATGCTATACGGAAATATATTTCCGCTATGATAGCTCTCGGTGAAGCGTGATACTGTGAAATGAAATATGTACAATTTACAAGTAACCCTTTAAGACAGACTGGATCATAGTGGAAATATGTTGAGTATTATTATTGATCCAATAGGAAATGTTTTGAAGTACTAAATACTAAACTAATATTTTTATGATACATATTGTGTTGTTCAACATAATGACGTGATTACGTATATTGCATAATAAACTTTGCCTATAAATAAAATTTGAATTGTATTTTATAATGATTCCGCTTTATAAATAAGTTAAAATAACTAAAAATTAATTTATCGTTTGTGTTGAATGTGATATTAAAAATACTATCGTTTAGATGTAATTTTCACATGTGAATTAAGGGACAAATACGTATCTACCAAAATATTGAAATAATTGTGAATACTTACTTAAATATCAATATCTTGTTCATATTTGGACATCCCCCCGTGGTACCAACAGTCAAAAATTATAATAATATATTAGTTTGAAGGAAATATGTAACAGCACAGGTTAAAGAAGTAATTATGGCAATTGCATTGGGTAAGCATTTATCCAGCAGCGGATCGATAGCCGCTTATTTCCAATCAATGAATGAAACTATGATATTTTATTGTTTTGGAAATGTAGTATGAATTCCTCAGTTTTCATGTAAGTAACCGATAAAATTGTGTAATATAAAATATTGTTCATCTTTCGCGAATTGGTCTACACGTATAATTTATTCCGTGGCTCGTGTAGACGTTTCGTCTGCGAGGAACGTCTTGCTGCACTGACGCGAAACGTGGCGCAAGCGATAACACACTTATGGCGACGTCGAGTCTACTAAGCCTCTCCTATGTTACTATTTATTCACATATTTATTTTATATCCTTAGAATTATAGTTTCATTCCGGTGGTTTGAGTAGAGAGCTTAAATGTAGCGCATAATTGTGAAAAATGGTTTTCTAAAAACGCCTACAGAGTTGGGTTGAAAAATGTGAGTTCAAGTTTATCGAACATTAAAAATAATATTGCCAGAAGACATTTTAATATTATACGAGTATTTATATGATTTGAAAATCAATATTTTTTTTAAATAGGTACATTTTAATGCTATACTTAAAATGACTTCGAGGTGATTGAGCACTGTCCAACAATAAGATTTAAGCACAAACCGGAAGGCGCTATCGTCGACTAAATGGGAGGAGCTTGTAAGTTTATAATTGAAGTGCGGTTAAATATGGGATGAGCTTGTTAGTTATCATTTTTAACACGTAGTCAAGCAGTTCTTGTTGGACAGTAGGAGAATATTCTCTTCTGAAATCATGGGCTCGAATCTTATGTCTCTTATGCATAATAACCATTTTTGTTTTGTAAATATAACTATGAAAATTAGTGGGCTTATGAGTGGGCTATAGTTTAATTGTTGAGACATGATGATATTAGATAGATTCTAAAATTAGATTAATCTGCCATATGATGCATAATGGCAGAACAGTGCTTACAAAATATTATGTATAAAGCTTTATGTAAAAAATAGGTATAATCAATATGCTGATTCATCCTCGATCCTCCGTCTCTACGACACTCGGTCCTCCGCTGCTATCATCCAATTGCCCACCAACAACCGCTTTCTCGAACCCCGCTGGGGTGCAAAAAGATTTTTTTAGTGGTTATATAATTCTCATAAGTGTTTTCAAATTATGTATGTATTATTCAGTTTCTAATTAAGTTTAATAAAAGTAAAATATTTGGTATCTACTGAAAAACGCATTATACCGTTAAAGAATTAATTATTTTATTGCCTCTTATAAATAATATTATTATTTAAAAACGTAAACTAACTTGTAATTCAGTATTATTAATACCTAGTTAAAACTTTCTAACGTATAATTTTCATTAGATTTTCAAAACGGACTGAACCACGTAATCATCTTAAAAATGACAAAATTAATCAGTGTGAACTTGAAGTCTACCTTCCAAGAAAATAGATAGAAAGTATTTAAATTTAAATAATGAAAATGAAATAATAAGATGTGCGGGAACCAATTGAATCTATTGTCAGAATAATAATTATTATTTAAAAAAATATATAAATGAGAGCCATCTATCGTCCGAATAATGTAGAATAAATATATAATAAGTGAGAAACCAGCGCCTCTAGCGAGAAGTATTGAAAGATCGATGCACTCGAGAATAATTTGCCGAGCATATTGAATGAACTGCGTCTCAAGGCCATCGGAGCAGTCTGGTTCAATTCATACTAATCTATAGGCTTATAAGGCAAAGCTTATATATTTAGTGTCGAGGACTGTCGCTTTGGCACTTTATTAAAATAATAATTAATAATGCGATAATTAAAAAAAAATATTTCTATTTGTTCAATCACGTCATTTAAAGATAGCATATTTTAAAAATAATTAATAATTTTATCTCGTGATTATTATTTATTATTTAATCCAGTCATAGAACATATAATCATATTATTTTTTTGTTAAGTTGTTTGTCATATTGGGCTGTTGATAATATTTACCGATGATGTATTTTAAGGTGTATTTTACGTGTAGGTATAGGAAAATACATAAATTAAATTCATTTCTCAATTCTATATCGTCAGTGAGCTATTGAAATTTCATCGATTCAGTGTGACGTTGACATTAGTGTGTAATTCATCAGTAGTAATATCGTCTTATTTCCCGTGAGTATACCTAACAAGTTTACTCTTTTTATTTGATCTCCACAGCCTACTTCTTTTCAAAAGTCACCCTTCGCCACTGGTGTGAAGACGGGTTATGAGTAATCGACAGTAATTCAGCTAAGCATATTTATCATGAGGCGATATAAAAATATATTATTGAGTTTGTTTCTTACGATAATTACGCTTGACGTAGATAGTGTTGCTTACAGACATTTTGTATTCTTCTTTTGGGAGCAACGACTTTACATCGACGATATAAAAAATACTGAATCAAATTAATCTACTACCGATGCCGCCTAAACAGAGATCTAGAGATAATACTCGTACGAGACACGTCCAATGTAGGTACGGCATTAAAGGATGTAGTACGTGTTTTATTTTAGCTCAGGCCTCATTTAAATACCACTTGTCACGCAGATTATAATGAATTGCCATTATCATGTTCGAAAATCATCACAGAAATAAGTTATGAGTTCATACAACAACAAAAAAAAAAAAACAAACAAAAAACCTATACAAACGAGGAGGCTGCGAAGACTTGAAAGGATTGAATTTATTACTATATTGCAACAAAAAAAATGTGAATCGATTTTATTACACCACCATAAGATATCTATAAATATAAAAGTTTTTCGGTTGTCAGTTATCATTATTCCATCAATATTTCATTTTCAGAAAGTGACGGGTCGGTAGGTTGTCAATATTATAATCATTTGAATTTCAGATTCCCTTTCAGTGCATAGTTATATTATGTATAATTTTAATGACTAAAGTTTAAAATCTTGATATAGATACTTATTGTGCGAAAACATCTTATTGGCTACGTGTTAAAACTGTGAAATAACATGCTCCGCCCATTTTTAACCGCACTTCCATTATAAACTAACAAGCTCTTCCCATTTAGTCGCCAACAGCGCTTCCTTACGTAGCCAAGAAAAGTAGATATAATATTATGTACCTACCTAAACTCATAAGTCATAACTACTTTACATTATTTACTAGCATAGTGTTTCCAAACCGCCTGTCGGCAAATAGTACTGTTGCCCGTTTTTAAATACATATGCCAAAAATTACAAGCAAATAATTGTCATTCAAAATATTGTGTCTCAGCTTTGAGTACTTCTGTGAGAGTCGTCTTTAATTAACCTATATTTTACAACGTTTTTATTAGCTCGTATTATTGTTTGTCCGGTGGTTGTTTGTCCAGTAAAAATCTTGCAATCGATTTTTAACTAACTTCCCGACTACCTAGACATTTGAAACTTTTAGAATATATCAGAACACGATGCCAATGCATTCTTTTAATACTTTTACCCGTCTTTAATCAGAATTGAATTCATTTTCAGTTAATTCTGTTTTGTATGAAAAGTTATTTCGGAAGAAATCCGTTAAAAGTAAAAACTATTATTGGTTGCTAGGAGTCCTAGCAACTAAATTATTAATATATACGTGCGTTACTATGGAAATCAAAATGAAATGTCAAAATGACATTTCAGTATTCTTTATTTGTTTGTTTGTTTTTTATTTACTTCATAATATCAAGTACAAGTTTGAGCATATTGAGCATAATAATTCAACAGAAAATTTAAAAACGTTGTAAATAAAAAGTTCTTTTTATCTTGTAATTATTACTACTTGGTACCAAATTTGACTCTATATTTTGAAGGAAGAGACTCCCTATGCGTTCATCTTTAACTTTTTTCTCTTTTAGAAGAGATTTAATTCATAATTAACCCGGTACCTAATTTGTTAGTTGGCTCACATATAGACCCAGTTTCCACGTTGTTACTTTGAATTTCAGAATTGCACTAAGCTGAAACTGTGCATGCATTCACCTCAAAACAAATCCTATTATTCACGAACTTGTTTAAACTCAATCATTATTTTCTTCCATACGTAGATAACAATATAAATAATGAATGCCATACGTATATTGATTTGAATTTAATATTATAATTTTGTTAGAATGGAAATCAATTGATCATCGTGTCATATAATATAGTAACACGTATTTTTGATAAATTGTTATGGATAATTACATAAATCAATTTCCATTATCTTACCAATGCCATAAAGTAAGTAACAATAAAACATTTAGTTTAAAGTAATTTAATCTACTTAAAATATTCAAAACAATGCCGAATCTTTCACGAGGCTATAACGATATTATCCTATCACGATTTGAAAAAAAGTTGTTAACAAATTAAGAGACAGAGTGTGATTTAAATAATTACAAAAATATGCCTTGGGCACAAAACCTGTTGACCTTTAATCGTTAACAGAGGAATTTCGTCGGAATTAATCTTTAATCAATAAACTTTGCTCTTAATTAAAAATAAAACGCATTTTGTTATTGATTAAATTCCACTCTGACAAAAATATTGTGAATATAATTGCATTTTCAGTGATGTGCATAGTGAAGATAATTTAGATAGTCAGTATAAAACATAATATAAGTAGGTAATAGGTACACGCAAATAAATTAACATATTTTTATGTAGTATGAACTATCTAAACACTGTTTTTTTTTCATTTAAAATCAAGTACCTACCTAATAGAATGTCGTAAACAACACTGGATGGCTAAACTGATGCAGCTTACTAGTTTCTCCTCTACGGTATGTATTTTATATAGAATATTGAAATAATATCGTTACTATCTTACAATTAATGCTAATCATTAGTCTGGAGCAATCCACTGCTAGATGAAGGCAGCAGGCTGATTCTGTCCAACACGCTGAACACTAGACGGCGTGGTTTATTGACATTTACTAAGTATGTAAAACTTTAGATTATAGAGAATTCTTACACCTTAAATTATTCTTCCATGTCGACTATGACGACAAAAAGTTTTTTTTTCATAAATTCACACATTTTGTTTTCTTTTGATAAATATATATTTTGTTATCACGACGAAAATCTTACATTTTGGTCACACGGATTGAAATCGGTGAATAATGAATTGTGAAAATTTTATTTCAATTTATAATTAATTATAAATCACCGATCTCACGCAAAAGATACAAATTACAACAGTAAGATATTTCTATAATTAATTCTGAATTTCAACCGTTACCATAGTGAAATTATTTCATACCTACTCAGTGTTGGCATTCAACCTTATACAGGTACATTATTTAGTATTTTTTTTTCGAATTCTCGAGAATCATGAAATGCCATATAGGTACATATTCTTGAGAAAGGAGAATCAAGAATTCTCGTAATTTCAGGAGAACTCTCATTCTCAAGTCAAGAATTCTCGATCACAATATCTAATTGCCATATATACCTACTTCATCAGAACGAAACTATCTAGACTAGAATATTCGGATAAATTTATATCTTCTTGGTGTCACTGAATGACTAGATCTGTGTTTTGTTCTGGTTTAGATTTTTAATGGTTATAGCAAACTCAATTTATTTCCACAGTTTTTTTGTTGTTCAAATTCACTATAGAGTAGCCCGCGTGACTCTGTCATATTACTTGATTCCTATTGGGCTTATCGCAGGTGTGAGAGAAAGAAAAGATGTGCTCGCACTTTAAACTGGGACGTAGTTTCCATTCACCGTCTCGCTGTAAGTTACAATTTCTACAGTAGAATTATAATTTGACGTTGAGTGCAATGAGTACTGAAAGAACATCAAACCTTATAATTTTCACGACAAACAAAATGTTGAGTATTTATTTTTGATAGTGCATATTGTTGTATAATTTGTAATTCCACAGTGTTTTCAGCCAAATATAGTACGTTTATTTTAGTTAAAGAATGACAATGTATGAATGTGGTAGATTACTGCTAGTTTTGATTTATTTGATAGTAGATTGCGGTCTACTTGAAGTTTGACATGCCTGTATTATACCGTATCCGGAAACTAGTACGTATGCAGTTCACCGTGTCACACTTCACAGTGAAATGTTGTATCGGAAATATATGGCCGTATTAAAGACCTTCCAACCTCTTTGGGTCGTATAATACTGACATAAAATTCATGTCTAAATAAAACACAGTTCTTGTCGGTTTACACTTTACAGGAAGCCAGCAGCAAACAAATTTTGAAAATAGCCGATATACTGGATTATTTGTTAGGTTAGGTTTTCATTCTTGAATTCATGAATTTTGCCAAAATCAGCTATGAAAATTGAATTAATGTTCATAGTGAATCTAATAAAATTGCAGACCGTATAGTATACGGTCGTCTCTTTCCGATAGAAAGCTCACGGCGAACTGTGCCACGGTGAAATGTTTTACGTACAATTTACATGTAACCGTATTATACAATACAAAAATACATTGATAGAGAAAATTTCATACGTAATTGTTTTGATTTTATACCAGGCTAAGTGTGTAATATTTTTTTTCGGTTTCGGTACTATACGTGTTGTAATAAAATAACAGATTATCTTAAAGATGAATAACTGACAGCCCGGTTACGTACGACTATTTTTTTAATAATATGCATAGTTGTACGGTATGTGTGTGCCTACTAGAGGAGGAATGTAAAAACGATTAAGAAAACATGCACCATGGACACTACTCAAGGAAAATTAAAATAGAGTTGGGCAATTAAAACAAGCCCGAGATGTGTTTGTCAGTCGGCTTGATGGAAACCGATTGGACATTGCGGAAGAGTAGGTACTTTATCATCAGACATCAGTTTTGATGCAGTGTACTGGAGAGATACGGCACTAAATAAATATTAAAACAATATAATACACAATTCAATGTAATTGTAATGCTGGCAGAGGCTGGCAGTTTTTCAATAACAAAAGAATCTGAAATACTGAGTTATGAAGACACACCATGGAAAAATACACATAATAATAAAATTTACCGCGCGGATAATTACCACATAACAATTATTGCAAACTTAATACAATGCCTGTAATATTAGGTACATGACAAAAAAAACATACTATAATATAAAGTTTCCATTTCATAACTTTGTACTCCGGCTCTACTATGACAATCATGTAATATATTCTAAAAATATATAGTACAAGTGATTAGTGAATATCATTTGATTTAATTTTATGCGAGTAATCAGGCAAAGAGGCATATCAGTGTTTATGTTACGCCGAATGTGCGAAATTGACTATTACATGAAATGGGCAAAATTTTGCCTAAATCATGAAAAATGCAAGCCCGTTGCCTTATTCATGAATTAGGCAAAATATCTGCCAACTGCGTGAATTTGGCAGTAATTTTTCTGCCTAGTTCATGCATTGGGCAAATTAGATAATAGCGCTACGGTGGTGTTTTTTGTAACTGAACCAAATGTGTCAAATGGTCATGCATTGGTCAAAATAGATGGTCGCGCTCCGGTGGTGTTATTAATCAAACTAACCAAATGTGTCAAATGTCATTGATTATATAAAAATATACCAATCAATAACTCCAATGACGTTCATATCCATTTATTATGCCCAAAAAAAATCTAGAGCTATGATATGATAACGGAAGAATTTTAGTAAAAGGTATTTTCGCGATTTGATTCGTGCTTGAGTATCAGGCAATGGTCGATTGCTTGTTTGTGATAGTATGATTTGATAGTTTGTTGACAGATGTTAGCTAACCTCAATATGGACATTCAGTTGAATTCAGAATTACAAAACTTAACCTAACCTAATAACAATACTATTATATTATGTCCAATTATTATTACTAATAAAACCATCCGTATTAAATTTACTTTTTCTACTGTCATGTTGACAGTTTAAAAATTCCATACCCTGCCAAAATCACACACTCGGTAGATAAATTGCCTAATTCATGAATAATGCAAGCCCGTTGCCTTATTCATGAATTAGGCAAAATATTACCGATTTCGTGTAATACGCAATTTCACACATTCGGTGTAACATATACCTACACTACCTACAGTTAAATCTGGGCGGAGGCTTGTCCAATAATTAAGAACTTGAATGGAGAACGTTTATATTTTAACGATCAAGACAGACATCTTATAGTTTACAATAATTATTCTATAAATTAGTTATTAAATCGGCTCAATATAAAATTATATGATATGATACGCTATGATATTACGGTTTTATATAGGTACGTACATGCTTTCGCAGAATTGTGAGACCAGGTAAATATTTGTTACACACCATACGCCTATTTTGGACATTAAAGATATTGGCCCACCAAACCACACCCGCCCGGCTCCACACTCGGTGTTAATCAGGCGTATCGCGGGACCCTACGTTTGGATGTGAATCATCATTTTTTTATAACAGGGAATGTCTCAGGAGCACTTACCCAAATCTTGGACCCAAATGTGCTTTGACTGAATTTACATGACTTTAAGTTAAGAGTACCCATGGAAGAGATGAGCACGTAGAGGCAATATTAAAAATTGTGGAAAGTAACAAAAGCTAGTACAAAACTGCCGATCATTCTAAATGAAGAGATCTTCATGTTGGCAGTATGACACCGAACATTTACTAAAAGCAATAAAATTGGCCTTTGTGGCGACCGGGTCGGACGGTCAGATGGGCCTAACATCCGGTGGAACCGACTTAAGCAGCTTTTACCATTCCGTACACCTTTTAGGACAATCCCAGAGGATGTGGTTTGCATTCTGTATTTTCTCCGCTACATGGACATATTGAACGGATAACAAGACCAAGCTCAAATAGCCTGTCAGCAAAGCCATCATGTCTAGTCAATAATTCTGGTCACTATTGAAATATCATATTGATATTTGCCCAAGTAACGGTAAAATCCTTTTTATAAAGCCGCCGGAAGCTGGTTTCGGCCTAATTCTCGAAAGGGGATCAGTTTATTGGTTGTTACAGCATTCATACTGTGAGTAGGCGACATAAATAAGATACTTAATTACAGTTAAATATACGAAACTATGTACGTATTTTTGTTATCGACATCTTGCGGCAATGCGAGTAGATAAGAAGTGATAATAAACTATTAGAAAAATTAATTTGAAGATGAAGCAATTCACAGTAAATATAACTATTTAGTAAATTTGAAAGCTTACGTCTTTTGTCATATTTCTCGGTTCTGTAAAATTATTTCCATCGTCCAGATCCGTCAGCCATGTTTGTTTGCCCGCGATCACGTTTGTAAATGACAGAACGAATTTGTCGATCAGGCGTGTCCATCAGCGGCGCTGTTTGATGATAAAGGTACGTGACATTCGAAAGGTAGGTACGTACACATTTTAATCAATGGCCTTCTAGAATAATCTAGAATTTAGATTATCGTCACTTCCATATACATAAGCGAAATACAAAATTCAACGCTGTAGTGGGAAATAAAGGCAAAGAGCAATTGATGTAATTGATAAATCGATTATATTATGCTCTTGGCCTCTCATGTAAACGTAATTAGTAATGTCTAGTCCAGACCGAGAACATCTGTATCCGAATAATGTTTTCCATCTGCTGTAGAATACAACATTTGTATCAGAACATTTGAAATGTTCGTGAACGGTTTATTATACAATATTCGTTTGTTGCACGGATAGATGTATCTTTGTCTGGACTATGTATACTAACAACAAATATATATACACACAAACGTTGTACCTATCTATGTATTTGGAACGTGTAAACTGTAAAACGTCTTAATGGGCATTTTCGCCAAAGTTTGTACATGTTTGAAATTTGGGTAATATTATTTTTTCACTCAAATTAACCATTTTTATATAGCTAGCAGATTCCTTGTTCTATTGCTGAATTGGTGATAGCAATTTTTCAGCAAAATATTGATTAATACAATATTTATATCATTTTTATTATGAAATTCGGCATAATAAGTTTCCGTTCCGTGACTACGAAACTTAGCTTTTAAAACATGAATGAAACACTTTTTATCACTTAAAAGAGCTCTATTAGATTAAAAAAACCATACACTTCAAAATAAAACTACAAATAGTCAAAAAATATTATTGAATTTTAATTCTTGGGCACATTTCGTTCCCCTCCGTTACCCTATGTCTATAATGGCAGAGCATTTTTCCTTTAGTATTTGAAAAAACCAATCAATGTTCGTTCTGCTATTTTTTTAAAGACAATAATCACTTTTACTAAATTTTATTGGAAAAATAAATAAGTTTCGTTATTTAATAATCAAATGAAAAATAGTTAACGTTCAACTTTTTTGGGGACATTTTCGGAATGGAACGAAATGGTAACGGAGTGTAATTTGTAAAGCTTAAGTTACATGTTACCATAAAAACAAATTTTTGTTTTATGAAATTTATTTGAATTTTTTGATAGACAGATAAATATTCAACGTGCGTCAAAATAACAAAACAAATCAAACTTAATCACTAAAATAGACATATTTTATAATAAATTTCACAATACTTGTAAAATAAGGTAGGTAATAATTTTGACACACTATACATTACCATAACTTTATTTGGCATTTATATTATTTGTAACTCGGATAAAAAATATTTTTAAGCAAATTAACAATATATGAAAAAAAAAATCAGCAAGGGATTCAGACGCGAGTTCCTAGCGCGGCACGGAGTATATAACTTTTACGAAAATAATTATAGTCAAACTCGGTTATTACGATCTCGGACATAGCGAGATCTCGGATGTAATAACGAAACATTTGTTGACAATTGGTTTATGATTTTCGCCATACATTTAATTTTTTCACTGTTATAACGAGCAACTTATCGGATATACCGAGCTAAAATACTGTTAATGTGTCGACCGTTTTAAAACATTTCGACCCTAAGCAATAAAATCCGATTGGACAGGATGCCGCCGGGGTCGGATTACGTTTATGACACTAGTAAAGTGTCTAAGTACCTACCTTATTGGTGTTTCACCGACAATAATAAAAAAGTATCCACGCATATGGTTGAAAAATCCAAGGTTTGTGAAGTCCGTAGGTACCTACCAGCGTTAATTACAATAAACAACTTCTTTTGTAGTTTATGAATGCCATGCTCGTTTCGGGGATTTTTACGATGGTTTCCAAATTTTTTATTTTCGACTTTTTGTGTAATGTGACATGCTCATTTAAAAATACCTATTCTCTGATATAACGAGTAACGCTTATAACAAGCAAATTCAGTCGGTCCCATCTTCCTCGTAATAACCAAGTTCGACTTTATGTTGTCTTGAAATTTAATTGTATTCATCAACATAAAATGTAGCTATACAGGTTGATTGTAATCAAGACGTACTTTTCTGACATTTCGTGAATACCTACAGTTCTAGGTATTAAATCTAATCGAGTACACATTTCTGTTAAACGTGACAAAAAATACTTTTTCATACATTTTTATAAATTTCTATGCCTAAAATGTATGGAGAAGTTTTAAAATTTTGGTGGCGTATAACAGAAAGAGTATGACAGAGCCAGTGCCTGTCTCGCAATTATTTCAGTCTGGTGTTTTTTCTTTTCCTTCTGTTGTTTTTTTTTATCTCCATACTTTTATGTGCGCTATTTTTGCGTATTCAGACATATCACATACTTTTTTAATCTTTATTATATTATTATATTATAGTCAGGTTATTTTCTATATTTTTTAATGAAAATATTTTTGTTTTTCATACGAACAGACAAAATAAAATTTTTTATAATCTATGAAGAACTAAACACACACTGTAAACCCAACTTTATGCATGCCATTTCGTTACTTTTACATTCCACATATACGTTACCACCAATATAGTTTCGGAATGGAAGTAACGGATTCTGTTTCAGAAGTGTTTGAAGCCAAAATTTAGCTTAGTTTTATTGTTAAACCTGCGATATGTTTTATTATATCTGTAGTATGAAAGATAAGCTCCATATGTGTAGTATGTGAAATAGAAATATGTGTTTTCTTACCTTATAAATCGTGGTAACAGTAGTGGAACTTCTTAAATGACCAACCCAGAAAGCAACCTGTTCCGATAGCGATACCGACACACACCAACAATTTAAAGTGTACATGGCGATCAGTGTTATACAAAAATGTTGCTACATTAAAAAAAAACATATTTATAGTGAAAATTTTTCGCCTTCATGCTAAAATCGTGGTAACGGAATGTGGAGTTCCACTTTTTCAAATATCCTGGGACACACTTTAAACGTGATTTTTTTTCAATATTGGTACAAATTTACGAAAAAACTATATATTTTCCAAAAATATATAATGTAAGCTGTTGAAAACACTACGAATTTAATTTTACACACTCAAAATTAATGACGAAATCAGACTTTGTTTATTTGAATTTATGGGTGGGACATGGTAAAAACGCACTACCTTTCGATCTAAATAATCAATTAAAAATATATACAGGTCAGATAGTTGTATTTAACTGATTGAATAGAGTAAATTAATAAATTTGCATGTTAAAAGTACATAACTTTCCAACATTTTATAATATAATAACTATGAAAAAATCAATCAAAGTCATGGGACATGCCAAAAACGCAATGTACAAACTTTGGCGAAAATGCCCTAATACGATTCGTTCAGTTTTTTCTGTCTCCAAGAAAACTTGTAGGTATATTCCAAGCATAATTAAAATAAACCAATTCATATAAGTTAAATATAAATATGTAACCACTATCATGGCAAAAATTCTATTTACCTGGTTATTATAAAAAAATCATGGTTATTTTCTAAGATGTATGTCTCTGAGTAAATTTCTAAATCTTGATTTATTCGTTGAATAAAAATAGTCTTTATTTTTTTTAATATAGTAGTTTAGTCATTTTTGAGAGATACTTATACGTTTTCGACAGAAAAAAGCAATTCCCTTAAATATAACAAAAATTATATAAAAAAAAAAACTATATTACATTGGTAGGTAAGTACTGTATAATTATCATTTTCTTGCCCCACAATTAATATGACTACTAATGCAGTGACAAGGTGTGGAATTTAAAACTACTTATGTTATCCTTTTCGTGAAATGTAATTCTACATTCAAATGCCAACTTAATTAATCAATCATTTGTAACCATGATAGCCTGGTTGGTAGAGCGACTGTCTCCGAAATCATGAGTCGTTCGGTCACGTGGGTATGTAAAAATGTATTTTATTTTTGATTCGGTACTAGGGTCTAATGGAGTGGGCGAATAGCAATTAGCAACAATAACAATAATTATTATTCGTAAAATAACTGTTAAAATAATATCCACCTTTTCCAGGTTAGTATGCTTCGCTATGTAACGAACGTGGTAATTCACTTTTATAATGTCTTAAATGTAATTGAATTACATTTACGTAAAACAGGATCTTCTCAAATGTAGACATGAACTTACAAAATGATTTTTCTCCTGCAGGGGCCTCTAGAAAAATATTATTCCGAGGTAATATCTCATTTTCAAGAGAAAGTTTGCTCAATGCCTTTCCAATTCAATTACTTTAATATCCAAATTGGATTCGAATGGAAATGACATGTTCTCTATAATTGATTAAATCATCTGGATAACTGAACCAATTTATTTACTTAACCAATTTCAACCAAATATTTCTCTATTTGAAAAACAAAGTCAGATTTTTTTCCAGATGGTCCTGCATATCAGGTAATTAATCAAAGGATTTAAGTGTAAGGTCAGTCGTCGTCAGCTTAAATTTTGTTTTTTAGGATGCAACTATGCTCATTATCTCTCCAATTCATTTATCTTTAGATACCTACCTTATAATTCATGTCACTAAGTTTACCCGTAAATATTGTATAGTTTTATTTATTTAAAAAAATCCCCGATTGGTCACGGACCTACGTAGAGAATTAAATTATCGTATATTGAAGTGTATTACGAAACCCAAAATTCCAATGATGTTAAAGAATATTTATATATATATATAACACAATACGTTAAGTGTTATATAAAACAAATTACACGTAAATCCCATGATCCCATAGAAACTAAGTCTAATTTATTGCTCTAAACAGTGATCTGAATAATGAATTTTTTTTTGGATGTATCTACTCGACAGGTTCATGGAAACAGGATACGAATGATTCAGTTTAATATTCCAATCCTATGTATATGTTCTAGTATTTTCTATGTCTCGTATATTACATCGAAGAGTTTGTTGAAATCGCGAAAGAACATTGTTGTATCTACTAAGAGTTATATTATAATATATCGAATGATATCTTGTATTCTACGTCTAGATAAAAATGTCAAACTTTTAATTAAGACGGCGATGATATCATACATTTTATTTTTGTACATACGCTTAATTAGTGTTGAGCGTAAAACGAAATCTGGTTTCCCGATTAAATGGCGTATATGGTAATCGTAACAACGCCTAGAACTTGAAAAAAACCTAATGAACCGACAAACTTTTAATTATCTCAGTAAATTTTTTAGCACGCAAAAAACTTCAGTCACTGTGAATTGTTATTTGTTATTGAGTTGGATTGCAAGTTGTTTTGTTGTTAATCCGAATCGAATTGCAGTTTTTCTTGTATTGCTTATTCATGAGTATGTACCTAATTCGAGTTTTTGTTATGTTCAATTTCTGCACTTGAAACAGTTTACAAATGATAAATAATTATTTATACATATACCTGTTTCTAAAAATCACTTGCTTGAGACGTAGTAAAACACCATGATTATAGCGAAAACAAAATTTCATTAATTTTACTAATTCTATGATTTCAGCCCACGGTAATGTAGTTGGTAGAGTAGACCGAGTAGGACATGTCTGAAGACGTGGAGACGGATTCGATCCTGCGTTTGATATTTTTTTACAATGTAATCCAGAGCAAGGGCAAAATGATTTCCCTCCATCACCTGCAACATAAAATTTTCCAACCAGAATCAAAATCTTTTTTTTTTAGTTCTTCCTTCCAAAATATTCCAAAGAATTTTAAAATGATGTTTGTACAGTTGTATTGTATCGTAATACTATTTATTATTTCAGAAAATATGTTGTTATTATTGAAAATATTTTGCGACCCACTCAATATTTTTGAGTCCAATATATTGGCCCATCGGTTAAGATTCCCTGCCATGGAACAACCGATGTATTGGGGAATTGTTAACCTGCTTTATAAATAGGTTTTGACTGGTTGGTTAAACCAGTGTCTGCCAAACTGTATCCCGCAAGAGGTTCCAGGTGTGCCGTGAAAGAACACAATGAACAACGTTTTTAAAATGGTGAATTGCATTAAATCAATTTCCCTTCGTTGTAGACTTTTTCCATCCCTATGTGAAACAATGGATTCTGTTTTCAAGTGTGTGCAGTTTCATAGGTATCGAAGATCAATGGCTTTCAAAATGTACCCACATGATTTATTTCTCTGCATCATTTTCTAATTATTTTCTTTGCAAATTAGTTATTTCAGGGAAAAATTAAATACATACGGTAAATGAGGAGTTAGGTGTTTATTTATGTAATTTAGAGCCGTTTTTCACATTTTTTTTCTCAAAACCAATTGCATACCTACCTCACTTATCTATATTAACAAATATTATCTATATTACCTATTTATACATTTGTACATAATATATACCTGTTGGAATCCTCGGGCTCACAATGTTGCGTGCAGATATACATATATATACCTTCCCCAGTGTGCCATTAGATAACAAAAGTTTGGCAGCCGTTGAACGGAGTCATTCAACGAATACTTTATTTCTTACCATACGTCATATAATATCTACTTTATATAAGATGGAATGCTCTTATCAAACACTAACTGAATAATTGCTATTGTCCGATATATCTACGTAGTAGGTGTGTTTTTCTTGTATATTAGTATATTATATGTATACTTCTACTCGAGATGTAAATGATTGGGGATTGCAATACTGGTATTTCAAAACCGGTATTCCATTATTTATCAATACCGAAATACCGGTTTTAAAAATCCAAAATACCTGAATTTTACCGGAAAAAATAATAAAACAAATTTTGTCAAATATATTTATATAAGTAATTGTCGCGATGAATTATCATAATATTATTTCGAAATGGAAAACATCCGTGACAAAAATGTTCAATTATTCTATAATTATTATTGATGACTGTACAAGTGTTGAATTTAAGAAGTTTTTCCTGCAGCCCGACTATTTGCACTTGATGAAATTTTGAGGGCTTTTGTTAAAATTATCAATATATTCAAATAATTTGTAAAAAAATCACTAGTTCTACAATTATGATTAATACATATTTTTACATAATAATGTAGGTATGTAGGATTTTGCTATAAAATAATATTTTTAAAAGATTTTAATAGCTATATTTTTATTGATAAGCACCTACTTCTGTTTTTTTAATGTTTAAGAAATACCGGTATTCAATAAGAAATACCGAAAAACCGGTATTGACATTTTCATTCGGTATAGCAATCCCTATAAATAATGCATAGCCGAACTAGCCTCTGATATCATAATAGTTACATTATTATATACAGCCACCTACCTATTTCGACGGTCCCTACGTAAACTCGGACATCTACCAAAAAAGCATTTTTTAAAACTTTTTTTCGCCAAAACACTTAAAATAACTTACCCTTGATATAAAATTAACAGAAAAAAAATCTTACTTAAGTTCGGAAAAAAATGTACATAAAAACGGATATATTAATATGTCCGTATTTACATCGGACACCAGACAGTCACTTCCGGTCACATAAAAAGATAAATGCCAGTTGTCTTTATATACTCCGTGCAGGTGGCCTAAACAAAGTACGTTAGAAACGCACGTGTATTATTTTGACTGTTTTCGCTCGTTATATCAGAGAATATGTATTTTTAAATGAGCGGTCACATTACAAAAAAAGTCGAAAATAAAAAATCTGAAAACCATCGTAAAAATCCCCGAAACAAGAATGGCCTTCATAAACTTCAAAAGATGTTGTTTATTGTCATGAACGCTGGTAGGTACCTACGGATTTCACAAAACTATTTTTCAATCATATGCGTGGATACTTTTTCATTATTGTCGGCGAAAACAACAATTAGGTAGGTATTTAGACAATTAACTAGTGTCATAAACGTAATCCGTCTACGGCAGTATCCTGTCCGATCGGATTTTATTGCTTAGGATCGAAGTGTTTTTTAAACGATCGACACATTAACAGTATTTTAGCTCGGTATATCCGATAAGTTGCTGGTTAAAACAGTGAATAAATGTATAGAGAAAATCATAAACTAAAATGTCAACGAATGTTTCCTCATTACATTCGAGATCTCGCTATGTCCGAGATCGTAATAACCGAGTTCGACTGTAGTGTGACTATTTTATTTATTTATTAGTTATTAGACAAATTATTAGTTTTATTCGCTGAATGATATCAGTCCCACTGAGGAACAATCCAAATTATTTAATAGTCTTTTTCAGAATAAAGAAATCACTCGCCAATTAAAAAATGAGGATAAAGCAGATAAACATCTACATTATAATTGATAAAAGAAGATTTTTTAAATAAAAAAAAATTAGTTAATAAGAAGATAATATTCTTCTAAATAGTCAAAATTATTTGGATTTCAATAGTAATAAGTAAAGTTGCTAGTTAAAAGTATATAATTTAGAAAGAATGTAATAATGAGTAAATAAACTGTGTATTATTTATAATACTTCCTGAATTTCAGGTGCCTAGTAATAAAAACATAGAAGTTCTGTAGAAAACAAAATATTTTAACTTCAAATAGCTCTCCTGTTTTTGTAGATGTCCGAGTTTACGTAGGGACCGTCGATTTAATTTCATTAAAAGGATTATGTAAATGAGGTCTTCGGTAATCTTATTAATTTCTTGACATACCTATTGTGACATTGAGGCAGTCTAGCGTGCACACTACGCACTGCATGCAGAGGGCCCCTGTCATGTTTAGTTTGGTTTTTGGATGTAATTTGGATTGGTCTATGTTTTAATAGATTTTTTAAATGTAAATCCGTACTATATTTTTCTACATGGGTTGCTACATATTTTTTTTATAAAATTTAGTAAGAATACTATTTACATCTATTTAACGCGTCAATAATGATTCGCTAACTTAATTTTTATATTATTATAATTATATTATATTATTTTTATTATCGTAACGTATCGTATCGTATCGTACCGTACCGTACCGTACCGTACCGTACCGTACCGTACCGTACCGTACCGTACCGTACCGTACCGTACCGTACCGTACCGTACCGTACCGTACCGTACCGTACCGTACCTTATCGTATCATATCATATTATATTTATATTATTATAATAAAAATATATTAATAGTCACTAACTTTGCAACAATTATTGCAACTAATTTTCCAAATGCGTCCAATAAACAACTTGGACGGAAAATGGTTTAAATTTCGAAAGTCATCACATACAGCATACACTATCCAGTTTATAATATTCAAGTAAATTAATTTAACTAGGGAAGTGTTAACGTTAGTCTGATGTCCCTTCCGACTAGCCAGTTATTGATCCATTAACAAATGCCACCGGGTTAATAAGTTTTATGCAATACTAACTTGAACTTGCGTTCTCATAATTTGTCACCTGAGATTCGTACTAGAAGGTAGTCTGTTATATTTTAGAATTATTAATGTTAATCAATTATGTACAGAAATATAAAATAATATAAGCTAAATTGCAACCAACTTCTGGTTATAAGAGTCAGCAGTCAATTCCGGCCTAATCCTCGAAAGGGGGTCAAATAAGTGGGTACTATTAGTATGAAGATTATTAATATTTTGATTATTGATTTTAATATCGACACATGTTCACATATTTAGTCTCAGAATAGCTGAATGAAATTGTAATGTTATGCACTCGTGTAATAAATATCTTACAATATATTTTGCTACACAATGAATAATATTCCTTTTTTTGTGGTCATACTAAGTTGTAATATTTCAGATTAAAGAATTGAATAATGTACCTGCTTAAAATACCTACGAGTATTTTTATTTGAATTTTTGACGTCATTTCCTAGACGACTAACACAGCAAGATTTTTTTTATTCTGCAACCTAAGTGTGCAATAAATTCAACCAATGCAGCTATTTATTTAATTTGGCAATGTAGATATCTGACTGCTAAATACATACAATATATTAACTAACATAATAAATCAAAATTACCATATTCTAAGTGTAATTAATATATAATTATATAATATATACCAGCGCTGTCAAACTTCTTTTAGGCCGCGGGTCATTTTTTCGTTAGCAAACATTTCGGGGTCAAAGAGGATAGGTAAATGAAAAGTCAGTTAATGTCAATTCAAAAGTTATTTTTTTATACAAAAAAAATCAAAAATAACACATAACTAGAAATAATAAAAACAATAATAATATTAACCATGTCCGATCTTAATAGGATCATATGATCCTCCACAGCGTAGAGGTTTGTATTAACAGACTTTGTTTATTTACGAGAAATGGATGTCAGCCACTTGCTCAACCTATTAGGTCCATACCCTGACAGACACAAATTGAAAAACAATATGTGTACTTGCCAGACCCAGGATTCAAACCTGGGACCCACGGCGTTATAGTCCAACGTTTAAGCCGCGCGGTCACCGTGGGTGGTTATTATTATTAAGTAATTTTTTTGTTTTTTTGTAAATTTTTTTATTCATCATAAATTAATTACGTTTACAAAACAAAGATTATACTTTTATGTACTTATAAGTTATTTAATGGGATGATTGTGGCCGTAATTGTGAGAAACAATTTCTCTTATGTGAATGTCAACATTTGTTGTGGAAAGTCTGATTATATTTTCAAGCGTGGAGGCTTTCAAGCTGTTTCTATATTTTTTAATTAATTCTCCATCCGAAAATGGCTTTTTTGTTTTTGATATTTCTAAAAAAACTTCAAACGATGCAGATACTGATGCTTCATGAGATGTTCTTGGATTCCTCAATCTTTGATGAAAAATTTGCTCTACAATTCGCGGGCCGCAAAAATTTTTTGGCGGGCCGCCAGTTGGACAGCGCTGATATATACTAATAAGTCATAATTATAGTATATAAGTGGAATATTTGAGAAAAGAATGTGGAGACTAGGGGGTATATTGGCGTAGTCTTGTATTTATTATTGTTATTACAACATCCACGATTAGTTTAAAGTGAAGATATTCTAAAATTGCACCGAATATTAAATAAATCGCTGTGTGTACTATATACGCGCGTTAGAAGTTATACTTCTTAGGCGTAACAAAACAAAAACAAAACTTGTGATAGACTAGATTCTTTGACTAGCTTAATTATCTTGTTAAATTACACACTCAAGAAAAATTCGCTTATTCGAACGCCGTTGGTTTATTTCTATACACTTATATTACTAAGTTATATAATGGTTTCTCGTTGTTTTTATTTTTAAAGTACCAACTGTCACTTTGATGTTTAATTGTTTGTTTACGTAATGAATTGCAAATGGCCGACAATAATATATTCGCTGCCTAGGCAACGGAACAATTCTAAACTATAATATTATACTATATAATCGTCACGATTGCAGTATCATACTGTGGCGTAAAGGTAGTGCTTTCGGTTGATAACCGAACAATTGGTGGTTCGAATCCAATCGAGTGCGTTTTTTTTCGTGTGAAAAATAAATTATGTGTTACATGTCACACGCCAAAAATACACTCTGATCTGATTTCCCAAACGCGCCATAAGAAGTATAACTTTAATAATATTATCTTTGTATACAAGGGTGGATGTTTGTTGCAGCAATCGACGTTTTGCACATAAAATAGCTGCAAAGACGAAGGCTCTGCATGCCTCTGAAAATGTGGAGAAGGTTGTCAGGCGACCAAACCCGTCGAAAAAAACAGAAAATAAGAGATTAATTTGTAGTAATCACCCTGAAAAATGGTGATATAGGTTTCTCTTTTAAAGTTTTCGATAACATTACCCATTGAAGTTTTTTTATTAAACCTATTTGTAGATATTAGATTATAAATTTAAACTAATGTTATGCCTAATGTCTAAATTCAGATGATATTGTCAACGCAACTTAATATATTGCGTGGTCTCGTCAATAATTTGAATGCTACGCAAGTAATAGGTACCTGTTGCCAAAAAATCGTGAAGGCGTTTTGTGAAATCGCATCTGTCGATTATGATCAAAAAACAATCGAAACAAAAAAAAAAGATTGACACCAAGGTTGGTTCGATACGCCTATCCAAAGTTTGCCAAAGTGGGTCCTCGACACATTTTTTTCGTGAAACTAATCAGAAAATTACAAAACTATTACCAGATTTCACGATTTCAGACGCAATTCAATACTAATATACTTACCGTATTATGCGAATATAATTTAAAAAAATAGTAATCTTTTGGTTGCAATATTAACAACCAAATTATCCTCGTGAAATGTCAAACATCCGGAAAAAAATGTACACGTACTAATGAACATTGTTTTTTTTATTCAAGACTGACACATACAAGATTTAAGATTGCAGCATTTTTCATCGAAAATACATAATTTGGAAAAGTCACAAATACATGCATGACGTACTATAATAGGACACATCAACGGATTGAGTGGGATTCGATCGCACATCTTTTCTTTACCATACTATTACTAACATTGCAGGTAGTACTTATTGAATAACTCTATTTGAGGTATTTTAAAATTACGTTAATAATAGCTACCATTTTTGGAATTTAAAACAATGTATTAAATAACGTTAGTAGTTTGATTAAAATTGTATGTATGAAACATTTTCATTACTTAATTCGCAAGTTGATACAGTAAAAATCCTACTGGAAAATATATCTTTTAAATATTTTTTTTCCATTACTTACATTATTATAATACAATCCTATGTAAAGAAAAATAATTATAGAATATTGCCTTCACTTACTTCACAAAATTATTGCAAGTTTTCATTTGTTATTTCGTTGTTGAAAGATGTTAAAGTGTTACTTACAACCAATTGGAATTTGAATGAAGAAATGTTGCGAATAGCTCAGCTGTTTGGGGTTACGAGTATTATGAAAAGATTGAAAGTGTTCGTCGAATCATGATTCAAGAAATAAATGTAAGAATTTCCATTTGAAATTACAAACAGTCAAAGGCTCCAAAACTATTTGACTATTTTTTAAAAGCCACATCCACTAATACATACTTACGTAATGTAAACTCAATATTGAAAAGTGTTTTTACTCACATTAAGATTAAAAAAAATACATTAGCGTGATTGAAAACTTCATGAAGTATTTAATTGATTACACGAAATAATTGTTTTCTCCATTCAATGATATTCAGCGTATTTACTCAAATTCATTATAATAATATATATGACTGATGATAATAATTCCATTTCAAAGCTTGTTGCCCACAAAACTACTATTTTGTACATCGTGCTACTAAGTTATCATTGTGAAGATAGGTTTATAGAAAAAACACATTTTAACACCAATAACCCTAAAATTATTATAGAATCAATAAAAATTTTGTGTCAAAACCACTATAATTGAGTTCGACCACACAAACGTTAGATTAACTAATAATACATAATATAAGCAGATACGTTATTTTTAATTGGATCATTCATCCGCTTATCTTATAGAGGTATCTTTCGTACATACGTAACTCTATAATCTTGCTCCATGGCACTAACTAACATTTTTTTACTAATTCCACAGTTATATAGTCTTAAAAAATTAGGAGTTAAACAAAAGCTATTTCTACACGGTAGATATTATCATCTTTTTTATCGTAACATTTTACACATAATTTAAATTGTTTGTGTCCTCAGTAAATGTAGGCAGGTACTACTTTTAATATCATTAATAAAAAGGTGGATTATAAGCGTTTCAATTATTTTCAACAATGAATTGTGCATCGTGTGGAACTAAAGTAAGGTTTTCGATAACCACAAAGAAGAAAATCAAACATCGAAAGAAAATATTGTTTTTTATAGTTTAAATTTATTTAATTCTATTTATGCGGCTCACGGTTTGAGGGTCTCAATATTATGTAAGTGAGTGTTGTAAATTGGGCCGACCGTGAGACGAGTTAAATGAATGAAATCACCCGATTAAGTGATTCCGCGCAGTCTCTTTGTCAATCTTGACACTTTGCTGATCGGATAACGTCACAGTTTCAGTACGAACCTGACCTCAATTTACGCAGTTCATATGGGCATATCCCACTATTACGGCTGTCAATCTATCCGTAGGAGGGAAAATTATTGAGTGTAATAAAAGTGGGTACTTAATTTATTTTCAATAATATTTGATTATTCAATATTTAAAAAAATAATATAAAGTGTACTAGTCAGTATGTATGTTGGTTAGTTGATAAGTTTACTCGCTTAATATTAACTTATCATCATCATCCTTCGCAATCGATTATGTCTGGATTCAAGCTTCCCGAATTATTCTCAATCTTTTTATTAGAAAGTACTACCTAGAGCAAATTGAAAAAAAAAATTATACAAAAAAAAAATTAAGAGTAGGTATTGAGTATGTAGTTGAAACACAATGAATACTACTGTCCACAAATTGCATTTTCTTTTATAAAAAGTAGTATTTTTTGCTTTCGAGTTGGTAGTTGTTGAGAATTATTACTGTTTATATTTTTTTTTTCGGGATTTCGCCCTCGGGATTCCTGCCATTCGGGATTTAGGCTTTCGGGATTTCGGCCATTCGGGATTTCAGCATTCGGGATTTTGGCCTTCGGGATTTCGACCCAAACCCATATTATTTCATTATGTAGGTATGTTAGAGGTTACTTGTTATCATTACGAGTAATTATTTCAATGCAATATGGAAAACATAAATACAAAATTTGTGTATTTGTAAGGTTATCGTCTTCATCACCAATCGGGGTCGATTCACTACAGCAGTTTTTCCCAAACTATGTTCCGCGGAAAATCAGTGTTCCGCTGAACCTTGAATAGGTAGTCCGCGACCATTTGGAAAGGTTTTATATACTGCAACACATTTAAAGATCTTCTACTAAGTAGAAGTAAAATAAGTAAAACTAAAATAATTAAAGAATCTACTTCATATTGAAAGGCGAGTGATGATCAATCTCCACTGATGTTTATGACGTCAAGTATCTAGATAGGTCATGGCTCCCACAAGGAGGGGCTGACAGGCCTCTAGCCCCGCGTGAGAGATCGACCAGCCAAGTGTGATAAACACACATCACAAACATACACTAATATTAAAAAAATGTCACCTGCGGCGCTGTTTCACTTCAAGCATACTAACGTTTAATAATAGGTATGTGGTTTTACCATATTTACAATTTTTGATTATTGTCGATATTTGACATGTCCATAATTGTGCATATCAACATAAAAGCGGGTGTATTAAAAATACAAAAAATCGCTAAAAATACCCTTAATTTTACCTCGAACACCATTTGGAATTTGCAACTGTAGATCATCACATTGCCTTTAACCTTAGCGATAAGTAGGGGGCCCGCTTGGGATGTGGGGGCCACGATCTAGGCATAGGCGTAGGACCATCTTTTCTCACACCGTGCGCATGAAAAAGATGGGGTATATTGTTTTTAACTGACTGGGTGACAAGTCTTGTCAGTTTACCTACAGTTGCCAAAATTGGCAGAACGGTTAGCTGCAATAATAAATAACCTACAAAATAAACTAAACTTTTTTTAAAACTGTTTCGTTAAAATTTCCGGGTTTGCGAAGTGTTCTATTGCAGAAAAGGTTTGGGAAACCCTGCACTACAGGATGAAAGCCTACCTATAGCTCCTTCCAATCTTCTTGGTCCCTAGGTCTTCGCTGATATGTACTCGTACATCCATTATTTATGAGTAGGTACATCCGTATTTATAAGTTGGTTGGTTCAGCGGGTTTTAGGGCGTCCTTGTGGCCGTTTAATGTCCCTTCGGTACCATATACCAGCAAATATTCAATCGCCGACCGACCTGACTAACCTATCTGATTTTAGGATATTTATCATATTATCGCGTACTCTTGTCTGTTTCCTTATTCATTGGTTTATTTTGTGGTCTTCTGCGTTATGTCCAACATGCACTTTTCCATTTTGGATTTCTCTTACATTACGGGTCGATATTTCACAATCATACGTAGCACTGGTAGCACAGATTAGACTCTTTACGCTTAAGACACAATAAGAAGTCACTTTCGAAGGATACTGTATAAACCCACAACTAAAACAATGTTATAATAATATTATATATCATATAACTTCAAGAAATGTGAAGTCGGCAATCATATGCTAATATCATTGACGTGTCATAAACACCAAATAATTTGTTATAGTTTATAAATGCGTAATTAAATGTCTTCTGAGACATTAAATTTAATTTGCATCCATTCATAACAATACGTTAATTTTCGTATTCTAGTTTAAAAAAAACCTGTCGTAGAGACAGTTCCATATAAGAATGCCTGTAGGTAATCAATTATGCTACGAATAATATTACAATGCCGCTTGTTTGTTTGTCGTGTTGATGTTTTTATCTCAATTAATACAATCTAGACTGCAATCAAAAGATTTTAGACTTCCTCACTTGATGTATGACATCCGCATGCTAATTTTTTTTATTCAAAAGCAGGTGTTCTACGACAACTGGTTCTAAATAATAAATATAAAACATATCACTTATCTTTTCTAGCTACAGGAGATGTAACATAATTCATACCGTAACATTTATAACGTATTTTTTATTATATCTTATATGTTCGTTACATAAAAAAACTATATTAAATTTGTATAGGGTATTTTCCGATATAATTATGATTACATTCCAAATTCAAAACGCATACTTATGATATCCACTCATTTTATACGAGATTAAAAAAAACAAAAGAAGGTCGTATATACTGTCAATTGCATACTATCAACCCTACCTATTCATTTTACTTAGAGAAGATTAAAAAAAAGAATACCTATTCCATCTTTATTTACTTGCATTCAATCTATATTTATATGAAAATTCATTCTCTAATCAGTCTAATCTCGGAAAGAATTTTAAAGCCTTCGGAAAAACTTAGGTGTCATGAGAAATTTTTATGATATATTTTTATTCAGTTTTTTGGCGAGTGTAGATCTATGAATTGCCATATACTTAACCAAAATATGTGTGAAGTGGGCAAGTTAAACGTTATTAATTTATTTACAAATTGCTTATTTAACAGATACCTGTATTATTCCATGTTTAACATGGAGTAAATATTTAACTTATTAAAACTATTGTGTTGTGAATAAAGCCGTATATAGTGAGTATGGCGAGTTCTGATGGTAGTGTTAGTTATTGCGTAACTTCGAATGAAATGAGGTAACATGGTCGCAGAATATAAAGATTTTCGATTGCACATTTAGTTCATTTTAATTATTATCACATTTTTTTGATCTGAAACAATCATCATTTTCTTCTACAAGCAGTTCACAATATTGCATATTTGAAGAATAATAATCAATAACTAGCACAACGATCGAAATCCACAGTTTCGTACCGCAGCCCTATTAGAGAAGGCCTTGGGCTTGAACAATTATGAAAAAGTAATCTGCGTATATCCATTCCTGGATAAAAGCCTCTCCAAACAACTATTTTATCGATATGGCGATTGTCTCTTCTTCGAGTTTTCTTTCCAACCCATTTTCATAAACGGCAGACTCTAATTAATCGCACACCCTTATTTCATCACGTATCTAATCATTTTCGTATCTTTACGCCTTATGCCCATCGTGCACCTCACAATACCACGTTATGCTACTCTAAGTTACTGTATTTCCCGTTTACTGAGGATCCATTTGTCATACGCATATTCATTCCATAGTAGAGGAACTTATCATATAGATTCTATAATATAACGTAATATTTATAATTAATGCACTCACTGTATTCAATGTATTGGTATACTTTAATACGCTGTATAGTTTATATGTATAAATAGACTTTGCTAAAGTTATATAAATGTAACTCTAAAATATTAGCAAGAAAAAGAAAACATGTACATAATTCAAAGAGCTTTATTATGTCACGAGTTTATTGCTCTGCGAAACATTTACACATTAATTTATATCTCAAATAAGATGAAAATAAGGAAGGCTTTTAACTGGCAGCTATAACTTGATATCATTTGATAACGAGCTGAGTGATTTCCATAAACGTATCGTGATATGATATATTATGCGTCACTTAATAATATATTACAGTCTATGTCATATTTACATTACAGTAGTTGATCCTCCTACATAATTAGGATTAGTTGTTGTGTTTGTCAACTAGCCAAATGTTATGTTATGGATACTCAAAACAAATTTGGACTTGAATGAATTAATGTGATAAGGAAAATGATGGGGGAGGCGGAGAATAAATTGTATTCTTTATAGATTTAAAATGCGAGTAATAAAATTCGGAATAAATAACATTTGCACAGACCGTTAAATAAAGATAATTAACATCAGCTTGTTTCATCAACCTCTTTTCCTGTTAATAAAATAATTAAATATAAGTAGTGTATCTATTTAAAATATAATATGTGAATTTATTTATCTTGTTGCTATGTAGGTATAAGTATATAGGTCCTACAGGATATTCTTTATTAACCGAAATCCAGAAAATAGCCAATAGACCTTCAGGGAAGTTCAGTTTTAGCGTTTCGTCGATTCTCAATTCAACCAATTCCTCTCGAATTTGTAGGGAAAGCGCTTCTATGGAATTTTCGGCATTGTTTGCAAAAGGGTTTCGAATCCAGTCGTATTGATTGTATGAAAGTAATGATGTAATTTATTTTGCAGGAAAGTTAATGTTTTTAAAACGGATCCAAAATATTTTTTTTGTTTTCAGTGGTGGTCTGGTAGGTCTTTTGGTACATTTGTAGAGATCCTTGTCTTAACTCCTTCTAATTTATCAGATCACGTCAATATATTTTCATTCTGACCTTGCATTGTTTTATTAAGTTCATGCAGGTGCTCAAATATATTACTAGCCATGTACGCAAATTTGGCTATTAAGTAGGTAAGTATTGTATAATATACTATAATGCACCGCGGCACACCTAGCATCGTCTCACGGCACACCGGTTGCGGAACACTGATGTAGGATATTAAACAATATCAGTGAGTATTTTCAGGTAAGATGTAGAAATAAACAATTTCATGAAGACTGAAAACTAACTAACTAACTAGAAACATGGTTAAAGACTGAATGTCATTTCAAGCCAAATTTTCATGTTTTTGATTCGCAAATACCTACAAGTGTTTAATATATTATGTATTTTTTATATATAGAAAGTTCGTTTATTTACTTTGATAATGGGTCTTGTATTTGCAGAAGTGAACTGATTAATTATTCTTAAAACTAAAAAACTACCAGGTGGTCGATATGCCAATACTATACTGTAAACATCTGTCAAACTATTGTGAGAGTATCCTGTCATTTGTTTTATTTTACGACCCGATTAAAATAAATGATTATTTGCGTGTCAGTTTATTTTTAAAATATAGAATTTGCATTTAAATGTATGTTTTATCTCAACTTACCCCTTTTAATACGTCTTATAAATGTTTTGCTTTTCCCTACAGATGTATACACCTATTTTTTCTATCATGCGTTACAGACGGACAGATAGAAAATAAAACAAGACAAATATATTATAATACTTACAACTCACTTAACAAAAATTCAAAAATAAAATATTGAATTTTTAATAAGTATATAAGTACCTAGTATGTAGGTAACTAGCAAAGAATAATAAGTAATACATCATGTTGAATACGTTGTATTTTATTTTTATTTGATATTTTAATTGAACCGTTTTAAATGTATACATATATATAATACGTATATGTATATTTATATGATATCAAAATATTCCAAGCACCGATGCCTAATTTTAAAAAAGCTAGCATCTGCTACCTACTTAGTAAATTTCTGTCTTTTATTTGAGTTACTTATGAATTCATTATAAATCGTGGGTATTAAAAATAGAATTAAAATTTTTAATTATCATTTACTATATGCCTGGCCTATAAATTAAGAGTAGTTTATCGCCTTTGCCAGTTTTTATTCTTATGCCATTATATTTTTTCTACTTGCCCTAATGAAATATTATTTTATTAAATTACATTGAGTGCTAAATAGGACAATACTCATTTCAGTTTGCAATGTTGGTAACATAATATCTACAAAGAAACTTTTAGTTTATACTGTTGTTTAGCGTTCTAAATGATTCATTAAAAATTTACAAAAAATGTAAATTATGTATAAATAAACACATATTAGGAGTTTGGTAGCGATCTATTATCAATTTTCTTTGTGATCTAATCACGCACTTACCCAAAAACAGCGAAATAAAATGTAATATAAAACATCCAATTAAAAAAAAACTTGAGTTAACTGACTTGTTTCTAAGATCGATAGCTGATTACTTATTCAAGGATAAGCGAACTCGATTGGATTGCTACACACGTAATTGCTACACACAAAGCCTAAAAATATAACCTCTGATCAAGAGATAATATAAGATAATATAAGTGTAATAGGTAATTTATTACAATTCATAACATGCGTTATAAATAGATATTGTCTGTATGATAATTATTTCGATCTCCTGATGAGCTTTTTCATTTATAGCTATCAACATTTTCATTTCAGTTTGTGTGGCGATATAATCACATATTGACGGCACCCCGACAAAACCTCCCGGACATTGCCGCCCAGACATTGCCGCCAAACAAAATGCGCCCGTACCAGTGGTCGTCAATACCGCCCGCAAAAATACAAAAATATATAAAACAAGTGCTTTTATGGTTTTTCGAGTTGCGTGTCGATAGAAATTTTCATACTTACGATAATCAGTGTAATTTGAGATTTAATCCGTTGCTGCTGTTAATAGAGCAATAACTTAAAATCATCAGCTTTTAACACTTAGTTAATGCCTTTGTATGATAGTATTTCTAATTTAGAATAATTAGGAAGGTTAGCACACAATATTGAAATTTAATTTTAAATAATTAATATTTTTTTATATCTTTATTCGTATGTTTTTTATTTGTATATCTAAAATATAATTTTATGTAAAAATAAAAATTGTCTCATTTCTAAATTATTATGGCGGCAATGTCCGGGCGGTAATGTTTAGGCGGTTTTGGTTCTGGCGGTTTTGTCGGGACCCCCATATTGACAATACTTTCAATAAAGTATTGAACAAATTAAATATCTAAAAAGTTTTAACAAATTAGAATTTGCATGAATTGGAATCAACTAATTAAGAATAATCAAAATTTTGTTACCTAACGATAATAATTTCAAATTTATTCACCGTGCAAATAAAGAATAAACAGCAAATGACACACTAATTAACAATATTTTCAATAATTATATTTTGTCACAAACTAAAATGTAAACTTCGGTATCCATGATTGAAAATGCTCACTATATGAGCGAAATACGTATAATAAAAGCAATATCTATATGTGGTGAATAGCAAGTTATAACCCATACTGTTATAAAAAAACACAAAGCTATAAACTGAATACTAGTTTATGGGAAGGAGTGTATTAGTTTAATATTAAATATATATTCATATTGACATTTTAAGCTCTGTAAATGAAAGAATAATCAATAAGTATATTTTCTACCAAACAAAATATTATGAAATATCTGGCGGTGTGTAGTTCGATTAAGGAGACAAAAATGTGCGAGCACGATTTAAAAAGCTGTTTTAACAATGTGAATGCCTTTGCATGAATGAAGTCATCCATTCTCAAATAAGCACCCCACGTTGATACTGTCCTACGAATCTATTTTATTTCTAGAATACATTTAAATTTTGTTAGAACGAGTAATTACATAAATTTTATATTACTAGAGATACCTATAAGTAATATAGTAAGAACATACATTATGAAGTAATTGTACATTTATCATTCATAGCTTAAATGAAAAATAAATAATATTATGATTTAAACTTTAAGTTAAGACATTGATAAATATTTTTTTGTTTAATGAAAAAAAAATGTACCTAATCATTAATAAATATCAATGCATGTACGCGTTGTGCAATAATTGTCGTTGTTTTCTTATTTTTTTATATTGTTAATGAGATTGTAAAATTATTTAAAATGTTATATGGTCCGATTAATAATATTTTCGATAGAGTGATATTGGAAATGTATAAGAAAATAAAACACGTGGGCACCTTGTATTTTTTATTCCTTACAATCTTACATAATATGTATATTTGTCGAATGAAAGAAGTATCGGTCCCTACTCCTTATTTGCAGCCATCCGGAGAGATCTGAGTTGGTGGATCCGTCCGTCGAGGTGATGTTTTTTGTTGTCATATTGTTGCAGATTGCTTTGGTCTAATTAATTAGATTGCTGGCTTGTGAGATGATCTCCTGTAGAAGCTTCGCATGGAGTAGGCCTTTTTGTGGTCTATGTGATGTTCGGTGTTAGTCATATTTTTACGTTGTGTTTCTGTCGGTGTGAGCAGAGACTGATTTAGCCAACTTGTATTCAGGCAGGCATGATAGAGAGATCTTAAAGATAATTGAGCTGTTGATCATGTCTCTCAACGATGTTTAGAGGACCTATGCTTAGTCAAACTTATTAAAATAAGTGGATTTATGCAATATATAACTGATTTTAGGGTGTATGATATATGATGTGCCACTAACTCAAACAATAAAACACTACCGACATTGCCATGGTATTTTATCGTTTTTTCCAACGTGTCAATCATGCATAGCGTTCATAATTAGTTTTGCGTTGCAATATTTGCATTTGGCAGTAAGAGCGCGTTGCAGAACTATTCTTAGGGTCGTATGCATGAGATTCCCAAATACTTTATAGGCTATATACTGCTCATTTGTATGCATGAGTGCAAATGTAATTCATTGTTTAGCGACGTCACGATGTGACGTCATAATGTGTCATGGCGTCCAAATAATTGCAAACTTATAAAATTTCATTCCCCGACCATTAATTTAAAATTTTGAAATTGTAAATGTGTCTGAAAGTGTGCGAACGGTACCATATAAATTTAATAATTATACATGAATAATTATTTTAAATAATTTATCAGTTATTTTATCACATTTATTTTATAATTCTACTGTACGAAAGGATAGAGTATTGCCAGTAAACATTTCCATTTGGTGGCAATATATTCATATTATGACTAACTTCACTCCTATTAAGAGATGTCAAAACAGAATAAGAATAAATGACAGAAATGCCAATGGATTTAGATAATAATATGTAATGATCTCTGTATAATATTATCATTTATACCAATCACCGTATGACACTATTTATGTTACCAGTGTATTTGAGAGGTGTGCCTTGTTTATTACAGTTATCTTACACTAATTAACTAGCTAGGTAGGTACCATAATATTTTGAAGAATGCATAATGCTTCCAATTGCATATTTTAATGCCAGATACAGCAGTAGGTACCTATCTTTGCGGTCGTTTAGCGGAAGAATTTTATCATAATCTTACGTAAATCCATCTTATCTCTCCATGAGAAATACTGCATTTTGTAAGCGAAATACGAGGCATTGTATCACTTACCTACTATCTAGATTGACTATGGATCAAAAGTATACCTATTTTGTAAACAGCACAACTAGGAACTGTTTTTAAAGTTCGCAAATATTTTAAACAGTCTTCAAAATGAACGAGGGCCTCAAGCAAACGTTTGTTGTAATGAATGCATTATTAAAATGACATTTGAAAGTGACAGATGAAGCAGCCATTTTGAATGACGTGTGACGTCAGATTGCTTACGTCACAAACAGTGCTATACGCTATATGGTAGAACATCGGTTAAATAGCTTATAAAGAATTTGGTAATCTCATACATACGCCCCTTAGGAGCGTAAGTCCACGTAAGTCCCTAAGATACTCGCCTATCTTTAAGCGGCTAATATCAGCAACATAGATTGCGTCACCTACCATATCCATACATAATAATACGTCATATATCAGGTATTAAATCTACGGATAAAACGCAGTGACCCATAATGAAACTATTTAAATTAACGTCAAACTACTCCAAAAGCCAAGATAAATTAAGTAGCATATTATCTGGATGGTGTTTATTGCCAAATTAATACAAATGGTTCTGTATCATGCTCGTAGGATTAAACCCACCGTTGATTGTTACTTAATATCCAATATAACAATTTACATGAAATGAGTTTGAATAAAATCGTGTTTTTTTGCTATTCTTAATTTGGCTGGGTTTTATGAATATTATATTAGTTAGGTAACTATGGACTTGCAAAATCAGCCTTTACATAATTAGGTATTCGTATTGAATTAGTTTGGGATTAGAAGGTAATAAGGAGCGAATATCATATATTTCCATTGATGTAATATTATTTATGTATTGTAAAATTATTTGACTGCACAATATGAGTTATTAAAATTAGGTAGCATTGTTTATTTTGTGGTCTACCCTACGTTTCCCTGTATAACATGGAAAGGGGCGCAGGGTGTAGTATTGGATCGAGGGAAATTGAAATTGACTTGATCCTGTGCTTGATCTATGCTCCAATAGGTACTGGAACGTGATAAAGTGATCACGGATCTAGCGGTGATTCACTGCCTATTTAACAGTCGCATAAATTAATATTTCATATTAAATATATAGTTAATGTAAGTGTAAGAATGATGAAATTGGTCGTGCTTAACTTATTTTCTTAGTGTTGTAATTAATTAGCGAATTGTTTCGTGTTGGCAATACAAAACGCGTCGGTGGTGATTAAACGAATACACTGTGCTTACAAAATAAGCTGATACCTCTATACAATAATACTTATATAATAATAGTGACATAATACTATTATAGTTAACTTGTCAAGATATTTTGAAGAATTTATGAAATGGTATAGAGATTTACAAAATAATGCAATTTTATAATACTATATTAATCATATAACCTAGATTTTGTTGTGAAATGGCATTCTCATTAAAAAATGACACCGTTCTTATTAAATATAACTTTACTTTGACTATTTGATAATAAATAATTAGCACACAAATACTTATAGGGTTACAACTTGAGTTTATAGTCAGTCTGTATGCAAAAATATTAATTATTTGTGCCGCTTCCAACCAATTGCTCAAGCCAAAAAATTATAAAATATTTATCACACTTATTATTAATTGATCCTTCTAAAATATAATTAAGAAAAATTATCGGTATAGCAACATTTTATTATTTTTTTTTATTAGGTATACAATTCCGTATTGTACTGAGAAATCCGCTGAACCTATTAATTCGATGTTTGATGGTTCTAACGAAAGGTGTGAATCCCAAGATGAGTGCAAAAATAAAAAGTGAAAAAATTAAACTATTTCAAAAGCCAAAAACTTTTCCCAACGAACAAGCCACTACCATACATATAAAAATTACATTAATAGTTTCCAGTATGTACTTATTTAAGAGCAGTGGCGAGGGGTGGTGCACTATTTATGTCGGATCTTAACAGCCTACCTCCACCCTTCACCACTATTTAATAGTATCTGTAAAAGTAAATATAAAAATATGTATATTTAATAAATTATCGTTTGATTATTAATTACACAACGATTTGTCTAAAGTCTCTTAGGTTAAAAAAGTAACGCAGGAATATACCTAATATGATACCACAACACTATAACTACGATTCATGATTTATTTGAGAAGATTATTGAAGCTGTAAAATCATTTCTTTCTCTGTAATCAGTATAGAACTGAATGAGAACCATTGATATACGTCTTTGAAATAAGATAGTTTCACAATTTTCACTCTCTGAGTACTAGTGGTTGTCTACAGTTCCTTAATAAAAATAACACTTATAATTTGAGACATCTAGTTGCTGAACGTACTTTGATATTTACAACATAATTAATTGAATCAAGTTATACGCCATGTATGTACTAAGATTACAATTATATATACCAAGCATGTAAAAATCGAAGTTATCTAGCTGCAGAATCGAGGTAACGATATTGTCTCTTCTCGAGGCTTAAAGCAATTTTATTGGTATTGCAAATTTAAAAACTTCAATGAAAAAATAATATGTAGGTTTAAGTAAGATAAGGAATAAGTGTGGTTAATTAATGTTGCATTGCCTTATTATATAAAAAAATAATCTTATTAATGTATTGCGACATTTCAAAACAACTTTTAAAAATTGAATTTTATTTAATATACTATCGATTTATCAGTCATTTCAATCATCGCAAAAACTAACCGTTGTTGACATTTGCGCAAGACGTATCGACATGCATAAATCGAAATTGCTTAATTAATTCTTTTTTTTCTAAAATTTTTATTTAAATTATTGCATTTCAACTTCGATTGCAAATAACATGATATGCAACAGATCGGTGGTGATTTAAAGCAATTTATTATCATTTAATGAAGTTAAAAAAAATCTGGTAAAAAAACTGTAAAGAAAATACAGTTCCAGACAAATCAGCGAATGCAAATATTTTAGGTGCAGTTTCCATGACAAAACTTAAAATAAATGAAATATACTGTTATGTATAATTACAATTTTTATAGGTTATAATTATGTGTAGTATTTTCTTATTTGCAGATAGCTTTAGGGTAGGTACATAATATTGTGTAGGTACATACCTAGATTCTATTTAAACCAAAGCATTTTTGCGACCAAAAGAGTGAATAATAGACCACGTTCTCAAAAATATATGAAAAACCAAAGATGTTGAATAAAACCTTCTTGTATAGGAATGAAGCCTAAATGTAAGAAAGTGACAACTAAAACAACTAACTTTCATATAAACCACGATATCATACTACCTACAACAGATACTACTTTATGCATACAAACGTGCCACTTACGTCAAACTGAAATTGCCTCCAACGATTTTTATGAAGATTCAACATCTTTGGTAAAAAAACTAATTCCGGAATTTCAGTATCAAGAATTCGGGCAAGATTTAGGGGTTAGACTGGTTTGTCTCGGAATTGCATACTCTTGCACATACATAATTTTTACTAATAATTTACTTAATGACTTAGTTTTAGGGTAGTTAATGGTTATGATCCACGGCATGGTTTACCACAGAGTAAAAGTTATTGTAACATAGATCCCAATTTTATATACCTAGTCACTCGTCAATTCCATAACATTCCATGCTAATACAGCCTGGGTATTATCCCATTGGGTGCATCATAAAAGAATTTGAGAAAAAAAGATGTACCTACTTAATTTTATTTTAGACGAATGGCTAACAATAACTCACTCTGATAATATAACCTGCACTGTGTGGATGTCCATATGCTCCGATTAGGGGCGACATTGATATTGTTTAATCTATAATCGATCTATAAGGTTACAAACAACACATAAAATATGCAATGATATAAGTAGTTACTTATGTAATTATTATTACAATAATATATTATGTATGTAGTAAACACAATTATCACGAACAAAATAAATGAACCATTTTCACAGGCTCCATACTATAGGTATATAATTTTGAGAAAGGTTATTAGTTCATTTAAAATCAAGGCCAACTTCCTGATTGCTGGCTGGCCGTCAAATAGACTTGTTATAAGGCGTGACTTAATTAAGATGGAATCTGTCGGATCCATTTGTCAAAGTTCTCATATTGACAGTGCGAGAGCTAGTTTTCATAAATATGCAAAATAGTCGTTTTAAGAAAAAATAACTGTTTTACAAAATAAACTTATTAAGATAAAGTGTTGAAGTAATTATAATAATGAATGTCTTACTTATATAGTTCTATATTATTCATATATTGCAATGGAATATTTGATTGAATTATTAATTTGAGTTTATATACTTATGTAATATGTTTTTATAAACAGTTGCATTCATAAACTGTCAGCCATTATATTTGTTTTTTTGCTGTAAGTAGGTATGTAAATTACTCTATAATAAAATTTGTAAGAAATGTATTGGTATTAAAAAAAAACATATCGGCTTCTTTGAAGAATAACGTTGTCATTACAATCAACATAATCATATGCACTATCAAGTCTAAATCTAATCGATAGTTTTAAATTCTCATGCATTAGTCTCACTCATTATCTTCCTATTTAATTGTATTATGTATGGGTACATTCTGTCACTGTGTTATGTAATTATTCGTTAAATGAAATACAATACACTGAGTTACAAAAAATGGCTCTACGCTTATTAACCGGACACATTTCTGCGTAGCGACCTGCAGCTCACATATTACGCATTATCATCATCCCTGCCTAGTAAGCCATAATATAACTACCTATTCTATAATTTGTGAAAATATTATTATAGAAGTAAGTAGGTATCTACGTTAATCAGTAGCGATTTTAAAAATCTGTTAATACGAAATCAAAAACTTTTTTTTTTTAAATTGCGACGATGAAAATACTGTCAGGTTCTTTCAAAACCTTCCACATACCACGGTAGCGAAACGTTGATAATGGGCTCATGATGAATATTTATTTTAGAAATGATTTTAGGTTAGATTAATTAAAGCACTATTCTCGAAGATATTGTCGCATTTTCGCAATCCACGTGAATGAATTTGTAAAGAAATGGTAGGGGTTGCGAGCTAAAGCAATGGTGAATGATGTAAATAATGATTGTGAGTAATTATTATTTACTATTTTAAAACTGAATTAGTAAGTTAATCTCCATGCTGGAATGAGTACGGTCATTCAGCGTAGTCTTAAAAGAATTATAAATATTTTTCTAACTCTTAATATTAATGTTAATAAAGTAATCATACCACTCAGCATTATATGGGTGATACACTTTAATATGTATATAACATTTCTTCAATCGTAACTAGATCATTAGGGTATGTTATGATTTGTTAATTCCGGCAATATTTCTTGTAATAAATATGAACTGCATTAGTATAAATAAGGAAAATCCACAAATCCTCACTCACTCATCGAGCTCATCACGCGATGCACTACTATCGTCACGAGTCCGTCACTCGACGTAGTCAACCGACGTTCCACTCGAATCAAGTCTCCCAGTTCATTAATATAATCAATCTCTCGATTACATCAATCTCACCAGTATCCGTACCCGTGATTATAACATTACTCTCATCTTTATTATTGTATTTATTGTTCCCCTCACAACATCCAAGCAACAACGACCTTATCTCCTCAACCTCATCAACCCCAAATTACTTTAAGAATCTCGGGTTGTGTATAGGATCAAAGTGTGAATTTGACCTGAATGATAATATGACAATTTAGGTTCAAAATTTGTAGTTAACATGTTTTTAGCGAAATTGGAATTAATACACTCTAACTCTAAGTTGCAAAAAATATTAGAATTAATACAAGTATGAAGTGGGATGTGTTTAAAATGGCGAAAAAAAAAAATATTTCACTAGTGCTAATATTTTAATACGTATGTACTTAATAGTTATGCAAATTATTTAAGAAACTAATTAATTTTTCAATTTGATTATTATAAAAGTACCAGTCGTATAAATGGGTGATGTCATTTCATATTATTATAAATTGATTGTTTTTGTGGTATATTTTATTGAATAACCTTCTGAAATAAGGCAACAAATAATAATATCGTTAATTTCCTCATTGACGCCAACATGACGTCTCCATTCATATCACCTGCTGCTCTTGGTTCATCACTCACGCCTTTGAGAGTTATGCAAATTTGTCAGCATCTCTCGGGAAACTGTATACATCGTAACTCCTGGATGGAATTCCCTGTAATACTGTGCCGATGGAATTCAAATGAACTTATAATGCACTTACACGATTTACATTCATATCTGCGGTGGTACAAATAAATTCAACATTCTAAACAGAAGACATACCGTAGTAGGTATTAATATTTTTATTATGTTAACACTCAATTTTAGTATTGTTTTAATTAATTAAACCAATATATTAAACAAAATTAAATTTAATATAGTATAATATTTAATCCACATTGGAAGATAGATTCTAATGATAGGTGGATGATACTTGCTATAATCATGAAGAGGCGCTTCACGTAGATGGTACATGTCATCAGGATGCCACCAGAGAGTGTGATACTACGCACCCTAGTAACAAAGCCGCACGGATTCCGCCGGGGTGGTTAAGCCTCTTTCACACATGCTACACAGATGGTGTCGGTCTCGCATAGCAGGAGGCGCCGTAATAACGCGATTTTGTGCTTGTCCTATTCTCCGATGCTCAAGCGTGATAGGGTAGAGTTTTCACCCACGTAGTACTTATATGAATGCATTGTCTGACGTGAAATATATTAGTTATTTTTGAACTCAGAATATTGTATGTACATATTATATACATTTAGTTTTCATGGCATTAAGTTAAAACTGTTCGTTTGAACTAAACTCTATGTGGTACTTACTTATAAGTACTTTATATTATTTTTTTAAATAATTGTAGGTATATACGGATATTTAATCAGAAAAACACAAAATAAAACAAATAAATTTAATCTAAACACTAGTACTAAGACTGTATAGTATGTACCTACTACAATTTATTCTATACAGTGTTCATTTTTTTTATTTTATTAGATATTATATAACAATATTCCAAACCCAACACTTTAATATTGTCGGGATATATAAAAATCTAAAATTATATTGATAATATAGCCACACAATGACAGAAGTGCAAAAAGCTTTTCGATTACAAATACAGTTTATACAATGGCCTTTATGGGTCAAATAACACATCAATAACACGTCAAACGATCGTTAAATCTCTTGAACGTGTGAAATCAAATAAAACCGAAAAAATAATAAAATTCAAAGCCGTGGTATTGATTTCAAATTTCATTGTCGGTGATATTTTAATGAGTGTATTCTAAAACGCTAAATTTTATTACATTATTATAGGACCATTAATTTTATTGACAATATAGTGTTACTATAGTTAGTACGAGTAATATATTCTTTTCAGTTTTTTGACAAAAAATTAGAATTTTTCTCTAACTTTTGTTTAAATTTTTGGTTGATTGGCGATCATTTGAAATATTGAGTAGATACTTAAGTACTTATTTATCAGTGAAAAAATACGATAATTATAATAATATTTTTTAGTTACCTGAGTTTACCTACATGGCATTGTTCTATTGTAGGTACATATAAATTATATTTTTAATATTTTAAACAATGATAACTCTTATTATTTTTACGAATGTTGTGAAATATTATTAAGTAGGTACCTACCTATTAATGAACCTATATAGTAAATATTATAATATAAAAAAATCGTCATTATACATTTTGTTATGAAACGAAGTCGCATTGGACGTCTTGACATACCACACTGTGCTGGACCTCTCTCTAACTGAGCGTCCATAATTTGCATGCATTCATGACATGGTATTAATTAAAATACCAATAAATTTCGATATCCAATATACATAAATCAGATTCTAATGGTATTGTTAAAATACATAGGTAGGTATATATAGAGTTAGGTATATTAATTGATGATCAGCTACAATAATAGTAATATTACCATATTACTAAATAAATAATATATTGTCGAGGTTGAGTTAACATATACCTACACATATTAATTAAAAATAAATATTAATAGTTTTTGAATAAAAAAAAATGATTTGTAAATACCAAATAGTAATAAAAACAACTGTTCAGATAATTATTATAATAGAATACTTATTATTCTTTTCCTATTTTCCTGTGGTATCAGCTTTAAAGACATAGACTGACACGAGCCCATTATTTATCGGTATTTATCTTTATTGGAAGCTATAAAATTGTTTATATATCTATATACATATTTAATATATATTTTATTTTGTAATATATATTATGTATAATACGTACGAGTATTAATCTGCTGATCAAAAACACTGGTAGATTACTGTGATAAATGTATCAAAATATAAAAAAACTTTTTAGTAATCGTGTGTAATACAATATAGCAGATATGCCAAACTTCAAGTAGGCTGTGATCCAGTATCAAAACTGGAAGTGATTTATTCCACTCTCCCAAGATTCCGTTGCCATTCTTCCACTGAAACAAACATTATATTATAATACTATATTTGACTGTGTAAAGGTAAACTATGGCGTTACAAATAATAAACAGTACCTACTACTGTAAAAAGATCCCAATAACAGTACTAACTGCGACTTTAAGATGAAAATACGTCTCAGTTACGGCAAAAATACGGGGATTTCATTCTATTTTTCACTCATGCCTGCTGCAGGCCGTGAGTAATACAATACGAATCAAGTGATACGATGAGTTTACACAGGCTTCCTCGTGGTTAAGTTTTAAACAACTCATACGTATACTGGTGAAGGAAATAAAAATAGGAATGATCAATGCTTACCCTTCAAAATCTCAATCAAATCATATTATATTAAAACTGAACATAAACTTTACACACATTTTTACTAATGTATAAGTATATACTTACATATTTCATTTGCTTAAACTAGTGATATGCAACCATTCATTTTAGTAAGTGTCAAATTAATAATATCAAAAGAAAAACTATTTCCCCATACCATTTCCATCATAGAAGTCCAACAATAATTTGCGTAGAATAAATTATTATTAGTTTGTAATACTTAAATATTGTTTTTGTATATTTAAGACTAATTTATTTTGGTGAAAATGTTAGCACCTTGTGTACATATTGTATTGTCTTTTTATTTGAATTATGCTGCCTGCCTTAAGTATTTATACGTAGTACAGTTAGTAGTTATAGGTTGCAAAAATACGTATTGCGTACCTACTTACTATTCACAATAAATACTTGATGTGACATTTTATATAACTTGGCAAAATGAGCATAAAATATGCCATTAGTTCAAAACTTTCCACACTTTAAAATCAACACGACTATAAAACAACAAAAAAAACCCAATAGACATTTGTGAAAATATATGAAATTTTGCAGCGAAAATAAAAGTTTTAAAATTTAAATATTACATAGTTACAGAGAAGTATGTTTTTATTTTGATTGCACAAATAAAAAACCGTATAATAATCTCGTAAATATCTTTACGAATGTCGAGATCTACTAAAAACCCGCGTTTAGGGAATATTGTCTGAAATATTTTGAAATGAAGGAAAATAATGCTATTTAGTATTTAGTTTTAGTAAATCGGCAAGTAAACAATATGATAATATAAATATTTTTCGTATGCATATGTTTAAACTGATTTAATGAGAATCAAGTAATGGTCTGCAAGATACAATTATTTGTATTATTTATAATGAATATTATGTGGACGATATTTCCAGAAACCTTGGATTCTCACATTTTAATCCCCGGGATCGCAAACCCTAACTTTAATAAATTATTCAGGAGCATGTTGCAAACATGAAAATAAACTGCGAACTCGGTGAAGAGTTTGCTTGTCATTTCTCGATTCTCCTGTCATTGTAAATTGTCAGCGTGAATTAGCACTGTCTCAAGCGAGTCTCTGAGATATCACTTTACCTGTTAATTGCAGAAATACGAGAGCACCTGCCACACTGCCTCCGAATGCGATGCAATTTGTATGCGTCAAATGCTACTTTGTATGCAATGTATGCCGAGTTGAATTAATATGTGTGTGCACCCAGCGGAATATGGAAAACCTCCTGGAATCGTTCTTCAGTTTGCTGGTTTGAACATTTGGAATCACCCGCGTGAAAATATGGGTGAGAATAGAAATGAATTATTTTATAATACCGTTCATGAGATATAATATATTCAATCATTTATTTCACACTGCAAGTCTGAAAAAAGCATATAATAATTTATATTCATTTTGCAGGATTTAAAATTTTATTTGACATTCAGTTTTTACCTAAAAAAATCACTGCCAGGATGAAAAATCTTTTATTTAAAGGATCAAGAAAATCTTTTTGTGTCAAGTATCAAGAAAATATTGATAACTGAAATTTAGCATATTGATATATATAATACCACGAATTATGAAAGCTAATAAAACCATTTTTGTATTAAGACTACATTTCTTTGATGGTGACTTTGTTATTAACTAAAAAATAAATAAATGAAGATTACATTTCTATCACATGATATGTAAATATGAAAAATAGAGAATATTATTCTCTATTTTTCAAAGATTGGTGTATTATCGATACAGTTGTGAATGTTATTTTTTTTATCACTAACAAAATTTCAGTGATTATTAAAAATCTCGTAATTAAAATGACTTCTTTACAACGCAAGGTAATTATTATTTATGTTAAATAATCATTTGCTATCGGGTACACGCACTTGTATTTTAAGGTAATCGTTTAGTAAGGAGTCTTTTACACTTCATACATTCTAAGGTAAAAGATTACCAAACGAAAATATATTAATATGTACAGTGTGGTTAGATATAAGAAATTAAGTAAATCATTGTAAATTTGATGCGAGAAAAACATGGTAGAAATATGTGTCAAATTAAATAAAATAATAATTATAAATATATGTATTCATTCTATTTTGATTACAATACTCTTAACTGAACTAATATAACGAACTTAAAATCTGTTTTAAGCCTTCAATTAATTAATAGAATTTAAGTTAAAGATGCGTGGGTGTAAGATACTATTTGAAATTTGTAATTTTGACAGAGAAACCAAAGACATGCAACTCATATGTAAAATAGAACTGCCGGTCTTTGAAATAGGACAAAAACTTTGAAACACATACGCATTGCACGAAATTTATGGATTCAAAAAGTGTGTCCCACCTACGTCTAGGTAATTTTATAGCAACACAATTTTAATAAGGATAAAACAGGTGTTTTGAGATATGGTCGTATCGTAAACAGAGCGTAGTCATATTATTTTTAATAGCGTTTAAATGGCGATGAAACAATTTTATAATAAATCCAATGAAAAGTCTCCTTGAAAATTAATTGATAATCACACACTGAATAATGTTACAGATGTTCGAATTAAGCTCTTAAGCCTCAACTAATTCGTTTTATTTGACAAGATAATATACATATCACTGAGTCTGTTGTGCGTGTTGAAATATTTATTATGCCCGAATATAATATTATAATCGTTATAAAAATATGGAAGCTCAACGATTCGCCCACCTTGTTGTTACCTGACCTCCAGAAATAGAATTATAGCACAATAGTAATTTAAAAAGTCATCTTCATTATCTTGTACCAAATATATAACACCCTCTGCCAATGTTATTCCCTAAAATAAATTCGAGTCATTGACTAAAAATCATGCCTCGTAAAAAACATAGTATGTAGCTGTCACTGTCGATGCCAAAATTGGCAATAAATGTATGAAATCTTCAAATCAAACTTATGTACTTATATGATTTTCACTTTGTGAAATTAGTTCCTTTTTACAGCGATGTAATTTTTGTATATTCGGTATATAATATATTAAATTACGGGTGCAGGATTCAATACCAAATGGTCTCTTGGTTAAGACGCTCAAATATCAAAACAGTAAAATTTTATAGCCCGAGCTCGAACGCGGTTTTAATTTTTAATATTTATTTCAGTGTCTTTCAGTTGTCTTGTTTTCGTAAAATATTTATTATAGAAAGGAAAATGTAATATTTTTTATTCAGTAAAATAATAAAGATGAACAAAATTCAAATTCAAGTCCTATACATATGGCTGTCCTACGAGTTTTTTTTAGTATATCCACCCTACAGAAGTCAATTTGCTGTACTTTGAAGTGAAAATAGTACCTAATTAACCTTTTATACGTCCATCAACGGTACGGTCAATACTTCCCATTAGAAATTATATAAAAATAAATATTAAGTTTAAATATATTCATACAAATTCATACTCGACAAAAAATGTATTTTAAAGTGGCAAGTTGGAATATTTTAATTTAACAAGAAATCGAACAGTACCCCGAGTCCCAAGTTTGCAAGCTCTGGTTTTCGAAGAATAGAAATTTACATGAAGGCTTTCATTCATTAGGCAAGTGTTATATTGTTAGAGTAACTTTGGTCCTAATTAATATTCATTAGATATATAACATTTGATTTCATGAACGTGGTCACGACGTTTATCATTTAATATTAGAAGTTTTCTATTGTACAAAACGACACGAGGTATTTTGCAAAAGTGGGTTAGATTTTTTTTGCAATAGGCAATTAGCAGAAATCATGACTTTTATAGGTCGTAGGTTAAAATATAAAAGATTAGATAACATATTATATAATATGGGCAACATAGGACCGGTATTAATGAAATGGGTGTTTTTTTTTCAATAATCTTTTGAATGATGTGTTCGATGTTCATCTCTTCGTGTTGCGTGGGTGGACACTAACACGGTAATATTTCAATTCAACAAGATGTCGATCCAGCGGCGTGCTTCGAATGAATAAAATAAAATAAAGTTTCATTACTAGGTTATCCCAAAAAGTTTCATTCATTCACTTTGCCTTATATTTACATATTTAAGAACGTTAAGAAAATGATGTTATCGTGAAGTTACTTAACTTTATAGTTTCCTGAAGACGTTCATTTTTGATAGCTGCTTAAAAAAATGAATGAATGTTTTCGACATTGACTTACGCTCTGGGCGCAGAATCTAAAGAATAATACAGATCTCGTAAACGACCCTTCGCATATATATCTGGCGTAAAATCGTATTCGAAAATTTTGGATGAACACCCTAATAGTATTATACGCTTATTATAATATGTGGATGAAAAATTAATTCTAGTTTCATTGTGATAGGGGTGCGTATTGCTAATTTGCGTTCATGACTTTGATATATTACGCTAACATATTAAGTTTAAAATTAATATTTTCTATATAACGGTAATGCGTAGTTTGTTCACACTGTAATGGTTATAGATAACCATTTTTTGAAGAAGGCGGTCAAAAAGTTGAACAAAATAATTATTGAATGTTTTCAATTTACGACTTGGTAATTTTTTGTATGCATGCCGACATAAAAAGGTAAACTACAATTATTTCTGCTTCAATACAGATGATTTTGTCTTCCACAGGATGGATTTATCTTTGCACCTTTTTTCGAGGAAATAGTTTATAGTCGTTCGCTTGACCTATTAAGCTAGTACTCTAGACTCTAAGAGGCTAGATTAACATAAATGAAAAAAAAAATGAAAAACTAAAATAAACCCAAAGCAACACAATCAACAATATTAATTTATTTGATGTAGATTTTTCTTTTTGTTTAAACAAATTACACCATTAATGGTGCAGTTTCACCAGCGAAAGCAATTTATTTTTCATAATTATTGGTGAAATTTATTTATTAGTAGATAGTTTTTGTCTCGTGTCAGTTTATTGTCTGTCTGTCTGTCTATTTTCAGATTAAAAAAATATTTTTGATTAGATCTTCTATCTATACAACCAAAAAATGACCTCTAAGGTCGCTGACAAAATATGATGGATTTATACAAAAATTACAATTTACAAAACCGCGAAGCGGAAGAGGAAAACCATCGGCGCCCTGTAGCGACCAAGTGAAGGACCACAATCCTCAGCCATGAGTTAATGACCGAGAAGAAATATTTTTCAATATTTACTATACTAGACTGATTAGAATCCCATTACAAATTGATGTGGATATGCATGCCACTGTTGTATTTTGAGCGAATATTGGGTAAGTCAAATCAACACCTGTGATCATAATAACATTGACCGTCGATTGATGGGATAGTCAGTTGATTCGAAACCAAGGTTATCAGGAAACTTCAACACGTAAAAAGAGGTGGGAGAGAACTGGATATGGACAGACAGTGTGTCGCTATTTGGAAGTCATTAAAATAAAGATCAAAAAATTCTCATCGATATGTCATTATACCTATGTATTAACAATACAAAGTTCTTTTTTTGAATGTCATTAGATTTCTAAATAAGTAAAAGTAAACATATGGTTTTAATTTTATTTATTCATGTGAGTCATTATTATAAGTACCTACGTAGACCACTGATATTCAAAGTATGCTACGTGTTGCTATGGGGCGCCGCAGATTGTTAGAAAATATAGTTATTCCAGACAAAATCAATGTTTACATATCGTGTATATTTCCTCATTATTTTGAGCTCGTTGCAGTATATTCTATTATATTATGTAGGTATGATATGAGCCACAATGTTCAAATGGCCTTATATCCTCGTCATCTGAAGTAGGTACTCACGATTTTATAGATATTAACGAAGAGCTCATGGTCTTTGGTTATAATTCTTAGGAAAGAAAACATATGAAGGGAAATAGGGTTATACAGGACTTTCTCCTTCGAATTGACGCAGTCAGCACTGCGAAATGAGAAAATTCATAAAAATGCGGATGGAGAGATAGCCATCCTTTCCTTTGTCTTATACTGTAATATAGATTAAGGAGACTTGAAGCTCACGGTCTGTTGTCATGGAACTGTAGATTTTTTCGACAGTTTCAAGACGTGTTCGTGGATGATTTCAACGTTTTAGTAAGTTTTTGTGAATAGTAGGTGATTTTGCTTTTTCTGTCTATCAAAGAACTGGCATTCGTGACATGAGTTTGACGATTTTTAATTTGCAAATCTTTATTAAATGTTAGATGTTTGATAGAGTCCAAAAAATATTAGTGGCCTACATCCTGATGCTTTGGGCGGTTAGACTTTTGTCTGGATTTATTTTTACCCCCATTTATCACACCAAGTAGTGATTTGATTAGTCTTAGCTAAGTATATTGAATGATTGAGGTGTACCTACTGATCGCACAAGAATAGTGGTATCAGTATATTCGACGACGATGATCTGAAAGCCAAAACTGGATTTGGGGGGCAGGATACCATGAGTATCCAAATTATATAAGAATCGCCCGAATACTGAGCCTTGTAGAACACCGGTTAAAGGGATTCGTGGGGTGGATTTGGCATCGTTTATTTTTACTTTAAATAATTATCTATTGTCACTAAGGAAGGAGCTTAAAAATATTATCTAAGGTTCAAAAATTTCTTCGAATAGTTTAACTATGTCGAAAAGGGTTCCGTTTAGTCGACAGAAAACATCGTTCAGAGTATTATATTGTAATATATCATAGATTTTCACAAAACGTTAAGTCTATAAATACTACACATTTAAGCTTCTGTAGATACCTATCGTCATCATTTTTTGAATCTGTCGTCTGTAATTTTGAAATTAGGGAACGCAAAACAAATATATCCATGGATTTCCGTGTCGATTTATACTTTATAAAATGGATACTCTTTATTGTTTGTATTTTACGTCATTGTATTTAATTTTGTAATCAAAGTGACTTGAGAGGGCTTTGATGGTTTCCGGTATGGCGCTATAAATAAATTAATGTAACTAAAAAAGACGAATATATAAAATGAACGAGTGATCTTATCGTTTTATTATTCCTTGCAATGACTATTAGTAAGTACTAATGCAAAGCTTTCTATTGGATATAGTGCCATAAACAAGAATTGCGGTTCAAGATAATTCGCAAATTTACAACGACTCGGTGGGTTCATCCATTAGCGTGTAGCTTGCTTGCTGTAGCTTCAAATTAGCATTATTCGTATTGTTAACCGGTACTATGCCTTGTTGGACCCTCTACAGTCTACTGGGTCAAGTTTTACAACCGTGTCGTCATTTCAACCGGGTGCATTGTCAAGGGTGGAAATGTACCAAAATGTACCTAAAACCAAACTCATCGTACAAGAAAGCTAAAGAAAGTCTATCTTCTGATTATACGTCACAGTTTCCAATGGCGTTAATCATTTTTTTTTATTATTATACTTATATTTTCTATGTATATTTATATAGATTACTAACATTTGGAATACTATGCGATATAGTCCGGTTTACCGCCGCGCCCATGGCATGTTGACTCGTCATCGTTTAGAGCAGTATTGGAGAAGCTTGGAGATTCATAGACTTGAGACAACTATGGATGGAATTTTATTAATTATGAAATAATTAATACATTTGAAAATAAGCACTTTTTGCTATGAGTTTTAAAGAGAAAAAAATCTTCTGGGCTGATTGACGAATACCTGGATGATTATCGATTTTGTACCTTAACGTGAATATAGATGATTTTGTTATGGTTGTTATTAGACTATGGGCCGTATGTATGAGATTCCCAAATTCTTTATAAGCTATTTAACCAATTTTCCATCATATAGCGCATAGCACTGTTTGTGACGTAAGCAATCTGACATCACACGCCATTTAAAATGGCTGCTTCATCTGTCACTTTCAAATGTCAAATGTCAAAGCGCAATATTTCACATGGAGAGATAAGATGGATTTACGTAAGATTACGATAAAATATCTCCGCTAAACGACTGCAAAATAGGTACCTACTGCTGTATCTGGCATTAAAATATGCAATTGGAAACATTCTGCATTCTTCAAAATATTATGGTACCTACCTACCTAGTTAATTATTGTAAGATAACTGTAATAAACAAGGCACAACTCTCAAATACACTGGATACATAATTAGTTTCATACGGTGATTGGTATAAATGATAATATTATACAGGTATCATTACATATTATTATCTAAATCCATTTGCATTTCTGTCATTTATTCTTATTCTGTTTTGACATCTCATAATTGAAGTGAAGTTAGTCATAATAATATGTATGTATTCAGTATTGCCACCAAATGGAAATGTTTACTGGAAATACTTTATCCTTTCGTACTTACAGCAGAATTATAAAATAAATGTGATAAAATAACTGATAAATTATTTAAAGTTCATAATAATTATTCATTTATAATTATTAAATTTATATGGTACCGTTTGCACACTTTCAGACACATTTACAATTTCAAAATTTTGAATTATTGATCGGGGAATGAAATTTTATAATATTGCCATTATACGGATACCATGACGTCACATTTGTGGCGTCACTAAACAACGAATTACGTTTGTACTCATGCATACAAACGTGCAGTATATAGCCTATAAGGTTTTTGGGAATCTCATGCATACGACCCTATAACAGATCTTTGACAAAAATCTTTTATAAAATACGAGTATTTCATTGCGTTTTTTATTAATAAAATTCTTTTATTAAATACAAGCGATATAATATTATAAATTAAGTTATAAATTAATTGTTAAAGAAATTATAACATTACATTTTTAAACTGGGTTTTATCGTAAGTCCCTACTTGCAGGCCAGGCCTATGATTAAAATTGAATTCGACCCGTTAATATGGAAAGGTTGCCGACCTCTAATTATAGACTATATATTTTTTAAATCATTTACTTTTAATAATGTACACTAAAAATATTTTGTTTATGAAATTATTGTAGTCGTACCTACTCATGTAATATATCAGTTCCGCCAAAAATGTTAGATATGACAATACGTCATATTGTCAGAATACCCATTATGTGGCATGACTTTCTATTTGATTATGGTATTTGACTGTAACATGACAGGATGATGTAGTAATAAATGATAAATTTCAAACAAAAAAGCTTTTAATGTAGTTAACTAGGTACCCATTATTTTTAATTTATATATGACTGTGGTTACAGTACAACTTACCTAGTTTACTATGTTAATTTATTACTTGAATGGGCTGTTACAAGTTTAATGCAAATGGTTGAAACATATTCCGGAACAAACGTAACGTTGCGCGTTGTTCGTTTATAATAATATAATAGTAGAAATGCATATATTTTACGTAAACTAAATTCAGAAACATTTCATATTTATTGCCGCACAAGTGCTTGAAAACCATAACGTGTTAGATATCACGTGGCATACATTTAATTACAGAACAATCTAATTCCTTTTCTAGGTATTCCAACTATTCCGTAAAAACAATTGACAACTGGATGAAACTCTAAGTTGATTTGTTTTTATCTTTTGTAGAACTTGACTATTTTGTTCAATCCAGCGGACTCAACGTTTAACTTTTCTGCCTCTAGAATACTGCATAATGATTACATTAATCCAGCAATTATTTTTTCTTTAAATATAGCTTAAACCTGCCCATTTCCATTCAAGTTTTTTTACATACTCTATTAAGTTTGAAACCAAATTGCTCCGTCTTTTTGTTCGTCGCGCGTTATGCAGTTTTCCATAGCATGCAATGTTACTCAAAAATTCTGGACCTCTATTTTATTAGGGGTCCATATTATTTCACATACTTACCTACATATTGTGAATACGGTATTGTAACTTTCTGTGTACCTATTGATATTATTTTTGTTTCAAAACAAATGACATTAATTATAAATACTAGTAATTTATTAAAACATGAGAAGTTTAAGTTAGATATTAACTATATTCAGGGAAAAAAAAACAGTTGAAATAATAAAGGAAATTTTACCGGCCGCGTGAGAATGCATATAGGAAGTTGTATGCTGTAAATAAATAGACGATTTCATTCCACTGAACCGATGTCCAATGGACATAAACATATCGAAGACGTGGACGCCAGCAAATAGGTACCCACTTCAATATGTACTATTATTATATTTAAACAACTTTCATGTGTATTTAAGATATATTATTCATTGGTACCAGAATATTATGTAAATATACAAATTAGCAATCCACTCGTAGGTCAATTAACATCTGTATGGATTCTGTTTTTAAAATCCGTCTTTAACTTACATTATTTATGCATTCCAGTACTAAATTCCTTTTAAGTTCCTCTTAGTTACTTCCAAATTTTATGAATAAAGTATCATTTCAATATTTTTCGTACTCTACAAACAACTAAGTCTCGCCATAGCGTCCTTAACACTCTTAATTTGTGAATAAAATAATTAAGTTTGTCTTGTCTGCCTCATTATGTATTTGTTTATTTTGTGATAATTCCGTGTTATGTCCAACATACACCTTTCCATACTATGTTGGTATTATGTTGCATACACGTATACTAAGTCCATGCTCTTGAATGTTTAGATTCCATTTACATTATACGTCCATGTTTCACGTGAATTTTAGTATACATTGGTTGAATACTTTAAAGATTCTAAGAGTAGTTGGAAAGATAGATGTTGCTAAACAGGAGAAAAAACAATGGGTCGTACACATTGGTGAGTGGGTGGATAACCGCTGATCAAATACAGTTGTAGAGTGGTACCCAATGGATACTAAATGGCCATATGACGTAAAAAGCTAGGGTAGGACTTCAAAGACACGTCTGACTAAAGCCTGTCTCAAGTAAAGTCTGCGGTAGGCCTACAGCTACTATGTGAGCATGTTGGTCGAAATGTACATAGTCTACTAGTAGGAATAGAACTTTTTCATTATTATGCCCGTAAAATAGTGATTTAAATGCTATATAAATGTGTAAATAAAATAAACACGCACATCACGATTTAAAACGACAAATAGGCCACAGTCGACCTATACATATTAAAATATACAAAGAGAAAATATTTCTTTTATAAGAGTTCTTTTATAAATCGGGTTAATCAATCATGGCTATTGCTGTTCTGGATATTTTGGGATTCTGGATATAACTTATCGATATTATAGGTACTAGGCATAGGTACTTCTGTAATCTACTTAATTTTTATTATATCACAAGGTCAATCTGAACGGAAAGCGTTCCTTTTAAAAAATAAGAATAATATGAAAAAAACTTTTTAAAATAATTATTCTCAATTTTATTATTGTGCTACGGACATTTATAAAATAATCTTTGACATTGATAAAGTATACTTACAGTTTCAAATGGTGGTTTTTGCAAGTCGTTTAAAATAATATCTTATTAAAATTAAAATCAAACACGTGAGGCAATTATTTTGAATTATGTCGTATTTATACGATGACAATGTGTATTAAATTGTTAGCAGTAGATTTAATCCGGTATGGAGTTAAGGATTAGAGATAAAACTATTTATTAAATTTAGATTTTGTATTTTAATTTTATTAATTTATAAAATTAATCAATAGCTTTTGACAGGATTTTTTGATGAAAAAAGGTTTGTAAAATAATATTTAATCTTTGACGAAATGCAGTACTTATTATTTTTGGAATATTCTTTTATCGATTTTTGTATCTATAATATCATAATTTTCCCCAACTCGTCGTCCAATATTGTAATGATCTGGATATATTTTATATTTCCAAAACCACTCACTCTCGTGAAACATTTGTCACAATAATTACTGTATAATGTAGTTTGCTATCCAGGCTACTAAGAAATCATACCTACAATGTCACTTTTGTCCTACTCCACCTATTACATATTTAGCGGTGACTTTATTTGCGGCATATGACGCAATTGATTTAAGAAGGGGCCTCGCAGCAGTTCAAACCAATCATGCGTTTATTAAATTATACCAAAATCTTAACTATTATTTTAATATCAGGGATGTCTGGCTCAAAATGTTTTTTCTAGTAGATATACACATATTAAGTGGAATTATGTATGCTATTTAGTATATGATATAATATAAAACAAACAACATTATATTTTATCAAAATTGTAAGCCAGGATGGCTGTATTTTACATTTTCGGTGACCCATTATTTCATATTTATATTAAAATAAAATATGTCGTGATCTGCCGAGATATCAGTATCTAGGTACGTATAAAATCGGTAATAATTTATGAGCTTTAATAGACTGCAGTAAAAGTTGGTACTTACTCCTATTGAAGAAACAGTTACATTTATTAAGCAAACAAGTATTTCTCGTAATCACTGTAGACCAGGGCGGTTTGATTTAAATTAATTACGTCGAGATAACTGCATCAGATAAGTCGAGAACGATTTTAATTACGCGGCAGATATAATCGACTCCATTGTGATGAGTATTGTGAAATCGGTTCAGGTTTAAAGGAGTACATTGGAGGTTACAGATGTTGAAGGATTTATTAACAGTATTTCCTGATTGTAAATAGTCCAAATATATACATAGCTACGTAAAATTGTCTTTATGATAATATATTAATAATAATATTAATGCATTGATATACCACTATACAACCTCACATAATATTATGATATCTTAATATTAAATGAGGCACGTTTTGTAGAATAAGTCACAATAACTGAGGGAAAATCTGCAATAATTACCATTATTGCATTAATAATCGGAGTTTATTATCAACTACATTATATAGGTACAATTTTTAAAAATAATTAATTAAATGTAATTTTGGATAATTATGACTACTTAATTATATGTATTTAAAATTATTTGAAAATACTTTAGTATATACTGAATACTCACTAAATTTAAGAATCTAGATTCTTATTATTGAAAATACTTAAATCATAGAAAATATGCCTATTGAAAAGGTAAAAAAAATAGACCAAGTAGAATTCTAATATCACATCGTTCACTGTCTGAATGAGTGCCCTTATTTTTTGAGATATTAGTCTGCCTATGACATTCGAATTTAAATCTATTATGTCTTATAAAATAATTACGAGTATCAATTAATTTTACGTTAATAATTTACAGCAATATTGCAACTATTATTTATCTATGTAATTATTTGTTATTAATGTATTCATTGAACCAAATATTCAATATCTTACGGGAATAAATAAAATTATTAGCGTTTTTTTAAGAATTCATTTATTTACACTAAAATGAATGCACATTTTATTTTGTAAATTTTAATTATTAAGTATGCTTTTCAACGAAATTCGCAATGGTGCCAACGCTTACGAAATTTCAGTTCGACTTCGTATTAAAGATATATTTGCGACTAAATTAGATACTTACGCATTTTCAAATAGGTCACCAACTGAAAATTGGAACAAATGTGGTTTTTACCTATATCAAAAATATTTTTTTCCATTCATTTGATTAAAATAGATATATGGAAGTTAAGGTCTTCATGATATGGCTATATAGACGTGTTCCTTCTCAAAATCCATTGGGTTGACAGGGTTGCTAATGATAATATCCACACCGAACAGAAAGGGATCGAAAAATATTAAAAAAAAAAAAAAAAAAACCCCTGTCTTATCGTAAAACTGCAAGTACATTATCCAGTCAAGAAAGTTGGTATACGTGGCAGACAAAGACACAGTATTTCATGGCTTAAAACCTATTCGCTGCGGACCTTTTAATTAATATTTAATTACCACATTTAAATAATATGCTTATTATATCTAATGGCCACCTGATGGGCAACGCTTCGTACGAGCAATGATTGGTATGAGCGCAGCTCCACCAAACTGATCGACTTTCGACAGTGGCTCAATTCTGATAGCAGTGTAAGTTAAATAGTGGGTCACGGCAATGTTTGAGTTTAATTTGGAAAAAAAACTCAGGTTTTTCGACGCTGCTGGACGATTTTTTTGGCGTGGAGAGCTATTATATCAATGCTCTCAGACTTTAATTATTCTAAATTTTATAAAAATATTTTTTTTTGCGAAAGAGTTGAAAAGCCCTCGATTTCGATTCTGCTGGGCTTTTTTGGGCGGAATAGCCGACAACAGCGAGAAACAAGTCGGTTTGGTTGTACCAGATGTGCATAGACAATAAAGTGTACATGAGACATAACCAAATTGACCTAAACACTGTGCAGTGTGTCTCTAATTTGATATTTTTTTTTTTTTAGAATTATTAATAATCATGTCTTTGCTTTTTCGTACAAGGTGGTCGTTAGTAATTTTGAACAGTCACAAACACCCAGGCTTTGAGAAAAACACATAAATGTTTTTGTCATGACCGGGAATCGAACCCAGTAACTCTCGGGTGGAAGGCGAGCGCCTTACCAACTGCACCACGAGAGCCGCCCTAATTTGATATTACTTGCAGCGCCGTGTATATTAATTAGCTCTAAGCCAGCTCGCACATCACAACTCGCCTTGTGTGCCTGACGGCCATAAATCAAATTTTATGAGACCGCCGACGAATGTTGCTTGCTAAAACCTCGCACATCTGCCTAGCGGCAAACGTCAAATGCGAAAAAGGAGAGTCTCTCGTCTGCCATTTTTATTGTGTTGATTGTATGAACAATTGAACAAACGTCAAACGCGGTGACCAGCGATGAGCGAGAAATGACAGTGTAGACAGAGATAGAGACAGAAATGGCCGATGGCCGCGGGCAGTGCGCTTGCGCGGAGTCGACTTATTTTAAATACAACATGCAGGCTGTAGTAGAATGCGACATGTTGCATGCAGGATCGTCGCAGCGTCGAGTTGCATGGGGCAGTCTGCGAAACTCCATTTGATAACGTTTGTTTCTTGGTTTACGATGACGTCACATCGACGAATTCGTCGTAAGACGCATGCGGCGAGTTCTGATGTGCGAGCCCTCTAAGCCGGCTCGCACATCACAATTCGCCTTGTGTGCCTAACGGCCATAAATCAAAAGTTCTAAGACTTTCGACGAATGTTGCATCGTACATCCTCGCACATCTGCCTAGCGGCAAACGTCAAACACGAAAAAAGAGAAGTCTCTCGTCTGCCATTTTTATTGTGTTGATTGTATGAACAAACGTCAAACGCGGCGGCGTGAGCGAGCAATGACATTGTAGACAGAGACAAAGACAGAAATGACCGATGGCCGCCAGCTGTGCGCTTGCGCGGAGTCGTCTTTTTTTAGATACGACATGCAGGCTGTAACAAATTCGACATGTTGCATCAGCGGATCGTCTCGCGTCGCAGTTGCAACGGCCAATGTGCGAAGGTCCATTTAATAACGTTTGTTTCTTGGTTTACGATGACGTCACATCGACGAATTCGTCGTAAGACGCATGCGGCGAGTTCTGATGTGCGAGCCCTCTAAAGGCCCCGTATAACGAGAATGTTTGAAAGTGACTATGATAGACGATGGCATAAAAAAGAAGATAAAAATATATTTATTTTAATTCTATCATTTCTATTCTAATAATTCTAAATTTTAATTTAAGTGACTTGCCAGTACGGAAATTTTTTTAAATCTATTTTTCACACCCATATTCTTTAATATTAAGTCATCCAATATGAATTATGTTTTAAACTAGTTTAGAATTAGCAATGAGTGATTAGAATGAATGTTTTAAGATCGTGTGTTTGTATCACGACCATGTTTACAGTTGAATGACACATGCTCCATACTGTTATAACTTATAACAGTCGCTATATTATTATCGCGATATCAAATCCGTATAATTTATGTGTTTTATCGATAAAACATAAGTTATTTAAAAAAAGAACGGAGTGAAAATTTAAGTAAGCAATATGACGATCGTTTTATATTGTGCAGTTTCATACTCTAATAAATGAAAAAAAATGCTAGTGACTTTATAAAAAAAACGTTTAATAGAAAATTATTTAATTGGCAGTAGGTTATTAATATAAACCTGTGTGGTTAAGCGATAAGATGTTTGCTTTGAATCCGTAGGTCGTGTGTTTTAATCTTGCATCTGTAAAATAAATTCACACATTGTTCTTTATGTTGGCCAAAGAGGTGACAATCATTTTACGTATAAAGACACCTCTTCGGGGAGTGACCAAGACCCACACCGAATTGTGTGTACATCCAATGAAGAGAAATATTTAAAGAATATCATTATGTACAAATGTTTCAAAAGATAATCGTTTTTAGATATTTTTTCATCAAATTTTTTAACATAGTACATACAATTGATTAGATTCTGACAACTATAACTTGAGGTGCGGTAGATTGTAGTCCTAATAGTTCTACATACCGGAAATACTTACATCGTGACACTACCACAAAGAATATGCCTTACATTATAGTTGTCGGTTTTTACATACGATTTTATATAATGAAAAGGTCAACAGATTGAATGGGAATTATTATAATATGATTATTACTATTATGTAGTATTAGTAGTTTTATACGATTTAAGTGTATGAAAATCAGGATAGAAATGGCAAATAGTTTTAGAGCAAATTGTATTTGTAGTGTTACAGAATAATTAGTCATTACCTTATACGTAGGAAACCCTTGTTTGAAGACTGCAATTTATAGCTAAATATGTTAATCGGTGGGCAAATACTGGGACAGTGTTCCAGAATACGAGCGACTACATGAATACTCACCCCGACAATGCATAATATGAATCTACGATACATCTGATCTTGCATAAAGTGTAGTAATCATAGAATACCATTGACGTACCGTTGCCATCACGCGACTAAAACGAATACAGGGCGAATTAAAAGCTTTTATTTCATCTAAATTTATGGATCTTATTAAATATTTTGAAATATTATATAATACATAGTATATTTATTTACATTTTTTACCACAGTATAATAAGACAGAGTTTGTACAATATGTTGGCTTCTATTTTATTTGATATTCTTTTGTTTGACTTTTACTGCTATCTGAAATATTATTTTAATTTGAATTTGGTGTTGAAAAATCTAATTAATTAGGTACATAGTGTCATCACTGAAGAAGGAGGGGGTAGCGGGGGTTCAAGGAACTCTCATGATGTGAGTGAAAGCTTATATCGTCTTGCTTGGTTCTCCTTCGCCGACATATTGAACAACAACGGATGTTTGTAGGGAGCGGTGTATTTATATCCAATGAACACTCAAGTGCAGGTTACAGCTAATAAAATAAAAAGTATATTTATAATATTGTAATTTTACTAAAACATACGAGAGCGAAAACAAAACAATAAATCGGAATATGGACAACCTCTCATCTCCCCTCTACCTTCTGCCTAGGGTGTTCATCCTCTTTTACTATGCGTCTTGCACTTAGCTGGATATTAGTTTCACGCTATTTCTCCAAATTTTGCTCGACTGCAGACGTTTTTTGGTAGGCAATATTATTAATCAACAACTAAACACAGCACATTTTTTATATAAAACCTCATTATCAAGGCTTGAATTTGGTTTGTTTTTAAAGTTCATATATAATGATTTTAACACTGATCAAAATATGCAGAACGCTGATAGATTTCTCTAAGGTTACTGATGCTTGTTTTAAATTTAAATTATATAATTAATTATACGATATTAAAATTATTGACTTTAAATTCACCACTTGATTTTATGCTGATTTACTTTAGGATTGAATTATATAACTTATAACGATGATATGTTTTATTAGGTTTGCTTCTAGAATTATTGATTAAAAAGCAACCGTGGGATTTGGCCTACTCCGCAAGTATCCTTCATTTCTTCTCACCCTTCTTCAGCCCTTCTTCACACACTCACTCCACCTCAATATTGCCCTACCTATAGGTAGTTTTCGCTGGGGTACCCACCTGATCGTAAATAATCAAACAGTACAGTTAATTAAATGACTTTTCATCGTGACTATTAAAATATCGTAGATATGCTGTAATGAAGAATCCAGATGATATTTCGAAACTTGTAAAAGTTTATTGGTATTGACTATTACGAATATAATATTTTCTACAATAAAGTAGTCGAGCTTCGCCGAATTACCTGCAGCGTGTTTAATATTTCTTACTAAGAGCAAACTTCATGAATTACGAAACGTTCTCATATAATAAATTGTCATTGAAAATAATTACACTATCTATATTATATCTTATGAAAAACTTAGGCTCTTTATGAAAGTCATATAATTAAAGTACTCCACTGGGTTACAAGCTCACCCATTATTGCATTGTGTAATAGTAGACTAGATTTGCGGGCGCAGATAGTCCAATAGACGTATAATGGTATCTCAGTGTCACAGAAAGGATTAAATTGGTTTACGTGCATTACAATAAATTGCTAATAAATTGGCTTTACAAAACAGACCCATTTTTACTTACACAACATAGGTAACACCTAACAAAGCAAAATATATCAAAATAATACTAACTTAAAAATAATACAAGTTGGCTAATTTTATAAAAAAAAATATACTTACTTGCTTAGTATCTATGTACCTCGTGAATAATAAGGAGACGATAGTCGGTATGAGCTTTTTATTCAAACTCCGAAATAAAGCTAATGATAATGCATACATATTTTATATATATAAGAAAAATACATATTAGAAAAAAATCTTGAAAAAAGCATGGTTCCAGACGGGACTCGAACCGGCATCCACCGGTTTTTCACCCAATCTGCTTTACCTAATTAGCTACCTGCACTGTACCTAATTACGTCTAAATTAACTAATAGTCGTAAAACTGAATCGTTCCTCAAATTTTGCTAATTTGGCGATTTAGTTTTGTAGTTTCAATCATGTTTCTAATAATATGTAGGCGTTTAGATCTCTCCAAAATGCTAATAATTTAATTTATTATATATTTTTTATTTAATATTGGTTGAATAAAAAAAAATACTTTAATCATAATGCATTCGTATCTTATAAGTTGAAGTTTCCATTGCCACGGATAGTTTTTTTAATAAAATATTTATTCAACGAAATATTGAATTAATTAGTACCTCCACTCCTTTTTTGTATCGTTAGATGAGATAAGGACAGTTATCGTCGCCAGTTGCACATGGCGATTTCAGCATTGTATTGATCTTTTTCTTGCTTGTCTACCATGACTGTTGTCTATGATATAGGTACATTTTTTATAATTGTCGCCATTCAGGCAATATCAGAATATATTTGTCTTAAGTTAAATAATGTGCCAATGGATACAGAAAAAAGTACTCTTATAATGATCCAACTTCACTAAATAGGACACAGTAATAAATTTGGATAATTGGAAAGCAAATATGCAAAAAAAAATCTTTCATACATTTTTAAACTGTTGAACGTTGAATCAAGTTGAATGCCACGTATTTACTGATAGTAACTGTCAGTCGTATGAACACGCGGCAATGTTTGGCTTTATTGATGGACATTAAAAATATCCTGGATTTATCACATCACTAATGAAGATGTGTCAATAAATCAACCGAACTGATAGTTATCACAAGGCCGATGAATGTATGTAAGACGATTAGATACTTCGGATAAGTTTACCGTAAAATAAAGTATTAATTAACACAACACATAGTGTGTATAAAACATATTATATAGTAGTAGCAGAGGCCTGATAAGAGGGAAGATCTCTTGGCTGCGAAATCTTAGGAATTGTTCAGGACAATGCGATGTACGTAGGTACTAGAATTTGGTCCATTATTCCATAGAACATGATACAATAGAAGAAGAAATATATATTATGTATATACATTTTAAATTGATGTTATGAGTAAGCTTGTCATCGATAGTAATATTTAAATTAATTTTTGATATACAGAGATTGAATAAAAAATAAAATAAACAATAGCACTGGAATAAGCGGCGGTTGAGTTATGTCACTGTTATTAAGAATCAATTTTAATAGGACGCCAAATCAATATTATTAATGTAGAAATTATAAAAGCATTTCATAATAGTAAATATAATTAGTTATTTTCTGTGGAAATCAAAAACGTTTTGATGTTAGAGGATAAATTATTCTTAAATCGTAAATTGCAATCACTTGAAACTGTTTCCGTGTCATTCCGCGACTGGTTGTAGAAATACCGTTTCTATTAATTTGAATATTTAATATTTTAGCCTTGTTTATGATAATGGCACTGTTTAGATAATTGTTAGTTACGCGAATGTGGCCAGCAGATAGTAATGTTTGATTTCACTGATTAAATACGTATACCTACTATTTTAATTACAATATATTCAATGTTTTAATAGATGGAGTATTTTATTAAAAATTTATTTATAAAGAAAATAACACTAAAATTAAACAGCGGTTAAATATTTAACTTGCATTACAGATTACACAATATAATGGTTCTTTCCTGTTTTTAATAATGAATGATTTAAAATCGTTAAATTATTCTTATTATGAACAGTATTCTAGTTATAATATATATATTGCCAAATAAGAAAGAATAGTTTTGCTTCGATAGATTCACTAGGCTTGGTGGATAGACTTGGAAGCAATAAAATCTATGATAATTTATAAAATGTAATTATTATTTGTATTATGTGTTTCACGCATAATGTAAACTTTATTGAGTTTTGGTACATTTTAATAAATTTGCATTCATATAATTTTATAATAAAATACCTATAAGTACAGTTATGAGTAATAAAAAAATAATGTTTACAATGTGAGCTAAACACATGATATGTGATGAATACCAAGTGATAGATAAATTCAGTAATAGGAAAAATTACAACATAATTTCATAAAATTTAATATATACGTAATATTTTAATATATTATGCGGAGTATTTCCCTCGGAAAAAACCATGTTTTTATCAGGTATTTGAATACATTGTATTTGATATCTATAATAGCTAACATTTAAGGTGCGACGACGTCAAATAAGTAATAAAGATAACCCCGTTCCTTGCTGGTTTCGACTAAAATAAGTCGGAAATTTCTCGGAATATATTCTACTCTTATACAATTTAATATAAAACGCAGCATTTTCATATGGCATACCACCAATTATATGGACCACACAGATATCTCCTAATGGCTTTCAAACTTGGAGTGGGAGTTCTTTTATTGTTTATGATTAAAACAGTATCAAGGATTGGTTTAATGGAAAGCAAACATAACGTAACAAGCCTGCGGTTTTAAATGGTGGGTATAATAAACTGTCAATAAATACTGTGTTTTCATATGAATACAAAGATAAATAATATAATATTTCTGGTATCATGGTGGTTACATCTTCTGATATGAGTCATATATTGATTATCAATCCTTAACATGTGGACAAATTGAAAGCATTTTGAGAATTCACTGTTTTTGAAATAATATTATATGCATACAATCTTAATGCTTTTAAATTTCCATGTAAAAATATATGTATCTGGATATTTATTCAATAACAATTTAATTTAAATGACTACCGATTTTGCTTGCTTAAAGAGACATCCTCAAATAATGTTTTTTTTTAAACCCTATTAAATAAGATTAGCAGAATTAAAAGAATTTGAAATAAGTCGTATTTTGGTAACGTCTTCTATCAACGGTTTGGCGATGATCTGCAGTAGTCATGCATATCCTGGACCACACGTATCAGATCCCCAACGTATTGAACATTAAATAATACAGCTTTTCTACGCTTGATAGTAATTATAATGTAGTTATCGATTTTTATATTGTGTAAGTAGGAAATTATTTTCAATAATAGTTGACAGTCAACAAAATGATATAAAGTTATTGTGCATTAATTACTATTTTTTTTACACATTTAAAAATACACGTAACAATCTTACATTATCTACTTCGACGTCTTTAATACATTTAAGTTTATTTCCACAAGCTGTCATGGCGGCTTGCCAAGAAATGAAATCATGACTTGAATTATTGAACAAAGTAACCACAAAGGCTTAAAGATTAAGAAGGGGTCAACAGTAATCTATAACCATACCATAACACTGCTATTTTGTTAGGATAAAATCGACCAGTTCAATTGATTTGATAGAAAACAGGATCACAAAGTTCGCCTATCTATAGAACAAAACCGAAGCACTTGTTTTGTCAGAATCTACTCATTTTCTAACCCGTAGTCAACCTGGTATCAGTGTTGAACGACAGAGCATTGAATGTAATAAATTTTGTACTAAAAGTTTAATGTTTCCGGATACAAGTTTGATTAAATACATAAATCTTCCAAAATGCGATATGGTTGATTGATATATTGTTTAGAAATTTGAGTTTATTTACTTTGCATTGTTAATGATATAGGTAAACTTACGCATTGCTTAAAATAAAATTTATTAACATGGATTTAAAAAAAATGTATTTTAAAAATATTATATTCTATATTTTTTAACGGTCTGACATTTACTTCGCGGTATAGGTAAGTACTGAATACAATAATTTGATTCCAATTGACAATTATACCGAAATCTGAGTAGTATTCATATAATTACAATTATGTATGTGTATAAAAGAGATAATAATTAATTTTAGTTGTACATTTGGTTTAGTCTTTAGTTTGATACGTCAAAATAAATTTTATATACCTACTTTTTGGGATCCTAATAAGATCATATGGTTGCTCCATAAAGTAGAGGTTTGTATTAACAGATTTTTGTTTTTACAAGAAACTGGTGTTAGTTCAACCTATTAAACACATACTTTGATTCCAACCACAAATTGAAAATAAATATGTGTATTTGCCAGACCCAGAATTCGAACCTTTGACCCACAGCATTATAAACCGATGCGTAAGCCGCTCGGCCATCACTTACTGTACATAATCCCCTAGACTCCTACATATCCGAATCAATGACTACCTCTTCCAGTGTGTCGATAGTTTTCCCTGGTAAACATCAAGAATGTCACAAGTAAGATAATAAAACGGATATTCATAACAGCGAACGGATGCTACTTTGGTCTACGAAATCAGTTAAAGTCTCACCTTCGACCGTCGTTCAAAAATTTTTATATACAAGACACTGATCCAACCAATATTGACCTACGAGTTAGAATGTTGGGCTCTCACTAAGGCGCGCTCGATGTATTCGAGAGTAAGGTCCTGCGTAGGATTTATGGACCCATACTTGAAAGATAAGAATGGCATATTTGGCATATACTAGAGCTTTTCCAAGAAGAATGTATCTCCATGCTAGACTCCGTCTAGTGCTCAAGTAGACTCCGTCTAGTGCTCAACTAGACTGGGAAACCTGGAACCAAACCAGACGAGCCCAGACTCGTGTAGATGGACGATGTTAGTGCGGCTGGATCGGGCCATTTACGATGATGATGGCTTACTTGATTAGTAAACTACATATTCTTCAATAAAATTATATGATACGAGGGTGGGTCAATAATTCCTTAGAAAAAAGCATTAAAACAGTTTTTATTTTTGTATTTTTTTTTAATTTCTCAACATAATCTCCTTGGAGCTCAATACACTTGGTTAGACGTTTCTCAATTTTTTTTAAACCGTCAGAAAAATAAGTTTTCGGAAGGTCCTCAAAATAAGCATTTGTCCGATCGATGACTTCTTCATTTGAAAAAAAACGTTGTCCACTTAGCCATTTTTTTAAGTTTGGGAAAAGGAAAAAGTCACTGGGCTAAATCTGGCGAATACGGTGGGTGTTCGACCAATTCGAACTTTAATTCTTCAATTTTAGCCATTGATCGTAAACATGTATGAACACGGGCATTGTCCTGATGAAAGAGGATTTTTTTCCTGTTTAAATGAGGCCGTTTTTCTTCAATTTTGTTTTTTAGCTGGTCCAATAAAGATGCATAATAATTCCCTGTTATTGTTTTTCCTTTTTCCAAATAGTCAACGAAAATAATTCCACGTGCATCCCAAAATACAGTAGCCATAATCTTACCAGCTGATTTTACGGTTTTCGCCTTCTTTGGACATGGTTCGCCTTTCGCAATCCACTGCTTTGACTGTTCTTTCGTCTCGGGAGTATAGTGGTGTATCCATGTTTCATCTCCAGTCACAAAGCGACGAAAAAATTCATCCGGATTGCGTTGCATGAGCGACAACAGGGCTTTAGAGGCCACCACCCTATTGCGTTTATTGTCGACTGTGAGCAAACGCGGCACCCATTTTGCAGAAATTTTTTTCATGCCCAATTTGTCATGTGAAATAGAAATGACGCTACTTTTTGAGATCCCTGTAACCTCAATTATCTCACTCAACTTTAATCTTCGGTCACTTAACACCATATCGTGGATTTTATTGATCATTTCTGGTGTAGTCACCTCTACAGGACGTCCTGAGCGTGGTTCATCCTTTGTTGATGTACGACCACGTTTAAATTTATTTAACCAGTTATAAATAGTTGCAAGTGAAGGAGCAGATGTGCCGTGAACTAAATCCAACTCATTTTTTATTTCCTTTGCTGTTAACCCTTTTATATTAAAATGTTTAATAACAGCTCTAAACTCAATTTTCTGCATTTTTTGTAAACAAGCAATTTTTTTTTTAAATGTACGAGAAACACACAACAACCCGACCAATCTGATTGAAACTTCGCAGCATACTGAATCGGTAGTGCCGCTGCATGAAAACAAACCGCTTACAGTATTAGTCGCGCCACCTGTCGGCTTTTCTAAGGACTTATTGACCCACCCTCGTATCAAAGCTGGATTTCTTTATAATTATGCCGATTAAATCAGACGATTAAATTAAATATAATGTGTCGGTTTAGTATTTAAGATAAAGCAGTAGAGATAGCGACTTTAAATTTTTATGATGCCGTTATCATTATGCAAGAGTGATATTTTTTTATAAATTTAATATGATAATAGTTTTATCTCAAACCATATGCATTCAAATAAAATAAATAACAATAAAACGAAAATAATAATTTAGTTGAAATGCTAATAACGTTATTAGGTAAACTGTATTTATGCATAATATTTCCGAAAGCCAAATGTGACTTCATAACTTGATCATTAAAATACGCAATTATAATAATAAATGCAATCACAATAAAAATAAAAAAAACAATAAGTCAAAAAATAATTGGGTATTCATATTATTGTAAAAAAATATAATAAATTAACGAAACAGCTGGTATAAAATATTCGCTATTATAAAGCTCGTTATCTCAGTGTTGTAGTTATATCCATATGTTTATTTACCTCTAGTAGTTGGCGTTTTAATGGTTAAAATGATGTGTTTGGTTCAAGCTTAAAACTGGTTTCAGCTGAGAAGGAAGTTGGTGGAGGCGTGGGGGGAGGGGGGTTGAATAAAAGAGGGGAGTAACACAGCCTACTCTTGATCGACTAAGAAATAAAGGAAGTCGAGTCATGCTTCTTTTTTCCAGAGCCTTTATTAATAGAATTAGTGAGAGAAGCTTTTTACTTTCTTATTGGGTATAATTAATTCATTTTAGTTTATACCTCGTATACAGTTTCTTCAAAGTATAGTATTTATTGTATTGAGGTTTTGATCAGTATATCAAAGCGGGACAAGTATCGATTCATTTAGATTCTTGACAAACACGGTGGCCGCGCGGCTTAAGCGTTGCACTATAACGCCATGGGTCACAGGTTCGAATCCTGGGTCAGGCAAGTACATATATTGTTTTTCAATTTAGTGTGAGTCAGGGTATGGACCTAATTGGTTGAGCAAGTGGCTGACATCCATTTCTCGTAAAAACAAAATCTATTAATACAAACCTCTACTCTGTGGAGGACCATAATATGATCCTATTAGGATCGGACATGGTCGGAATGAATTAATTATTGCTTATTATTATACATAATATATATACGTTTATTTATTTTGAGAGAATTATTTATACATACATATTATGCACTACAGCGTATTTCCAGAATGCACACTCGTGCAAGTTTGAATCCCGTGTCTGGATAAAATTACATGTCAATATGTGCTTAATCCATACCAAGAATACAGTGATGTAGAAAAATAGTTCACAATTATTTTTCGTAAAAAATTTGTAAAAAGACAAACTAAAAAGGAGAAAAACATGGAATGTGTCAGATTATTTTTTTAGAAAATTTGACAAAATTTTTCTGAAACTTTTTTTATATTACACTTATGTTTAATTTCAATATTTTTTTAAAACTTGTGTAGGTATAATATATATTGAATTACTTCAATTTAGAATTCTCTTTATATGACCGTCCTAGATAGATCGTCCAGAATCACGTCGACTGTCTCCAATGCATTAAACTACATAACATAGAGGTTCATGAGCTCTGTTTATGACCAAAAATGAAAAATTACTTTGAGTCGTAGAATTTAAAGTGTATTAACTTTAACTTTGGCCTGAATTATTAGTGCAAAAACATAAACAATTAAAATAAAAGGTAGCTAATTCCACAAATAAATTTGAATAGGGACTGCGGTTGGTCTCGATTGCAATAATACTAACTTTCGACGGATACAATGTGTCGCTGGATTTCAAAATCAGTCAAGTCCATAATAGATGAATAGCAGAAAAACAGCTTTTTGTTTTCTCAAATGTACAGTCACTAGGGTGAAAGTTTATATTATTTCGAGTATAGAATATTTAAAATTAATAAATTCCACATTTTGACAATGCAGAAATATTAGAAAGCAGTAGTTCTTCAGCAATTCATAAAAAAGTCAAAAATACATACAGGTGGACTTGGCTAATTTTGAAATGTAGCGACACAAATAATATAATTGATGCGAAATTGGTATTGATATTTTTAAAATCTATAACTACACACATAATGATGGATCATTTGAATACTTCATGAAACAAGTTATTAAATTAATCAATGAATATACGTCTCAAATTATAATGCAGATATTATAGATATTTGAAAAATAATTTAAAATAGAAAACTAGTATACTTTGCCAACATGATCTAAGTTATTGAGAAATATTAATGCATGTATCTTATTTATTAAGGGAAAGTTTCCAGAGCATAAGAAGAATGTCTAGGTTGAAACTAGTTTTAGTTCATCGCACGAGTTTGGCTCGGAAAGTAAATACTTATATTGTATATCGACTTGTTTTATATTACATCAATATTGTCATTTAATAAAGCTTTTTTGGATGTATTCGAACAGAGCTTAAATGAAGGTTCTATCGGTGACAACAACTAATAAAAGACGTGAATAAATGCCCGGCCATATTAACATTATAACCCTGAACTGTGTCTGTAACCCGCCACACTCCGCATACAAAAAAGTAAAACCTTATATGGATGAATTATCCAGTTTAAGTGGCGATATACTTTTTATGGTAACTCTATATACGAGCGATGGCTTACGACTGCAAAATAAATAACGATCGCAGACCGAAGCGTAGCTAACTAAGAAAAATAGTTTTTTGTGAAATAAACGTTAATCACTATGATTAGTTATCTTTTTTACCCGACCTGATTAATTGTAATATTTTTTGCCTAACAAAAAAAACCAACTTACGACTAAGTACTTCGCATAGTTTTTAGTTTCTTATCGTTTGTTCAAAGAAGTTGTAAAATTAATTATGGGGAGTGAATTTTTTAAAATACCTACCTATTGATTTTTTAATCTCTTTACCTTTTTAGATTTTATTGACCTTTACGCATTGTAGTATGTATTAATGAA